>NW_025422115.1:0-712500 GCF_011764305.1 Mustela putorius furo | reverse complement strand
GCCTGTAGTGGGTCTAATTACAGGCTACAGGCTAAGGCAAGCATGCCCGCATCGCACATGGCAATAAAAGGGCCATCCACTTGCCAAGCCCAGCCAGACAACGGAGAGCACGTGCCACCTGATGGGGAGCCCCAAAGATCAGCCAGAGAGACTAATAAAAATGACAGCTTAGAAATAAATGACAAAGCTTGGACCACAAATAAAAAAAAAATTAAATTAAAAAAAAAAAAAAGCAGCATCAAATTAGCCAGAAGTACAAGTGCTGAACATGGCTCTTCAACAGGTCCAAACCAAAGCGGGGAACCAGTTATAACTTTTCACACACACATTGGTGATTTTTCTCCCTCTCCTTCTCTTTTATTTCTAGATTTTTTTTTTCATTTTTGCATCATACAAAATGTTTGCACATCCAGGTGTCACATACAGAAACAGATGGAGAAAGAGGGGAAAAAAGCACTCAACTCTATGAGAATTTAAAATAAAATCCCGCTCCTTTGGGGGATGCTGATCTGGGTTAGAGATTTGCCAGCTCCTTCCCCCTTCCCCCCTGGTTCTCCAACTGCTGGCTGCCTTTTGGCCCTTTTGCTTTAGATCAGCACCACCCCCTTGGATGGGCAACATCAAGAGAAAGCTAGAAAAATGCATACTACACAAGGTTATGATGCAGCTGTTAGACTGTCTTTGGATTTTACCCTCTGATGGGGTCCCAGGCTGTCACGGTCAGAGGAGGAATTAGAATAAAAAGAAAGCAGTGTCTGATCATAGATGGTTTGTACTGGTTCTAACTCTCTCCCAAGAAGCGTTGATCAGAATCCTACTGTGTACACAACACGTAAGCCATTAAGGACATACGCAGAAGTAGAAAATGGGGCCTTTGTCATTGTGTAGCTCACAATCCTTCCAACATATGGCTACAATACACTGAATAAGCCCTTAGTGTTTTCACATTAACCTGAATTATTAGGTCATAGAAATAAAATTCCTCCATTTTTGATGTGAAAAATTAATTTATTAGATCAAACATGAGGAATGTTCAGAGCTTTAAAGACAGAGCCATGTGCTTGGCATTTGGTGATTCTATGCCCATGAATGAGCCCTAGAAAGAGTTGATGCGTGAACACCATAGAGTATTGTGTATAATACAATGATCTGCATTTCTGTCCTATCCTGGAACAGGTCTTCCCCAAGTCCTTACCTAACATCCTCCGTGATGAATCAGCAGCTATGTGCACGTACGTGTGCACCTGCTCTCATGAAGCCTCTGAGTTAGGAGAATACCACCACACCTACCAATAGTGATACCAGATAATAATCCCTACCCACTCTTATAACCCATTTCCTATTTTTTTTTTAAGATTTTATTTATTTGACAGAGAGAGATCACAAGTAGGCAGAGAGGCAAGCAGAGAGAGAGAGAGAGAGAGGAGGAAGCAGGCTCCCTGCCAAGCAGAGAGCCCGATGCGGGACTCGATCCCAGAACCCTGAGATCATGACCTGAGCCGAAGGCAGAGGCTTAACCCACTGAGACACCCAGGTGCCCCCCTCCATTTCCTATTTTTAAAATATTCCCTTGCATATTATCAAAGTTCATCTCCAAAGGACACATTTCATTTTTCTTATGGGGTGTGTCCATCATTAAATGGCACCGCTTTGGTTTCAACTTTAAGAGGAGGGCAGTGGAGAGTGGCAGGGAGGCCGGGAGGGGAGGTGGCAAGAGAAAAGGGGAGGGAGGCCGGGGAGAAGCTGGGAGGAGGGGTAGATGGATGAGGAGGAGGAAGGGAGAGAGGAATGAAGGGAGATGGGGGGAGAAGGGAGGCAGATAAGGGACTGGGGAGGACTTAGCATGACAGTTTCATCTTTGTATCTCAGTATCTAATAGTGCTTGAGATGCTGGACAATGGTTGTAGAAAGCGAGGGAGCGAATGAATGGGGCAAGCCTAAAGAGGGCACTAGCTGGGTCAAGGAGTGACATGACCTCCTGATCTCTTCTTTCTCTAAGATTAAGACCCTACAGTCAGGACCAAGTTCAAATTAACAGTAGGATATTTCTGGACAGTAGAGAACTAGACTGAATTCACTGAGAATCTGCAAAGGACGATGGCTCCCAACCAGAAAACTCACAGAAGGCAGAAAACGTGTGTGTGTGTGTGTGTGTGTATCCCTCAAGAAAGCTTAGAGGAGGCAGTAGGTAGAGACAAAAGCATTCCCATACAGAGCTGGCACCTGTCATACAAAAGTGAGAGTTAACCATTCGCTTGTTATCTAATGGGGCCATGTGAAGACCGGCAACGTATGTTCTTCTAGGAATTTAAAAAAAAAAAATATCTCATGCTTACTAGTCAAATTGGGATGCTCCAAAATACCAAATGATTTCAGTTACCCTAGCTATGATTCTGTCTGAGAGTGCAATTCAATTACAAAGTTGAAAATATAAACATGAAAATATGCTAGAGTAGTTAAGAGTGTCCTTTTAAATTTTCAACAGATAATCTTTTAATGCAATTACTGTAATTTTATTAAATGGCATAATTAGTTAATGCCTGAGAAGTTGTCAATAGAAGGTGCAATTATGTTGTAAAAAATTATAATCACAATGTGTGATGATGGATTGTTCTGAGAAAAAAATGCTGAAAAACACCCTTTAAAATATTTTTGAAGGTATATTATGTAGTCCTCTGTGAAAGGAAGGCTTGGGAAATCATCTTATAAATGTTAAATAAAACAATAAATTGTCAAATATTTTAAGCATTTTACACGATATATTTATACATTTTGTACACAGGTATATATGGATGCATTTAAAATGTCAAAAAATATCTTCTCCTCCAGACAAAGTGGTTATTGGAACTGGATTTTTTTTTTCAGCTTTAGAGAAATACTGTTAATCTTGAGCTCCAACCGCGCAAACACCTACTGAACAGGCAGTGAGGTCTGTTCTGCACATACAACTGACTTCTGGTGGAGATGGAAACACGGCCACCAAATGCTTAATCAAATGCAGGTGCATCAAGTTCTGAATAAATTGATGATAGAACTTAGAGAAGAAGTAAATCTTTTAGACACAGTTAATACATAAATATCAAAAGCATCGAGAAGACATGGACCAGCACTATTTTAAAAGTCTGATGTAAAAATAAAATTCCCATTATCGCTGTCATTTGTAGCAAAGTACATTCAACCTGAATATTCTTTAGACCACACAATGGATCCTGGACAGAAGTAATCCTCAAGATCTCATAAAAGGGCTAATTAAACTGTTTCCATAAAATGTTTCACGGAGAAACTTTGTATCTCCCAGATACCTTTGCTTCTTAGTCTCCTGTGTGTGTGTGTGTGTGTGTGTGTGTGTGTTTATTCACCCGTGTAGCATGTGGGTTGGAAGGGTCCATTCCGTTACTGTTGCTGTTGTTTGTAAGTTCGATGAGAAGTCATTTCACCTTTCTCAACATTCCAGGATCTCTCAAAGCTAAGAATCCCATGTATGCTAAATATGGAATTTCACTGAGAAAGTGGGGAACTGTATTTTTAACCTTATTGGAGAAGGAGAGGTTGATTGATGCTTTAAATTATGTCTCATATTACAGGCCCTGTCGACTCTGAAGAAGAAATTCTTCATTTTCTGACACTCAAAAAATTGAGGAAAAAAGTCACAGATGTTAAAACCATAGCTTTATGAAGATACCCATTGATATATGGTAGATTTAGATTACTTTTTAACATCAAACGTCCCAAGTAAAAATTTAATAAAATAAGGAATCCATCAATGCCCCACAGACTTGCCTCTCTTGAAGCAATAGGTGTGTGCCTGAAAGACTAGTAGAAAATTGAAGAAAAAAAAAATGCAATCCTTTTTTACAGCATTAGGAGAACTTTGCTATTTAAAATAATCTTCTGATGATGCCGTCTGTCAAGTAAATGCTTTTTTGTCATAAAAAAAAAAAAAAACAAAACACTTACTTTTGCCATAATGTAACTTTAGGTCTTTTCAAAGACAGTATTGGAATTTGTAAAATACATGTACCCAACAGAAAAATAAAACAAAAACCCTCTATAGATGACTGATTCTATGGTACAAACATCACAATGCAGAACTATCTTTGGAGAACAAATTCCATTTATCCTATCATTAAATAATGTATTTGTATTGAAACATGGGGATAGACTATAGAGTACCCCATTGCTCCCCACCACAAGAAATACGGATCTATCTCTTTCTATGATAGTTGTTGCCTTAAGACATTTTGAAGGAATGCACTAAGGTAGATAGATAGATAAATGTCCTTGTCTCTACTCTTATTCCTTATTTCGAATAACCTGGAATTCTCAAAAGGAATCTGGCAAAAGTATATAGTCTATCCATGACCCCCCTCATGTAGTTGTTTTCAGCCTTCATGCTCTCCATCATCTAAGAGCTTCCCCTGAAATGTGGGTAAAAATAACTCCGTCTTCAATTTGGGTCTCAGCCTGGAACCAGCCACTGAGATTTTCCAGACCATCCAGCTAGATTCCAAGGATGTCATGTGCATGTGATTCCCAGGGTCCGGGCTCTTCCACAGATATGGCACAGACATCTCCACCTTATGCCTCTTCAGTTCTGGCTCTATCTCTTGCCAATGTTAATGACCATGACTAAGAATTATTCCCACCCACATGATGAGGGATCCCCCTCCCCCAAAGCAACTTGGAAAAGGCTTAACTCCCATTCATTCCACCTAAACACATATCTGAAATGACCAGTGTCCTTGTCCCTAGAGTCATTATCATCTATTTAAGTACAAGGACCACAATTACTGCATTCTGAACATCAGTGAGAGGTAGTATAGCCCATTGGTTAAACACATGGACTCCAAAGCCTGATGGTCTGGGTTAATATCCCAGCTGGGCTTAAAAGCATATGAGCTCTGACACTCTCTTTAACCTCTATGGGTTCATTTTTCTCATCTGTACAAAGAAGGCAATAACTGGTACCTACATCAGCAGGTATTGGTGAGGACTAGACGAGGTAACATTTCCAAGAGGCTTTAGACAGCACTAGACACACAGTAAGCACCGAAACGTGAGCTCTTAAAGATCCCTAGAGGTGAAAGTCTGTGTCTGAAAATAGCCATGTGCAGGTCTATGAAACACCATGTGTAATTACAAATCCATTCACAGGGAAATACCCAGATGTGCTTCTTCTAAGCATGATTTTTAGTTACCCTTGGCCTCTGTCAATAAAGTGACATCTCCTATTAATTTGTTTTCCCATTGGAAAAGTTGAGAATAGGGACTCTGAGCAGAAAAAAGAAAATATATACATATTTAATTTATAATGAGTCAAGCTCAGAAAATGCCACAAAGTAAAATATCTAGAAAATCTGGAGGAAAGAGAAAGACTCAAGAGACAACAATGAGCAAGATATCCTGTTGTCTAACAAAACAGAAATCAAGCCTATAGACACATGCTTCGGAATGGCTCAACCCCTCTGAAAAAATCCAAATTTAATTTCTTACAACAATGAACTCAAGGTTGTAGGCAACATTCGCATAGCATGTTCCAGTGAATTAAAAACACTCTTCTCCGAGTGTTGGGAAGGAGTACAGTCCCCTGGGTAAGTGGAGAGGGTATTAATCCCAGGGTGGAGGGGCTTATGCCTGGACAGTCTAATAGATAAATTCACCCCATGTTTGTCCACCCACTTCTGACCAGACACCATGTGGACTTCTATCTTTATAGGCCACTTGTCTTTAACCCTGCTTTCAACATAAGATATATGAATATATCCTATCCACACCCATAGGAATCCTTAGAAAACGTATGCTTTGCTTACGTCTTAAAGTGAACAGCCACAGTACCCTCAACACGATCGTACAAGGTTCATGTTGTGTCTCATCTGAAAATAGAAACACTGACATGACATTAATAGGCTACTTTAAATTATCTGACAAAACATAAGAAAAAAAAATCCTATAGTTTTGCCCTTAGCTTGTGCTGCTGGAGTCACTTCTAGGACCTTGGGAGGAAGACATAGCCCCACTGAGAACTGGCCCACCAGAAACACTTCTTTACCCACCTGTGCTGTGAGCCCTCAGGCACTATGGATCCTTCTTTCGAATACAGAAAGGCCTTCAAATGCAGTCCTATTACATAGTAAAACCTCGGCCTGAGACTTTGCTTTAAATCACCACAAAATTCTTCGGCTCCTACAGCGCCAAGACAAGTGGGCGAAGCTTCAATGGTCGCACGGATGAATAAGGACCAGTAACAGCACCTTGTGCCTGGTGGGTCATAGGAGAGACTCAGGCTGTAGCCCTGAAGACAAACCCAGTGCTCTCCACAGGGCAGCAAGGAAAAGAAGCAGGGCTTTGGCATCACAGGAGCCCTTCCTTTCTCTGGCCCAGGTCACCTGAGGACCCAACACTTTGCAGAAAGATAACCCTTAATGCGGTTCCTCAGAGTCAGGGACACAGTACCACAGCCAGTGGTGGCCCTGAAGGATGAAACTAACCATCTGTACACCCTACAGGAGGCTAACATCAGAAGTAGGTAGGCAGGAGGTCGAAAAGCAAAAAGTTCTCTCCACAAATGAAGACTTAGATACCCATGGTCTTAAAATATAATAAGGGAGACTAATATACATACTTTCTTTTATTCTGAAAGTACCTTTTCTTTATATGCTCTTACTTTAGGAACAGACTTTTGGAATGACCATGATGATAACAGTCACAAAAGCAGTCTCTAGTAACATAACCCTTCATCTGCTCAGGGAGGGGCGAAACCACCTCTCTCTGTATCCGTAGTATCTCTGAGATCTGCCAAGGCTGGTCCAAGTAGACACGAGATAAACGTTGGGACACGGGATTTCAAATCAAAACTGGAAAGGGATACCTTGAAGGGAGCACTCCTCATTCTAGTACCTCCAGAGAAAAGGTGCACGCACGTTGCGTTCCTGGTTGACTGCACTTTCTCAGTGACGTCCAGTGGGAAACATCCCCCAGTAAACACACACACAGAGACAATGGAGACTCTCCCAAACCCATGTATCCTTGCAACATCATACTGTGGAGAACCAAAGAGGAGAGCCTTTATATGGATAATGGAAGAGCCTTTATCTTCAATTTTGGGGCCACAGTGATTTGAAAGGATGAAGCAGCCACTGCAGTCTGCTAGCCTAGGAATGTGTTTCCCGCCGTAGTGCCCCCCCAGGACGGACATGTGCCGGGACTGGGCGGTGGACCCATTGCCAATGCCCCCTTCCCATTGAGAAGTCCCCTCGAGTAGACGACCTATTTCTATTCATTTGTTCTAATCTTTCTTCAGATCAGGCCAACAGCCCATTAATCATTTCTGTCATTCCTTTACAGAAGTCCGTGCAATGGAGCTCTGTTTTTCTAAAAATCGCAAGGCCAGAAATTAAGCTCAAGAAAGAGGAAATCCTTTCCTCCTCAAAGGGGCTGGCTGCAGTGCTGACTGGAAGAAGCCACCGATGGTGTTGACTTTCCTCCTGTGCCCAGAATCACAAGAGAACATTCTGTGGAAAGTTTTGAAGAGAATTCAGGTGGGAAGTGCAGGTGGGGAGGCTGAGGAGGACGCCAACACGAAGTCCCCAGCTGAGGAGAACATTGAAAGAAAAAGAAGTAGATGAATAAATGCCAGACCAAGACAGATACGGATTAACAGCACTCTTATTTATGTTTTTATTAAGGCCAGTTGTTTTTAGCAGCTTCAGACCAAAGAAGAAGTATATTAAAAGTCCAGGTCACAGCCCTCATAGGCCCTCTACATCTTGAGGCAACGAAAATCTAAAATTAATGAAACCAAACAGAACGTTCTCCACGGCAAAGAAAAAGTCTCTTGTGGAGCTGATATAGTGTGTTTGTGATATGTGTAATAAGGAATAAAGATGGGAATGACCTTGAACGCACTGATATCTTAGGCTGATTTAAAGAAAAAATAATTAAAGATTGTATTTATTTATTTATTTGACAGAGAGACAGTGAGAGCGGGAACACAAAGCAGGGGGGGTGGGAGAAGCAGACACCCCGCTGAGCAGGCAGCCCAATGCTGGCCTTGATCCCTGGACGCTGGGATCATGACCTAAGCTGAAGGCAGATGTCTAATGACTGAGCCACCCAAGCGTCCTTAATTTTTTTTTTTTTTTTAAATGAAGATGTGCCTATGAGGTTGGAGAAAGCATGGACAATTAAAAAAAAAAGAAGAAGAAGAAAAACAGAGGCAGAAGATTCATGATTTACCGAAGATCCTGACTCAGAACCACTCACACATCCTGTTAGGCCTTATTGTGATCTTTGCAAAAATACAAAGGTTAATAACATGATTAAAAAAAAGGGGGGGGGGCAAGATTAGCAGTCGGGAGATATTTGGTGTCTCTTTCCATGTCTGACACTACCAATCTCTTCAAGAACAAGTCCTTTTTACAAATGGCAGAGGGTGCCCGGAGGCCTAAGTTGAGGGCATGGCACCAACTTTCAAGTCGTTAAAAGAGTCCTGGGCTCTCAGAGGTTAACTTAGGTGGTTCTGAGAACGCTTGCAGCTCTTGCAAGAAGATTTTGTGGTTTTATTTCACTCCTAAGGATGGTTCACCAGAGAGAAGGAAGAATGCTCTGACTTACATTAGTCACTCCCTTCTGTGGTGTTGGGTCACCTTGTCATGTGACTTAAGTAGTTTGATAGAAATCAATGTTTTTATATCAAAGTCTGTGAAGATTTACTTAAATTATAAACAAGCAATTTCATCATGTGAGTCTTCAACCATCACTTTTTTCACAAAACACTGGCACTCACTGGGACAGAGGGAGAGAAATAGTAACAATGGAGGGACTACAGGGACACAGTTAATATAAAAACCACCCTGAATAAAGATACCTTTTTGAGTGGAAAAAAACATTTTACAAAAATATAGAATTGAGGTCTGTAAACTTACTGAGAGATAGTGTCTGAGGAAGCTTTGGGTAACTGAAGGGGTTTCCAAGGGTAAATCTGCTGTACGTACAGTCTTAGACATCTACCTAGTCACCTACGCTGTAGTATATTTCAGAAAGATACACAGATGGATATCATTTATATTTTGAAGTTTCCTTACAGGTGTGAACTTCGGCTGCATTCAATGTGTAGAATCCTGCATCATGTGTGTAAAATAAAACTCATCTGCGTTTGGATTTGAGACTCAAACACAAATAATTTGAACATAAAATCGAGGCTTACCACAAATGCAACGGCACTTCTCCCCGTGGATTCCCACTGGAAGCAGCTTTTAAGGAACTGTATTGTATTCCACATTGCCATGGTGATTCTTTTCACACGGTCTATATCCCTCGATAAGATCTAATAAAAAGAATGGAAAATAAGGAACGAGATTGAAATACTCTAAATATTCTCTTTAGATCAGGCGGCTCCGTCATTTAAGTTATAGTCTGCATAGCTGCCAATTCAAAAAAAAAAAAATAGACAGGAAAAATTCCTCATGCTTTTTCTAAAATTCTTCCTAAAACACCATCATCCACAGAAGGAAAAAAATACAATGCACTTTGTAGCTCTTTTGATGGAGAGTAGCCTGTTTCAATAATATTCAGGACAAAACCGAGCTGGCAAAAGCTACGGAAGCAAGGCATTTGGGGTGGTGTGTGTATGTGTCTGTGTGTGTGTGTATGTGAGAGAGAGAGAGAGAGCTTATTAGTTTAGAAGGAAATGGATGGATTTTTGTAGAAACTAGATGTACAAGTATTCTAGCTCATAGAGTCTAGAAGGAAAAGACTACAGGAAAGTCTAATTCTGGGAGGAGAATCCAGCTCTCCCAACTCTTAGCTGTGCAGCCTCCAACCAGTTTCCTAACCTCTCTGGTCCTATAGGATGGGGTTGATCTTAGTATTTACCTTGTGGACACTTTGAAAGGTGCCTGCCATGGGTAAGGATCTCAAGTACCTGCATCATAATTCAACATAAGCTCAAAGTGTGTAAAAATCTGGAAACATGCTGAGGTGAAAGACATGTGGGGAAGGTCCTAACAGACCTGAGGATCTCAGCCCTAAATCCCCTGGAGCTCTCAGAGCCCAAAGCCACCCCCTGTGGAGGTCGTGCTTGGCAAAGTAAATGTCCTTTCTCCCAGTTGTAGGCAGATTCATTTCAACTTGTTTGCAAAGCAGCCAGCCCAGAGACTCCAACCGCAGGTTTTAACTTTCAAGAAAATAGGGCACAAGGCAGTAGTAATAATAATAATAATAATAAAAATAATAAAAGACGTTTACTCAGATTACACCGAATAAATATTACACTCAATGTTATGGCAGACCAAAACAAAACACGGGGATGCTCCCTTCAGAAGACATTCCAGGCCTTTCCCAAGTGTGCCCAGAAGTTCATGGGAAACAAAAGGGTGAGGAGATGCGTTTATATTTAACGGCTTTATGTCATCCACAGCTGCTCACCCCACAGGAAGTGGTGGAAGTAATAAACACTTTAAAAAGGGGACACTTTGTTCTTTGTTACACAACTGAGGAGGGACAATAGGTACTGAGTGAAATCCTGGGCTGCTTCAGAGTAAGACAGGGAGGGACTCTGAAAAGAAATATAAAGGTCATGTTAAAAAAATGCAAAACGTCCCCTACTGGGCCCTGATCATCCCTTTTTGTTGAACCGATGAGAGGGGGATTAAGGGAAACCAGCAGAGGGAGAGAGTTGACCCAGAATGCGGTAAAATGCCAACACATTCCAAATGTGTAGACAGTACAAAAATGGTAGGAGCATCATGAGGGATCTTGAGGCTAGAGAACCCTAAGATCTGCTGGGCTGAGGCAGTTAAGGCCTCCCTGGGCAGAGCACCTCCCTGTGACCTTGACAGGACAGAGGCGGAAAGGGCCTTAACTGATTGAGGCTAGCAGGGTGAGCTGAGTCAGTCTACAGCCGCTGCTGGCACTAGGAATGTTCCTTGACAGAATGACGCAGGAGATGAACAGAGGGGTGACACCTTCTCCTTCATCCAACATTTAGTTTTCAGTCCGTCCCTTCTTATCCTGCTGACTGAGGTCCTTGTTCTGGGACAGACGGGGAGAGGCCCAGGAAGGAGTGGAGATGGGGAGAAGCTGAGAGAATTGGGGGGTGGGGGAGAGAAGGAGGGAGAAAGGGAAGGAGAGGTACATGGAGGGGCAGAGAGAGAAAGGGAGGGGGAAGGGGGAGGAGGAGAAGGAAGGGAGGGGAGGGGGGAGGAGGAGAGAGATGCTAAGTGAGGACAAATAAGCACTTCCTGTGCTGAGTGTATCAGGGCCCCTTTAAAGGGTACCCACCTACCTTCTTGGACAGCTTGCGGGTATCTTCAACAAAGCGCTTTTCTTTGGGAGTAAAAGTCCTAATACTTGCTTTGACCTAGAAAGACATCATTGTTTAGAAAAAAAAAAAAAAGAGAGAGAGCATTTAAATGGACTTCATTCTTCTCTTTTTCTTGTTAATGACTGGGAAGAATGTGGAAACCAATATCTTCTGACCCTCAGGCCTTTGGCAGGGAGCTGAGGTGACAGAGGACACCCCTTAATGTGTTCTTGGGGATCTCATTTCCCCAGCACACTGGGGTAGGTCAGACTGGATCCAGGGGAATGCCAAGACTGTTGCAACCACTTTGCAAATCAGTGGAGGTATTTTAAAACCCCTGTGCTGGTTGAGTTCAGGAGGCTCTAGAACCAGTTTCAAAGCAATAAAACTGCATTCCCATCAAGGTTTTGAACCATTTTTTCACCTTGTCTGTGAAAATCAGTTTCCTGCTTTTAAGAACATCTTTCCACAGAGAATCCCATTTCCTCTCAATTCTATGGAAAAATAAGTAGATGAATCGTGTGAGACCCATTTTGTGGGGGATAAACTGAGGCTCAGAGAGATTTTCTGGCTTGTCCCAATCACTGTACTGAGGAAAAGCTCAAAGAATAAAATTCAAGTCCCTCTCCACTCCACTGGATGGACAACTGGGAAATGGCACTAACATATTTTCTCGATAATGCTCTCTTCCCTAAAACTTGGGTTTTACCTGTGTACACAGACTATGTATACAAGTGTGGCCAGAAGAAAACAGGAAATGCAGGGTCACGGACAGTACAAGATGCCCAGAGGATTTCCTCGAAGGGAAAGCGAACTCAATGGTAATGGTAAGGATGTAACATCACCATCTCCATACTGGAGGCTAAAAATATAATAATGTCCCCGCCGTTGATTTTATGAATAATTCCTTAAATACACTGCAGAGTGTATTTACTCCTATGCAGAGTAGCATAGGAATCACTGCAGAATCAGAAAGACATGGTGAGTATGCTGACTCACCCATTTATGAGTAAATCAGCTCTCGTATTTAATTCCATTGGCTCATCATAAAATGGCATTAACGATACCTATTTACCAGGTTTACTGGGAGGATTAAATGCAATAATGTCAGAGCCTGGCCCATTGTAGGTGGCCACTAAATGGCAGCCATTCTTATAAATACCATAAAAACTCCATTACCCTACATTCATTTATACCGCTAACTGGATTAACCCGCGTGCTCCTTTGCCTTTCTGGAACCGGCGGCTGATACCACGGCATATGCACGGTCACAGCTAAGTAGGCCACATCTCTGCACGTGAAGGAATCTCCTCTCCCAACAATCAAATCACATGCCCACCGAGAATCAGCTGTGTTAACTCCCAATCTGCCGGTTTTGCCCATTATTATAATTCCATATTTTAATCAAGTATCCTATAAATCATTGAAATCCAAGCATGGACCCCAAGACTTGAAATCTGGGTCGCTCTAGAAAGCCTTGATAAAGGTCAGTCCCTAAAAAGATAATGAGGTAATGATTTTATGGGGAAAAAACAGTCTGGAAAATTCTATACTCAGATTGTTTTGGATCTTTAAATTAGATGTCCACTTAAAATAAAAAAACAATACTGAAAGTAGATATTATTATCGATGTTATGAGTGTATTTATGCAAGGAACAGGTTACAAAACTAAACATAATAAATCCATGCTATAAAAAACAGATTTTATGCCCATAGCTAAAGATGGGCAAAAGATTATCTACATATTTTATAGTAAACTGAAGATTGAAGAGAGGTTTTAAAAACTCCTCCTTCAACTGTAGTTTCCAAATGAGTAACTACTTCTCTTGATAGTGTTGGATAGCAAGACATCTACCGTAACAACGAAATAACACGTCAGGAGGTTGAAAATACCTACCTTTGTCTGACTGCCAGCTGTGACCTTCAAGATTACTGGAAATAAAGCTGACAAATTTCTCTTTTTCTTTTCTTTTCTTTTTTTTTTTTTTTTTTACTTTTTTGTTTTGTTTTGTTTTTCCTTGACATTTGGATGTCCTGGGAATTAAATACCATCATTTCTACTGACTCAAGGGGATTAATACCAGTTAAAAACTGGATTGTCCCGCACTGCTTCTAGAGTCGAAGTTCAAAACCCTCTTCTCTCTCTCTAGTGGCAACATGTCTGAAACATTTTACATGGATCTGAGATTTGAGTCTCACCAGGCTGGTCATCTTTTACTCTAGGTAGAGAGAAGCTGGGAGGTATGTTTGGTCCAGCTAGACTCACCGGGTTATATATGAGGTCCATTTCCAAGTAAATAGCTCCTTTAAAAGCTTGTTCTAAATCTTTATTCTTCAACACGTAGCAATTTGGTTGTCCATCTCGAATCTGTCATAAACAACAGATAAAACACCAAATTTCTAGGGGGCTTAAACTGGCAAAGCTGAGACCGTACAAAGCACACACAGATGAAACAGATATGCAGCAAATATTAAACCCATCATACATCAACTTTAAATTCTAGAATGCTATTAAACTGGTAAGAGGATAAAGTAACAATCAACAGGGTAAAACTGGGTTATTAAAGGAAAATCAGTGGTACAAATTTTTAGTAGGTCTACATGGGCTTTCCTTCAAAAATCCCAGAGGTTATACATTTTCATTTATTAAACATGATAAATATTCTACAAAATTCCTGGCCAGTACTTCTCAAGATTGCCAAGGTCATGGGAAAAAGGAAAGAGTCGGAAGCTGTCACAGTTCAGAAGACAGAAGGAGATAAGATGATTAAGTGCGATGTGGTAGCCTGGCTTGGATTCCAGAACAGAAAAAAAAAGACATTAGTGGAAAAACTGGTAATATCCAAATAAAGACTGAAGTTTAGTTAACGGTAATGCCCAATGTCCGTTTTCTTTTTTTAGTTTTGACAAATGTACCATGGCAATGTGAAGAGTTAACGTTGGGGGAAACAAGGTGAGGGGTATATAGGAACTCTAGATTATCCCTGCAACTTTCCTATAAACCTAAAATTATCCCAAAATAAAGAGGTAATTAAAATGTTTTTAAGAAAGGAATAAAGGAACTAATTTTAAGAAAACAGTGTTTCACAGCCATGGAGCAATGCAAATTGAACCCAGGAGCGTAGCTGAAGGTGAGGTCAACATCCAAAGATATTTACAGTGCACCAAACACTGAGAAGTTTTCAAAATAAGTAAGTTCCTCTGATAGCTTCTCTCAGCCAGCAGGTCACATCACTTCCACATCCTAATCTGCCCGTGGACCCCCATGCGTAAGGCATCCCAGAAAAATACCTCCTGTACCATTTTGGAAACGATGTGGGTCCCCTCAAAGTGTTCTCTTTCCAGATTTGAGAGCAGCCATGCTTTTATGAGTTCACAGCTCTCTATGTATTGATTAAACTTTTGTTACTTATAAGAAGCACCCTTGTTAACTCCCAAAGGACATCGGCAAACCTTGAACTGATCAAAAGCTCCATTCAGGATTATAATGATTAAAAATTTGAAATAACATAGGAAATTTGAAGGCATGAAATTTGAGCCATATTTTAACTGACTATTGCTGTCACTTCAAGCATTCAGCATAAGTGTTCTTATAAACAGTGGTGGAAATGAGTTGAATAAGTCATGAGGGAAACAGAGCCATTCCACTTTACAAGGGAGAGGTCACCTTCCTTCCCAAAGTCACCCCACCTCTCAGATTGAATAGGTTTTAAACAGAAAGATGGTTTTCCTGGCCAGTGGCTTAGAGGAAGGGGGTGCCCCATAAAGACCTGGTTTCCTTCCTAAACGGTGTCCAAACAGGATTCTGAGCTTCCTCTTTTATCCACAGTCTCACTTAATAAATTGTGGGTGTTAAAGTTGAAAGAAATAAATACAAAAACAGCATGACAATTTGCCAACCTGACTTCATTCCAGTTTAGCTGTGCCTCAACCCACAGTCATTATACTGTTATCTTAAAATTTCCATGATTTCTTCAGGGTGAGGAAAGGTCAACAGCTGAACATGAAGTATCAGTAGAAAAAAATAAATTTTATAGTAATTTTTTTTGTTGTTTTTTATTTTTTTGGTAAACGATCTTTTCCTCTTTTTCAGTGTCCTAGTATTGTGTCAGCAAAACACAGAATCCACCCAGGGACACTAAATCCGTTATTAAAGCTAGAGATACCACATAGGCTATTGTGTTGAGTACTTCCATATAATATTATCTTAAAATTTGTCTATTTTAAGTTTACACATTTGTGAAAAGTTTGAAAAATTACAGGAAGAAAAAAACCAAAAGTCCCTATGAACTTCCAGAAATATCACAATTCCTTCCCCCGCATAGAAATTAGAAAGGAATTTAACATGTATCCTGTCTCAATTTGTATTGAGAATTTATATTCATAAATAAGCCCTTGAAAAAAGTAATTTGAATTTTTGGCCTGCATGAAACTGTGTTTTACAACCTCACTTGGTATCTCTCAAAGTGATTTTTTTTTTTTTTAAGATTTATTTGTCAGAGAGAGAGAGGTAGAGAGAGCGAGCACAGGCAGACAGAATGGCAGACAAAGGCAGAAGGAGAAGCAGGCTCCCTGCCGAGCAAGAAGCCTGATGTGGGACTCAATCCCAGGACGTTGGGATCATGACCTGAGCCAAAGGCAGCTGCTTAACCAACTGAGCCACCGGCGTCCCTCTCAAAGTGATTTGATACTGTGTATATAGTATACAGATCGGCTTTTCTTTAAATTACTATATAATATTCAAAATAGGAACTTATTTGTTAACTGTCCAATTGATGAACATTCGGTTGACTCCACCTTCTCTGTCTGCTATAAGGAATATCTTTGGGAAAAGAGAAAGAGGATGGGAAAGAGGAAATATCCTACTT
The DNA here is from genome assembly GCF_011764305.1 of Mustela putorius furo. Taxonomy (NCBI): domain Eukaryota; kingdom Metazoa; phylum Chordata; class Mammalia; order Carnivora; family Mustelidae; genus Mustela; species Mustela putorius. The sequence continues at coordinate 696,330 of NW_025422115.1, read as the reverse complement.
TGTACTGGAATATGTTTAAGTTAAACATGTACTTGAATAGTTAGTATTATAATTAAACACTGAACTATTAAACAAAAGGACTATTTTTAGAAGATTTTCATTTTTCACAGTCTTTATGTATCTGAACTTCCAGCACAAGAATACAGGAAAAAAAGTTTTGTAACATCTCAACTTGCCAAACCACATGTAAGAGTACCTATAGAACAGGAAAGGAAATCTAAGCATATTTTTCCTGTCAAGAGAATTGGATTTATCATGTATACTTAGAACACAGAAAATCACCTCTGGCCGTTTATGATTATAAAACCTCTGTTAAGTAGCAGGACAGTTAAAACACAGCCAAAAGAAAATTTAGAGCAAAGAATCTATATATACTTTCATCTTTCAGTATGAGGTAGTCACTTAAATTAAGACCGAAACTTAATTTTTAGGTCTCTGTTGATCAAAGCAAAAAGGAATGATACAATTTTCGATCTGTGACAAAGGGAGGTCTCTAAGTTCATCTGAAGAGTCTTCTTGAGTTGACATTTGGGATGATTTAGTTTCACTCCGAGATAAGGGTCACTGAATAAAATAATAGACAATGTCTTTAACCTGTTACAAGAAAATTTTTCAGATTGACTTATCACACACATTTTTGCATGCCTGCCTACTCACAGAAGAGCACAGATATTAGGCAATGGTTTGGGGAAGGTACCTCTGCAGAACAGTAATATAGATCCAATATCATTAGAAATTTAATTCAACAGTCAAGGAAATGGGCATTTGCATGTCCCTTTCTTTTCATGAACAATGTATCTATCTGAAAGCTTTTAGAAAGCACGCACTAACAGTTACAGTTAATTCCTGGGTAAATGAGCCCGCAAATGCAAGAGTACAGGAAGTCTGTTCCTGAGTAATGATTCAGGATTCTGGAGCCAGAAGACAAGTTACAGAGAAGACAGTCTGGTTTAGATTTTAATCTGACCTGAAATTATTCAATTTCTTTTTCTACTTAAAGGAATTTTAAATCTTCTTAAATATACTTTAGCATCACAAATATGATTAACTTTTTAAAAGTTGAGTGAATAAAATAATTTTTTAATCAAAAAGATACTATATTCATTTTTTAGAAGACAGGATTTTTAAAAATCTGCGTATAACAGAAGTTGGTTATGTGGAACGGGGAACAAAACTGTTTTCTCATCTCGAGCTCTCTTTAAAGAATTATTATTATGGGATGCCTGGGTGGCTCAGTTCGTTGAGCAGCTGTCTTCGGCTCGGGTCATGATCCCAGAGTCCTGGGATCGAGTCCTGCATCTGGCTCCTTGCTCAGCAGGGAGTCTGCTTCCCCCGCTGCCTCTGCCTCTCTGCCTGCTTGTGTGTACTCTCTCTCTCTCTCTGGCAAATAAATAAAATCTTTAAAAAAAAAAAAGGAATTATTATTATGCTTTGCTATAAATTTCCTTATGACCAATTACCAACTGATGCAATAGAAAAATTAATCAGAATCAATATGCATGAATAAATCCATCAATTGGTTTAGAGAGGAAGATACATATTTAGGAGCAAAACTAAACTAAAGTGTCCTACTGATAGCCCCAGCTTGACCCTCATGTGAAAAAGTGGAGGACATTTGGGTATAAACAAGCATGCCGCTAATCAGACACTTTTCTTTCCATGCAAAGGGGTAAATACTTGAACGTGACAACATCACGATACAACAGTTGGTTCCAGATGATGCACATACAAAATGACTCTCCAGTAAAATGTGAAGAGGACAGACATGTGACTGGGTAAGAGGAAAATAAATACTCTTTACTTGGAAGGGATTCACATTCATATCCCTACTTGGAAGCAGGCCTGCTTCCAATGGCATGAGTTGCAAGCAGCATGGGAAATTACAAAGCCCACAAGGTTATCATTTGCCTGGACATAAAGTCAACCACCAGCCAGTGGACATGGAATTGAATTCATTAGCCCAGACCCTCTCCACGTATACCCTACCCCTCCTCCTTGCTGAGGCCATCCATTCCAACCAAAACCTAGCTCTGAACCTTGGAAATGGCAGAAAACATTTGTGTTCTCAGCATTTATCACTTCCTCTTTCTAAAATATAAGCTATTTTACAAAACTAATATATATTAATTATAAGAATTGTGTAAATTTATAAAAAAATGTTTAAGAACACAGTTTTTATAATATTACATTTTTTTAAACAAGTTAAAATGAATCTCTAGTTTTTAATGTACATTTGTATTTGCTTATCTTGTGAAAACAGGATCAGAGTGTACTGGATAAAATTAGGGACTCCAGAGGCAGATGAACTGAGTTTAAATTCCGATTCTGCCTCAGATGGGCTGAAAAACTTTGGACAAGTTATGTAACTCCCTCTGGTTTGTCAGTTTCTTAATCTGTAAAATGTGAATAATAAAATGATACGTATCTTAGAGGTTGCCATGAAATAATCAGCAGAAAGCAGTAAAGAACAGTGACAAGCAGAAATTGCTTGCTAAATAAAATCTTTTAGTCATATTAATTTATATACTTTTTAATCACTTGTCTTTTAGATTAAAAAAAAAAAAGACAGAGGAAACATTCCCCAATGTAATAACCAATTCTGGTACATAATATAGAATAGTTCTTCTATTCTGTATTATTCTATATGAAGATTACATAATTAACTTAACCAATCCTTCAATTTTTAATCATAAACATTGTGTTCATTTTATACTTAGCTAACTGTGTGTCCATGATGCATCCCCCAAAATAAATTCCTAGAGGTGGAAAGGTTGAGTCACAGGATATACCCATTCTTGTGGTTTGGGCCAAGTATTGCCAGTAAGCTCTCCTAAAATGTGATATTAATTTCTACTCCTAGGCTCAATGAATAAGCCTATCCATTTCCTTGCAACTTTGCCAACTGCAGGCATTTTATTTAATATATAGCAATTTCATAGGAAGAAAATGGCCTCAGGTTGTTTTAATGTGTGTTTTTTTTTTTCCTCCAACTAATGAGACTGAACATTGTCTTTCGTATATTTATTAACTGTGGGCCACAGTAGGACTGGGAAGCCAGACTTAGATTCAATTCCCATTTCTGGCATTTAGCATCTGTGTGGCCATGAGTGATTACTATATCTCTCCCAGGCTCAGTTGCCTCTCTAAAACAGACACCTAGCATATAAATGCTCAGAGATATGTGTAGATTAGATTTTAATCCATTTGATCAAAGCACCTTCTAACAAGGCTTGTACCAAGTCACGTTCCCTCCAACAACATTGGAGCGGGTCCTTTGTTCGTCATCACTGGTAAAGAAAAATCTTTACCATATTTGTTAATCTAACTGCTTAAACTAATTTGATCATTTACATTATTACCACAAGGATGATGAAGATGATAAATTACACTGTAAGTTGGTACTGTGTGCTACTGTCCTCACTTTACAGTCCTCAAATCATTTAAATCCTTACCACAGCCTCTAAGGCAGACATTATCATTATCTTCATTCCATCAAGGAAGAAAGAGACAGAGAGGTTAAGTAACTTGTCAATAATCACACAGCCAATTAGGAGACAACACTGGGGGCCACCCAGGTGGTCTGGCTCCATCCTCTGCACTTTTAAGGACCCTGATCACTACTGAGCAAGCAGGAGCCATCCATACGTTTATTAGCTAGTTGGATTTCCACCTGTTTGAAATAACTTTTCTGTTAGATTGATTTGTCTCTTCCTTACAGAATAAAACACAAAAACCTTCTATGTTAGTGATATTATCCATTGGTTTCTACATTGCAAGTATTTCTGACCTTGTGTTTTAATTTACAATGGCAATTTCTGTTGTTACCATGTTGCCATCTTCAGATTTTTTTTTCTTTTCTCATTCTTGGTTTTCATGTTTATATAGGCCTTCCCCATCATTTTAACAGTTTTATTTAGGAAGTTTGTTCCAAGTGTTTGACCTTTAATTCATGGCAAAATCGTGACTGTGTTCGACGTACCACACTGATGCATTTTTCCCTGATGAGTAAGCAATTGACTTTCCCAGAATCCCTTTTACAGTGATCACTTTGCTTATTCTTTTCCATCGTCTTTTCTCATGTCTTTTTGTACAGTTCTAGAACTGTCCTCACATAGGTCTTAAGCATTATAGGTGTTCTTATTTCCTGATGTTAGATTCTTTAATGCTTTGAGTGTTTTGAATGTTTTCCTACTGGGTAAGGCCACTGATTTTTTTTTTTTTTCCCTAATTTTGATCTTGCTTACACCTCACTGAACTTTGTTTTATTTCAAGATGCTGTTTATTAATTTCCTTTATATTTATGTATAGATGATAGCTGACATCAGATAGCTAATATTATTTTCATTAAAATAAAAATGACATATTATTAATAATATATAACACATATTGTTAATGTAATTAATAACATAAAAATATTTCTTCTATTTTTACATTGGCTGGGTCTGACACAAAAGCTTAATTTGTAAACATAGAACTTCATTAAATTTGAAATCTAATTGTTCAACAGTTAAGTCTGAGATTTGTTATGATTTTGATAGATCACTGCAGTATTCACCAAACACTAATTATTAACTACTTTTCTCATCATCAAGAAAGGATGTTAAATTTTATCAAGTGCCCCTTTCACTTTATTGAAATTGCCAAGCTTTTTTCCTCCCTCAATGTATTAATAATATAAATCACACAATTACATTTCTTAAATGTGCTTTCATGGTCTTCCATGAAAGGTACATGATTCCCTTTATTTTAAATCTGTGTTTTTTTATATCAGAATTCTTCTAGTGTCAAAATCAATTCACAAATTTTCTGTTTTCTTTTATGTCCTTAATCCATTTCAGTAATGTAAGAATGCCTGGGCCCTTAAGGTTTTATAAAACTTACTCATTAAACAATTTGAACCTGCTATTTCCTTATTTGGAGGAAAGGATGCAGGGAGAAAAGGGTGGAATTACTTGATGATATTTTTTCCTGATATTTCAGTACCTGATATTCATGTTTCTCTAATTATAATTTTTTAAAAGATTTTATTTATTTGACAGAGAGAACACAAGTAGGCAGAGAGGCAGAGAGAGAGAGAGGAGGAAGCAGGCTCCCCGCAGAGCAGAGAGCCTGATGTGGGGCTCAATCCCAGGACCCTGAGATCATGACCTGAGCCGAAGGCAGAGGCTTTAACCCACTGAGCCACCCAGGCGCCCCTAAAATACACAGGCGCCTATGTATTTTAAACATAATTTTACTTGCTATTTTTACATATTATTTTTTTCCAAATGGGGAGCTGTATTTTATGTATAGTAACCTGGGGAGATCTTAAGTCTCAGTAACACCCACATTCCCCTCAAGATATATCCCTACTGAAGTTTTTTTCCATACTCTTCAGTAAAATTTAGTTATGTTTTTCATAGTGATGCCCATATTTCTTATTTCCTTATTCTTCACAATAAATGCTTTACTTTTTTTCATTAGCCTTTAACTGGACTCCCCATTTCACTGGATTTTAGAGAAAAGCATACTCGGGTTTATCAGATACACAGTTCACGTATTACCTACATTTTTCTTTTTTTAATCTTCCTAAATTACTCTCTAGCTTTCCTAATTTTACTTAGTGTATCTTTTGTTTTGATGTTTAATTGATTTTCAGCCTTTGGTGTTTAATTATAAAAGCATTCAAAGGAAGGATTTCCTCTGAATAATACTTCTGGTCCTTATCCACAGTTTGTATGATAGTATTTCACTGCTAATTTCTAAAAAGTCTGTAACTGTAGTTTTGGTATCTCCATTAGCTACCTGAGACTTTTTTTCTTTCACCAACTGTTTTGATACTTGTTTCTTTTTTGTTACTAATTTATATAAATATTTATCAACACAATATAAATTGTGCCTTTTGGGGATCTTCTGAGGCATTTGTGAGCCCATGACATGATCAAAACCGAAGCCCATAGGTATTTGGATAGAATATTCTATGTATTTATGTATGTGTACATATACTACATTAGATCAAACTTACTGTTTATTCTCTAAAATTTGAGAGTCGCTGCTTTAGTAGGCCAAAACTTCATCTGACAACTTGCTAAGAAAAGAACTTTCCAGGGTCTCATCACCAGAAATTTAGTAGCTGTGGGATGGTGTACATGAACTTTAACTCTCAGCAAGAGCTTCATGGAATTTGGACTTTCAAACAATTGGGCCTTTAAGAAACCCCACTTGACAGCCTTATTTTTTTGTTTCTGATATTTTTTTAAGCTGCAAAGATAATATGATGGTTTTGTGTTTCTAAGCTGGTAATCTTTTCTTGTATTTCAAATTTTTTGAAGACTTATTTATTTATCAGAGACAGAGGGAGGGAGAGACAGCACAAGCAGGGGGAGCAGCAGGCAGAGGAAGAAGCAGGCTTCCTGCTGAGCAGAAAGCCCAGTGCAGGACTCGATCCCAGGACCCTGGGTTCATGACCTGAGCTAAAGGCTGATGCTTAATGACTGAGCCACCCAGGGATCTCTCTTGCATTTCAAATATTTTTAATGCATAGATACGCTTCGATGGGGAAACTATTCACATAAAGATTCATGTCTGCTCTAAGTTTATTGGTAATGAAATCGTTTTTCGAAATAACCTCCTCTGTATGTTTCTGACTTCCCACTTACATGTAGGAGTAATACTTTTGCCCATCCATTTCTGTTTTACCACATTTGAGGCACCTCAAAGCAGCAGCTGCTAGATTTTACTCTTCTACTCAATGTAAGAGGTTTTCCATTTAATAGAAAAGTTTAACCCATTCAGCATTTGCTCAGATTTATACTTGCTTCTTGTGCCAAGACAGCAGAGGGAATCCATGCAGTATTCCTTCTCCCTTAGCCTGTCCATCCCAACCAAATCCATCCACCGTATATGCTACATATGGTTCATGGTAATTCCAGCATGTGAAAGGTCCCCTTTCCTAGTTTCCAGGCCCATAGACGAATTTGCCTCATTTTATCTTTTTTTCCTTTATTTCAAAGGACATATTGGAGCAGGATCAGGCAGGGAAGAGAGTTGAATATTTATGTTTTAGCCATTTAAAAATTTTTAGGTGGCTATACATCCATAAATATTAAAGTAAAATATAAACGTAATTTGTTTTAATGGCCAAAATTTCAGCACAAACTTTAAAAAAATATATGATCGTGAAAATGTGTTCATTACAATATTCAAAACCTATCACAGGTGAAATGGGGCAAACACTTAATTGAAAATGCAAATGAAGATGTGTATGGACATTTATTTGGTACAAGCCATTATAGAAAATTTGTCCCATAAAACTAATTAAGTGAAGCTGTTCCTCTGCATGTGGATTCAGAGGACGCGAGGGGCTGTGCGAAGCCTGTGCCTCTGATCAGGAACTCACCTGCCCTTGGCCTGGCTTGCGCAGGAGTCTCAAACTTGAATCAAAAGGTAGGACCTCAGGGCACCTGGGTGGCTCAATGGGTTAAAGCCTCTGCTTTCGGCTCAGGTCATGATCTCAGAGTCCTGGGATGGAGCCCTGCATTGGCTCTCTGCTCAGCAGGGAGCCTGCTTCCCCTTCTCTCTCTGTCTGCCTCTCTGCCTACTTGTGATCTCTGTCAAGTAAATAAATAAAACCTTAAAAAAAAAAAGTAGGACCTCCTTTTGATTCAAGGTCATCAAAAACGACAACTTTTTTCTTAGGTATTAGGAAATCACAATCAATAGAGAGATGCTTTCCCTATTTTACAGAAAGCTGATTTTCAAAGTCTTTCTACATGGGGCCATTCCATAATTTCTGAGATGATAAACATATGTCTGCCTAAAAAGAAATGTCCTGGAGGAGAAGAACCCAGATTGATTTCCAGGACAAAAAATTAGATTCCTTAACTGAGAGTAGATGCGTTTAAATAAATCTGAGGGAATCAGATAATGTTTCAGAGGTAGTGTCTATGTAAATATCTTAAAACTCTAAAATATGTTTACTGTTTTCCAATGCATACTTACTATGTTATTGATTAGAAGATATTTGGAGTTATGTGAAAATGGGCAAAAATTATAAGTCTTCAGATGATAATCCAGACCAGTTGTAATTTTCTGTTGTTTTTAATCATGAGTGACTAGTTTTACATATCTATATAGCCCTTATTTTTTAAAGATTTTATTTATTTGAGAGAGAGAGAGAGAGAGAGAGAGAGAGCGCAGGCAGGGAGAGAGGAAGAAGCAGACTCCCCACTCAGCAGAGAGCCCAATGTTGGACTCGATCCTAGGACCCCAGGATCATGATCTGAGCTGAAACCAAGAGCCAGACCTTTAACCAACTGAGCCACTGATGTGCCCCCTCTTTATAATATTTTTTAAAAACCACTATTTTATTAAAAAAACTTGGACAGAAATGAAATACACAGAAGGATGACCCAGTGGCCTGGATTCTTACAATGCTGTATTATCTAAGCATATGTAAATGTTTTGAACAATTCACTGCATTAACAGATATACTGATTTTACAACATGGATTTTAAATGAGCCAATCGTCAGCCAGCACATTCACCCTGCTTTAAAAGACACAGTGAATTCAGATCAGGCTTTTCATTTAACAGGCTGAAATGCACTTAGCACATTATCATTTTGAGACAGATTAAAAGTTAAAGTACATTCAATACTTAATACTTAGATATTTTGAAATGTAGTTTGCATTTTCTCTGAAAGTGTAAATCAAGTTTTAGTTTATGACTTGATTAAAGAAAATGTACTCTTGCAAAAAAGAAATTCATACTCTCCTCCAAGAAATACAATTTTTGTTTTTAAATAGAAAAGAAGGCATTATTGAATACTGTTTCATATCCTATAAAGGCAACAGAGAAGCACTGGCTATTCCATTTTTATAATTCTCCCTCATATGAAAAAAGCAGAGAAAGCAGACCGTCTCCTAAGAGGCATAAAACCTGAAATATAAGAGTTCTCTCTTGGATGCTTATTCCTCCAGGAAAAGTCTCCCTCCCTCTGTAACTTGCTTCATACTAGAGCCAAAACTTTCTTCTTAGTCAACAGCTCTGAGATCTCCATCCCCAGGCTAAAAGCCTTCAGGTTCTCCTTGCTAATAGAATAAGCCCCAGCCTCCCTCAATCCTTTGTGAGCAGCCCTCTGTCCTCCCTCTCTGGTCTCCCTGCTCACCCTGAGAACCAGGCAACAAAAGCCCCTCTTTGCTTCCAGAAGGTGGCCTTTCTCTTACCCCCAGCTTCTCCACGCCTCCTCTACCCTCTGCTTGGAATGACCATCTTTCTTTACCTCACCCACGAGTCATGATCAACACCAGGTCCCCTCTAGGCCAGCTCGAACTCCCCACTTCCTCAAGTCTTCCTAAAATTAAATCTATTCCTCCTGCTCTATGTTTTCTTTTTCCTTTTATGTAACACTTGATATTTCTGATCTTGCATAAGCCCAGAGAACGAACTGGTGGATGCTACAGGGGAGGGAAGTAAGGGATGGGCAAGTGGATGGAGGGAGTGGAAGGTCATCACTTCCGGTTACAGAAGGAGTTAAGTCATGGGAATGTAAGGTACAGCATAGGGATTATAGTCAATGGTACCGTAACCATGCCATCTGGTGACAAGTGGTAGCTACATGTGTTAGCACAACATAACACAGACTTGTTGCATCCCTGTATTGTCCAGCCATATGATATTCTATGTCAACTGTACTTCTGTTAAGAAAAAAAAAGCATTTCAGGTCTTCTGTGTTCATCCCACAGGCATCACCCAAGATATGCAAGTCTTCAACTCTGTGTCCTACCTGTCCACACTCTATCGCATTAAGACCAGTGGTTGCGTGAAGAACATCTTGGTTCTTCCTTTCGGCCTCATTTCTACTGAACAGGGGCTCACCGTGGCAGGAAAGCATCCACTTAAGGAGCCCAGCTCGGACACGAAACTGCCTACTTCCAGCCTCTACTACATCCCAGCGCCAGGACCCTCGTGCACCTCAGCTCCCTCTTTTGTAAACAGCCATGATACTAAAGCATGCCGAATAAGGTTTTCAGAAAATTAATGATTTCACATATGATACATGCTTCACCTAGGGCTGGTTAGTGAAGCACGATGCAACAGATACTAAATAAAGACCAAAAAAACAAACAAACAAACAAACAAAAAACAACCAAACAAAAAACCAAATCTAAATAAATGCGAAAACATACTCTCTAAATCACAAGTTGGAATTACTCGAAAACGGAATGATTGGTGAACTAATGAACAACTGAAAACCTGCCTCTTACGGATACTGAGGGTTATGGCGTTTTTTTTTTTTTATCATACATATAACTGCACTTCAGGTAGAGAATGATTTTCTTAGGAGAGTACGTGTAGCAGGTGGACCACTGACCATCAGGAAGGGCCAAAACAGATCCTCTGCAAGGTCTGATCACTTGGTCAGTGGGTAGGTCAAACAATGGAAAGTGAGTCTGAATTGAAATGGCCACACTCTAACAGATTCAGCTTAACATTCCCGGCCCCCCGAGTCCCTCATGAGAACGTGGCTCAGGCCACACTGCCTTTAGGCTTTATGTGGTAGAGAACAGTCAGGGCTGGATTTATTTCTCTGTGTGCCACAGCCCTTTCATGTTAGAAACAGAGAGCACAGACCAAATCAAGCACTCCCTGCCCTGACACTTTCCTGTGGCTCCCCACCAACACTAAGAGCACGCCAAAGTCCTTCAGACGTTCAGACTGGCAGCATCTTATCGCTTTCTCATGACATTTGTCCCTGTGTCCTTCCTTATTCCACATTTGCGATTGCCCCCCCAACCGCCTCCAAGAGACTCCATTCTATCCACACTGTCCACGCCAATATGTCTGGGACTGGACATTCAGGGTACTGCCTTAGAGCCTTGGAATGTGGAAGCCGTCCTGCCTGGAACCATTTCCCCAGATAGCCACAGGGTTTTCTTTCTCACCTCCTTAAGTTCTCATTCAAATGTCCCCTGGAGTGAGGTCCTTCCTGGCCAGCCCATGGAGAAGTGCACCCCTTCCCTGGACATAATCTTGGAGCTTTGATTTCTACGGGGTACCTTTCACCATCTAACATGCTGTCTTGCTTTTTGTGGACTTTTTTGTTTGTTCTGTATACTGACTCCTACAACCAAAAGGTAAGTTCTAAGAGAAGATAACTTCACCGCTGTCACTGTTAGAGCTAAACTAAAATTAAACTAACTAAACTAAACCTAAAACGATGAGCAATGCCTGGCATAAAGCAGACACTCGATAAAGACTCCTCAAACAAATGAATGTATAGATCGTGGGCACCTTATTGGCAACCAGAATAAAGTTAAGGGGGTCAGAGGCTCTTTGCATTTAAATGAAATTTTTCATAGAATCATTCTACCCTGCATCTTGAAAGATATAATGCGAAAACAGCACCAACTTGGGTCAGTGGTTCTCCACCAGGAGTGATGTTGTCCCTCCTCGGAACATTGGCAAGGTCTGCAGACATCTTTGACTTGTCACTACAGTGATGGGTGGATGGGTCCCTCAGACATCTATTGGGTAGAAGTCAGGCATCTGCTAAACATCCCAAAGAGCACAGGAGTGCCCCACAACAAAGCATGATCCAACCAAAAATGTCAATCATGGTAAGGCTGAGAAACCCTATACCTGATTTAGCCAGAAGTAATTTCTTAGATCTAACTCAACAGCATTGAGACATTGTACATCATAAGGGAAGAAGGGAGGGAAGTAAGTGGGTTAATTTTTTGGTATTATAGAAAACTAACTACACAAAACTTTTACATGTAAAACAGAGGGAGGTTTAAAATCACACCAAGGAGTGTTCACCCAGCAAGGAATAAAATATGTTACTACATATTTATCTATTAAAAACAAGAGGACAGGGGCACCTAGTGGCTCAGTTGGTTAAGCATCAGACTCATGATTTTGGCTCAGGTCATAACCTCAGGGGCCTCAGATCAATCCCCACATGGGGCTCCACACTCAGTAAGGAGTCTGCTTGAGATTCTCCTCTCTCTCTCCCTCTGTCCCTCACCACACACACTCTCTCTTTCTTTCTCTCAAAAAAAATATTTTTTAAAAATCAAGAGGAGAAATGTCTCTGTCCCATCTAAAAGAATTTGAGGAAAAAAAAAAAGAAACTGAATTGTAAAGGAGGGTCTTCCCTTTAGACCTCTCTAACATCGTATTCCATGCTCTTGTTACATGTATTAATTCAGGAATAACTGACAAAGCTGTAGCCAAAAAGAGAGAGAGAGAGATCCCACATTGCCATCTCCTCCTGGAGAGTCGGTGTGGTCTGCTGCTGATGGCTCTGAGTATTTGGCAGGAGCGGAACTGACAAGGGAGAAGCTGCTCCACCCCTTCTCTTAGAAGAACAGTCGGGATAAGAGAACTTGGGGAGAAATTAACCAGGCGATCAAAACCCATAGAGATACTGAGAGATGTAGCGCTTCTGGACTGTAAACATCGTGTGAGCTAGTCTAATCTCATGGTTAGAGCACAGACTCTCCTGCTACAAAAATGTACTAGTAGCTTTGGAGAAATAAGTCTTTGGTAAGAAGTAAATAAAGCCTTGTTGACTGATAAGACCGTGACATCTCTACAATGAAACATTAATTGTTGAGTGAAAAACTGAAATTCTCTCTTCTGGAAGAGTACATTTGGTACAAACATTAATGTCCCATTAATAGGTAAATTCAGATCCCAGCTTCCCTCCTTTGCCCATGTAAAGGTATCGTGTGGTACTTTCTCATCTGATGTCATAGAATATTATTTCATTCAGCTCTTAGCTTACTCTAGTATGTTATCTTTTAACTAGACTACTGAAATGGCACTTTTTCCAAGAGAAGCTCTTTCCTCTCTTCCAGAAAGCATTTTTTGAGGCTGAAAGCAAACCCTACTACTATAAAGACAAATAGAACTTTTGAGAGAATGGTCTTCAGTAGAGCTAGGAAAAACTTTGCAGTTACCAGGAATTAATCTTTGAAGAAATGGGTAGTAAGGAGATAATAAAGGGACATGTGTATGTTTTCATTAACAAATGGAAAATCAGTCATAGATCTATATTCCTTGAAACCAAACAGAAACCCCCACTAAAAACGAATTGAAAGACTAGTCAAAATGTTCTTGTTGGTTAAACCAATATCCAACTACATGATTGTTACTTTATATCTGAAACTACTGAAAAAACTGGAAAACGTTAAGGAATAAAATAGTTGTTTCCTGCTACAGCTAGGAGGATCTTTTCCCCAGATTGACAAAGATAGAACAACTCTAGATCATAGAAACTTGTCAACTGTAAAATGACTTACAAACTGGGTATTAACTACAGTAACTTACGGACAGCAAGGGAATGGCAACTTTTCCAAGAAAATCAGGAGGTTTATCTCCATCTTCATCAAAGACTGTCACTTCCAAAACATCATGGATATCTTTAATAGGACTGAAACAAGAAATTTACTATGTATTACATACAAAAATACACAAGTGGAGTCTGTTCCATGAAGATCTGAAAACACGGTTTCACTAATTAAGCCTGTATGTCCTTAGAGTATAAAACTACCATTTAATTAAATTCCAAAAATTAAATCAAACTGAACTGTATTCCCAAACCTTCCATCATAGAAGATTCAGACATCCATATGAAAAAAAAGTCAACTTTTTTTACTATGACATTTTCCATGTATACATGCACTCAAGGATAGAACTATTAAAGAAACAGGAGGATAAAGAAAAAGAAACAGAATGAGGAGGGTAAAAGGCTAGTGATTTCAAATAGGCAATAAGATTTGCTTTACATTAAATTAATGAAAAAAATATATTAATGAAGAATTCCCTTTGGGGAAAGAAGGTGATCAAAATCACTATTTGCTGAGATCCACAGAAAGCTTCCCATTGTTGAAAGACAAAATATTAAAAGTCCCATGCATATTTAGAAACTTTTTTTTATGTGGACCAGAAACCAAACATCACCTATAATGAGAAATGGAGCCATGGTCATCAGCAGTGTTTCGAGCATATAAGAATCTCTTTCATATGGCAGTTTTCAAACCTGCTCAGGCAAGTTAATCCACTTCTCATAGATCCTTGGGAACTTTCTCTCATCAGTCTTTTAGTTGTCAGAGTATAGGTCTTTCACCTCTTTGGTTAAGTTTGTTCCTAGGTATTTTATTATCTTGGTATAATTACAAATGAGATTGTTTTATTATTTTTTTCTTTCTGCTGCTTCACTATTAGTGCATAGAAATGCAATAGATTTCTGTATAATGATTTTGTATTCCACAACCTTAACAAATTATTTTATCAGTCCTAGTACCTTTTTGTGGAGTCTTTAGAGTTTTCTATATTATGTCATCCGCAAATAATGAAAGCTTTACTTCTTCCTTACTAATTTGGATGCCTTTTATTTCTTTTTCTTGTCTGATTGCTGTGGCTAAGACTTCCAGTGCTATACCGAATAAACGTGGTGAAAGTGGACATCCTTGTCTTTTTCCTGTCCTTGGGTGAAAAGCTCTCATTTTTCCCACTGACTATGATGCTAGCTGTGGGTTTTTCCTATAAGGTCTTAATTATGTTGAAGTATATACCCTCTATGAATGGATGTTATATTTTGTCAAATATCTTTTCTGCATCTATTGAAATGATCATATGTTTTTTATCCTCTTAGTGATGTGATGTATCACATTGTTTGATTTGCAAATATTGAACCATACTTGCATCTTTGAGAATAAACCCCATTTGTTTGTGGTGAAAATTTTTTTTTAATTTATTATTGTTGGATTCTATTCACTAATACCTTGTTGAGGATATCTGCATCAGAGGTACTGGCTTTATAGTTCTCTTTCTTTGTGGGGATCTGTGTTTGGTCTCAGGGTAATGCTGGCCTCAAAGAATGAATCTGGGAGTTTTCCTCCCTCTTCTGCTTTTTGGAAAAGTTTGAGAAGAATATTTATTGACTCCTTTAAAGGTTCAGTAGAATTTACCTGTGGAACCACATGATATTGGACTTTTGTTTGTTGGGAGGTTTGTGATGACTGATTCAATTTTGATCCTTGAGAGCTTTCTATTTGGAAATCATCACCCATTCAAAACATATTCATTCAGTTACAAGCACAGCATTTATTCAGTGTTGTGAGGGCAGTGAACCACCATTTGACCCAAATCAACAGGTGCCTCCCCTTGATGGCCAGATACCTCAGAGTCTAAAGCACGCTAGGAAATAAATCTAGCCTTCTAAATGCCTGAGTTTGAAAGACTGGACATGGCTTCTCTGTGGGGGAGCTGCTCTTCAGACAAGCTGGAATACAAAGACACTTTGGGACTCTTTGAGGAATCACAGATAATCTATATTTTCCAAAAGAATCTGCCATAATATAAACCTTTAGATATTACAATAATGCTATAACATATAAACCTGAATTTAAGGCAGGTCTTCATTTGTAATTTTCTTTAACCCAGGAATGAATTAGTCTGGATAAATGGAAGTGTCCGTCTACTCACAGATTAATTGAGCTATTGAAAGATCTACTTTACAAAGGCCTCCTATAACCCTAACCCTTGCAGTTCCAAATGGCTTCTTCTATTATTAACACTATACTCTATAAAATGAAAGGATAAAAGGTTTTCAGAAGGAAAAAAAACAATAAAATTCATTCTTTGCACATAAAAATGGATAGAAAGTTCCACTTAAGAGCCCCAGTCCGCCCCACACATATCAAGGATAATTGATCTCTACGTTAAAAACACTCCTTGATATTCTGGAGGCTTAAGAAAGCACTTACAAGGTAAAAACTTTGTTCCACTCGGGGTTGAGGTTTTTGTAGATGGTGTGTGTCTGAAGTCGGTCGTTGCCTAACTCCAACAAGCAAAAAGGATCACTCTTCCCTGGAAAGAGAACATAGGACATTGGTCAAGGCAGAGGCAGTTCCCTGATCAGAGACAAATGAATCTCAGAAGTAGAAGAGGCCAAGTGAGTAAAATCCAGGCAGGTTTATACCAATAAAACTGTGCTTGCTGAAAGCAAAAGCGAGCATCTCTTTCCAGCAAGGCTTGTGAGGGAGTTCAGGAAATGGAGAGAACCTGTTAGTTCGGGAACAGTAGCATACTTAATGAACAGGGATGGATATATAACCCAGATGCAGCCTTGAGAGTCACTGACCACAACAGGTTGCATAAAAGCAACCGTCAGTCTCACACATGAGAGAGTTGAGTTTTGTGTTGTTTTAAGATTTATTTATTTATTTATTTGAGAGAGAGCATGAGAGGAGAGAGGTCAGCAGGAGGAGCAGACTTCCCACTGGGCCGGGAGCCCAATGTGGGACTCGATCCCGGGACTCCAGGATCATGACCTGACAGCCGCCCAACCAACTGAGTCACCCAGGTGCCCCAAGTTTTGCGTTGTTTTAATACAGAAGCTCCTGTCCTTTTCCTGCTTAAGTTCTCCTTGAGTCAATATAGGAAAGTACTCTGCTATGCAGGAAGCCTATGGTAACCCAGAGGCTTCTGCAAGGTCCAAAGAGAAGAGAGGAAAACTATAAACACGGTTACTAAGGAGCTAAAACTGCCCTGTGGGGGGAGTGACCACAAACACATATGATCTGATATATTCAAATACATTATGAGAATACAGAGGATGCTACATTTTTGCTGCTCATAAACATGAAAAAGTAGAATTCCACAAAGCAAGTCCAACATTTTTATCTTAAAAAAAAAATCTTAACCCCGACTTCTCTCATCTCACATCTTCCTTTTCCACCTCATACATCCTCCAAAAGAAAAAATAAATAAATAATAAAGTTAGAAAATCCAAAATCCAAAGTGGGACCCAAAAAGTTATTGCAAACAAACAAACAAAATGCTCTCCCCTTTCGTTGGGTTTGACAGTGGGACCTAGGATCGGAAATGTCAGGGACAGGATGGACGGCTATATAATGTCCATAAAACCAAACACATTGCCTGCCTCTGCGGCACAGGGATGCTTTACGAAGCAGTGCGTACTAAATTAATTGGGGGCATGAGGACAGATGTTCTGCCAACAAATGGCCAAGGAATCACAGGCCAGGGTCTAATGCCGAGAGTCCTTGGGCTTCTTGACCTACTGGCCTACCGTTCAGGTCATGAAACCTACATCTAATTAACTTAATATCCAGGAGCTCCGAGGTACAGCACATCAATAGACAGACTGACAGGTGAAAGAGACTCCAGGAAGATTCTATGTCAAAAATAGAAAAAGAGGAAGAACAGATACACGACGAAGGAGATTCTGTTCAACTGACTAGTGTTCTAGACACGTAGATGCCTGGCTAAGCTTTTAAGCCAATCCTATGATCTCAGTGGCCAGTAGACAATGACCAAGTCATGGACATAAATGAATGAGTTGGGGTTGTCAGTTTTAAACATGGAAATGCCCCCTGTCTCAATTTAGCGAAATAATATCAGAGAACTCTCAGAATCATGGCCAAGATTGGAAAATCAGGCTGGAAAACTACTAGAAACCCAAGGAGGGTTAGAAATACTCAGGCACGAGAACCTCCGTCACTCTCCCTCCCCAGGAAAAGTCTGGCTTCTGCTCCCTAGGAAAACTAGCCTCACAGGTCCTCGTGTTACTGGACCCTGGTTATGGTGCCTCTAACAGGAATTATCTACCCCTGCTTTTTTGCTGCCCTTGATGCAGAGGCAAAGACCTCCAAGAAGGATCTAACTGCTCTCGCCTCATCAAGCACCCAGGCCCTAAATGCCAGTGCTCAGAAAAGAAGGACTGGCTTTTCACCTTCTGTCCACGCAAGGATGCTCTGACCTCTTCTCCAAAACATGTGACAGGAACCTCCCCAAATTTACAAGGGGTTTAGATGCTGGGCAGCCACAGTCAAAGCAACACAAAACCCATTCCTCGGCATCTCACAAAGCAGCCTTGCTTACTTAAGGCAAGTAAGCTTTACTCTGGGGAGTGTGTTTTGCAGGGCAAGGGGGTAGGCTCTGGGAGGGGAGGAGCTGCGGACAGAGGAGGGCAGATTTGCCTCTTTCAGAGCCAGGAGCATGGAGAGAACACGTGCTCCCCTCTTCAGGCTCAGGTAGAGGACGCCGGCTCCCCCGACCCATGCTGAAGCAGCCACTTAACCATTTGTCAGACTGTTAGTAGGTGTCAGGGCTGCTCCTCCAGAAACCCCAACATGACATGCCGTCACCACTCCCTCCTGGGAAACCATCTAACACTTTTAATGAAAGCCCTGGGGTTCCTCCACAGCAGGGCTGAGCCGTGGCCGGTCCTGTGCACGCACAGGTGGGCTGGAGCTGTGGCCCCCTCCCTCCCAAGCCAGCATACTCTTAGCTGTTCCAGCTAATGAGGAACAGACTTCCTTCCAGAAACCAGGAACTTCAGTTATGCGTCTCCAAGGAACACACGGCACCAACTCTCTGAAGGTGATTCCATCAAAGCTCATTAAAATACTGCATTTATTAATACTACAATATAAACAGGCGGAGAGGAGGAAGGAGAAACAAAGATATTAAAAGATGTACAGAGTCACTTCTTTGCACTTTACGGATTGCTTTCTCTCCCTTAAAAATTTCCAGATAAAAGGGGATTTTCTAGAATTTAAATAATGAATACATTCACTGGAGATAAAGATGACGTCCCGTCATAAATGAGATGTCCCAGTGTTCTCCCAATGGTACTGAGCAAACAGCACCAGACAGACTGACGTATACATACCTGGGTCTGCACTTTTTGCCTCTGGTCCCCATCTCTAGGTCAAACAGTCAGATGACATCCCGTACCCCCAGGTGGCCTGTCACCTGGACACGGATACATCACTGGCGATTTCAGCTCACGGACCTGTTTAGCGCTTTGCCCTCAATAGGCTTTGCTACTTTTCAACACCATTTTATAATGCGTTTCTATTCCTTGGATGGCAAGTAGAGGTTTCTCACTGAAATAATTTTACTTTCATGTCAGTTTCAGAAATTGAATGGAAGTAATACACATACTGCAGAGGTCCTACCACTCAGCTGACAGATATTTTTTAAGCACATACTCTGCTCCTGGCACTGAACCAGGCCATGATGGACACAGCCCACCAAGGCATGACTTCTAAGGGACTCTCATACCAATCTCTGCTTTTCAGCAAATTTCACCTTTCCAGTGAAGGCCTTTCTTGTGCTCCCTGCCCAGAGACTGCGTTGCTCCCAT
This sequence comes from Mustela putorius furo, assembly GCF_011764305.1. Classification (NCBI taxonomy): domain Eukaryota; kingdom Metazoa; phylum Chordata; class Mammalia; order Carnivora; family Mustelidae; genus Mustela; species Mustela putorius. The sequence goes on along the minus strand of NW_025422115.1, from coordinate 677,166 downwards.
TTCTGCTCCCCGACTGTGTGTTTTCCTTACACGTCTCATATTCCACATCTGCACATTCCTGGTCCATACTCAGTCCTGTATTTCATTTGAGGGTCTGACGCAGGCACACCCGGGGCGTGCATACCCCTCCCTCCCCCGGGAGGGAGGTGTGCCATGGTCAAGAGTGCCATGCCCCAGTGAGAGGGTCCAGCAGGCTCTTCGCAGCCAGCACTATCTAGAGGGGCCCACCTGGCTCCTGCTCTAAGCGGGTAACCATGGGTTAGGCAGCTTCTCATTCAGTCCTCACATCATCTCCAAGAGGTGAGGGATACTCATGCCATTTTGCAGAAGAGGCACCTAAAGTTCAGAGAGATTCAATGTGGTTGGTCCAAGTCCGAGAAGATCTCATCGTGCAAATGAATCTTAAAGCAGACGTCACTGGGCTAGCAGAAATGGGTGGGCTCATCTTGAGGAGATAAGGACAGAGGAGAGCTTTAAATTAACAAAATAGACGGACACGCAGAGAGATACAGATACATAGTGGCAATCGTGACATGTGAGATATGGATAAATAAATGCTGAGATGAGCTTGAAGCCTTGAAGGCCATGACCAGTACTTTTCATTTAAATGCACTTCTTTAATTCTCATCCACCAGTCAGGAGCCACCGCAGACCATCAGCACAGGGGCAGGACCAGAAGAAAGAATTTCCAGAGGAAGATAATTTCTGAAGCTAAGCACAGAGCATCACAGCACAGACAAGCTGGGAAGGTGGGGGTTGGGTAGAGGGCAATGGAGCCATGCCAGCTGAATTTCTACAAACTCTCCCTTCATGTTTTGTTTCCAACTACATGCTTATAACCCTTACTAGAGCATACTGGAGCAAATTCTAGGTGCTTATCTGAAAGTCTGTTCTCTGACAATTTACCCCACACGATCCATCCTGATCTATTCCCTATTCCCAAACTCTCTGGCGAGGTTGGTGTATCTTTCCCCCACTCCCAAACAGAAGGCAGAGGTGTGGGGCTCAGACAGCCTTCCTCCACTGTATATGGGATGACCAAGTCTCCTTGCAATGCTCTCTTAATCCCTAATCCCAACCAAAAACACAAAGGCCAATTAGCCTTCAAGACCTAGTTCAAGATGTATCATCTTCGCAGAACTTTCTCTGCAACCACAGGCTCCCAGGAGCCTTCCCTTCCCCCCCAGCTCCTATGATGATTGATTTGAAAAATCGTAAGGCCTCAAATGAAAATTATAAGGCCTATGACGTGCCTGCTCCTTTAGTCAACAATTACTCTATGATCCCTGCAATGTGGAAAACACAGAACTAAGAGGGATCTTCGAAGAAAAACAAACATGATGTCTATGGGTGCTGGGTCTAACTTTTCAAGTATGTCCTGCCTTCCCGAGTGGCTGCAACCTTCGGGAATCCGTAGAATGGCCTCTGCGGGGTCACCCAGGTGAAAACTTGCTCACGTTACTGCTGCAGACATCCAGAGCAAGGGGGCAGACAAACCTGTATTAGGACTACAAGATCCACAAAGGATGAGAAGGACTTAATTTTGCTGAAGTGTTATTGAACTAAATTTCTGACAGTCTACTCTTCTAACACAAGCACAGAACATATAAGAACTCATGACATAATGGGCGGCCTGGGTGGCTCAGTGGATTAAAGCCTCTGCCTTCGGCTCAGGTCATAATCTCAGGGTCCTTGGATCAAGTCCCACATCAGGCTCTCTGCTCAGCTGGGAGCCTGATTCCCCGTTTTTCTTTGCCTGCCTCTCTGCCTGCTTGTGATCTCTGTGAAATAAATAAATAAAATCTTTAAAAATATAAAAAAATAACTTGTGACATAAGAATTTTTCTTCTAAATCCATTCCCATTGCCATTCAAGTTCCAAAAACAAACAAAAAACCCAAAACATAAAACCACCATCTCCCGCTGCACTGACCCAACATCTCCCCGTTTCCACTGAGGCACCCTCAAAACCCTTGCTCCTCTAGGCACATACTTTCTTCTGTGTTTCAGAAAAGCCCTGCAGGCTTTGAGACCTGCTGTCCCCTCATTTTAAAAGGCTTTTCTTTTACCTCTGCCGTGCTAACTCAGCTCTGACATCTCAGTGAAAGTGTTGCTTCCTGCAGGAACACCAGTGAGGTGTTCCTTCCCTGAACCTTGACCTTAGGAATAGAACTGCCCTTACACCTGCCCCTTGAACAGCAGGCGTTTCAATGGTGCATGTCCATTTACATGTGGATTTTTTTAAATAAATGCTACAGTACAATACTGTAAAATGAATTTTCTCTTCCATGGTTTTCTCAATAACGTTTCTTTCATGTATTGTAGAAATACAGTACATAACACAGAGGACATACACATTGTGGTACTTGACTGTTTATCTCCCCAGTAAGGCTTCAGATCAACACTAGGCTATCAGTAGTTAGAAGTTATATATAGAAGTTATATGCCAAGTTTTTGCCAACTTTTAACTGCGTGGGGTATCAGTGCTTGCATACCATACCCCACATCGTTCAAGCATCTACTGTAGATGCTATCAGTGTAATTGGTCATTTCATGGGAGGCCAAAGACCAATTCCTCTCCCCTGTCATATCATCAGAGCCTACCACAGCTCCTCGCATAGAGCAGGTATATTTGCTAGATAAATTAAGATAATTACTTACTAAGCGCCCAACTAATAAGATCAAAGTGACTCCTTTGTTAATTCATAGAAGAGAAATGAACTGAGTTCATTCACGCTCAACGTACCAATAAGTTCAAAACTGCTAAATCTTACGTAGACCCCCAAACTCTGCAAGGAGGAGAGTCCACGTTCTTTGGCAGACTATTAAAGCAGATGGTGAGCCAAAGACAGATTTATACAGTTTTTGATGTGTTCTTAAAAAGTTGGTCTTGATTCGAGCTCAGCTATCCAAAAGGTTCTCAAGGAAATTAAAAGCATTCAATCACTATTTTTAAGCTTTCTAGAAATTGCAATTACAGCCGTCCCTTTGAAAATAAGGCATCTTTAGGGGGAGAGGTATTGCTATGGCTACAACTTCAAACAGACAATGAAAACAAACCAGAAAATGGACAGGTGACTTAAAATCCCCAGTGAACAATAACTATAGGACTATTTTTCCTTTAATACAAGTAGTCATGCTTTGAGGAAAAAAAAAAACCTAGAAATTTACAGCCAATGTTATAATTTATAGAAACTACTTAAAAGTCATTATTACAGCATATGGCTGGAATAGTTCTATAATGTGGGATCTAAATGAAGTGTTTTGGTTAACAGTTTCTCAAAATAGCACTTTTGTGTGTAACAAAACAACTGATGAGCACACAAAAATATTTTATATGGATAAAACTATCATTCAGATAATTAAAATGTGGACACAAGCACTAAACTGGTTTGAGTATGGGAGTTTCCCCACAATGAAGCACTTTTTTTTTTTTTTTTTGGCTTGGTTTTAATCAGGCAGTAGAAACAGAACAAAAAGAGAAAACATTTTAGATTGGTAACTAGATTTCTAAAAGTGGTTGAAAAGCCAAGTGTGATTAGAGATGCTGATAATTCTGACATTATTTAAAATTAGAAGAATTATAAACAAAATATTAAGAACCTGCGAAACTCCCCACATCAACTATACTCTAAGCAAATAAATTTAATAAAAAATGGTAATAGTTATATGTTGAACATGCAATATGTGTTAGACATGTTCATATAGGTTTTAATTACCCCTCAAAATATCCATGAGAAAACAGGCTTACGGTGGACCCAAGGCCAGCACGTGGTAGAACCAAGATTTAAAATAGTTGTCTATTTCTGTATATGTTCTACACCATAATACATAAGAATGAAAGCAAAAGGCAGAGACCGTAAAAATAAAGGGCAAAAATATGGAGACTGATTTTCATTTTTGATGAATAAATCACTGAACTAAACGTTGATTTATTTAACGCATGAGTCACAGTCACTGTGAAAGGGTTCACATCCTGAATGCACTCTACCAGGATCAGGGGAGATCAATCTTGCTTGTGGAACAGACCAAGAGCTCCTCCTAATGGCACTGGGAACTGGAAATGCCACCCAGATTTTGAGAGAGGTCATTATCCATTTCAACAATACACACTGCCCCCTTTGGGCAACTCTGCGGTAGAGGAGGAAGACGGAAGTGACCGAGCTCCTCAAATATAGTTAGTTCTCAATGAGTATTTCTTGAAGATCGTGAGATCTACCACCAAGCTGGCTTTTCATAAGTTGAGACAAGCTTTAAAAGCTATTGGGACTGGGTGTGGTACATAAACAATGAATTCTGGAACTTTGAAAAGAAATTTAAAAAATAAATAGAAGCCACTGGGAAGCTATACTGGGCTCCCTGGAGAGAAGTTGGGGATTCTGGAATTAAATATATCTTTTTTCTCTTGGATCAGGCACTATTGGGTTTCTATCATGTTTATTTATCAAACAAGGCCACTTCACAATAACCTGCATTTTTTGTTGTTGTTGTCTGAAAACACTGTCTTTTCCTCTCCTCTGATAGTTATTTTGATACTAATTTGGCAGTTGTCTTATTAACCTGGAAACAGAGAAAGGGTCTAAGTGATAACCTTATGGCCAAGAAGTCACGAAGATCCAGATATATTTGGAAACTCTGTCGTGTTTGGTGAGTGGTGTGGTATGGCGAAATGTGCCAAAAAGTGACAAGGATGAACGAAAAATCTGTGGAGAATAAGTAACTCCAGATTGGAGTGAAAATGGTATTTCCAGTTTTGTTCCTTCATTGTTTCCTGATACTTCCCCAGCTTCTCATCATAGCAGACAGATTATTATGATGAGAACATGAAAAAATTAAGATAGAATTGTGCTACAAAAAGCAGAAATATTGAGACTATGTTTCATTGTTCTATTACTTACCATCATTGTGCACTGATGTGGGCTTTCAATGCTTCCCTACTTGCTCTTTTGCTGTGAGGTGAAGAAAACTCTCCTCATTTCTGTATCCCCCATTTTATACCCAAATTTTCAATGGCTAGGAGCCATTGAAATAGTGATAACAGGTGAAGAAGTAAAGCAGAGAGAGACCAAACAATAACCAGTCTTACCACGAGAAGATTCCCTAGAGGAAAGGATGTCAACATATAAGATTTATTTCAAAGAATGAAGAGAAGGCTTAATTAACAGAAAGGATGAAGTGTGAAACCTACATCTTGATTGTGAGAATATAAGAGTCACTGACTAGGTGTTGAACTTGGCAGGTACCTTAATGCACATGGTAGCCATCATGGCTTTAGTACTGATACCTCAAAGCAAGACCTACCTGTTAAAATCCAACAGGCTCCCCACAATAGTCTATCGATTATAACAAGGCTCTCCAGATCAATTCTCCTATGTGCTGAACATATAGTAAATACTTGCCCACTCTTCACCCATTGGTCTCTCAGTACATAAGATAAGCATGGTCATTTGTACTGAAATACAATTCTGACCAGAAAAAATTTCCATTCTCGAACAATTTTTCTATTTAACTATCACCTACTTCATTATCTTTTATGAAATAAACGCCACCTTTTTTCAACAGTATTAATTCATGTATCTGATGTATCCCTGGGCAAAGCAGAAGATACAGCCCCATTCTCTCTGAGGGCTTTACTGTGGGGAGGGAACCTGTTGCCATATCATTCCTCACCTTGGTCCTAACAAAGCCTTCCTCTCTCTCCTTTAATTGTTAGAAGGTGTGTTACTTTCCTCTCCAAACAGCTGAGTGGAGGATATGGGTCCCATTAAGCATCACAAAGAGATAGGCTCACCTTGAATCTCAGAGTAAAATTTATCATCTGTTTCCCGAATCAAGGCTGTAGTCTGTTTTACTACAAAAGTAATAGCATCAGAATGGACAACCTATTACTTAAAAATTTTAGGTTATGCTGGGCACAAGGTGTTTGTGAGACAAACTCTTTAATAAAAATATCTGACAGGCTCTTCTATTAGAGTGACTGCTTATGGCTATCCGCATCTAATATTAGCTGTAGAGTACATTAAAATGTCTTTGGCCAATTTTAGAGGGATGGACTGCAAGAGAAGATAGATTACTTCAGATTCTTTAAAAAGTCTTTTCACTTACATACAAACGAATGTGAGGCTTAAAAATCCCGAGCTATACATAAATTCAAATGTATTAGTGTTGAATCAGTTCAATCACACAAGAGCATATTTATGAAGGAATGAATTAAAAAATAATAAATACATTTTTATATATTAGAGAACTGAAGCCTTTATCTTTTGTAAGTATCTTAATATTGGGAATATACATAGATTTCGGTTATTAATATCTTTTAACACATGTGGAAAGACACTATTTTTTTCTTTATATAGAAACACATTTTCCGTTTTTAATGGGAAAGAAATTCACCTTAGTCCATGTTTGTGGTGGATGTGTGTGTGTTCTAAATGTTGGTAAAGTAATGGGGATTCACTTTCTCCAAAGTTAATTTCTTTTCACGACTATATAATTGCAACACCAGTAACCAGTAATAAGGAATGTCCTACTTTGAGCACAGCAGCGATGAACGACTGATATTTTCTTTTTCAAATTATACCCTGCTAAGACAGGGATCACTTTAAAATGGGCAAACCATGGACAGGAGGATTACCAAGTGCATTCATTCTCCCCCAACTCCCCCAAGGACAAGAATTCCCTGGACTTCGCAAACTATAACAGTAACCTCCGCCCAGAATCCTACAGCAAGATCTCCCACTGAACCTTGGCTTTATCAGGTTCCCTGGCATCTTCAGTGAAACACACTTAAAGCATCAGTTATTATGGTTATTTGGTATTTTTTTTTTTTAAGATTTTTATTTCTTTATCTGACATAGACAGAGATCACAAGTCGGCAGAGAGGCAGAGAGAGAGAGGAGGAAGCAGGCTCCCCGCTGAGCAGAGAGCCTGATGCGGGGCTCGATCCCAGGACCCTGGGATCATGACCTGAGCCGAAGGCAGAGGCCTAACCCACTGAGCCACCCAGGCGCCCCTGGTATTTTTTTTTTAAAAAACAAAGAATTATCCAAAAAAATGTAAAACAAAAGCAGTGAGGGTAGAAAGTTCCCTTCTGTGCTCTGTCTAACATGATGATCACTCTCGGAGAACTCCCCCTGGTTATTCAGAGTAAGCGGACTTCTTGTTTATTTGCAGAGATGAGTACTTCGTTCCCTGAGCAACTGCAGTGGAACTCTCCTTTACAAAGGACAGCCGGCCGGAAAAAGCTGGGGATGGGGTACAAGTAGTTACTTCTTTTTTAATGCTCCTGGTACTGACGATGACAGGTACACCTACCTCTTCTGATTCTGGAGAAGCCAGCATGTTTTAAAGCACATCAGGTGATTCTAACAGTGAACCATAAAAGCAGAAGTAATGGGTGAGTCCCCACCGTATGATACAATAGCAAACCTCTTGGAGGTATTAGTTACATGCCTATTGCTACTTCCGTGCGATCTGAATCCATTTCTTTTTTTCACATGGAAAAGGTACTTAACTACTCTCTGCATTTGGTCCACTCTGTTACCCTAAACCAATAATCTGGTTGAGAATAGACACAAAGTTCCACCCAGGACCCTGCCAACCTATAAAGAACACAGGCAGTGAACTCTGGTTCTAAAAATAAAGATCAATATGGTCTAAAGACATGTTTAGCTAATGACAAGAAGAGTGATGATTTTCTAATGAATAATACAGAGACGAGGGCATTCCGTCAAACCATACAGCATGACTGGATTTGTAACCACTGCTTTTTGCTGCTGGGATTCTCTTGGTACTCACCTTCATCCACTCCAAAACTATCTCCTAGAATCTTGAATATAAAGAAAATGACAAAATGGCAACATTTCCCCCCAAAATTATTCTTCTAAAAAGAAGGGGTTTGCCTTGTTTTCTGGTCTTTTCCAAATATCCCCCCCCCCTTTTTTTTCCCAGATTGCTCTCTTATTCACTCGAAGAGCCAAAATACTGCTTGGAAAGAAACATTGGCCTGAAACTCCTCCATAAACACCAGTTTGGGGGGCTGTGGAGAGGGCACCTGTCTGGATGGGTAAAACAAAGGTTTTAAAAACGTGTTTCCACAGACGGATGTAGTTGTCAACAAGACTTAAAAAGAAACTTCCAATGCATTGCAATTAGTTCCTAGAGATCCGCAAACATACAACTACAGAGAGAATTTTTGAAAAATTGCTTGAAGGCATGAATGAGTTCTTGTGTTTGAAACAACATTTCCTGAGACATCAACAATCATAGATCCAAGAAGTATTGTATCAAAACATTCAGATGGAAGTAAAAATAATGGGCTCTGGACAACTTGAAGATAACTCTAAATGTGCAGATAACAAAATTCTGAAGGCCAAAGGCACATGAGAAAGGAGTAAATTAAGTATTTTCATAAACTATAAGTAAGCTTTAAAAGAAAGGAAAATTTCTAAGTCAATATGAGACTATCAACATCTGCAACTAGATTAATGAATGTTAGAAGTAATCATCTCTCTCATCTTCAACACCCAAATTTATTTATTCATACTGGCCTAAAATGCCATTTTTGGATCTTCTCCCTCAGTATTTCCTTAAGATCAATATCATCCTATTTCTCGTTATTTATATAGTAGTGATATCTTTTAAGATTTTATTTATTTATTTGATAGGCAGAGATCACAAGTAGGCAGAGAGGCAGACAGAGAGGAGGAAGCAGGCTCCCCGCTGAGCAGAGAGCCCTGATGTGGGGCTCGATCCCAGGACCCTGGGATCATGACCTGAGCCGAAGGTAGAGGCTTTAACCCACTGAGTCACCCAGACATCCCCATCTCTATTTTTGGAGTATGATCTACTCTTTTTAACACAGAAAGTTACGCCCTAGGATCGTAGCTTCAGAACTTTCCAGCTTGAGGATGAGGAAGATCAAACTTTGGAAAAGAGAATTTCAATTGTAAGCAATTTCTATTACAAAAAATAATGAAAAAAAATGATGGGCAATTAAACTTACATTTTTTAAAGGGTCTCTTCACCTTCCCTCAAAAAATGAACCGATAGAAATCACTAATATATTGAGGAGCCAATTTAAAAAAAAAAAATAGAGATGAAGTAAGTCCTACAATACCTTGTCCATGCATAAAATCTGTTTATTATTCTATGTATGCATTTTCTTGGTAAACAGCATCTGTCACATATGCGTCTCCATTGTTAGTACAATGGGTTAATCTGGCAATAAGAGGACAGTCACCCTCCAATCAGACATTGGAATGCCTGAATTACTCTCCTCATGGTCAAGTACAACTCAGCACAAAGCATGCTTGCTCTTGCCTCTGTCTTCAAAGCCCAAGTTAGTGAACCACCAAGAGTAACTTTGTGTAAGACCATGTCAACAGCAAAGTGGTTTTCATGGCCAAGAATTTGGTTATTATTTCAGACCACTGCCAGCGAAATGGGCTTTCATGCTTAAATTTATGAACCACCACATCCTCTCACATGCTGAAGAATGAAAATCGCTCAGCACAGAGCCCCACCAAGGAGGTCCAAGGCAGGAGGTCCCACCTGTCTTCTGAAGCACTATCATTAAAAATTTCTCATTAAATTAATTTAACAAAGAAAGAAGTCCCGGCACGAACCATCCGCAAATGTATTTAAAAGCCAGCTGGACCAGTACATGATCTGATCATCATAAAATTACTTGAAAAAATAATTTTGTGAAAAACGTTAATTAAGTGAAAAAACGGCTTGACTGCATCTTTTTACTTTTCCTTCTATTCCTCTATTTGAAAGAGTGTGATTGCTTGTATACGCTTCCACTTATTAAAACATTTCGCTTTGCCATCAGATCATTTCCAAACAGGAAATAAGTAAAAACAGAAAACTGATTAAAGATGTCTGTACCTGAGAAATCTGCTGCTAGGAGATCTACTGCCTTTAAAACCTTCACTTGTAAAATGCCGACATCCTTCATATCTTTCAGAGAATTCTGGAAGCACTGAGGAGGGAAGAAAAGTAGATCAGACATGAAAAGAGCTTTCTAATATACTATTTAATGCCGTAAAGTCCTACAGGAAGTACATCAGGCTTTATCATCATCTTTCTCATGCAAAGCTTAGAAAAGTTCCAGAGTACACTGTATCAGCCAATGGGACAGTTAGGCATTCACAACAAGCAGATGTGAAAAGTGACTGAGAATTGAGGACAGCATCAAACAACTACAAAGCACACAGGATCTACCTTTAACACTGCCCCCTGGTGACAGCACAGCTACCCCATGGGTAAAATGTATGTGGAGCTCCATTCATTTTCTTCTCCCCTTTTTTTCTCTTGCATGAAGCTTTTAAATCACTCAAAGAGGCAACACTATTTTGGCTTCATTGGTACCAACTTTATGGAGACTAGAGCGCTTAACTTGGACCCTTCGCAGATACTTATTACCACTGTAAAGAGTAAGGATGGAAATACAGGGCATTTCTGGTCCACGTTTTAGCTGGCTCATTAAATTAGAGACTGAGCATCTAGTATCATCCTGTATCCACATTTTTTTTTCAGTTTGCATGAGCCAATGATTGAATGTATCTACTGATAATTCTTAAGCATGCAGAACAATAGTTCGCTGTGTATATACATTGAATCCTTCAGAAATGGTGCATGAAAGAGACAAGCAGATAAACTATTTCGCATGCCTCTAGGACACATCTGCTGAAAAGATTCTGCTTTCAAACTTTTGGATATCTTATTTCCGCTAACATCGGATAACTAAGAACCTGTGATAAGCAGGCCTTGGGGATTTATGGGAAGACAGTAAAATCCTTGTTCTTTAGGCATTTCAGGATACAATAATAATAACTTACTAATAGTTCAGGTTTAACTAACTTCATATGCACCATTACTAGGCAGCTTTGAAAGTTGTTTCTGCTATGTATTTTCAACCTAACAAACAAAGCAAAACAAAATGAAAACGAAAACAAAAAGAACTTACACTCATCTGAAAACATCTGAAATAAAATACTTGAATAGTTTAAATGTGGAAATGCCTTCAAGATGATCTATTCTTACAAGCTGAAAAACAAGAGGTCTAAAACTTGTGTTTTATGACGGGGCATTCTTTTCCTCTAACATGCTGGCCAGCTCTCTAGCTGAAAAAAACAAAACAAAACACTTCATATTTTGATTGGCCTCTTCAAACCTGTTTTCCCTGAGTACTCCTCACATCCCAAGGCATGATTCAAAGCAGTCATTATGAACTTTTCTAAAATCACCTTAGAAGTACAGGTTACCCCTCGTGAATTCGGTAAATTTTGCAATTTGTCCCTGGGAAAGTTTGGGGGAGAAGTTTTAAGGTTTATCATCAAATTTTTATTTGCTTTACTGCAGTCATCGGAGAAGATATTAATAGTGGATTTTGTAGAAACTCCTTTAGAACCTGCCAACCACGGCACACAGAGTCTGTGTTGACAATAAGACATGTGGCTAGGTTTTTGTACTCCCGCAGATAAAGAATTATTCAATTAATCAATACGTCTCACGGTGAAGGATTTGGGAGGCACTAAAGTTTATGCTGAGAATAATATTCCCATTAAATAGGGATTCATCTTTGCTTCATTTTCGGGCCGCTTTCTAAAATGTGTCTTTCATGTGTGGCGATAAAATAAATGTATTGATTTACAAAGAAGGCGGGATAAAAACAGAATGCAAATAAAGGCACCCAGAAGGCCAGAGTACAAAAAAATAAATGAAGATCACGAAGCCATTTGATTTAAAAATGCTGAGTGGACTTTTAACCGTATTGCCACTACTTAGGCAAAAATCAGGAGCTGCCTTTATTATCCGGTCGTACAGAACAGCTCTGCAGGCCTGTCCAGAGCTTTGCTTTGCTCTACAAGACAGAGGCACATTTTCACTTGATCCTGAGAGGTTCTGGAAAGGTAGCTCTGACACTGCAAATATTACAGCTAATTAAAAAAAAAAAAAAAAGAAGAACTTTGGTGAACTTGTATTAAAATTTCTATATGCAGACATGGGGATATGTATTGCCTCCTCGTGCATTTCCATTTTCTCCCAAGAGTTTCTAAAAGCTAACAATTCAGAATACCGTTCGGGGCTTTGAAAATCGCCAGCTCCAATCTACTTCCACCTTCTCGCTAATGCATTAACCTTTGGATCTGATGTCTTGTTTTAGGAGACAGGCTGTGAAACTCGGGCCAAGGATCTCTTTTCAGGCAGTTTTCTTTAACTTGCAGACTTTGTTTCAACTCAAAAATGGAGGTGGCAGGGAGCGGCATAACAAGGCCAAACACTCACGTATCGCTGGGCAATCTGCTTTCTCTCGCCGGGGTCTGCCAAGGGGCAAACGCACAGATCTGAGACCGAGACTCCGGCACAGGGAGTAAGTGTGATCAACATCAGGAGAGCCCCCAGGCAGCTCTCCAGCGGCAGCTCCAAGCAGTTAGCTTGCTTGAGAGGGAGGGCCGAGATATCCACTTTGCACCTGGAAAAGTTGGAGGAATCAGAAAGAAAAGGGATTAACTCATGGCCTTTCTGGACCTCCAAAGAACCCAAGTTATATCCCCTTATCCCCCAAACCTCACTCTGTCTCAGCATGGGTTTCTTGCACAGTGAAGGTGGCGGGGTCTTCCCCCACTGTCCAGCTCTTAATTCTCCCTCCCGGCCTAACACACTCTAAGATTAAGGAGACTAAGAGGTCAAGAGACCAAAGGCAGCACGAGGGGATGGTAAGTGCAAAGAGAAAAGTCAGATCTTTGCCCCATGAGGTCCTCAGAAAGGCGGTGAGCTCAAGAAATAGGGAGGAACAAGCTCCAAGTTCAAGCTTTATGGATTAGGGCTCTGTAGGGCTTCTCTGTATCGTGTCTTTCGCCAGCAAAGAGAATAAAGGGTCACAGTTCAAAAGGGAGAGAAAAGACAAGAGAAATTCAAGCGTCAAAGGGTTCCTGGGAGAAACTATTTTCTTCCGGATTAATGCCAACTGGTGGTGCGTTTTTTATTTAAAGCAACGTGTTAAGGTGTTTTCCTAATAGGCTCGGTTCCACAGGGCTTCCCCAGGTGCACTGATGTGGACAAATGGAGCGTGAAGTGCACGTGACAGATCCCATTCCAGCAACACGGCCAGGGAAAGGCTTCACCCATCTGCTGTAAACGGCGTGTTTTCCGTCTCGCAACAGCCAATGTTCTGGGGATGCCGAAAACCTCAAACACATTTATATATGGAAACAAACACCAAAAAGGAGGGCTGAGGTGCTAAGCCATTTATTTGTTTCAACACTGAAAACTCTGGGTTTGCCTGGACCACACCTGCTTAGTGTACGCACAGGTGGGTGGAAAAGGTAGGGTCGAGTCGGGGGAGGGAGGTGGGCAGTGGTGGGGTTCCCAGCTGTAAGACGCGTGTGTGCATGTGCCCATGTGGAACTCCTATTTTCCCCCCATAGTTATTGAAAGAGATGAATAATCAAGACTTTAGAAAGGAAGCACCTTCTCTCCCGATGTGGGAAAAGGATGGATTCTTACCCTAAATCTTCAGTGGATTCTGTATGTTTGCAGATCATTAAAAATAGGTAATCTTACCTAACATAGAAAGCAATGGCCATTTTGAGTCACGTGATACCTAATGAGTTCCAGTTTCACACATTCAAAAACCTTGCAATCCCTTCGCAATTAAAGAAAAAAAATCTGTAATACTAAAATTCTATACCACTTTTTACTACAGAATAAAAAAAATGTATTTTAATACTGATATGTACCTATAAAATTAAATACGTGTGGGTATTGATTTTATTACCAAAAGTGATTCCAGTTAGAAGAGGTAGCAATTAGAGCTTTTCCATGTAATAAATTCATCAAGAATTTCTACCAGAGACACATCCAACAAAAAACAAAACAAAACAAAACAAAACTCTTTAAATAATCCTCTGTGTCTTGAATCAAAACATTTGTGTGTGTGTGTATAGCAATAAAGACCCTTTTAAAGTTTGCTACCATGAAAATAGGGGTTACTAAATATTTTTATTTCATAAGCACGTATGTAAGTGAGGAATTAATTTTGCTTATAAAGAAAGAAATGTCATGTGCTTTAAGCCATTTCTACAAAACTAAATACCCATAAATTCTTAATAGAACAGTAGCACATCTGCTTTGGAACACTTTGCTAAGCATTATTTTACATTGTTACATACACTTTGATTGAACAAAGCTCTTCACAGAAAGATAAATGATGTAACTTTGTAAGAATTTTTTTTCTGGTGGTCACACTCATTAGTCCAAATTAGCAATAACCTATTTATGGCACAATCATGTCAATGTCATTAGGAGGAGGCAATTTATTTTCATCCTTCGACGACCACGTCTCTGTTGTAGTGGTGGTTTCCCTTGTTTTTTTTTTTTTGAAGAGCCAGAAGTGACTTGGAGGCAAGAGACAAATAATGTTTGGGAATTAAAAAGGATGCCTACAGTAAGTTTTTCTTGGATGAATCAAAATGAACCTTGCGTTAATTCTAAAAAGTCATCCAAAAAGGCTGTGAGCAGTATTAGCATTTTTAGCATAACTATGCACACAGTGCCTGTGTGAAGGCAGAACTCCTAGGAAGAGAGCAGCTTCCTATTTCCAACAAAAGTTGAATCACAGACCAGACAAAATGCAAAGTAACCACTGGGTTTGGTCTTAGAAATTACACATTTCCACAAACTTGTTTGTCATGTCCCTCCCCTGTGAAACTTTTGCATCGCTCCCATTTCTAAAGTCTATGTGGATGGACAGGAAAAGAGCCCTGCCTGTTTGAGATAAAACAATCCCCACAAACAACAGACTGGGGATTTCTGCACAAGCTTACTGGGTTCTACATGATCAGTTAACTGAAGAGTGGATTCAGTCAAATATTTTTACTTCCATAGTGACTTGAAAGAACAAATTAAACTGGTAGATAGACTGCCATCATGTCAATCATAATTAAACAGTGATCCTTTTGCACATGGGTTATGACCCAGTCTCCTAGGGTACCTGCTCCATTATGCGAATTGGTATCTTAAGAATTAAGGACTGATTTACAGCTACCCCCTGCCTAGGGTGAACAACTAGCTGCCCTCTAAAGATGTTGTCTTTTGTTTTGTTTTGTTTTGATTTGGTTTGGTTTTTTTGTAGGATCAATATGGAATGTAGGACTTGAATTTACAACTGTGAGATTAATGGTCACAGGCTCTACTGACTAAGCCAGCCAGGTGCCCCAACTAGGGATGCCTTTCTATAAACTTTCTACAATTGAACTACCCTCTGCCTCTGTTCTACCCATCTGGCATCTGCATTTACATCCACATTCTTGAAGAAAGGAAGAAAGCTGGAAGAAAGAAGAAATTAATTCCCTACAAGAATTTCCTCTAGGCCTCCCATGTTACTCTAGTTCAGCCTCAGTCCACATTGTTCCAGCTCATCCTCATGTCTCAAGGAGAACCAGAAGCTCTGGAGGTTAGCCAGAGGCTGGAAGAATTATTTATATTAACTCTAAGCGAGGAAGAGGTACTGCATTATCAGCAAGAGCAGAAAGGAAAAAATTTAAGAGGATTTGTCTCATGCAAACTGGTGCAGCCACTGTGGAAAACAGTGTAGCGTTTCCTCAGAAAGTTAAAAATTGAACTCCCTTATGATCTAGCAATTGCATCACCGAGTATTTACCCAAAGAATACAAGAACGCGAATTCTGAAGGGATACACGCACCCCTGTGCTTATAGCAGCATTGTTTACAATAGCCAAGATAGGGAAGCAGCCCAAGCATCCATCGACTGATGAACAGAAAAAGATGATGTGGTGTAAACATGCAACGGAATATTACTCAGCCAGAAAGAAATGCAATCTTGTCACTTGCATGACAAGGATGTGGCTACACAGTATAAGGCTAAGTGACAGAAGTCAGTCAGTGAAAGACAAATATTATATGACTTCACTCATATGTGGGATTTAAGAAACAAAACAACCAACCAAAGGAAAAAAAGAGAGATAAATCAAGAAACAGATCTTAACTGTAGAGAACACACTGCTGGTTACCAGAGAGGAAGTGAATGGGGGAGGGGAGAAACAGGAGATGGGGATGAGGGAAGGTACCTGTGACGAACACAGGATGACCTATGAAAGGGTTGAAGGACCATATTGTACACCTAACACGACTATAGCACTGTATATCAACTCACTGGAATTAAAATAAAAACTTAAGAAAATAAAAAAAAATTAAAAATACAAAAGATGGGTCTTTCCGAATTTCTGATGTCAGCACCATAATACCCACCAAACCTCCTGAAGAAAGGTTAAGTATTGCGTGAACAAAACATCTTCTATTTATTTTTTTTGAGGTTCAAGTAAAGATAAGTACTCTAAAGTCTAAAATCTTTCAGACAAAAGAGATAATCTGAAATTCATCCATCGAAGACATTTTTAGACAGAAATTTGGAAAAGAGAATTTAGGTTGTTTCTACCATTTTCTAAAGGGTGTCAGATTCCACCCTGAGAAAATACCAAATGAGTTAGTTGGTCTCCTAATTCTCTCTTGGTGCTACTGAACCACTACAGAATCTGTTGCATCCTCTAAATTTCATCCCAAACTCTACACAAATGGCAACCTTTTAGAAGCATTTATGAAAGCTGAGCTTACTACTGTATATGCAAATTTTCACTGAAAAATAAACTCAGTTTTCGGGTATATGGTCTAAATGGCTCTCATAATTAATTTTTCAATTATCACATCAATTAATAAATAAATAATAGGCACTTAAATTATTTTTTCTACGAAGGGCCATAAAGCAAATACTTAAAGTTGATGGGCCATGCGGTCTCTGTTGCAACTACTCAAGTCCCCTTGTAGCATGAAATAGGACATGTAAACAAATGAACAAGGCTGCTATCCAATAAAACTTTATTCAAAAATAGGCAGCCAACTGGACTTGGGCCATGGGCCCTAGTTGTCTAACCCCTGATCTTAGACATCTTCATAATTTGGTCATCGTAAATTACATCCATGCTAGTATTTTAAAAATTTAAAAGGTTGGTTGCTGACAACACAAACACATTGACAAAGGCATCAGGGAAACTGACCTAAAACATAATTTTGAAAGCCTAACTTTTTAAATTCCTTTTTATTTAAGAAATCCCTACACCCCACATGGGTTGTGAACTCATGACATCAAGATCAAGAGCCATATGCTCTTCCAACTGAGCCAGCCAGGCGCCCCTAAAGCATAACTTTTAACTCACCATAATTCTAGAAACTCTGGCCAACGTATCCAATGATGGACTGAATAAAAACCGTTAAAGCAATAAAACTTATAAACCTGCTCTTCTTTCTTTGGGGAACCATGTGGAAAACACACAATGTTCACACACATGTGATTAATGAGCCTTACCAAATTCGGTCTGTTCCTGTGGCTTCATGTGTGACTTCACACACAACAGAAGTGGCTATGTTTGGACAGTCATTCAGAAGGTGCTACATGCTGGCTCTTAGATCACCAGGAAATTCTCTTTCCAAAATCTGATCTTAATATATTCGGTCTACAAGAGCCCCACTACTGTAACATCCTTTATACCATGGAAACAAAATAACAGGCCCCCCCTGTATTGGGGTCTAGAGAGGAGCCAGCATTGTTTCTTTGCAGGAGATGAAATTGGATGGCTTTGTGACCTCACTCCTGCTGTGCTCTTGGGTCTCATCTCACAACACCGCCCGCCCTTCTCATTCCTTGCCAGCTTCTCAGAATGCCTTCTCGCTCCTGTCTTGAACTTTGCCCGTGGTGTTCCATCTTTCCGAAAGTTCTTCCTCCAATATCCTTGCAGGCTAACCCATCCATCTCTACAGGCTTCAGATTAGACCTCTGAGCTTCCAGGAAGCTGCTCTCTCCCGCCTTCGCCCCCAAGCTGCTGCCTGCCTCCACGTAGCAGCCCCAAACTTCTTAGTGTCTGAGGACAGCGTCCATCCACTACCATTTTCCACGGAATCCCAGCGACTGTTACAGGCTATCCTGTACAGGACGTGTTCTCTATTTCTTGAACAGAGTGAACAAACAAGTGAGTAAAGGGCAGTGACATAATGAAGTTCAAAGTCAAGAACTCCAAATGACAGAGGCAAATGTTTTTTGTTAACCAACTAAATACTGTGTACTCTCTAATTCTTCCCCTACATAGGAAAGGCATGGAAATAAATAAATAAACATATATATTATATATATATATATATTATATATATATGCCTTCCAGATTGAAAAGTCCACAGTTCTCTTTACCTGAAGAAGACAAGGACTTACTATTTTTCCCCTAGCCTACAGGCAGTGAATGTGCTGATTTAGCATTGTTTCTGACCTCCTGTTCTTGTCTTTCTCCATTAATCCTGCTGCATTTTATAGTGGTTTTTTTTTTTTTTTTTTTTAAAGATTTTATTTATTTATTTGACAGAGAGAGATCACAAGTAGGCAGAGAGGCAGGCAGAGAGAGAGGAGGAAGCAGGCTCCCTGCTGAGCAGAGAGCCCGATGCGGGGCTCGATCCCAGGACCCTGAGATCATGACCTGAGCCGAAGGTAGCGGCTTAACCCACTGAGCCACCCAGGCGCCCCAATCCTGCTGCATTTTAATGTTTTAATTCAACACGTAATTTTGCCGTATCAGTCACCCGGGTAAACCTGCTCAAGTTTCCCTTGCCATGATAGCTTTTAACCTCTTATTCATTACCATAATTCCCTGTTTTATATTACAGACTGGCCAGCTTTTAACTTAAATGCAAGGGGCAGAAAAGAGTACTGTAGTTTGAAAAGCTGTAAATCTCAGAGGCGAAGGAAGGGGGTGAACAGGAAGAAAACGGTGAACGTGTCAAGCCAGGCTGTAAAAACAGATCGACGGCATGTGGTGTAATTTGTCCAGAGAAATCTCCCAGCCCCACTTCTCCACCACATCAGAGTCGCTAAGAAACTTGGAGGACGTCAGAGCCATTTTCCAAGGCACCATGTGGGACTGAAGGTTGACTCTGAGGCAGTCCAGTTAAAACGGACTCGAACTTTCTCGTTCTTGACTTTTCACAACTAAAGCCTAGAATATTCTGTAACAAGTTAATCTCTAAAATCACCTTGAAATGCAAAATAGGCTTTAAGAAAACAATATAACTGTTTTGAAGTGGCCCAGGTTTACAATGGGATAATCTGTATTTACACTCTTGCCCCTTTGTTTAAAAGTTTTACTCTCTGAACCACAGATGGACTTTAATTTTTTAATGTTTTAATTAAAACATTTTAAATTAAATATTTTAAAAAGTTGTGGTGTTTTTTTTAGTAATTTTTTTGTTTTGATTTGGTTTTGCTCATGAATAAATTAGAGTTCGTAGGCACTATGGTCCCAGGGGACACTGGATCTGGGGACCCACGCTGACGTCCTAGGGAATACCTTGTGGGCTCAGTGGAAGACTGAAGGGGAACCATGACAAGGTTTCAGAAAGCTCCATGTGACTCAGGAGAGCCCGGAGAAGGCTGGCCATTAGGGAGGCCCATGTCTGAACCATCACCAAGCGAGCCCCCCACTAGTGTTAATGCTGCTGCTCAATCCTTCAGTCAAAAAATGTCCTTTGCAGCATGTCCTTGAAGATACTCACTGCCAACTTCTGCAAAAAATTTTTTTAAATGTCTATACTGTTTTGGAAAAAAAATAGATACTATACACACACACACACACACACACATACATATATATATATATACTGAATTTTACTAGCCATATTTCTTTTTCTTGAATTGCATAATTTTAGTTGCAGTTGTTGTGGGGCTCTCTAGTTATCATACAGAAAAATCTCAAAATTAATAGTAATAATAATATCTAATTATATATATACTATATATAATTAGATATATACTACAATAATAGTAAAGATAATAATACTAAAATAGTAATAATAATAGTAATAATAATAATAGTATAATAATAATAATAATAATAGTAATAATAATATAATAGTAATAACATTTAAGTGCTGAAAAGAGACCAAGGTACTGCAGAGACACTGTTGCTGACCGGATCCCACTGCCCGGAAAGAAAGCCCAACCTCACAAGCAAATTCACTGCCTGGGGTCACATAGCTAACAAACTCTGAATCTGCAACTCCAAGCTGGTGCTCCTTTTGCTCACATCAAGCTGCCTGCAAAGGGAAGCTTCACTGATGAGAATTTCCTCAGAGAGGCCATGGAGGGCTTTAAATGACTAGCTTCAAGGTGTTCTCCAAAAACAAAATATGCAATGTGTCTTAAGAGACAGTTATGACTCCTTCACACTGTCAAAGAGTTTCCTTGTGCAAGAAGGTATTTCCTAACCACGGGGAGAGAAAATAACCAAGCCTTAAAATTAAAACAAAGACAATGAATGAGAAGAAAACAAGTGAGAAGAGTGGGAAGGGACCGTAGGTAACAGGTCTGTGATAGCGTATGGTGATGCTACACCATCTTTACGATTCTGTATGTTAAGGTAGGTCTCATCCCACTGAAGGTAATGCTGGGTTTAGCCAGCTCCCAAGAGATGCTTTTTTTATCTTTTGTACCTCAGGAGAGGAAAAAGGAAGAGGATACCAAAAAGATCCTTTAAAATCCATGAAGAGGAAGGACATCATGACCCCTAAGACAGGTACATGTCTAAGTTACAAACAGGAAATAACTAAAATAAATGAACAACTCCCATGACAACACAGGGGACAAAAGGGGCATCTTAAATTATTTTCTGTGGCTGTGAAAACACTGAATGCTCATCTGGAAAAGCATTTCCTATGAAGGAAACGGGACAGCACAGTGATGTGTGAAACGAGAAGGGCACATTCTCTGTACCTCCTAAAATAACACATTGGCCATTCATCACTGGAAGCCCAAATCCCCACCCCTCAGATAACGCTTTGGGACACAGAGTTCTCTGCATTCGCGCCTTTACACAACTCATCCTTGGCTGCGTGGGCTGGCGTAAGGTTTCTGATCCCCCTGAAATGGGTGTTGGCAGGGCGCTGGTATGTCACAGCGGTGACAGGTGTCAGAGGTCTCGGGAAATGTCTGAAGTATCTCAGTTACCCTGTGTAGGCACAGGAAGGAGAGATGAGACCTAAAGTCATTTGCCAGGCATATCTGCAAGGGGACGAGGGGACAACCTCCTGCGGGATCTGGAGGGTGTCACATGGCCCCGTCTGCTATCCCAAAGCACCAACCTGGCCCAAAAGGGTTGTTGATGATGAAGCAATGACGGCCAGCTGCAGGATAAGCACAGCACTGGGGACGAGAAGGCTACACAAAGCGATACAACCAGGGCTATGCCCCATGGAGGCTTAAGAGCCAAGGTCTTGACTGGTAACGTGCTGTTCCCAAGGGGGTGTATGGATATGTGTGATGGAATGCGGATGTGTCGTGTGTATGTTTTCCACACACTAACTGGGGAAAGGAACAGGTATCAGCTGGGTAAGAGCCAGATTTACTAGACATCCTGCAACACGCCAGACAGTCCCATGGAACATGGGCCTCCACTGAGAAACATGGCAGGAATGTTCCATGGGTACCAAACTCTCAACCCAGCTATCTCAGGAGAGCTGCTGGCAAGGGATGATGGGTGAAGATGACAAGAAGAGCTGACAGTCTGTGTGCCAGATGCTGTGCTCAGTATTTATGCTCAGAAAAAGCAGTGCACGAGGGACTGGTGGGTTAGCTGGGTCTCACCCCCATTTCTGCCAGTAAGTTCCCTGCTGATGGAAAAACATTCACTGCTCAGGCCTCTGCATTCCCTCATCAGTGAATGGATGGGGTTCTGTTGGAGGAGTCATTTTCCATCTTTAGCTTTAGGCAATAAGACTGTCCTCAATTAGAATCCCAATTTAGAAGAGAGGTAAAAGTTGAGATTCTCTGGCCTTAGGATAGAGGTTTTAGCAGGACCTACCTCCCCCCCATTCTATAAGGGGTGAGCCCCAGGCATCTCTCTGAACGCAAGGTTCCAGAAACCTTGGTTTAGAAAAGATGACAAACATCTGTTGAGAGCCCTTTGAATGCTTATATCCTAGATTTAAGATTTGGGTACAAATCATATGTACACAGGATGAAAAAAGGCAGTGACGTGATGGAAAGAAATTGGTCTTAGAAAACACAGAATCCTAGCCTTGGCACTCACTGCTCTGAAGTCCATGCATGGCCAAGTCATTTGTAAGCCTCTTGCACTCTTACTCCCTCTTCCACAGAACAGGAATAATGCTGCTAATCTGCAGGGCTCCTTGAAAGATCAGAGATGATCTTTCCACCTGCATTTCCATGGTACTTCCCAAGGGCCAGCCATGGTGTGGGCGCAATCTCACTGTATCGTACTGCTATGAAAAGGATGCTATAACATTCAAGATACTGCTCGTTATGCATAGGTGAGCTCCTCAGTTAAGCGGGGAAGGTGCAGAGGAAAGAAAGTAGATCTCGCCTCAACAGATTTCATTATGGTTTGCCCCAAAACTCACCAAGGACACTGAAAATTTCCCCCATCGTTTTGAGACAACTAGCTTCACTTCTTGTTAAATTATATGGTATTTTACTAAGTAGCAAAATCAAAATTGTAGGGTACACTGGAAATTTACACAGCTGATTACTAAACAATGCAGGAGTCACAGGTGCCGAAGCCCAGGACACAGTCCAAAACCTGCCAGTAACTTTTCACTCCCCCCAAAGTCAACTGCTAAACAGCCCCCTGTTGATCAAAAGCCTTATTGATAATATAAACAATTAACACATATTTTGTAGGTTATCTGCATCCTCACAATAAAGTTAGTGAGGGAAAAGAAAATGTTACTTTGTAAAAAATCATAAGGAAGAGAAAATATATTTACAGTATTTATTGGGGAAAAAGAAAATTGTGTGCAAGTGGACCCAGGCATAAACAATTCCCAAAGAGCCTGAGAAGGCGCAATAACTTTTTTTTAGAGAATTCCTGACACATACTATTTTCTTCTGTTTTAATTGATATGAAATGACACTGACCAGTTAAAACAAAACAAGATTTTCCCCCAGGTTAGGGTCCAGCTTCCTTATGGCTGCTGGGGTGGGGATGTCAGGTTTTACTCTAAGGCCAAACAGATCACAACTTTCTCTCTGAGCAGCCCCATGCGGACACAAGCCCTACACACGTCTCCCCCGAGTTAGAAAGCAGAGCCGACTCACGTGCCCAGACGCTCCTCGTGCTTTCTGCTGTCTTTTCCCCACACTTCAATGTCCAAAATGCCCATCCTGTCAGAGAAGTAGTGAAAGTCAAACTGTTCCCGCCACTGCGGATTTGCACTCTTACACAGTGTCTAGAAAACATGCAGTTATAATATTTATTTTCTTAAAATGCCATTCATCACGACAGAAGCTACATACATTCATTTCATGTCTACCGGGCAGGAGATGGGGTCGGTGTGCCCCTCCCTCACAAAGTTAAACTTTCCGTTTTGGAACGAAACGTTGAGGTTTCGGGAATTGGCAAACCATCGCTCCCCGTTTAGCTCACTTCAAGTATTTATCGAGCCCGTTAGCAAGAGTGACCCCACCAGAATTACCCCACAAGGAACCATAAATTACAGAGATATTATAGACATATTAAACATATCTCAATAGACAGTTACAGTAGTTCTCTCACAAAACATACTCCTCATTGGTTAATCGAATGCAAGTAAGTAACAATTTTATTAGCACATCCATTCAGTGCTGGCGTAAGAAGTCCATAATTTAGGAGGCTGAGGTGTTCATTGCATTGGTCTGATGCATTGCGTGAGAAACCTGTCCCTGAGCCATTGCTGCCTGGTTTTAAATCTGAGTTTACTGAGTCCAGACACTTGAGCGAGAGAAAGACAAAGAAGCCCCAGGATGGCCACACCAAAAAAGTTAACAGCCTGGTCTGAAAACTACACAAGGGTTTCTGTATTCTCCCGGTGACTGTGAACTGCTTATGGGTTTGATACCCTGGCAGCATTTTTTTTTAATTTTATTATTATTATTATTATTATTTTTTGCTTTTGTTTCACTGACCCACAGACTGAATTTGTTAATAAAACGGAGCAAGAATGCTGGGCACGGATTATCAGAAGAACTGAGTCAACTGTTAATCCAAGCACCAAACTGTTTCTGCAAGGGAAAACGGGGCCAACTCAGACGTCGGCTGTAGCCAACCTCAAGTAAGATCTTTTAAGCTCTTTCTCACATTGAGCTTAATATATCAGATCACAGAATTTAGAAACCACAGGAAAAAAAAATATTTGACCACAAATTAAATGTGATATTCCCCAAGGGGGTACTGGAGCAAATACTGGACTTGTTCTGCACTTCACCTTAGTCCAAAGGGCTAAGTGTACTTAGAGATGAATAATTTTTCTGTAAATCCTTAGCCTGACCCTGGCTGGCTAAAGGAATCTTAGTGGAGAGATGTGTTCACTCTGGATACATTCACTGTCAGGTACAGCCTGAAACTACCTGATTAAAATAATCATCTGCCTCATTCTGCTGTAACTCACCCAGAATTTTTTTTAACATTTCTCAAAACTGATGCTCTAGTGTGAGCTTCAATTCTTCACTCTTTGTGGCGGAGTAAGTGATGTTTAATGTTTGATTTTGCACTGAAGAGCATGCAGCAGAAACAATCTTTTGCTCTCCAAATCATTTCCCAACTACATCTGTCTGCATGTGTTATGTTCTTTACACTGGAAGCCCAAATTATAAATATCCTGGGGTCTATTTTCAAAATCTTCCACCAGTGCTTTCTTTTTTTGCTTGTTTGTTTTTGATTTTTGGTTTTTCAGGGTTTTTTTTTTTTTTTTCCTATGTGGCTTTGGGCAAGTGACTTAACTTTCTGGTACCCTCGTTCCCCCAACCCATAAAAACCTAGGAAATATTCCTGTCTGACAGTTATGCAAAACGAATTCATTAACATGGTTTGGAGACTACGGTTTTTGAAATAAAAACCACACCAAATTACTAAGATTAAAAATTAAGTTGAATTTGTTTCAGGAGAGTAAGATGATTGAGTTCTAAAGGCAGCTAAAAATATCATTACTTTTGTTCAAAACAAATCACTAATACTTCAGTTTAAAAAAAAGATACAGTAACCAGCATCAAATATCCATTTTGGTGTTAATACTAACAAGTAAGAGAAAGCAAAGAGTATATGATTTTAAAAATATTTTTCATTATCTCAAGTGTTTTCACCCAAATATATTTCATGATTTTATTTTTGTAGGATTTTGAAAATATTTAGTTATCCCTTTCCTGCAATCTTTGAAATGTTTGCTTATTTTCAAAACGAAAATAAATCATGCAACCAAATCTGTTATTTAATAAATTTTCTCTACTCCAGTTACTATATTAAAATAAATTATGCTAAGCAACCCAATAGGTATATTAATTGACTACAGCTCTATAATTCTTCTGTTGTCTGGAATGCTCCTAATTAAGTTACGAGGGCTAAAACTAAATTTCCCCTCTTCTTGTGAAATTCAAAGTGAAAAACATTTTTTTTTCAGTTCCTTTATTATGAAAGGTCTTGTACTTCTTAAGCAATTGACAGAACTTACCTTACTTTTATACCTCTGATCTCCCAGTTTTAACTGGACAAACATCTCTGTCATGCTTCCTCCTGCGACATCCTTCCCTTCCAACAACGTTATACTTATAATCCCATTCCAGAGTTGGTTCTTTCTCAGGGACTCTGAGAGCCGCAGGTTACGTATCAAAGAGGACTAAAGCAGAGAAGGAAGATGACATATAAACTTGCTGATAATTCTTGAGTGTGACTTTGGTGATCACAGGAATTCCAGCTTTCAGTATGGGATTAGGAATAGCACTCCCTGACTGGTCAAAGTGTTACGAGTCTTCATTGATTTTGCAAACCTGCAAGCACCGTTATGTGATTTCCTTCTCGAGCCCTGGACTTGTAACAATACAGTGAAGGATGATTGGGAGCAACACTGGGCTTGGCGCTGGCCTCTACTCCCACCCAGATGTGCTCCTGGGGAGGAATCGGGGCCTTCTGCTATTTTAATTGTAGGAAGGGAGGAAAAGCATTCTGGGAATCAGAGAAGAGAAGAGCAAGGCACTGCTTGCAAGGAAATAAAATTCCTGCGGGTACTTAGAAATAATGGTTTTGAATTTATCCTTCACACTTGAATCTGTCCACACTTCCCCGTATTCCTTAGGCTACTACTAAAAAGCCCGGCACCACCGTGAGATTCACAACTCCTGATCCTGCTGCAATCAGCTAACCAGGCAAATGAGCTCTGCAGATCTGCAGGGAGGGGAAAGACATAGAAAACACTTAGCACGGTGCCTGGGATCCAGTAGAGATTCAGTAACTGTTAACTTATTTTTTTTCCTTTTCTAAATTATATTACTCATGCACATTCACATACCCCTTAAACAATATAGAAAAAAGCAAACATTGCCTATTATTAAATTATAAAGAGGACAAGCACACTTTGTTTATTTTTAATTTCCATTATGTAAATTTTCAAACATACACAAAGGCAGAGAGAATGGTATATAAATCTCTACGTACTTATTTATCTGATTCAACATTTTTGCCAATCTGACTTCATGTATCCCTTCCCTCATTCTCTCTGGCTGAAATATTTGAAAGCAAAAATCCATATTTGTTTTTCCATAAGCACCACGCCATGATCACACTCCACAAAAGTAATCATAATTCCCTTACTGTCGTGAAATACCCAGCACCCATGCACATGTCCCTGAAGGTCTCAACCATGTCTTTTTTACGGTGAGTTTGCCAGAATGAGGATCCCCGCACGCTCCGCACATGGCATTATTTGGCGGAGTTCATTTATGTTTGCCGCTTGATACGTGAAATGGTACGAGCACAGACCGCTTTATTTGAAGGAGAAATAAATGGACTGAAGAATGTAAATGGCATCAAGTATCACAGGAAAGCAATGGATTTCTAACACTATATATTCATTCCCTGTCATCTGCTCAATATATCTTCGAGATCATTCAGACACCAATTTGCTTGGACACCAGTTAGTCACAATTTATCACAACAAATGGTATGTCAGTATCATATTAATTATATCCCAGCTTACCTCATCCAACACGTCACTCCACCACTTTTAAAAAATGATACAGCAGGGCCACCCCAACCATTTGGCGGGTCCTTTTGTGACTACCTTTAAACAAAACACATTCAAGGAAATCTACACTCTCAAACTTCACAACTGTGTTGCTTTTCTCTTAAGATGCAGGCACAGGCACGCACGTGTGCGTGCACACACACACACACACACACACAACACACACGAGTTTTGGAGGTGCTGAGACAGAACTGGGATTTTCAAAAGGAAAAAAAAAAAAAATCCCTGTCCTTGGGAGAACATGGACGATCTTTTCTTAACTTCTGTTTCCAGTTCGGTTGTACATAGAATATATTCACTAACAAATCTTTATAAAATAATTAAAGTTAAGCAATTTTACAGTTACTAAAAAGACAGCATATAAATAGACACATATGTGAACAGATAAGCATATGCGTTTGTAACTCTGAATGTGGCCATATACAGCTGGATACGTTGAATATATTTTATACCTTATTAAGTACCTGGGCTGAAAAATCTCTATCTTTAAAAGGAATATGAGGTTTTGATTCGTATATCCTGCTACAATTCTCTTTTTTAAATTTTTTTTCTTCTGAAAGTTTGACTTGCCAACCAAGAAGCTAAACCATGACCTGTCCCATGGCCATGCTTCAAAGCTCCGACAGATATATTCCTCCCTAAACACTGCAACTATTTCAAAATCCTTTTTATAAAGAAGGGAGTAATGTCCACATGGGATCAAAGGGCATCCTACAGTCTGGCAACTGCCTAAGAAAAATGGCACTGCTTCCATGAAATATGCCCTAAAATAATTTTGTGGCTCGGTATGTCCTAATTTCAAATTGGATGTTTATCTTGGAAAGGCTTCTATCTAACTTGTCCATAAAACAGCCCCACTTAGCTCTATGAGCTCTGTGAAAATGGAATCCAAAGCTGGTTATTAAGGGGGCCGAGAGATAGGTTCCATATGGCAGAACAGCATGGGAGGGCAAGGCAAAGGCCTACATCAGGCGCGGCTTGGCTGGAGCTCCTGATCTATCCACGGACACTCGTTGCATTACACCATAACATCTGGATTATTGCTTGTAATGTCCCTGGGAAATATCCACTTTCCATCAAAGCCTTTATCTATCTCAGTCGGACTTTGAACATTTTAGTATTTAACGCAGTCATGTTTGATGTGACGGACTTGGTCTTTGCCGTCCAAGATTTTTTCCCCCCCTTACTAAAGGCAGGGTAGGAAAAGTGAACTATTTATTGCAGAGTTCCCAGATAGAAAAAGAACTCAAGGACTTTATCCTCCTCACACTACCCTCGACCTTTCTGCAAAAGCCACTACAAGGTTATGTCCAAATGAAGTTTTGTCTACGAGCAATGTATTTGGGGGGTGGGGGTGTTTTAAAGAAGTGTCTTAATTACTTTAACATGTATTTGTCTTCAGCCTTGAGACAAGCGATGAGCCTTAAGCAAGGAGCCGTTGGGGTAAGGGCGAGCATGGTAAGAGCCCATCCTCTGTGTGCTCTGATGCAGACCTGGGCTCCCCAAGTCTTTTGTGCTCTTCAAACAATCCCTGTCTCCCCACAATAAATCCACTCCCCTGCACTCACTCAGCTAACTCCATAGTTCAGGTTTTCACGTCTGTGCCTGAGCCTATAAGTGAAATTTGTCATCTTAATGCAGCCTGGAATGTGAAAGGAGAGAAGGAAATGACCCATCAAAGGAGAAGCCCACCCCACCTGCGCTGAAACAGACACCAGTAGATAGAGCAAAGTTTCTGGGTCCTGACCCTAATTTCTCAGCCAACATAAAGGATAAAATATAGTACATCAGGGTTTTGTTATTTTTCTCCTTCCTCCCTAAGGATCGGAACACTTCACTGTTTCTATGTTGCTTCATTCATAGGCGCTCGCTCTTCCTCAGCCCCCACCCCAGCAAACCCACACCCTTCCTCTGAACAGAAATCGTGACTTCCACCCAAAACTCACACTTTCGTTATGACCAGTGAATACGAGGTACAATATTTAACTTAGTGACATCCTGACTTTCACGGGGCACCTGGATGGTTCAGATGGTTCAGACCATGACCTGACCTCTCGGCGCAGGTCATGGTCTGATCTCTGGGTTGTGGGATCTAGTCCCACGTGAGGTTCCACGCTCAGCAGGGAGCCATTTGTCTGCTTGAGATTCTCTCTCTCCCTCTCCCGCAGCCTCTCCTCCCCTCACGCACCCTCTCTCTCTTTCTCTCTCAAATAAATATATCTTTAAAAAAAAAAAGAAAGAAAGAAAGAAACATGGACTTTCAGAAAAATGAAAAGCTTCAGGCACAATTTACTTCTGAGTCATGACAATCCCAGGGACAAGGAAGGGTTAAAAAAAGGGAGCAAAGGTGAAGGGAAGCGCTGCGGAGAAACGTCACAAGTTTGTGATCTGGGCACAGGCTCGGAAAACAGTGAACGACTATCATTCCTGGGATATACAAAACTGATTATGTCTTGGCCACATGCATTTCTGGAGGATTTCGGCCAAGTGGTGTACTGGGGAGATGGTGATGTGGATCCCAGCCTCTTGGCAGGACTGCAGAAGAAAGCCCAGAAATGACAGGCATGTCAGCAAGGTACATCCTCTCTGTTGTGGGCCAGGAAGGATGGCAGAAGGGTTAGGAGTAAAAAAGACATCTTGAAAGGAGTAGCATGCGGTCTAG
Source organism: Mustela putorius furo (assembly GCF_011764305.1). Taxonomy (NCBI): domain Eukaryota; kingdom Metazoa; phylum Chordata; class Mammalia; order Carnivora; family Mustelidae; genus Mustela; species Mustela putorius. Next base: position 647,377 of record NW_025422115.1, on the reverse strand, counting down.
CATCCAACCAGGAACTGGGGCCACAGCCTGTAATCGCCAAAAGCAACGTGACCACGGTCTATGCCAAAGTCTGGAACAGACCACGCCGACCAACACCACAGGACAGGTATCCAAAGCACCCCCTTGGGTGGGACAAAATACCAACCAAATTTTAAAAGATAGGAACAAAAAAGAGGGGCAGCGGGAAAATATGTGTACAACATCCTCCTAGGAAGGCATACCTAACTAGGTGCCGAATACCGTGGGGGTTCTTTTTCTATGATCTCAGTTACAAAAGTATAAAAATAGGTGTCCTAACGCCACTAATGTGTCCTATTTTGAGTCTCATTAGTTCCTTTTCCTAAGTCATTGTGAGAAAAGAGGTGTCCGTGGAAACAAATGCATGGGAAAAAAATTAACTAACTTTGTAAGCTAAGTGAACAATAAAACAAGATTCAACTCTGTTGGCATTGCTTAGAGAAGCTAAGGGAGAACATTCAGTCTGTAAGAGGTTTCCCTGAAATAGCCCTTCCAAGCTTTTTTTTTTTTCCCCACATGTAAAACAACTGCTCATTGTCAACAGCTTTTATAACATGACATGAGAAGATCCATACATTTGTGCAACAGACTCCCAAAGAAGCTCCTCTTGGCAGCTTCCTACATCAGCCGAAGAGGATCCTGTAGGCATAAATTCTCTTAGAACCACACAAAAAAATCTCTGCGTCAGGACATAAAGAAAGCCTTTTAAATTTCCCACAAGGACATGGACATGGACCATGAGATTTATACTTGTACATGAGAACTAGATTATAGACCCAAGGATAATGAATAACTTGCAGGTTGTACAGATACATCAGCTAGAAAAGCCTTCCATGAAATTTAACATTTTTTTCATTTTGCACTCCAAAATAAAAAAATAAAGATTTTGAAAAAATATGATACACTCTATAAATACCCACTTCTCAGGGATTAGGACCAGGAAAATGCTTCTCACACATTTCCTACCCTTAAAAACGAAAATGAAAAAAAGAAAGAAAAAGAAAAAGAAAAGAAGGCCACCTGATAGGGTGAACAAAATTTTCTTGTTCACCCTAACCCCTGGGAAGTTCAACATTAAATACTATGCACGTATGTAGTAACATGAAGTTTGCAGTATTTCTGGATTCCCTTTTGTGTTCCCCATTTCTATGTGTCTCCTTCAGGTACAGTACTTCAAGGGCATCCCTATCCAGGATCCGCCATACCTCCCTCTACAGCAAAGCAAGCAAGGCATTCACTCTTAGGCTTCTGCAATGGCAGGGCTGGCCCCTGAGTATCTTTGGGCGTTTTGCATGCTGGGAACTGCACTCACTTCACACTAATTCCAGCCCTACCTAAGACTTGGCAGCTTTGTCTTGTGGCTTCTAGCTTTGTCTCCTCCTCTTCCTAACACCCCACGTCACACCCAAGTCCACCCCAGTGGTTCTCAAACTTGAACGTGCTTCAGAATCCCCTGCAAGGCTTGCTGGAAGATTGTGGGGTCCATCCGTAGAGTGTCTGATTCAAGAGGTCCGCAATGTTGGGAGGGTGAAGTGGGCCACAAATTCACATTTCTAACAATATCTAGGGGATGCTGGTGCTGCTGGTCCTAGGGGCTCTACTTTGAAAACCCAATTGGTTGAAGCTTGATAATAAATGCTTTGGAAGCCCTGGGGATGGGCCACATTATTTTATATGGTCGTATCTCAATTTACTTCTTCCTCCCTCTCATTTGCGAAGATTCACTGCAGTCCTTCTCTGTCCCCAGCATTCAGCCCACCTGCAAGACTGGTATACAGTCTAACCACGGCCTCTGAATACCCCTACCTCCCTACAGTCTTGTCTCCTGCTGACTCAGCAATCACACGGCCAAGTCCATGTCATCTTTGAATCCTCAGGACAGCATTCCAGCTATCCTAGTGTGTGTGCAGTGACAGGGTTTGGGCCGAAGTTGACTCTTATGTCACTAAGAGGAGACATTTTGGTGAGAAGCTTAGGTAGGCAGCAGCTCTGTTTCTCTGGTCCGGATCACACATGTGATTAGAGAGAGCTAACAGATTCACAGCCTTACCTGAGCATGACTGAGGTCCCCAGAAATGAGGACAGGCCCTAGAGGTCTTTCTACCCAGAGAGATAGTTATATGGATTTATAGAATGCCTTTCAGATGTCAGACAGAAACAGAGGGACAGATGGACCAAAGGAATAAAACAGAAGGAAAACAGAGAGGGTATGACCTAAATTCATGAAGAATCCTTATCCTGGGACTCATGAATCTTACAAAATAATGGCAATTTTAAAAGTATCCCAAAAATCCAGGGTGCCTGGGTGGCTCAGTGAGTTAAGGCCTGTGCCTTTGGTGCTGGGATCAAGCCCCGAATTGGGCTCTCAGCTCAGCAGGGAGCCTGCTTCTCTTCCTCTCTGTCTCTGCCTGCCTCTCGGCCTACTTGTGATCTCTGTCTGTCAAAAAAATAAATAAAATATAATAAAATATTTAAATATAATATTTTTTTTAAAAAAGTATCCCAAAAAGCCAATAACAAAGCCCCTTTAGGTTGCACCAGAATCCAAAGGGAAAAGAGAACCACAACGGATACTGAAAATAGAGGGGATATAATGCAAACACCTGCTTTCCCAGGTATAGGACGCCTGGGAGACCAAACAGACATGGCTAAGAAAACCTAAGTAGGCAACAGAAGGAAGCTCTCCCCAACACTCTGGGGCTGGAAAGGGGGGAGGACAAATTTTCCCTGCCAATGTCTAGAGAATAAATATTCAGGCTTCAGGCTGTTAAGTCTCTGCCCCAACTACAGCACTCCACTGCTGCCAAGTAGAGACAATGCTTACACGGATGGGTACAGCTCTATTGCAACATGACTTGCAAACGCAGACCTAGGGCTGGATTTGTGCCCTTAGGCCGAGGTTCTGCAAGCCCTGGGTAGTGAGGCAGGAAAAGTCAATACTAGGGTCAAGCTCACCTGGTAGAAGCTGAAACCATGGCAGGTCTAAGAGAAAAGGCAAAATACGGTCCATGTCCAGACACCACATGAAACAGAGGGAAAAACAGAAACACCCTGGAAATTCTCCTACTTGGTAGTATCTTAACAATTCTCTCATGGTATAAAGTCAGCTGGAGGCCACCTGACAGGTGAACCTAGAAAACATATCCTGTGGTTATCAGCCTCTGTAATAACAGAGAAGAACAAAGCTACAAGAATATGAAGCTGAACAGCCCAAAGACGGGCACCACTAGTGAACTAATTTCATACATAAAAGTGGTGTAGGTCAGGTCTCTTACTTCGGATTACTGGTATACCAAGTATAAACCAATAGTCAAAAGATGGGTTATGTAAAAAAATCAAGATTTATTCTAGGAAAGGGGAATTGTGGTTGGCCACAGGACCAGCAAAGGCCCAAAGAAAGCACAGGGAGAGGGTGTGGGTGTGGGTGCTGTGCATGGATTTCTGAATACAGTCAGTGATTTCTCAGTTCCATCTTTTATCATTATGGGGTTTTTTTTTTTCCTCCATTAAACTATCTGATATTAGAGGAGTCACTGTTGTTAATTTTCTATGTGTCACATGTGTTAGAAAGAGAGTAAGATTTGGAAACAGATCTCTTCACAGAAAAGATTATAAATATCTAAATATCTAAAATATCTGTTTATCTAAAAAAAATAAATATCTATTTAATAAAATAAATATCTACTTATCTAAATAAATATCTAAAAAGAGCTAGTTAAATGATTCAGGCCCCCGTTAAATCAGATTCTCAATTCTCATGTTAAACAGAGGTAAACAGAGGCTCTGGGTGAAACCAAAACCTACTTTGTTAAAGGCAATCTCTTCGTATTTACTACATTATGGTTAAGGTCAATAGAGTAAGGAAACACTTTAGAAGAGAGGATGCCATTCTGGGCCCCTTTGGATGGTGCAAAATTATAAACTTGTGGGGTTTAAGAGGGAATTACCTAAATAAAATTAAGCCATTAAAAGACTAAGATTGAGGTGAAAAAGTCAATGGCATTTTATAGAGAATAATTACTTAGGACTAGTAAAATTTTAGATACTCAAAGCATAGTAATCTCTATGTCAAATTTCTGTTGCCTCATTTTTAAATATAATATGGAAATCTTAAAAAAAAAAAAAAAAAAGAAGCTTACAGTTTAAAAAATACCAAGACAGGTTGATTGGGCTATTTTAACTACTTTTACAGAGGGTTAATCATCGTGCCTACAGATTTTCCATGGCAATCATTTTCATAAGTCAGATTAGAAGCTCCCTCACTTTCTCCACAAAACCTGCAAATTCTAAGTAGCAAAAAGTCAACTTAACAATTGACATTCTTCACCAACACATAAACCACATCCCTCATGTAAGATCATGAGTGGCATTCATTGAGCTCTACTCATCGAAAGTTTTATTAAACACAGGCCCCAGGTCTGGGCATTTATTAAATCTCAGCCCTGTGCACTGAAGTCAAAATTCTAGAAACGACCACGAGAGGGAAAACAACAACAACAACAAAAAAACCACAGCAGCTCAGTGGTAAGACACAAGTCTGCAATACAGATATAAATACTGCTCTCCAGGATCCTCTGTGTCTTTCGTATTTGTGATATCTTTATCCAGGCCGTCAACATTTCTTCTCTCCCTCCTCATTCCTTTGGTCATTCTCCCATAACCTCTCCTGTCCTCCCTAGACTCCAATATTCCCCAAGCTCACAATTTTTCTTTCTAGCCTTTATGTTCTCCCACAAACTGCCAGAGCTCTTCCACAGGCCGGAGCTCCCTAACTAAAGATGGTTATTGATGTACAGTACCAGTGTTTTAGTGCAGCGGCAGAATCAATAAACGAGAAAATACTGCTTTGTCAGGCTTCTCCAAAGCATGCCGGGAAAGTTTACTGCTTCGGATGGTTACAGAAGCTCTTAATATGGGAGAGCAAGAGCCGGGCTCCCTTCTGTGGCAAGAAATGATGTTCTTCTACCCTCTAGTGACTATAAAGGAATAAGACAAAAGTTGGGAGGAATTTTTGAGACAGCTTCACATTATTATTTATTGTCTCTTAATTTTATTTCTTAAACAAACAAACAAAAACAGAAAAAACACACACACAAGGGAAAAAAAGAGTCTTGTAAACTAAGTGAACTAGTTAACAAAACAACTTATCATGGTCATTTTTAGAGCGTATAAAATGCAAAGGATACACATTTTAGTAAGAGGTGGGCTTTGAGTCCTCTGGATTTTAAAAAAGGTTTGGAAAGTTTGTCTTTCTTCCCAAATGACTAGTGCTAGTTAGGGGACAATTCTGCCTCTTTCTGTCTTACACAGGCACACAGACACACACACACACACACACACACACACATCACAGTCACCTCCACATCTCCTTAAAAAGTAGCAGAGTAACAACATTAAAGTTACAAATACTTTTTGGTTTTGTTTATCTTCACATCACTGTTGACATGTAGTCACTAGGACTTACTGATTTAATAACCAGATAGATTAACAGTGTCTTCTTACCTTGTACACAGAGAGCTTTTACAAATTGGACAACAGTTTATGATTGCTTAAAAAGATACCAGCAATGTTAAAAAAAAAAAAAAAATCACCGGTACTTCATGAAAAAATCTTTCAAGAAACTTTCAGCAAAGAAGGTAATAAACAGAAAAATAGGACTAATACAAGAGAGATTTATAAAATATACCACACATTCCTCTCGATGAATCTTTTCATTGCCCCTACAACACCAAAGCTAGTTTCCATCTAGGGGTATATAACTTCCTAAAGGACTAATTCTAACAGCACTATATTCCAAATAATCCAGGCTTAATGAAGTGTAACATTCTAACATGGTTGGTACATAAAAAATGTCACCACGAACACATGTCTAAGTTCAAACATCTGGCTATGCCCTTTTTAAGTGAAATTTAAAAGGGAGGCTGTTTCCTTCTGATTAGTAGCAATAGTGAGAAGAAAAGAATTCTGTTACTATGCATAAAGATTGGGTAATACCAGTCATGTGTATTGCCACAAAGATGAAATTTCCCCAAATGACGTAAAGAAAATAAACAAGTATATTTACCTTGCTGGCACTTAACCGCTTCCGACTTGACCAACGCTAGGGATTGAGTCCATCGAATGGTGGAAAATGGCAAAAGGAAAGAAAGAAATAGAATCGTTAATAACATAATTCATTAGTTAGATGGTGCACACTCTAGTCAAACAACGAACACCTGAGTTCTGAGGTTAAAGAGAAAACACATTTGAGCAAAAAAATAAAAAGAAAGAAAGAAACAAACAAAAAAATACAATTTCTGTTGTTGTGTGACATTGTTTTCTCCTAGTATTCAATAATCAGAAGACAGGACATAATGACTACTGCTCAATCCTAGAAGTACCAGTTCTCAATATGAGAAGACTCTTCATTTTTAAAATGCTTTGAATTGCCTTAAAGATCCCTCATATTATGTCTAAAAGCAATCTGCAGAGGCAGATTTCTCCTACTTGAAAAATTCAGATAGTATTCTAAAAATATTTAGTAAGTTCATGGACAATGTGCATGTTTAGGTTTCCATACTTTTAGAAACTTAAAAAAAAAAAATCACTCCATTTACCCCAATGATCAAATCTCAATACTCAAAATAATAGGGAAAAATAAATCTGAGCTGTTCCTGTACAATTAAGAAAAATAGGCTAAGAGAGCACCAAGGGAGGGTAGAACAAATTTTCTGAACAGCAAGTAACTTCACCACTGTTCTCTTTTGATCTCTCCTTTGTCATGCTGAATTTCGTCTACAATTAAAATTCTTTCCTAGCAAAATCCTCTCATTATCTCTGTCACCATCCAGGACGGCGAAGCTCTACTCTGGCTGGTTAACCAGCTAACTGGATGTTCAAACTTGGATAAATTTGCGAGATTACAGCGCAATTATGAATCTAATCGAGCAGACCACATTTCCTATTATGCTTAAAGGAAAAAAAATACCTTTAGGCAAATGACCTTACCCACTTTGCCAATACGTCTTCCCAATCAATTAGAAACCAGAAAATAAATAGTCTTTGGGGGAAATCCACTTACATTCCAGTGACCAGCAACCACAAACACTGGTAGAAAAATGACCTGAACATACTCTTAATTAAAAACACCTCCCACTGAAAATAAATTAATTAATTAAATAAAATTAAAATAAAAAAAAACAACCCCCCCCCAACATTTACCATGTGCTGCAGAGCTGTAGATTACAATCTGGGTATTAAAGTCAGTTCTTTTTCTATTTTCCTAACATCATACTGACAAATAGTTATACCCAAACAATCACCAAAATTAATTACCATCCTAGAGGTACACATTTCTAGTTAGGGCTCTCTGCCATAGAATGCATTTGATTTTTTTTTTAACAATCATAAAAGGTACACAAAATGCAGAAAAAAAAATTAATAGAAATTAAATGCCTGTCTGCTTATTCCACTACTAAGAACTACCATATATTGACAGTCTACCCCACGCGAAACACTGTATTTGATCATTTCCGTCTTCACAATCCTGTAAAATACTTTTTTTTTTTTTAAATCTCCACTTCACATGTGAGGAAATTGTAGTTGAGAGAGATTAAGTAATTCTGTGTATTGACCTGATCAGTTAACTTCTCAAAGCATGAAAGTAGCAGAGCTACTGAGGCCGTCTGAGGATGGAGCCCACAATTCCAACTACAGCCCAAGGAAAAGAAACGGGTGGTGGGTTTCTCAGCCTTCCACTTGGCACCTGCCTTCCACTTCTATGTACCATGGCCATGTACACTCCGGGCGCTGGGCATGAGGGTGAGTTCACTGACATTCCGCTCGTGTTCAGATTGCTGTCAGTCTGGTTCTCAAGTGACAAAGACTCCCACGGTGGGAAGTAGCAGACAAGTGATTCCCGATCGAATGATTTCGCCTTTCCACTCTCGAGTGTGAGTTATTGCCGTTTAAAAACCCCACACAAGGATGTCTTTAAATACTCAGATGGTGAAAAGAACAAACATTTTCTGATACCTGGTCTATCCTAAAGACCCCCATAGGCACAGCATTAAGCTGAATAACCAACCACACATGGCCCCGGATACAGGATTCCTTGCTTGGGGATACGTTGACCAAATACATAAACAGAAAAATAAAACTACTGATCAGAACAAATCAGAGCAGGCAGGGTTTTCTGTATTATAATGCCCCATAAAATATATACACAAGAAATATATGGTACCCCAGACCTCTACCAGACAAGCAAAGAACAAAGAAAATGAGAAAATGCAGGGGTGAGCAGATACACAGTCTGGCAAACTCTTGAAAAGAAGTGGGGGAGGGGCCCAGGGAGTCAAGGAGAAAAAGGGCTAAACTCAGTAACATGAAAAGTGTGGCTCCTTTCGGGACTCTGAAAAGTTTTTTCTTTGAGATGTTTGACAAAAGCACATTTAGGCAGCACCTCGTATTAATACCTCTGCAATATGAAATGCATTTGAACTGGTGTTACTTTAAAATTCCAAATTTTGGCAATATCTAAATAGATGTTAAGGGCCCTTACAGAAACAGTCTATTGCTACAGAAACAGTCACAACAGGAGGACCTAGGCAGCTGCTTCCATGAGAAATTATCCAACTTCCCGAGCCCTACTTGCATATGTAAGAAAATTTTCAGCATGTATCAGGTAGCAATTGCTTGATCATGGGGCCACTGGTACTTATTTACATGGCCTGTTATTTTAGTGTGGTGTCCAGCTCAAGGAACCAGTCCCTGGCCACACACACCGACACCAAATCCAATAGCTATACTGTCCAGGCTGAGAGAAGCAAAGGAAAGCCTCCTTCTATGTTGGACAGAAAAAAAGAAAAAAAGTGTATGTTCAACATCGATTTAAGATACTCTAACACCACAATACCAGCTTTATTGAGGTTTCCAGTTTTCAAAGGACTATTTCTCTAAAAAAATTAATAAATGGGAGGGTTTTTCTTTTTCCCCCAGTTACTGTCAACTAAACACTCATAAGTAAAGAATTCAAATTAAAAATAGCAACGACTGAGTTGACTTTCTGACAACTAAAAAAAAAAAAAAAAACCAACAACAAAAAAAACCAAAACAGAGCACTGTTCAGCTTTGCTATCCCTCTCTATCTTCTGCGAGTTTACTAGTAAATCAGTCCTGAGTTTCACCATAAAAATAAATTACAACTAAAAGCAAAGGTGATGTCAAAATCAAGTATATTCTCCTCATTTGACCCCACTGACTGAATTCAAGAAGTAGTACTGGAGGCCTAATTTAGATTTTCATACCAGAGTCTAAACATGCTTAAATTTGAACACATTCTAGTCCTTTTCCAAGTAGGTATTTTAGTTGGCTTTAGAAACACCTTTCAAATAAGTTCTGATCAAAGATGCTTTTTGTTCTTATTTTAATTGTTGAAATTCTCAGGCCTGACCCCTGCATATAAAACTAGGTTATGATTTGTAGTCACAGATCTGCTCATAAGAACACACTTCCACTCAAATCGTCATAAAATCCAATGCTTTGTTGGTATTAGAGAGATCTTCAATACGCCGTGCATTAACTAGAAACATCCCTGTGATAATAGATCAGAGGATATTAAAATTTATGTCTTCCCGAAAGTACTCTCAACAGAAAATGTGATAGCTGAAAGAAAACAAAATAAACTGGAATGCTACAAATACGTATTTGATCACCTTAATAATTTACAGTGTAATAATTAAATACTGGGAACTGCTTTGCATAACTGAATAATGTCTAAGTCATCCAGTACCTAAGAAAATAGCTAATGGAAATCTTACCACTTAGGAAAAGCATATGCATTTTAATAATAGCAACATCCACATCCTTAGCCAAAGTAGAGACCATTCCTTAAAGAATTTTTTTCCAGAATTCCAAAATAAAGTGTGCGTAGAACCACAGATCGTACTTTACATCTTGATACAATTAATTTGTTTCCCTCCAAAAATAATCATTTTTTATGTCAGCCATCTGGTAACCCAGTTATCAAAGGACAACTGCAGTGAAGAATTTTGAAAAGAACAAAAGGGTCACACTTACATGTCTCTTGAAATCACCCTGTTTTACCACTAGGCTCAGATTTAACACAATCACCCCCATGTCCTCTTCTAAACTGTTTGGATCTTCCAATTTTAAAATATGTTCAGTCGTTCTACAAGCAAAAAGCAATGAATAACGTTAGCACTTATGGGCAGTTACCATATAATCTGACGATGCCTGGAGAGCTTACAGAAACAGTCTCCTACCTTGGAGGAAGAGTGAGACACCAGGTTTAAAAAGCACCATATTCAGTAAAAATAACCCAACCATCTTCAAAGTAGGGGAGCTGTTTGGCATTACCTAATTCAACAGTTGGTTAATGGATTCTTTTCTCTTACTGCCCAAATAAATTTAAATACTTGTCTTATTTTTAGGTTAGGTAGGTTAATGAACCTGCATATTAACAGTTCAAAATCCCATACACATTTTGGAACACGCTGTAGAAGACTAAGTGTCTGACTCATACACTCAGGAGATAAAAGCTAAAATCATAGAAGAGTTTACATTTCAAAGCACGCTTTCATTTATTCAGATTTTTTTTTCATTTAAATATAAACACATGCCATTCAACGTTATCTTGAGTTCCCTCTAAAATTCAAAAAATCACAATTAGAAGGTAAAAACACAATACCTGTTAAGCTCAAGATCTCTGAGAACGACAAAGGCAGAACCCATGAAATCAGATGTAGTTAAATCTCGGTCATATACCTACAAAGAGGGAAGAGGTCAGTAACACACATTAATAAGGTGAACCAACCAAATTTATTTTACTATTAATACATGCGACAGGCTGGGGATTCTGAATTCAGTCTTCTAGATCTAAAAAATAATTAGCACCATACAGTTGAGGCATTAGGCCAAGCCAATGGTGAGAAGGAAGATTATTCAAACTTGCCCATGTTTGCCTACCACAGCCAAAACAACAGCAGAAAATACTCTTAAGGCAGGATTCATGTGCATTAAAATGTTACGCACAATGGAATGCTCTCTGTAGTTTAAATGGTGTCTCATTAAAATTTAGTATTTTCCACGGTGAGCAGATCTGCCAATTAAATAAAAATTTGCTAAAGTTTCTGTAGCAATCTTATCCTGCGCTCAACTCATGCAGTTTTAACCCAGATGTTAGAGCAATTGATGCTTACACCCGGTAGCTTACAGCTCTATTAAGTATAAAGTTATTCCTAATGAGAAAGGCTTTCCTACTTGTCGTCACTACCCCAGCTGTAATAATTCTTCCACGTGCAATAACTTTAAATACAATTAATGGAGATATTATTTCCACTCTGATTTTCTGCGGAGTATAGACCACTGACCTGAGAAAAACATACAGTTTCAATGAAGGGTATAAATAATTCCTTCCACACTAATATTTTTCACCCAGAGCTTAATAATAATAAAAGAATTGGGAGACATGGTCTTTTTAAGGGGGCAAAGATTGCTGAGAAATCCATGTGTTTAACCAAAGAGCAGATTCGAAAGCCATCTGTGATTACCTTCACACGGAGCTTTTGATCAAGGCTCTGAATGGGAAGTACAACTATCTCATCCCAAACTGGGTTCAAGTTCTTATATATGACTTTACTTTTGTACAGCGTCTTCCCGTTCAGCTTAAATTTCACATAGGGATCACTTGTGCCTTTAAAAGAAAAAAAGAGAACAAGACAGGTTTTAAAAATACACGTTAAAGCCCAGGATCTCCATTAAGTAAAGATTCTTTCCACACTCCCCTTGGCTCAAAGCATTTCACGGAGTGCACCTAGGACAAATGTCTCCCTGTGCAGGGATTGAAAGCCCCAGAGGTGGAGAGGAGAGAAAAATGAAACAATTTGGGGTAAATGACTGATTCTTCTTTGCCTTTCGTGGTAGAATACAAATGGGCTCTTTGAGCTTTTTCTGTTTGGTTTCCTTCTGAGTATTTCATCACTACACCACCCACAAAAATTCCAGAAACAAAATTCACCAGCACCAGCCGACGGTGTCAGGAGTCCTGGGGAGAAGCCCACCCCTCCCAAGAAGGGCAGCAAGTCCGTGAAAAGGGAAAGAAACCATTTTCAAACACTTGGCCAGATGGCTGACTCAACAGAACTCTGTACTTTTGGATATAATCATAATAAATCAATCAATCTCTGGGATACACTGGCTCAAAAGATGGGGCCACAGGACGAAGACTGGAACCAGGGGGCAGAGAGATTAAAAGTTGCCATTCTTCACAGCCTCCTGCACCTGCAGCAAAGCCAGTGAACATTGTCTCGCCCCTGGCCAGCTGAATGCTACCCCAGCCAGGCCCTCAGCTGGCCTCAGGGCCGACACCCCTGGCCCGCCCAGCTCCTCCCCAGGGAGCTTTGAAACAGCCGCCAAGAAGAATGAGTCATGTCCCTCCAGCTACATATCCCAAGCAGAAAGAAGGGCTGAGGAGGAACCCTCCTCCCTACTTCCAGATCGGTTTGGGGGAGGGAGGCGGCTGTGAACACACGCTGTGAATTCTCTGTTGTGCATGTCCGTGCATGGCTCTAAGTATGTCACCATATTTGGGACACACTTGTGTCTGAACACCCTGGGGACGGTGAAGAAAGAAGGCACAAATGAATGAACAATCGGTGAGGAGAGGCCTGAAGGCCGGTCAATAACGCCACAAAGACGGGAAAAATCTCATTTGAGGAGTTAGACTATTATAATGGACTGTGAAACAATCATGATAAGTACACAAAGACCAACATATATTCTCTGACATACACCCCAGGTGCCGCGGACGGTGCCTAGCACAGGTCCCATACGTTTACAGACGTGAATTCCTGCTATAAAGTCAAGCCAAAGTAGCGAAAGATATTATCTCAAAAACTAATTAGGCTGCTCGGCTGCAAACCGTTACTAAGTCATTAATACCCATCCTTCATTACTTTAAGCTTTTATTTTCATTAGCTCTGCTTTTTGTTTTTGGGGGAGGGTTTGGGGGGTTGGTTTCTATTTAGCTGCTGTATTAAAAATGACAGACCCTAAATGCGATCCCTTCGCCAACTACTTTACCAGAAAGGGATTTCCCTAGAAAGCAAGATCAAACACATTGTTGAGAAGCCTTCACAGGTGACCCAAGGTATCATATGGATGGTAGCCTTCCGGCATGGCAAGCCTACCAGCTCTAAGACAAAGAAATGAAACCATACATGTACAAACATACATATTCGACTCTCGCATTGTAAGTTTGGCAACACGGGGACCGAAGCCCCTGGCAGTCTTTATTTTATAAAGACTTGGACACACAGGGACACACACGCACATACCCAGTGTTTGCTGGCAGCTGTGAGCAGGATAGTAAAAAGGGACGCCTTCACAGCCATCCAGTGCAGTAGTCACTAGTGAGTGAGCAACCCCCCCCTTTACAGTACATGAGAACACCTCTGGCAAGTCAGACTTTAACCATCATTCGGATATATATATATATATATATATATATATATATATATATATATATAGCAGGGGAAAACTATAATAAAAAAGAGGCCTTTAATTAAATGAAATTGCCACTCTGGGATCAGGCCTTCATGCTTGTCAGCGTACTCTCAAAATAAACATCTCAAAACCAGGCCTCGGTGGTGTCACTTTCTCACAGGCAAAGCATACTGGGTAATCCCCAGGCATCTTGACAGCTACATAATGTTCAAACGGTTTCACGGGTGAATGGCGTCAGTTGCGTGAAAGAAAATATTAATGTCTGGAATTAATAGAAAACGGGACCAGGGTTTACAAAGCCAAACAAGGAAAGAGGGTGTCAAGTTAGTGTGGCGTTAATTGTTAGGGAGAATTTGAGAAAGGGGGAGCACACTGTGATTTTCTCCGAGAGCCTAAGTGCCTCACCGTCAGGAAAGTGACATCTCAACTAGGCAGGTTCTGAAAAGGGGTCCGCGGCTCAAGAATGCAACTCCCCGATTATGCACATGATGAGATGACACCTGAATGGCTGGACTTTAACCTTTTTCACTGGGAGCTTCATTAACAATGAGGTTCTTTGGAAGAAAGAGGGAGCGAGGGAGCGTGGCACTCTGGGAAGAGAAGAAAAAGCCAGGAGGCCAGACGGGCGCCTGCGTCCCGGCACGGCCCCCCAGTTCTGCCCTGTAGACCCAACGGAGGTCCCACACAACCTCAGATTGAGAAGAGCTAGGTGTGAAGCAGCCCAGGCCTGCATTTCCTGCTGCCCTCCCAACACCCGGGGGGTCAAAGCTTGCCAAAACACAGACTAACGACCATTCCCTGGTCCTCCAAAAATGCTGCAGCAATTTATACTCGTGACCACAACACGTGGCTGTGCTTGTCTCTGCCCCTGCTCAATGACACAATGCCCTGTCAAGCCCGCAGACATGAGTCTGTGGCTCACGTGCCACAGACATGAACGGCTGACTTCAGAGCCTGGCTCAGTGCTAGGCACAATGAGGAGGGGCGCCGAGGTCCGGCAGTCCCAGGGGCCTGCTTCGGCCCAGGCTCCTGCCCCTGGCGGGCAGCAGGCACACTATAAATAAAACACAAGGCCCAAGGGATAAGTGTCAGAACAGAACTGAACTCGGGGGTGATGCTAGCTCATAGCTCACAGGTAGGAGAGATGAGCTCTGGGGGGGGCGGGGGCGGGTCCTCAGCCCATGGAGGCTGAGACAAAAGTTGTTGGTTGAGATAAGGGTGGCATTTCAACTGACCTGGGAACTCAGTGGGAAAAAATATAACGAGAAATGAAGTTGAAAAGGCAGGTTTGAGTCAGAGCCCAAAGTGCTTTAAAATAACAAAACAAGGAGTTTAGTTCCGTTCTGTAAGAAACAGCATGGTTTTGTGTTTTCTGTTCTTTTTCTTTTTGACTCTTTTTTTTTTTTTTTTAAATTTCTTCATACACATATTAGACACGCACTAGTCTCGGGAAGGTATGAATGAAAAAGAGAGTCTCTACTACTCTCTCAGACTTTCCTCATTCCCATTCTCCTAATACTCTGGTTTTGTAGGTTCATCATAGGAATAAAATACAAGAATTGATTTGAATTCGAATGTAATCAACTTACATGCCTTGGACTTCATGCTTTTACAAAGCAAAATAAAACAAAACCAAAAAAAATACAGGTTCACCAAGGATTTTTTTTTTTTTTAGCCCACTCATAAATTATCATTACTTATGTAACCAGCCACCAAATAATGGGTATTCATACCACTTCCATTTTTTTTTCTTTTTTACTACTGCAAACAATACAGCATTAAGTATTCTTGTATGACTCTCTTGGAGTGCACGAGTATATTCAGAGGGAATTTTTAACTTCGGAACCCCAGGGCACATGAACAGCCAAACCTTTCCTGGTTTGGACAGACATCGTCACATTGTTCTTCCAAAGTTTGTCAAATTTAAATACCTACCAAGAGTATATGTTTTGTAATTGTTTCTTTGCATGCTCCCCAAAACTGGATGTTATATGTCTTTGTTTTAAAAGAACAGCAGATGGAAAAATGGTATCTCTATTTTTCTCTAATTTTGACATGTTGACTAAAGCTTAGAATCTTTTCATATTTTAGTGACCTACGTTTCTATTTCTCTGTCAGGGAAATTCACATGCATATCATTTGTCCATTTTTCTAAGATCTCATGGTTATTTGTTTCAGGATTTGAATGAGTCTTTAATTATAGAAATCAGCCACTGGCTATAAATCTTGTCATAATTTATTTATGCTTAAGCTATTTCTTGCAGTAAGTTTTTTTTTTCCACTTTTATTTAGTTAAATTTACCAAAGTTTTATTTATGGCTTTGTCGTTTGACATTCTGCTCGGAAGAAATTTTCTCACTATAGGATTTTAAATTAGCTCAGCTATGTTTCCTTCCACTAATCTTGTAGTTTTTCAGTTTTTACACATGAATCCTTCGTCCATCTGGAATTATTTCAGTGTAAGGAGGGACAGAAAGTCAGGTTTAGGTATGAACAGGAGAGTAAAAATGATCCGAGCCTAGCTTTAGAAATACAAATCTGGTAGCCGCTTATTATGTAGGAGGCAGAAGAAACTCACAAAAGCAAGAAAAGCTGCTGGTTGAGATAAGGCCGCCCCAGGGCACTGGAAGGCCAAGCAAGAAGACCCAGACCACAAGAGCAGGCAATCTGGGGCTTCACCGACTGTGCCCCTCAGAACCTCACCTGGAGGGATGCTCTGTGGTCAACAAAACCAAGAGAGAAGCTGTTTACCACGTCCTTCCTTGGAATACTGACGTCTGCTAAGAACGACGTTCAGACAACAATACCAACACCTCAAAACTTTTCTACCTTGTGTCTCAGAAAATTATTTCTACATAAAAACCATTTTACTAGGAGCCTCTATGAACGTAATAGGAGATTCCTCCAAATCAAAGATCTAGAAAGTAAGATGGATGCCCCAAACTTGTCTAATGTGCATGGTACAGGTATTAGAAATATGTGGTCCAGGAAAGCACGACATTTGAAATAAGTCGGTATAAGAGCAAAAAGCCCTTACCTGCCTTTCCTTAACTTCCTTTTCGTAAAATCCCACTTCCTTCCTTGGGCAATTTTACTGTTTCCTTATGTCTTACGATCTTCACTTGTTTCTAAAAAATGTATCAACCTGGGTGTCTGCGTGGCTCAGTTGGTTAAGCATCTGCCTTCGGCTCAGGTCATGTTCCCAGGGTGCTGGGATGGATCCCCACATCGGGATACCTACTTAGTGGGGAGTCTGCTTCTGCCTCTGCCCCTTCCCTCTGCTTGGGCTCTCTCTCAAATAAATAAATAAAATCTTAAAAAATATACACTAAGCATTTAGGATCATCTCAAGAGCTGAATGACCCAATATACTTCAATCATAGTTTCTAGCCATTTGCTGAGAAAGTCCCATAGCAATTGCTATTATTTTTAGTATTACTACTCAATTAATTTAAAAAGGGTTGAGTACAGAACAACATATGCAGTGTTAATGAAACATTCGTTTATTTTATCTATCCAAGATAACATGTATCAATTTGTCTCTGTAATCTCCTTCTATAGCCCTCTCTAATGCTGTGAAATTTCTATTACTTTTTTTTTTTTCTGAAATTGAATAGAAAATTCCATACAGACTTCTTACAAGATCCCATTGATTTGAGGACATTTCCCTGAAACAATCTGAGCTTTCCCAGAAAGAAAGGATTGTATTAAGAACTAAATAGTACTAAGCATTCATGGGTATTGGCTACCTCTCTACCTACCATCCTAATGTTATTCATTGAGGATTTCAGATCACATTGCATATATAATCTAGAGAAAATGACAGCTCAGAGAGGACACAGGACATCTCAAGGAGAGAGTCATCAAGAACCATATTTGTTCTCTTGGCATTTTATTTATCTACTGCCACACTGAGAGAGTTATAGAGGAGGAAAAAGGGTCAGAAGCAACAGAATTGATAAGTAGAACAGACCATATCGTATTGACTGGTTCAAGAATCATCTAATATGCCAATAAAATAAGTCTGCAATGAAGCTATAATTACAAACTTCTCTTTGTTTTTTTTATACTGTAACTCATGGCCATGGTCGAGAAGCAGAAATATAAGATGCACTAAAAGGAAAGAAAATTACTACAGTCTAGTAATACAGTGATATGCACCCAGACTTTACACACACACTCAAGCACTTCACAAAAAAGGCGAGACACCTGGGTGGCTCAGTCGGTTAAGCCGCTGCCTTCGGCTCAGGTCATGATCCCATGGTCCTAGGATGGAGTCCCACATCGGGCTCCTTGGAGCCTGCTTCTCTCTCTGCCTCTGCCTGCCACTCCCCCTGCTTGTGTTTGCTTGTTCTCTCTCTCTTCCTCTCTCTGACAAATAAATAAATAAAATCTTTGGGGGGAACAAAAAGGAACCAGCCTTGGGGCGCCTGAATAGCTCAGTCAGTTGAGGTTCTGACTCCTGGTTTCAGCTCAGATGATGATCTCGGAGTGGTGAAATCAAGCCCCATGTTGTGCTCTGCACTCAGCAGGGAACCTGCTTGAGGTTCTCTCTCTTCCTCTCCCTCTGCCCCTCCCCCACTGAGTGCCCACACACTCTCTCTCTCTCTGATAAATAAAATCTTAAAAAGAACAAGCCTTCATATTATATTTTTACTTGCTTTCTTCGGTCAATAACATTTCAGTCTCCTTTGTGCCCATAAATATATTTCTACAGATCAGCTCAATGGTCATTTATGTGTATATTTGTGCATATAAATAAAATATGCCTTTTAAAAACTAGCATTCCTCATTTAAAATAAAAATCCATGCAAACGTAATATTTGTAGGCAAGAACCTCCTTATTTGCTATCAGCAAAGCTCATTGGCCAAGCAAAAACATGTCAGCCATAAAAAAGAAAGGTTGTCAGACTAGAAAAGTTTCCTAATTAAATGCACTTCTCAGAGAAGTTTTTTGTTTGTGAAAATAAATTATCTCCACATGTTTGCATTAAGTTCACATTATTTTAATACCCGATAACTTTGGCTAGGCGATCTTAAGAGTGGACACAAGACAACAATTATTTGCCAAGTCTTTAGGGAAACTGAGATACACATCAATGAATTCATCCTGTATAAACAATATCTGGAAACATGAAAAGTATAAATTTGATGTTTTTTTATCCTCCCGCTTAAGAGTAATAAGTGACTAATCAAACTATTTATAAGCATGCATTTAGAATCTTTCCAATATTATACATGTTTAGAATTTCTCTTCTTGGCAGAAAAAGAACCGAGGCTGGGCCATTTTTATAGGAGACCTGTAAGATCTGACTTTCTTTGAGGCTGCCGAAGTAAGAGCCAGATCGGATTCCCAGAAAAAACAGCCAGCGAGGATTTTTGAACAGCTGCTGCTGCCCCCTTGCGGGGACGCTCAGATTTGCACGTCAAGTTCTGACCTTCAGCAACCACAGTGGGCTTTTAGGGGAATTCAGAGGGCATTCCTCCTCAGTCACGTGGGAAAGAAGAAACAAGAATTAAATAAAGGGAACATACTTATTCTCAGAATCACCCTCGCCCTCATCATTCTGGAAAATGGTGGCTGCATGCTTCCTGGAGCTGTTCTCTTCTTACCAAGCACAAAAGAACAGTTTCCTACCCAACCATTTTAGTGTTTTGCTGTATGTGTTCTGCCACTTAGCACCTCTTAGTTGAGCTATTCCTGAAGTTTTCTTCTGAATATGTCGGACCCCTCTCCTCTAAGGGAGCCTGCCATGAAATGCCTCAATGGCACTTTGCTCAACACCTGCCCATGCAACGTGGGACCCTGCAACGTGGGACCCTGCAACGTGGTGGTAAAGCCATTTATCAAAATCTAGTATCGGAAACGATTTCTAATAACCAATTGACAGTGGGGTCAATGATCCGAACTTAACCAGTTTTACTAAAGCTTGTTTAACTTTTTATGAAGTTCAACAAAAACTTGCTTATTTTTGACTATTTATAAGTTTATATGGAGTAAGTGAGTGGGACCTAATAGAGCTGTTGGAAGTAAAGTCCTTCTGGGACCTTCAGACTCCCCCTTGCACCACAACCTCCCTAAACGTTTTTCAGGTCCACCTACCCCACACCCAGGCTTCGCTCCATATCCACCTTCCCCCTAATATCTTCTTTTCTGTCCTGTCATTCATCCCTTTCTGGGCTCTGCAGTCTAAACTATGGCATGTCCAATCACTCCCCCTTTATTTTATTTTATTTTATTTTATTTTATTTTATTTTATTTTATTTTTGGACTGACAAATATTTAAAATTCTGTTTTCATTCCGTCTTCATAAACCAATTAACAAACATGACCCAGGAACCTTCAGCTGTGTTTAAAAGTTCTCATCTCATAACCTTATACATACCATTTTATAAATATGGATTAAAGGAAAACATTATCAGTATACTGACAATTTTAGTAAATTGGTAAATGGGCCATTTGGTGAACAGATTATTGGACAAATTGGCTTTTGGTGAAGTGGTCATTGAGCGATGTTTACAGCCGTGTTTTCGGTCCAAAGCACACAAGGGTGTGAACCTCTGCTTCCTGCATCAGTTAGGACTGTCCCTGTCACATCAAACTATGAAGGACCCAGATAAACTTAGAATAGGAGCATAAGTTTAAATGTAACGAAAGAGACAGCAGCCTCCACGGAGAAGAGACAAAGGATGGGAGCTTGGCCATGACAGTAACGGCGGTCATGCTCTCATTTAATCCTCCCAAAGCTGGAAGGGGTAGCATTATTTATGTTGTTGTTTGAAAGATGAGGAAAGTTAGTGAGTTCCCAGAGCCAAGCCTCAGACTCAGATCGACGTCTGTATGAAGTCTTTGTAACTAGAGCAACTTTAAAGCCTCACCTGTCCCCTCCCTCTGAATCAGGATGACGGCTCCAGCCAATGCAGCGTGGAGAAAGTCACACGGTTTTCCTTCCAAGGCTGGGCCACATGGGAGGGATCCATTATACAGGATGAATTCATTGATGTGCCCTACACTCACACATCAGAGGCATGACAACTCTGAGCCACAGTGTTTCACAGAGTGGCCTCGAGAGGAACAGACCTGGTCTTCCAGCAGGTTCCCAACATTGGCGCAAACAGGACTTCAAGCCCCCAGATGATCACTCCCAACAGGCGAGACATTCTCAACCTTCAAGTCTTCCCAGTAGATGTGGCAGATGGTGTGTGGCAGAGAAGCCATTCCCAGCGGGCCTTGTGGAAATTCCCACGCCCGGAATTCATGAACATGGGGTGGTTTGGGGTTGCTAAGCTTTGTGGTAGCTGGTTACATGGGGATGGCTTCTGGAATAATCACCTTCACCATCACATGCTGTGTTCTCTGCCTCAACTTCAGCGTGCCAGGTGTGTCTGAGGTGTGATGATGGCGTGATAGGACGACGATCTCAACTACACCCCAAGGAAGTCACAGGACGTACAGAGATATACGGACGCCCCCTCTGAACTTAATTCTCTGTATAAAACGCCCACACACCCTGCAGCATAACACAGCAGATCAACCTCACGATGAAACGGAGTCAGGAAACAAAACTCCTGAAAACACAGCATGCAATGGGGACCGTGTTGTATTGACACAGAAATGAGCATCTGATAAAACCACTCACTCTGGGGGCGCCTGGAGGGCTCCGTGGGTTCAAGCCTCTGCCTTCGGCTCAGGTCATGATCTCAGGGTCCTGGGATCAAGCCCTGCATTGGGCTCTCTGCTCAGCAGGGAGCCTGCTTCCCTCCTCTCTCTCTCTGCCTCTCTGCCTGCTTGTGATCTGTCTGTCAAATAAATAAAATCACCCCACTCAGTCTGGAGAAGCCCCTGTCCACTAAATGGAAGACATGCTACATTAAGTTCAAGTCAATGATCTTCAGTTGGATGTAAGGCCGTTTGTTATGTGCAGCAGATACAGGAAACATGCTGGTCTCGGTCCAAGGCACTTCCTATGAATTGGGACAGGATCCCCCTGAAGGAAGAGCTTAACCAACTCTATAAAACAGAAGAGTACCAAGACCTTCTAATAAGCTGGTCAGGAGGCACAGAACCCCAAAACAAAGTACAATGGAGATCTCCCGAGGAAAGGGTTCCATTGTGGGAACACATTAAGGCTCTAAAGACAAACACGGCCGACCAAGGATGCTCAGTATCAAAATGGGAAAGGTTATCAACAGAAACGGGTTTCAAAAATCAGCCCCACTGGGGCACCTGGGTGGCTCAGTGGGTTCGCCGCTGCCTTCGGCTCAGGTGATGATCTCAGGGTCCTGGGATCGAGTCCTGCGTCAGGCTCTCTGCTCAGTGGGGAGCCTGCTTCCCTCTCTCTCTCTCTCTGCCTACTTGTGATCTTTCTCTGTCAAATAAATAAATAAAATTAAAAAAAAATCGGCCCCACTTACTTGCTGAGGTAGCTTGGCAGGTTGGCACAACCCAGCAAGCAGAGAAAAGCCAACCACTTCCTGTGATTTCAGACGGGGGTCTGCCTCTCTGAAAGTCTCAAGTTGACTCTTGAATGACTATACACTGGATGGCTGGGTTTCTGTTGCTTGCACAGAGCAAGCCAGTGATCTCATGCCATCTGGTGTTCAGAGAAGGTACTCCAACGTGAAGCAAACCCCAGGTTTTGCAAGAGTACTGATTGTGATCCTTTGATACAGTAACACTGGTGTGGTGCTGGCATATGAACAGAAACAAAACAAAACATCTGTAGGGTTCAAAGAGAAATCCAAGAAGCGACCCTAATGTGTATTACATTTTAATACACAATTAAAAAGTGGCAATCAAATCATTAGGGAAAGGAATATTTAGTCCTTGCTAATTAAATAGCCATTTGGCAAAAAGTAAATCTAAATTTCCACTCTGAGCCAGAAAATCAAACATTAAACTTGAGACAGATCAAAGAGATAAAAGAAAAATGTCAAAAAAACCAGCAACGAGAATAAATATAGGTTGGAGTGTACCCCTTTCAAGAAAGAAAGGCCCTTATAAAAACAAAGGAAGAAACTCTCTAGAATAGGATTGTAAGACTTGAAAAGAATTTTGCAACAAAATTTTATAAACAATTTAGAAGGCAAATGGGAAATTAGAAAAATATACTGGAACATACCTAGAGAACAGAAGAATGAGTGGCAGTAACAGATAGAACGGGTTTGCACAAAAGAGAAGCAGATAGCTCATAACCAAACGCATCTGAGGGACCAAAATTACTAATAGAAATTGAAACAAATATAATACTTTTTCTCTATCAAATTAACAAAGATAAAATCTACACACAGCGTAGGTGAGAAGTGGAAAGTAGACCATGTAATATGCTATTGGTGGGTGAGCAACAGAGGGAGATATTGCCAGCTGCAATTCTATAATGAGAACCTTGAAATGCTCAGATTAATAGACACATCTGCAAAGAAATAAAAAAGGAAGTCGTATGCCCAGATTTTAGGTACAGCAATGTTTACATGGTGCGTTATTACTTAGGATAAAAATGTTGAAAGAAACTGGAATATTGGTTAAACAAAGAATGATGTACTATAGTCATCTTCCCATTTCTTTTCAAAATGGAATTTTGATCATATGGCAAAAAACAAAACAAAAAAATACATGTGGTTAAAAAAAAAAAAAAAAGCAAATGATCAAGGAGGTTAAAGCCAGTGAGTGACCAAGGAAGATGCTGTTCACCATCCCATGACTACCCAGGTTGGCCACTATTTTCTGAATTAAATTTAAGATGGGGAAAATAAAACCATCAACCCATTATACAGTCCTTATTCCAATCACTAAAAACGAGCTTCTCCTTCATGTCTGCTGCTGCAGAAACACAAAGTGGGAATTGGTGTCAGAAAACACCCTTCGCACCCTTTGCCCCTCACCCTGGGGGCAGAGTGCCAGAGAGGGGAGGAATCAATCTATTCCAAAAAGAGACAAAGCAAAGGATATGTAAACAGTAAAACAAATGATCAAGAAACTGGGAAGAAAGATGATAAGACTGGCAGAAATGCTGTGAGTCCTTCCCTTCCCCGAGGGATAATGCAAAATAAAACACCGACAAGAATAAAAACAAGTAGACACACACAATACTACGTACTGTTTACTATGCGATGCTCTGTGTCCTCCAACCCCACCCATACCCCCATGTCCCTGCGAGCATTCACGCCAGGAGAATCCTCACAACCTTCACTAGATGGCACTGTGTTAGCACCCAAACCCAGGGGGGTCTGCACCCAGGGTCCAGGACTTGCATTCACCAAAACTCCACATTAGGGCACAAAAGCAAAAGATGGCTTTTTCAGACACAGCGGGATACACCTGGAAGAGGCTGCTGGGGGTCTGGCCCAGGCTCCACAGAGCTGTCTGTGTCCACTCAGAACACACCTGCCAGGAAGCCGTATGGCTGTTCTTCAGCACACAACACCAAGAACAGGGGTTCTAGAAACACCCCATCTGTCCCCCAATTACAGCTGCAAAGAGGACAATGGGTATCTTTCTAGCTCTAATACCACGATATCTTTTCTTTTTAAAGAAGAAATATATAATCTGTAAAAAAGTTAAAAGGATAAAAATTAGCCTATTTTGCTATTGCAAAAGGAACGGAGGTCAGAAAACAGAGGAACCAGACATTTGAATTTTGGGGTAGGAGATCAGTACTTACTAAACACCTGTCACATGCCAGGCTTTTCACACTGGTGCAACCTCTTATATTTTTTGTCTAAGTCATTCTTTCCAAAGAGGAAAATGATTTACCCAACATATTCTTCCTGCAATGTGCAAATGAAGTTGTTACTGCACTAAAAACAAAGGTCAACCACCTACCTGTGCTGGAAAAGGAGAGAGAGAGAAGTTTGCTAGATGAACGGGTCCTGAATTTTCATCACCTAAAACCCCCCTCAAAAAGCACCATCAACCCTCAGCCTTCAGGCCTCCAGTCAAAGCGATTTTTGTGGCCCCATGATGTTACAATGAACTCCTTCCAAGGACTTTTGCAACATTGAAAAGTGACCACCAGAGGGCATCAGCAACACAGTGTTCTAGGGCTTCTCTGTCTTCACGTCAAGGAAAAGCAGGGTTTTAATGCAAGGGCTCTGGGTTTTCAGAAACTAATGCTGGAGGTTTTAACAGGATTTGAGCTGAGCATTCTTCCCAGGATAAGACGCCTTCCCAGGATAAGAGGCCTTCCCATGTCACAGAGCGGAATGGAAGGAAATTCATGACTTAGAAAATGACCTGTAGGGGGCAGTCTTCTAAATGGGGCCACACCGCTAGCACAACCTCATTAAACCCTCTCAGCCTCCCAGGTGCTATTCTTAAATCCAGGATGATGCCTACAGGTAGGGCCGTGTCCATGGCAGTGAGTTACTGGCCACCCACTAACGTCAGTGCTTTGGAATGACCTGTAGGCTTTGCTGGGTTTGTTCAGTGCACGTGGCATACACACACACACACACTCAAACCACATATTCTGTACAAGGGAAAGACCAGTTAACAACAAAAGACCCTCTGATGCCCACTGTTAAACCTGCCCATTGTTCCGAAGCCAGAGCCCCCTCCTAATTCTGCCCAAAGAACAATTCTCAAGTATAAAGTTGAACCAACTTCACCCAAAACCCCAGAAAAATCTCAAAATTCCACCTTGATAATCTATTTAAAAAAACCGTCATTCTGTTTGAGCCAGAGAAATGAGAGATTTCCATAAAATGTCCACAGCACTCGTTACACGAAAAAAGTCTACCATCCAGGCCTGGTTCATGGTATCATAATGAAGAGAGGTGCTCTGGGGTCTGAGAACCCGCCTCCCACTTGTTTTCAGACGGGTCAACCGACTGAAAGTTTCCAATCCTCAGTGTCAAGCCTTGTAAACTCCTTGTAAGCCCATTTCCTGGGGGATGTCAGAAATGTCTTTTCCTAGATACCATGACTTTCCACTTTACTGCCCAATAAAAAATATATATAGAAAAAAATAGCCTTTTACCACCTAATATCCCCAGACATTTTCCTTTCATTTGAGGTCATATTACTGAAATGTTTCCTAGTCACCGCAGTTGAAAGTGTGAGCTTTCCCAAATTTAGAGGACAACTCCTTTATTTTCAATCAAGTTTTTACTCTGCTTCACTAAAAAGCAGTTTCTGAGAGCCAAATTCCAAAATCAGAACACAGTATTCTAAGATGCATGTTGGCAAACTTTGGCCCATGGGTCAAATCCAGCCCACGGCTTGTTTTGGTAAATAAAGTTGTAGAATCCAACCTAATCATGACCGTGAGTTTGCATATTATCTTTAGATGCTAATTCGAACCAAGAATTACTTCTATTTGGCCTTTTGGAAAGCTGCTAACATTTTTAACTTTAGAAAACATTAAATAATACACCAGATGTGATATAGCACTCTGGTAACGTCTGTCAGTTTCGTACAATGGATTATCGGCACCTGAGAGTCACACTGTCAATGATTCTTCTCTTTCCTCTTCAGTGATGCAGCTCTGTGACCAAAAAGGAAATGAATCATTAAAATGGATCTAAAGATAATGGCTCTTCTGGCGCTACACCAGCAGAGGTAAGTAGCTGTCACTGAGCCCTTATGACCCATAAATCCTAAAATATTTACTTTCTGGCCCTGGACAGAAAAAGTTGCCAACCACATCCTAGACAGAAAGTTACATAAACGATACCGATTACACAACAATCTAAAGAAAATACCAAACTCTTTCCTCAGAGGATGATTCATCAAAAAACAGTTTTTCTCCCTAAACATTCAGAAACGACACTGTGCAACTGACTTTGGTATCCCAGAGCAGTCCCTCCAGAGCCAAGGACCCAAAACATCTCAACGATATTCCAAAGGCCGACCTGTCGTAACGGAAAATCATTATCTGGTCCATTTGACCCATTCTGCTTGAGGCTTAAACATTAAATACATGATTCACTATGATTCACTATCAGGAAAACAAAATATAAACTCCTATGTTTGTAGTTGGAGCATAAAGAGAGGGCACAGGGGGTGCCGACAAACTGAAAGACTGGAGAGGGACCCAGTTCCAAGGTCACTGATAGGGGCATTGACGTGGAACAGAACACCAAGCTCTTCACTGGGAGTCAGGAATATAGGCTATTCTCATTACTATTACTCATTAAGAACTATAACAACACATAGGGCACCTGGGTAGCTCAGTCATTGAGCATCTGCCTTCAGCTCAGGTCATGATCCCAGGGTCTTGGGATCGACCCCTGCATCAGGCTCCCTGCTAGGTGGGAAGCCTGCTTCTCCCTCTCCCACTCCCCCTGCTTGTGTTCCCTCTCTCACTGTGTCTCTGTCAAATAAAAAACAAAAAACAAACAAACAAACAAAAAACCATAATAACACTCTTTATCCTTTACTGAGTGTTTTCTATATGTATGGTTCTATGTTACATCTACTTCCTTTTTGTTCATTCTAATGACTTTAATGATATTCTAATGACTTATAATGGCATCATGACATCATGCCCATTTTACTGATGGGTAAACTCAACTTCAGAGAGGGTGATGGAGATGCCATAGGAGGTTCCAAGCTGGGAAAAAGGCTGTAATGTCCAAACCTCTCCTTGCCCCACCGAGCTACACAGGCTATGCAGAGAGCTCCCCCACACACTGCGTCCCTATGTGACCTTGGTAGGTCACATAGTCTCTGGACTTTAGTCTACAGAATTCAAGCTTCTGTTGGGTTGGCCATTGAAGCAGGTAATCTGTATGAGGTCCTGAACTTCCAAAATCATCTGAATCTCTTCCGTGACTTTCACCATCGGGTCCTAGGAGAGAAGCAGTGCAGTGCTCATCTCGTGGAAGGGACTCAACCATGCTCGCTACCTGAAGGAAGGAGAGAGAGACCGAATTCTCTTCCCTTTGGGGAGGATGTTTCCCCCTCCTACTACCGTCTTTAGTATTCCTTTTCTTTAAGCTCCTGGTGGATTTACTTAAGGAAGCATCCTATGTGTAAACCATCACTGTGGCACTGTAGGATATACAAGATGAATAAAATCGCCATTCAGCTAATAGAGTGCTAATATCTTAATACAGCAACTTGGTCATTTATCCAGATAAGAGTACAAGTATATGTTTCATGGAGGTAACATTTTTATAGGCTTGACATGAGAGAGAACTTGTGTCTGTGATAAACAGACAAAGAAGTGGCATCTGGGGGCACTGGGTGGCTCAGTTGGTTAAGCATCTGCCTTCGGTTCAGGTCATGATCCTGGAGTCCAAGGACTGAGTCCCACATCGGGCCCCTGAATTGGCTATCCAGCTTATATCCACAGACCTGGAGGACATGTTTCATAGAATAAATAACGGTAATTCGTGGATAATTCAAAATTCCTTTTGTATTTAGTATTTTGGCATATCAAACAGTTCTCTGTATCAAATTGTGTTAATCAGGCTAATATCAAATTAAATTATGTTCAGAGAATACAAACTAAGAGCACTGGAGAGCAAAGAGGAAACAAGGTAAAGCCTCAGGAAAAGGAGATGTTGTGCCTAATAGAGAATTGAGACTCTGCCCATCAGGAGAAGCTAGTGCTTGTTCTCATGTGCCAACACATACTGGTGGACAGCGGTTGCCTAGAACAGCGGTGCTCAAGTGTGTTTCCTGGACCACCCGTTCAGGATTGCCCTGAACTTGTTAGAAATGCAAATTCTTGGTTTCCCCACCCCCACACCATCCAGACTTGCTGAATTAGAATCTCTGGGCCATGTGTTTTTATCAGCCCTCCAGGCTACCCTGGTGTTCATTCAAATTTGAAAACTATTGGTGCGAAGGACTGTGTTGGATAAAATTCTGATGCTGTGGGTCGCATAGAAATTATCATTGTACTGATAAAGAATGTCCGTCCCAGGCAAGGAGTCAGGACTGGGAGCATGTATGATGGTCGTTCTGGTCCCTGCCTAAATCAACAGTGCCCACTTGTATGCTACCCTGCCTTGAGGGGTCTCTGGAACATTTCCCTGATCACTAACATAATGTTTATGAAAATCAAGCAGAAATTTATAGCGTCACCATGTAGGAAGGCACACCACACCTCCAACTACAGAAAAAGAACTGCCTGGGAGAGGGATATTTTCTCAATAATGATGAACTTTCCCAGTAAATAAAAGAAAACAGACAAGAACAGTCACTACTTGTTCCAAAAGACAGAGGTGCTGGAACAGCACAGTTGATGACCTAGATGCATTACTAGATATTTTAGTTGGATCATACTGAGTTTACACAAGATAAAGCCAAAGTCATATGATGTTTAACTCTGATGAAACTATTCAGAAATGACAATGGCTGGGATGATAGCACAGATGACAATTTCTCTTTTATCTCTAAAAGGGCAAAGGTATGGAGCATGAACATATACACCCCATTCTTCTGGTTATTTTCTGATGTGTGCAATGCTTTCTTCATCATCTACTAAGTTTACTGCCATCTACTAGGAATGTACAGTAAGTGCATCATTAGGATATGTCAAGGGTGGTAGAGCCAGACCACTGGGAGAAAGATCCAGAGATGGTTGGTCCACTGGAAAGAGGGGAGCTGGTTTGTAGTAGTCCAGGGTCTGCACTCATCCCCAAAGTTACAAACTATTAGCAGAGTTCCAAAATTTAAAACAAAAGAAAAAAACATGTTCTTTTAAAAGGTTTAGAATACTTTCTTCTTTGGAAAGTTAAATACACTCTCCACGGAACACACTTCCCACTCCAGATAAGCTTTCACAGAACAAGCTCGATAAAGATCTTAGTTTGACAGAAGCACCCATGGGACACTGTGCACATTCAGAGCAAGAGTTGGGATTTTTGTGGGAGTTCACATCACACGGGTTCATGACTGTTGCCTCAATGTTACTTCAGGTGTGAAATGTTACCTGATCAAATCATTAACAATAACACAAGACATGGATTTATTAAAATGCATGAGTTTATAACTATAGCACGTAAGTGGTAGCACACTGGAAGTCATATGACTGAGAGAAATTATGATTTTGGTGGAAAAAAAATTAACCAAAGAGTAAAAACACGAGAGGTTTTTCCACTACTTTGAAATCCTGTGTCTGAGAAAAGACAAAGGGAGAGAGAGAGAGAGATAGTAATTTTGTTTAAAAAAAAAAAAAAATGGAGGGTGCCTGGGTGGCACAGTTGGTTAAGTGACTGATTTTTGGTTTCAGCTCAGATCATGATCTCAGGACCTGATCTCAGGGTCATGAGATCAAACTCGAGGTCAGGCTCTGCACTCAGTGTGCAGAGTCTGCTTGAGAGTCTCTCTCTTCCTCTCCTTTTATCCCTCCTGCTTGTGCTCTCTCTAAATAAATACATACATACAAACATACATAAATCTTTTTTTTTTTAAGTTAAAATATTTTATATACCCTGAAAGATGGAAGTAAGTCAGGTGAGATCAGATGGACAGATGAATCCATAATCTAAAACATGAGCAGAAGAAAATCACAGCAACAAAAGAGCTTTCAGAAGCAGGGCTGGGTGGGAGAATATGAGGGCATGTGCCAGGTACACCGAGGATGCTCTGAGCTTGCAGGAAGCAGATACGGGAAGCAGAAGACAGTCTGAGAAAATATCAGGGCACAGCATATGTACAGCAGCTGGGTGGCCCAGGACCATCCTCTCCCCTTGGTGCCAAGCAATGATTAGCAAGAGCCCTTGAATGCAAGCACAGTAAGCCAGGGAGGAAAGCTTTAAGTGATAGGTGGTAACCAGGAACTGGTGATAACCGGGAGGAATGGCAAGGAGCCAGCCTGAACCATGGTTCAGCCTGTCCAGTTGTGTGTCCCAGTCCTCCTTGCTAACTGGGAAGATGGGACACAGTAAGCAAAAATAACATCCATGGATGGGGGCACAGGGACACAGAGACATACAAAAAGATGAGCATCAACATGTCAAACTGGAATAGCTAAGAGATAAAGTACAGAATAGGAGATTTTAAATGTCTACTTAGTATTCTCACACATAGGATGGAATCATCTCATTTAGGAAACAATCATAGGCTGATATAAAAATTTAAAAAGTGGCAATTCAACACATGAATGGAACAGCACAGTGGTCACAATGGACAAGAAAATGAGAAAGCTGGAAGGCCAAGTGGAGGAATTCTCCCTGAAAGGAAAAAGTCATGGGAAGAATAAGAAAGAAAATCTAGCAGACATTGAGGACAGAAGGAAGGGTCTGGGGGAGACACTCAATTCCTTAGAATAGAATGTCTTTCTTACTAAACAAATTCTTTAAAATACCATAAAGAAAACTCAAATATATTTCCCCGTAAATAAATGTAAAATCTCTGAAGGATAAAAATAACATAAAAATAAAAGATAAGCAACAGATTAAGAGAAAAAAAAGAATTAAAAACGGAGAGAAGAAAAAGTTGAAAACTGGACAGAAGATAGAGAGAAACTCACAAAATAAGGCAATATGAATGACCACATTTGTGATCATGATAATCCACAAAGTACAAATTAAAACAAGGAGAGTCGATACCCAACCTATCAGATTGCCAAGAACTAAGAACGGAAAACTAGATACTCGACAGTGAGGAAGTGGGGAAATTGTAAACATATTGTAAGAGAGGGCATATTCTGCACCTCCTGGAGGGCAATTTGCCAGGATCTCTTAAATTTAACAATGCGTATCCCCTGGATCTTGACTTCCATCTCCAGGTTCTGTCCTAGCTGGTGACGACAGTTAGCTTTCATGAAGCGCTAGAAGCCAGACATAGTTTTAAGTACTAAAGAAGTTACTACATTCAGTACTCCCAATAGCCTGTAACAAAGGTTAATATTACTATCCTCGTTTTAGAGCTGAGGAAACTAACTCACAGAGGGGCCAAGGAACATTTCCTAAATCAAACAACAATAAATGGAGAAGGGCAGGATTTGAGCCCAGGCAGTCTCATCAGGCTGTCTGCTCCTAAGCACATGCCAGTTTTTGTAGGATATAATCTCATCTGTGTATGAAAACATACTTGAGGTATTCATCACAGTATCATATATATCCCTAAGAAGGAAAAAGCATTGTCAGTCAAGAAACAGATGAACAACATATCCTATTATGGAATATTATGTGGTATTTAAAAGAAAGGAGATATATTTACATAGAAAAACATGGTCAATCTTGAAGACATCTTTAGTGAAGCACAAAAAAAGCTTCTTGCAGAATAATACAGCCATTATAGTATTTTAATTAAAAATATACATGTGTGCACGTGTGTGTGTGTAAAGGCACAGAAACAGAAAAAGTGAACAAATCAAATCATGAAGGTAAGAGATGTTATCCTGGGGGTGGGGAGTCCAGTGGGATTTCAGGGCAGGAGGGAGATGGAATTCAAAGGGCATTTCCATCTACATGTACGTTTGATGGCTTCATGCTATGGATGCATTCACATCTTTTCTTATGCATAATTAAAGTAGAATCAAAGGAACATTTTCTTGAGCAGTTGCTATATGCCAGGCATAAAGCTATTACTGTCATCTCATCTCATTTAAAACAACTTTATGTGATTATTACTATTATCATTATTGTTATTAATTTAATAACAGTAAAAGACAGTAAGATTCAGGGGATTTAAATACTTTGCTGCAAAGGCCTTGATACCTAAGGGGTATAGATTTGAGCTCCACTCTGTTGCAGGAGATGGGAAAGGCGGCCTAATCACGTAGAGACAAGAGTACAGACACAGGTGTGCCAGGCTTACCACAGCGGTCCCGGATGACCAGGTTCCGGCCTTCCTTCAGATGGATGGTGAGGAGGTAGGCAAAAGGACTGGGCAGATTACTCAAGCCATCGCCGGCTTCCCCAAACATCTACACAGACAGAGAAGTAGGTTAAGTCTGCTGTTTGGTGATCAAGGGAGAGAATTTCAGAGCTGAAGCAAAAGTCACTACAGAGGCAAATCGTCAAGCTGCATCTCCCACCCCCCAAGCTTGATGGCCTGGCTACAATGATTTATTAGCACATCCTTCAAGTTTCTCCCCAGTGGGATTTTTTACCATAATCCCTGATCATATCTTTGCAATCTTAACTCTGTCCCAACATAATCACACACGTGGTAAGCCAGTAACTGACATACCCTTAAGCTCAGTGATTTCTGGTAGGATTCTTTCTTTAACTCAAGAGACAGCCCAGAGGGGGGGAGTAGCACATGCAGATTCCACGTGTGTCCCACAGACATGGGTCCAGACTCAGATGCAAAGTGGCTACCTCATTTTCTCTTCCTTCCCACCAAACCTTTCCACCCTGGCACACCTCCTCCACATTTCTGTTCACGACCACTCCACCGTCAACCCGGAGCCCACATATCCATCGGGTACATACCCCTCCCGTGTCCACATGTGACACACTTTGAGCGCTCTCCCTTTTGCTAATTGTCCTCCATTCCCTGCCTCCACTGTGGTGTCTCCTCCACTTACCCTCAGTCTTGCTTCCCCTCAACATGGCTCACTTCCCTGTCCAGGAATTCATCAACTCCTACCAGCCACAAGGTCGACTCCAAGTCCATTTCTGAATATTTATTCAATGAATCCAACTAAAGTGTTGAACTAGAACTTTGCACTCTAGCTCAAATTTTTGTCTTTCCAAAGAGAAAGGACAGATAAAGTAATTTATCGTTCACTTATTGGACATTCAATTAATCGATTTTGTGGCTGGGTCTCCCTTGACAGCCTTCTTTTGAAAGTTTCCCCCATCCAGGTTTCAAAGCACTTCCGAACCGCTTTGTCTCCTTTACCATCCCACTCAACTGCCTAGCTGCTCTGTATTTTTAGAAAAATCGGTCCCAGTCTGACAAATCGATAGACCCTGAATTAATCTTTCCCAGCCATAATGTGTAAGGCCTGCCTTTGTAGGTGGATCTGCTTCGGCGTGCTTTAAAAACAGGCAAAGCAATACAGATCCACACATTTGCTAAGAAATCATGTTTACTCCAGTGTTTGTTTTTAAGGAACATCACTCACAGATGGTTCTTCAAACTGTTGGGATGTCAGAGAAGCATTCAGATCACCACTTTCGCATAGCTTCTGTAAAAAAAGAAAAAAAATCCCGCTTTCAAAAGGCAAAATGGTATCAGCCTACAGGGTTAGATAGACTTTATCAGGTCATTCGCTTTGAGTCTGCCATCTGCATGGTCAATTTCAAGTGCAAAGGCTGCCTTCCCACAGACGTGGCCAGGGTTGGCGATAACAGTTGGATTCAGTAGAGCCCCTCTGGCTACAGCCTCTGCCAACTTAGTCTTCGATCGGAGGACGGACAAGGCTGACTCTGCTCTACCACCAGGCTGCTCTGCCATCTTTCATTCAACCAGGCTCTAGTGGGCAGGCAGCATGAAGTGGGAGCACCTGAGCGCTCCCACCAGGTCCCTCCCACCGCGGGCCTCCCTGGTCCTCTGCCACCAAAGAGAAGTGGGCAGATCACATGGCGGAGACCTGAGCTCATCGCTCAGGAGGGAACATTTCAAAATGTGATCTGGAAGACCTTCCTATCTTCCCTATCTTCCAGAGTCTGTACAATCACCAAGCAAAAGAGTAAAAAATGGAATTCTGAACGAAAGCTCAGAATGGGAGGGTGTGGGTTTCCTAACTGAAGATACCTATGAAATGATCCCACAGGGCAAGGAAACAGTCGGTAGTTAGTGTGGGATACAGTAAACATATCCACTGTGCAGGTTTTAGATGCACAGATGCAGGGTCCAGGAGAGCTCTCGGACCCCTTGAGGTGTTCTGGGCTGGAGATAAGGACAGCTGTCTGCACAGAAAGGCAGAGTGTAAGGGACATGAGATAACGGTCTTCCCACATTTTGGATATGTTCCTGCTGGGCTGGTGCCTTATACAGGGCTGATTTCTTGTGTGAGAAACATGGGATCTCTCCCTCCAAACAGGGCTGGGTAACTGCAAAGTTTCAGGAAAACTGAGGCAGGCAGTCAACCTGCAGAGACAGCTTTGATGACCATGAACCGCTGAGGGTAGACACTCTGAGGACCAGGAGCACTGTGGTCACTGGGCCTTCCCATCCACAGTGCTCATCAGGGAGGGCCAAACACAAGTCAGAGATCTTGCCTGGAGGGTAGGCTACCTTCCAAGACATGAACACACACACACACACACACACACACACGGCTTGTGTGTGTATCTCTCTCAAGTAGAGCTTCAGGCAGCAAGAGAATCTGGGTTCCCAAGCAGCAGCCCCCAGGAGATGGGGGGATGTGAGGGGTTACAGACAAGCTGGGGTCCTCTGGTTCACCCCCTCTGCAGACAGTGACATCATGAAATGCTACAACCAGGCAGCAATGGGTCCTGATCCCAGGATGGCCTGAAGCATCACACGTTCTCCCCACTTAGAACGGAGGCCCCATGGCTCCTGCATCTGTAGTTCTCACACAGGCCTCTTTCTCCACCCATCCCAGCCCTCATGTCCCTTGACTGTGTATATAATAATTCATCTTCTCATTCATTCATCACGATCACAAGGGTGATTTCAGACACTTCGACCTTTCCCCTAGGCTCCCAGCACCACAGCCACTAGAGGCCCCTGGCCCTGGAAGGACCACCGCTACCCAGACAGGAAAGGATCCCCAACCCTGTGTGTGGGAGACCTGTTAGCAGACTGAAAGGGAGGCACCAGCGGGGCCTTCACTAGTCACCCTCCTCTCTGGCTCTTCATACCTCCCATGTTGCTCTATGTAAAAACACATCCTAGGGTGTGTGGACAGGACTATCTGAAGACCGCGTTAGGAAGACAATCAGACTCTCACTCTACTCCCCCAATTTCAATGTTTGCCCTCATGCCTTTTACACTGCACACTATTATTTCCTGGAAGCTTAGCAACTCTTCTGCCTGATTTACAAAGCCAAGAGAGACCAGACACATCTTCACGGGCAGAACCAACAAAAAACATCTCCTGTATGATCCTCTGCAGCCTGAAGACCCACTGGTAATGTCTCCCATTTTGCAGTCCCACAAACCTATCACAAACCTACCACTCTTGGGCTCAAAGTTTCCATTCAGAGTGCACAGTTACTAGCCAAAGATTGTGGTGGCCCAGAATCTTCTATCACCAAGGAGAATGGTGGACGGATAGGGGCTTTAAAGCGTCACCCCTCAGAGGGCACACCGAACATGCTCTCCCCCAAACTGGCCTCTCCGTGCTTAATGATAACATTAATTAAGGGACAAAATGAGTCCACACAACCACCGTCACTTACACGCTATCAAACATGAGCACAGAGCTCTTACTCAAATATGTGATAAGTCTTCCACTTACAACAACATGGAAATTAAATGTGAAGAATGACATTAATTCAATATTATGGCTGGTTTTACTCACAGAAAAGTCACAGAACTTAAAGTTATGGTTCCCACAGCCACCGTAACTGTCACACACCATATATACACACCAACGAAGGAAAGTGATCACATAAAGAAGAGCAGAAATGCTACATAGGCACTGAGGACCAAGTTACGGCCGCTGGGGGACACATAACCTTGACTATTCCCTTCCATTCTGCATAGAGACGAAGGTATTATCCACTGAGTAGAAGTTAAATGAATTCACTTGTTTGTAAACCTAGTAACTGCATCAATGAGTTCTTCTTTAAAAAGAGCACAGTTATGACTTTCCTCATAGGAATCCCTGGTATCCCACAATCACGAGGATATATTGTTGATGTTCTCAACAAGCATAATCAAGCACTCTGGTTTTTATTTGACTTTTGAAAAGTTAACACACAAAAATTGTTGTGTACAGCATTACAATTTTTAAGCCACGTATAGACTTGTGGGACCATGACAACAATCAGGAGAGAACAGTTCTGTTCCCTGATAGCACTCATTCATTCAAGCCCACTGGGGTCCAGCCTGTCTTCCCCATGTAGTTTCACCTTTTCCAGAATATCCTGCACATGGACTCATACTGTATGCAAACCTGACATCTGACATATTTCACTCAACACAATGCCTTTGAAACCCATCCAAGTGGTCCTCTGCATAAATCATTTAAACCTTTTTCATTGCTGAATAGTATTCCACTGAATACATGAGCCATAATTTATCCAACAAGTGCAGGTTTCAAACATTTCAACCAAATGATTTCCAAGGACTCAGGGAAAGATAAATAATTTTGAATACCATGAACACCATCAATAGTTTACTATGACAGGGGCACCTGGGTGGTTCAGTAGGTTAGGTGTCCAGCTGTTGATTTCAGCTCAGGTCATGATCTCAGGGTTGTGAAACTGAGCCTCGTATCAGATTCTGAACAGGGCATGGAGTCTGCTTATGCTTTTTTCTCTTCTTCTCCCTCTGTTCCACCCCACCTCACCACTCATGAATTCCCTCTCTCTCAAAAAAAAAAAAAAAAAAAGAAAAGAAAGAAAGAAAAAAGAAAAAAGTTTAATATGACAAAACAGTCTAATTACATAGAAACATTAAAAAATATAGCACTGGGGCACCTGGGTGGCTCAATGGGTTAAAGCCTCTGCCTTCGGGTCGGGTCATGGTCCCAGGGCTCTCTGTTCGGCAGGGAGCCTGCTTCCTCCTCTCTCTCTCTCTCTCTCTCTCTCTCTGCCTGCCTCTCTGCCTACTTGTGATCTCTGTCAAATAAATAAATAAAATATTTTAAAAATATATATAGCACCAACATTTTAGCATAAAAACTAGTATAAGGTTAGCCAGCTCTCACACAACTCTCACTGCTGCTTTTTGGGTGAGTGGTTTTGTGCTTTTGGTTTGGTTTGGTTTTTAAAGACACAGACTTTGCATTGGTATTTCCTTTCTACCTAAATAGAAATTGGTGGGAAGGTACTATATTTTGCATTCTCTTTAGTTGAGAGTCCTCTATCTGGAAGAATGCAGGTTTATTAAAATTCAGCAGGATATGGGAAGAAATGAGCATGGATGGGCCAATGATATAAAAAAGAAAATCTCCCCTACTCACTCACCAAGAATCTTAAGAGCAAAACACAGATGAGAGTAAACATCTTCCTTTTGTGTGCGCAAAGCGTGATCTTGTACAAATACCCCCTCCCATGAGGCTCATCGAATGCTCTCACCATGAAGAACACACAGGAAGCCAAATTATAAACCATGTAAACAATCGCTGGGCATTTAAACCTCAATACAAGGAGTCATAAACCCACATCCCGAAAAGCTAAGTGAGTAAAACGCTGGCTGAGAAGAGCACTTCTACAGTGTCTGAACAACACTCAAGAGTACATCACTATAGCGAACAGTACATGGATACAGATTTACTTAACCACCATACCCGCATCTGGGTTCCCGAGAATCGGGACACTCTGGATGGCAGCGTTCATACACACCAACACCTATCAGACAAAGGAAGTAGCAAAATGCACGAAGGAGATAGGATGGCTGGACAGACGCCAACGCAGAACCTGGATATAGTGACAGAATCAAAACAACACACGTGGCGATGAGAGGACAAAATTAAGACGTCGGCTGAGAAAAATTCAGGTCGACTAAATGGCTGAGTTTATGCCTATTAAATTTTTACACAACTTTTCAAGGGGCTATTGACTGTACAATAGTTGGCTACCTATTTAGTTCCCCTCCACACACTCCCAAGATTGTTCTCTGTAAGTGATTACCCCGGGATACTGAGATGCAAAGTAGAAGTCACACATGCGTGCATGCGTGCGTGTGTGTGTGTGTGTGTGTGCGTGTATGCATACATATATGCTCTATTCAATCACATGTCAGTATAAAGCAGTGGTCAGCAACGTCCAACCCACCACCTGCTTCTACAGATTAGGTTTAAACTTTGGAACACAGTCCTATCTATTCATTGACATGTTTATCTATGGCTGATCTCATGATACCGTATCGGGGCTGGGATGTTGCAACAGAGGCTTGTGGGCCTCAAAGATAGACATATTTATTATCTGGCCCTTTGTGGAAAAAGTTTGCCAACCCCTAGTATAATCAACCTTTATTTTCACGCTCAGTAATATCTGTCCACTCACCTTGCATGCACTCTTTTCACGCTTGTTGCCAGCAGGTAGCTTAAAAGAATAATGGTCCCCATTACACTTTCTTAGCACTTTGTAATTTACAAATACACACATTCTCCTATTAAGGGGCCCACAGGCTGTCATCAGTATCACCGATGTACGAATAAGGAAGCCGATGTGAACAGGATAATTGGTTGCTGAAGGGAAATTAAAGAGTTAGGCTTTTACTGGAGTGTCCTGGGTCCTCCACTCTTTTCACAGTGCCCAGATCCAGGAGAATCCAAAATTAGAATGCCCAGTTCTGTGCGGGGGAGACGAGACGTGGGAGTCAGAAAGACCTGATTTCGAAACCTACTTGTTCTACTTCCTATCTTTGGGTTCTTGCACAATTTACTTAAAATTCAAGACATGAGAACATCTCCAAAAGGGCCAAAAAAGATACTTACTTTACAGATTAATTCAGTGAAAAATTAATTCACTGAAAGGCTGTCTCTGGGCCAGACACTTTACTAGGCTGCTTGTATGTAGAGGGAACCAAACAGATGTGGTCCCATGAGATAATACTCTTATATTGTACCAAGCACAGGTCCTTATATGTAACCTCTCAGAAAGTGATACTGGTGTTGCCTCTCTGTTACTATTGCTGTCTTACTAGTATGATTGTTATTAAGGTGGGGGATGTGTTTAGGAAGACTGGAGGAAAAAGCTCAATGAAGGTGGTCAGCCAACCAAGTCCCTTCCTTCGTTCCAACCATCCCTTTCCCTCTGATACTTTCATCACAACAGAGCTAGAGGGCTGGTAATGAAGTCTCAGGACAGTGCCCCCACCCCTCCCAAGCACAGCTCATCGACCTGTGCATGCTTCCTCCATGGCTCTCCTCCAAGGCAAAGCTTCTACTTACTGCTATTCCCAGGGTCTAGAGCAGGTGTTATAAGCACCACCTGTATACTACTTACCCCTGCCTGTGAGCAACACCATTATTGAGCCCAAAGGGATCCTTCTTAGCCCATTCTTTGGTACCCCCAAGTAGCCCTATGGTCTCGCAAGCTTGCCCAACAGTAAAGGAAAGCCCACATGACGCACACAGCCTCCAAAGTAACTCACATCCCCAACCACTGTCCCCTCACACTGCTGCCCTGCTATTCCTGAATCACACCAGGCACTCCTCTGCCTTCCCGGAGCCTGTACGCTTACTCTTCTCTCCTCTAGAGAAGCTCTTTCTCCAGGCACCAACACACCTGAATTCCTTGCCTCCTCTAGGTCTTTGGGTAAACGCGACCAGCCCAGAAGAGGTCTTTCCAAACTTCTCTGTTCAAACACTCCCAATCACCTTCTCTGCTTTGTTTTTCTCTATTACACTTGGCCCTCTCTGAACATATCTGAAGCCTGCCCCCATTGGCACCAGGATGAGATCTCCACGAGAAAGTGGATGTTTGTTCGGTTGACGGTTGTGTTCCTGGTGTCTACAGCAGCATCTGCACGTAGTAGGCACTCAACAGAGGAGAAAGGAGGGAGGAAAGAAGAAGAAAGAGGCCAACCCCATGAAAGACCCTGGAACACGGCTGATGTGCCCGTCTCGTGGACATGGTGATGGTGAGGAATGATTCTGGAGATAAATCACTAACAGTACAGAACACGTAACTGAAAGGTAGAGAAATTAATGTACCTGTTCAGTTGTGCCAGCTGTAAGCTAGTTCCTCTGTACTGCTTTGTCACTGTGCTTCTCTGTGGTCACGAAACTGAAGCTCTGTGGTTGCCTGGTAGTGTTTCTGGAAACCTCCCGAAAAGGTAAGGTACTTCTCGAAACCACTCAACTCATCTGCATAAGCTAGCACCAAAGCTAGTTAATTAAAACCTCAACTGCCAAATGAAATGTCAGGAAATCCCCAGTGGGTGACTACATGGACAATGTGGTGGTAGGAGGCAATAATCCTTTCATTCAGGATTATTAGTCGCTGAGCACGACAATAAGGCCATTCAACCACTATAATTATCCTTGCCTTTAAAAGGGCACAGTTGACACGCAGAAATAACTACCTTCCTTCGAGGGGCACCTGGGTGGCTCAGTCAACTGAGCACCCACCCGGCTCATGATCTCAGGGTGCTGGGATCAAACCCCGCATTGGAGGTTCCGCACTCAGCATGGAGTCTCCTGGAGCTTCTCTCTCTCTCTCTCCATCTTCCCTTCCCCCTGCTTGTGTGAGCTCTCTCTCTAAAATAAATAAATCTTAAAAAAGAAAAATCTCCCTTTGACTACCAACTTTTAGATCAGCAGCTCTGAGTCATCTCATTTCCAAACTCCTGATGTACACAGAGATTTGCACTTGGATTCAGACAGTCCTGGATTTAGCTCCTGGCTCTAACACTTACCAGCTTGATGATAATAGGTAAGTCATTAAAGCTTCTGGGCCCTCATTTCATTCTGGGAAATGTAATGGTAGAAACCACTATAATAACTAATAAATACAAACATAATATGCAAACCATGTCAGGTGCTTGTGCCCTCAACCTATTTCTGAGCTAAGAGCCTTCCATTTTTTTTGGCCTTAAAATTTTCCATGAAACTCAGTGACTTGGCTTACTCCCTGCCTGAGCTGGAGCGGATGTGCCCTTTCCTGAACACCTGCTACATGACTCCTCCTCATTCACCTTGCCCAGTGATCCAGCACGGATCAGGGGCCGGGACCACCTCAGATCTTCGTCATTGTCTTTGTGAAATCTGGGCCTATGCTCAACTCCACCATCAACACCAAGGAGGGGAACCAGTGGCAACTTTCTGTATTTTCTAAATACCTGACTTTATAAAGCAGAGGAGAGTATCTTATAAAATGAGTACCAGGGAAGGAAGTGAGAAGAACAAAGGCAAGGGGGAAAAAAAAAGAAGAAAAAAGAAGCTACTCTACCCCTGGGTCTCCTTAACTGTATTTAACCTGACACTTAGGAATTCCTTTAGAGCCCGCCCTCCTTCCCCCAGGCCTCCATGTATCACCACCTTCCCCAACCCAGCGGAAATTCATGCAGCCCCACAGTACCTAGCATGGCCTGTGGCTTGAAAATCAGCTCTGGAGAAACATGAGTCAATATATTTCACGTAAGGGCCTGTGGGTGGCTCAGTTCGTTGAGTGTCCAGCTCTTGGTTTTAGCTCAGGTCATGATCTCAGAGTCATGACAATGAACCCCACGCAGGGCTCCACGCTCAACATGCAGAATTGGCTTGAGATTCTTGCTCTCCCTCTCCTTCTTCCCACCACTTAAATAATTAAATATGTTAAAATCTGTGTGTATATATATATTTTTTTCCACATTAATGAGATGTGCAGAAAGCTGGAATGGAAAGAAAAAAAGGTGTCTGTTCCTCAGGAGCTCCCAGTCTAATAAGAGATGCCAACTTCAAGGGGCGCCTGGGTGGCTCAGTGGGTTAAAGCTTCTGCCTTTGGCTCAGGTCATGATCCTAGGTTCCTGGGATCGAGTCCCGCATCAGGCTCTCTGCTCAGCGAAGCCTACTTCCTCCTCTCTCTCTGCCTGCCTCTTTGCCTACTTGTGATCTCTGTATGTCAAATAAATTTTTTAAAAATCTTAAAAAAAAAGAGAGAGAGAGAGAGATGCCAACTTCTAAACAACCAATGAAAATACAAAATGGTGGAGGGGTTTGGCAATAAAAAAAGGTGCCCTTTACCACCTCCTATCCCCAAGTTTTGGTGATGACATCAAGCAGGATAAAACTGTAAGACCACCTTTCATCCATCAGAAGCCAGGCATACAAAGTCATGTAAAGGAGACAATCTGGTTGCCAGGCAACCATGTGAGGTTCTCAGCCTGACTGAAAGTGATAATTACACAGCTAATCAAATAGTGTGTCAATCCAAAAGAGGACAAGGTCATGCAAGAAGACCTGGATAAAAGTTTGGACTTACTCCTGAACCATATGGAAGGAAGAGAGAGCCCAGCCCATAGGACTCTAAGAACCTTGGCCTCATGGCCTAGGCAGGTTGGCATCTGGGCATCATGTCATTGGCCCAAGCCAACAAAATGTGAGTATGTCAAGTCCTCATTCGGAATTCAATCGCTATTGGGAGATGGATGGCTATCTACACCATTCAGTGCAGAACCTATCCATTCTCTTCTCAGGGATTTGAGTCCACAAAACAGTCTCCTGATTCTATGTGACTTGTAATGCAGGCTGACTTCAGGGAGCCAATACACCCAACAGGCTCTCCAAAGTATTTCTAGGCCCTGATATAATTATTGCTCACTCCACTTTAATGAAGTTGATGCTCATTATGATTTGACTTCCCAAATAACTTGACAATAATGACACAGTGAGCTGCTTATATCAAAATAAATATGAGAGTCTACATAGTATTTAATTCTCATTGCAAATGAGTCACCATTTGTCATTTCTAGCTCAGTCTCATGGGTATTGAGTTATCATGAGTTGGTACTCTGAGCCAGATGGCCAGTGGACAGTTAATACAGGTCTTGGAAGCTAATGATCTTCTCAGGGTCTTACTCAGTGACACCTTTGCCAACTACCCATTTGCCTTCCCTTCCCTACTCCCTCTATTTGCTCCAAACCCTTTCTCCCTCTACAGATTTCTAGAGAAAGCAGAATGAGGTTAGTGCTCCATGACAGCAAAAGTGACATGCTGTGTAAAC
Source organism: Mustela putorius furo (assembly GCF_011764305.1). Classification (NCBI taxonomy): domain Eukaryota; kingdom Metazoa; phylum Chordata; class Mammalia; order Carnivora; family Mustelidae; genus Mustela; species Mustela putorius. The sequence continues at coordinate 604,215 of NW_025422115.1, read as the reverse complement.
AAAAGTAGGGGGAAGATACAGATTATATAGTCAGGAAACCCAGACAAGGAAAAGAAATTTTCAGCTGGGCTTTGAAGGATTGAGAGAATTTATGTGAGAGGAGAAGACAGATGTGAGATGGGTCTCTGAAGATTACAGAGACCATGAGAAGCAAGGAAAGGGGAACAGTCTAACATCATTTCATGTCATTTCACGGGTGCCACCCGGTGCATAATGGTGATGTTGCCAAGAAACAAATGTTTGTATCTGTGAGAGCACTTCAGAGAGACAGAATTCTGCCAGATCCAGTTGTGATCAGGTTTCTGTGGACTATCCAGTGTGGTATGAATCTGGGACCCAAGAGAAAAGTCTGGAGAATCCTCTTCCAGCAAATGCATCCTTTATTCTAAAATGACTTTCTTCCACTTTGATCTTAGGGATGACTGAGCACCACAGTGAGACTGTTCCATACTTGACTATTTCAGACTTCCATGTGGCCTCTACATTCTCACATTCCTTTTTCCTCTTCCCTCTTAATTTTTTTCTTTGCTTTCTCATTCCATTTCCCCTAAATGTAAGCCCGCGCCTCACTTCATTGCTGACCCTGACAGGAGTGGGGAAAAAACTGGAAGACACTCAGCCAACATCATTATCTGGGGTGTTATCCCACTGCTGCAGGTTCAGCCTTGAAGTTGCCCTTGGACATAAAACATGGGAGACAAACATCAATGGGTCCTTGAACCACAGATGTTCCTTGCTTTACCCCTCCCTGCTCTGGAAACCTACAAATAATATCAGCCACACCACGAATACTTAGCAAACATCTTATTGTCTTTGTGGTACCCCAATATGGTGGAAGGAGATAAAAGGGGGATAGACAGAGCAATGCACTTGACCACATGTGATCCCATAGGCCTGACGAGCTACAGCCCGGTCCACGCCAATCCTTTCTTCCCTCCTCATTGCTTCTCCCATTCCATGAGAGTGATAGTAACCTGTCCACTATTCATCAGGAAGAAAAGAGATGACCTGTATCCTAGATACAGATTCACCAACCCCCAAACTCACATGACATGGATTCACCAGAACTTCCATCTTCATTGAAAAAAAGACAGAGATGAACGCATTTAGATTTAAGGCTAGTATCAGACTTGGGCTGAAAAGTCTACACCTGTCTAAATCTCTCCGTTTTCAGTGAAATCATATAGATAGAAATTTCATTTACAGTATGTTTCTTTCCAAAAAATCCTAAACAAATAAAGAAATTCTGACTTTAATGAAATTATAAACTGAAGAGAACTTACAACAAAGACACTGATAAAAACTGTATGAACCTGAATGGATTCATTACTATCGTTGATTTCCTCATATGTAAATAGTGATTGAGCACATGCTCTGTGTCAGGCACACAGCAAGGCCCCAAGAAAACAAAGACAAATTAGACATGACTCCTTTAGACCTACCCACAGACCAAATTACACAGCTTAGTGGGGAAGATAAGCAAGGGAGTGGTAACTTCTATACCATGTAATAAATTTTAGATCCTCGGGTAGTGGGAGAAGCCCACTCAATATGGTGGAAGGGAGCTCAAAAGGGGGATAGACAGAGCAATGCACTTGACCACATGTGATCCCATAGGCCTGATTAGCTATAGCCCAGTCCCGCCATCCTCTGCAAACCAAGCAGATACGTAGCACTCAAGTGACCATGGGAGGATCAGTCTCAGTTTCTACTTTGCACGTCCTAGGACAGGAAAATAGAAGCAGAAGATTTGTATTCAAAAAAGAGGTTTAGAGACACCTGGCTGGCTCAGCTGATGAAGCACATAACTCTTAATCTCAGGGTTGTTTGAACCTCAGATTCATGGCATAGATGACTTCAAAATAAAATATTAAAAAAAGAATTTACTTTCTTTTCATGGGTGAGTTAAAAAGAAAAATTATTTAAAATAAATTATTCCAAGGGTTTTGCATTTAGCCCAGAGAAGAGAAAGTAACCACTACCAACCATCCATTTACCATCCATAAACAGCCCCTCAACACAGACCACCCTTCCTAGCACACATGACACCAGGAAGTTCCTCAAACACCTATGTTAGGAGCAGCAAAATGCTCACCACCTCCTAACTGCCCCACTCACACTTCAGGTTGTGTCCACCATATTTCCTCACCTATCAAATCTACGCCAGCTTGCGCAAGCCCTCACGTCCTGTCACAATGTCTGTCCGTCCCCACGCACTGATATCCTCCAACCACCAGGCTGCCAAGAGGCAAGGCTTAGATGTTTTGCACAGACAGTTCCAATATCTTCTTGCCTCTTAAGATTCCTTTAGAGCTACACAAAGCTGTCTCTTAATACCTCATAACTTAAAGGCAGGGTCACTTTCCTAACCATCTCTATTTCTAGTCACGACCTTTATGGTGCCTGAGTTAGAGTAGGTACTCGAATATTTATAGTTAGCAAAACAACTTCACGGCATTAACCTAAGAAACAAAAAAAAAAATTATTCTGGGGCCACCTGGGTGGCTCAGTTAAGTGTCTGTTTCTTGGTTTCTGCTCAGGTCATGATCTCAGGGTCCTAGGATTGATCCCCACGTCAGGCTCCCCACTCAGCGGGAGTCTGCTTGTCCCTCTCCCTCCCTCCTCCCTCCATGCTCCTGCTTTCTCTCTCTCTCACTCATAAATAAATACAAAATCTTTTTTAAAAAAGTAATCATGGGAGCCTGGGTGGCTCAATGGGTTAAGCCTCTGCCTTCGGCTCAGGTCATGATCTCAGGATCCTGGGATTGATCCGCACATCAGGCTCTCTGCTCAGCAGGGAGCCTGCTTCCCCCTCTCTCTCTCTGCCTGCCTCATTGCCTACTTGTGATCTTTATCTGTCAATTAAATAAATAAAATCTTAAAAAAAAAAAGTAATCTTAAAAGAATTCTAATCTGAGAGTGTTAGCCTATCAAAGCCAAAAAACCCACACGTTTTCTTCTGATCAGTTAATAATTTAACAAGAAGATAAACTTCAGTATCCAATTCTACATTGGATATAATTACCCCCTTCACACCGAACTATGAATTATGAATTATGTTTAATAATTCACCTGATTTATATTTTGAATACTGGAAAAACATATTTCAAATTTATAAACAATGGTAAAAACTGTAACATGGTTACGAAAAGAATTTCATAAAAGTAAGTGGTAAGGAAAAAGATAATTAAGTCATTGAATGGTTAATCATGACTTATCATCAAGTTTCCAAAGGAAATCTGGTTACAATGTACTCCAGATATCCAAGATCCATTCCATAATGACACCCAAATATATGACACAATTAAATATAAATATATGACACCCCAATATATAACAGTCCTTGGTTAAATAAAAAAATTTCGTTGAATAACAAAAATCCCAGTTGAAGATCCAGGTTTGTATGCAATTATAACAGAAACCTAGAGTCTCCACAAAAAAAATTCACTTCTTCCCTCAAAGCTGCAACCTACTTTAGTGTCATTGATGGGGAACTAAAAAAAAAAAAACAAAAAACAAAAAAAAAAAACTGATTAAACCAGTCACCATGATTTACTAACCTGGGGACTGAATTTATATTAAACGTGTTCTAGATATACAAGTTTTTCTCATAATTGTATTTGGCTATTTTATCTCATTGAAATACTAAAGCATTAAAAAATCAATGAAACCATAAGAATTTGCATCCTTCAGTTTTTTTTTAGAGAATGCAAATGAAGCTGTCCTCAGGCAAACATGCACACACATACAAGTGAGACTGGAGCAAGTTCAAACCCTCTGACAGTCAAACGGAGACACACATTCATACATTTCTTAGGAAGATGAATATGCAGGGGTCCCTGGGTGGCTCAGTCAATTAAGCGACTGCCTTCGGCTCAGGTCGTGATCCCAGAGTCCTGGGATCAGGCACCATGTCAGGTTCCCTGCCCAGCAGGCGAGTCTGCTTCTCCCCCTCTCTCTGCTCATTCTCTCTCTCTTTCAAATAAATAAATGAAATCTTTTTTTTTTTTAAACAAATCAGTTTATTCTCTGATAGTTTTAGAAGTCAGAAATCTGAAATAGGTCTCCGTGAGCTAAAATCACTGTCTGCATAGAAGAGTTCATTCTGGAAGTCTGGGGAGACTATGTTTTCTTTTCTATCCTAGCCTTAGAGCCACCTGTACTCGATGGTTCATGTGTCCTTCATTTACCTTCAAAGCCAGCAAGAGGACATCCAAAAATTGTACTTTGACTCCACGTCTTCAACCTCCCTCTTCCACACTTGGGGAACACTTTTCATCTATTTTATTTAATTATTTTTTTTAATTTTTATTTTTTAATTTTTTAAATTTCTTTTCAGTGTTCCAGAATTCATTGTTTATGCACCACACCCAGTGCTCCATGCAATACGTGAACTTCGTAATGCCCACCACCAGGCTCACCCAACCTCCCGCCCCTCCAAAACCCTCAGATTGTTTTTCAGAGTCCACAGTCTTTCATGGTTCATCTTTTTTTTAAAGGAATATTAACATGCATTTTTGTCTACCATAACACTGAGGTGTGATGGAGACACACACACACACTCACACACACACACACACTTAAAGCAAAAAGTTCGAGGAAAAGTTATGCTCTTAATTTCTTTGCCAGGAACATGGGAAAAGGAAAACTCATCCAATAGGGCTTTTAATGCCTTAAAGTATCCCAGAGAGGTTATTTGTAATAGTTTTAAAATACATAGAGGTCAACCCTAAAACGAATGGGAACAGTGGGTGCAATCAATATTACCTGAATTTAAATTCTTATAAATGACATTCTCTCCATCCAAGCGAACCACAAAAATAACTCCAAACCAAATCTTCCAAGGGCAAGGAGTACACATAGAAAGGAGAAAAACAGAAGAAGGAGCAGGAAAGTGCCCAGCCCTGGTCTCACCTCTGGCTCTTCCAAGGCCTCGTCTCCAGCCGGCGTCTTCTGCAGCAGATCCAGGATGCCATTGCTAGAAGGCCTCCTGTCCTCGGCGGGAGAGGCATAGGCCTCCTCCGAGTCCGTTTCCACCACACGGAGGTAGCCGGCTTCTTCCTGGCTCCAGTCCAATTCCTCCTCAGACTGTTTCAAGGAGCTACTGCTGCTCTTGGGCAAGATCCCCGCCGTTGACAGGCTGCTGGGCACCGAGGTGTATGATGACTGGGGCCCAGAGTAAGGCCTGCCCTCTGGGGCCAAGGCCTCAGCCTCCAAGAGGTCAGGGACAGAGAGGCTAAGGCGGCGGTCCAGGGAACGCCTTGCCCGTAGGTCTAGGGGCTTGTTCGGGTTCTTTTTCACCCTCCTCTTGCTGAGGTTGATTAACAAAGGCCTGGTCCGCTGTTTCAAAGAGCCCCAGACAGACGGTTTATCCTCCATGGCTGCCTGAAGACCCAGGAAGTCACTCCATGAGAGAGCTCCTCTGTGTGGGAAACAACCGCAGCGGCTCCTAGAAAACACCATGTGAGGAGAGAGAACACAAATGAGCCTTCTCGGTAGTATCTAAGCACATCGAAGTGTAAGATGTGACTGGAAAATCTCACACGTTCCACTAAGGGACTGAGATGGAAACATTTGGTTGGTAATGTTTACAAATATTTTTAAAGCATTTTTTAAAAAGATTTTATTTATTTATTTGACAGAGATCACAAGTAGGCAGAGAGGCAGGCAGAGAAAGAGAGAGGAGGAAGAAGGCTCCCTCCTGAGCAGAGAGCCTGATGTGGGGCTTGATCCCAGGATTCTGGGATCATGACCTGAGCTGAAAGTAGAGGCTGTAACCCACTGAGCCACCCAGGTGCCCCCCTTAAAGCATTTTTAAGACACTAAATTTTTAACATTTTTGTCAGAGGAGCCATAGAAAAATTCTAGTCATGAATGGAACTGTGAGGTTAATGTGAAAAGAATGTTTCATAAGAAGACTGCTTTCTCTGACTTAGTTCACTGCATTTAATGTCCTCCCTCCCGGTTCAGCCATGTTGTTGAAAATGGCAGGATTTCCTTCTCTCCAGATGCCTAACTCATATCTCAATGTGTCTCACATTTTTTTATCCATTCACCCCTCAATAAGTACTTAGATTGTTTTCCTCATCTTGGCAACTGTGAATAATGCTAAGGTGAACAAGGGAGTGAGGAAATGCTGATTTTAGTTTGGGAGGATATATATGCCCAGAGTCATATAATACTTCTAGTTTCAGTTTTTTGAGAAACCTCCAATTGTTCCCCATGTGTCTGTATCAGTTTACCTTCAGACAACAGTGCACAAGGGCTCTCTGTCTTCCACATCCTCACCAAAACTTGTGATCTCTTATTTTTTTTTTTAATAATGCCATGTAGACTTGAAGTTTGCTAAGAGAATACATCTTCTGTGATCTCACCACACATACACAAAAGTTCTATATATGTGAGATGAAATTTACAAATTAACAAGTTAATATGTTAATTAACTTGATTGTGGTACTCATTTCACAATGCATGTAATTAACTCATGTTGTCTACCCTAAACACACACACACATAATTTCTACACATACAATATTTGTTTCATAACTAAAAGACTACTTTCTTATGTTGCCCCAGGGGAAAGCAGAGCCAAAATTTGCCACCACAATAAAAGCATCTTTAATCAATATTATCAAATAACCAGTACCTTTTAGTGTTTGAACCAGGGTAGAAAAGATTCTCTGTATTAAATCAATTAGTAAATATTTAAAACTTTATAGGACACATGGTGTATCACGATTACTCAGTTCTGCTGTTTGGCACCCAAGGAGACATGGACAACACCTAAATGAGTGTGGCTGTGTTCCAATAAAACTTTATTTACATAAATGCAGCAGAGTGTAGTTGGCCAATCCCTGCTTTAAAGTTACCATCTTCCTTTCCACCAAGATAGGTGCATTTTGAAGTATACACACATACTCATGTTGACAAAAATTCCACCTGATAATCTTAAAACTTTATAGAAAAATAAGGTTGACTAAAGAGAAAAGGATTTATAGAAGAAAGAGGCCTGTGTACCAAGTCAGAAAACTTTACAAAACTATAAGGGAAATCTCAAGAAATGCAAGCTTCAGAGCTTTAGCTTCAGAATATATGATTGAAAGTATTTCCCACAAACAGTTAGGTGTGAATTACAGGAACGCTTCACAAATAACATGTAATTATACAGAGTGGTAAATACTATGCAGGAAAAGGGGTGACTTGACATATTACAGGTTGGACTCATTAAGGATCAAGTCAAAGTCAAATCTTGATGAAAAAGAATGAAATTGACCACTTTCTTCACCATCCACAAAAATAAGCTCAAAATGGATTAAAGACCTGAATGTGAGACCTGAAACCATAAAAATCCTAGAAGAGAACACAAGCAGTAATCTTTTTGACATTGGACATAGCAACATTTTTCTAGCTATATCACCTGAGGCAAGGGAAATAAAACAAAAAATAACCTATTGGTACTATGTCAAAATAAAAATCTTCTGCACAGTGAAGGAAACAATCAACAAAATGAAAAGGCAACCTGCTGAATGGGGGAAGATATTTGAAAATGACATATCTGATAAAAGGTTAGAATCCAAAATATATAAAGAACTTATATAAATCATCACCCAGAAAACATATAATCCAATTAAAAATGGGCAGAAGACATGAACAGCCACTTCTCCAAAGATACCCAGATGGACAACAGACACATGAAAAGATGTTCAATACCACTTATCAGCAGAGAAATGCAAATGAAAACCACAATGATATATTACCTCACACCTGTCAGAATGGCTAAAATCAAAAACACAAGAAAATACAAATATTGGCAAAGATGTGGAGAAAAAAAAGAACCCTCATGTACTATTGGTAGGGATGCAAATTGATGCAGCCACTTTGGAAAATAGCATGGAAGCTTCTAAAAAATCAAAATAGTTCTACCCTTTGATCCAGGAATTGCACTACTGCATATTTACCTCAAGAATAAAAAAATACTAACTCAAAGTATTACATGCACCCCATGTTTATTGCAGCATTATTTATAATAGCCAAACTCTATGGAAGCAGCCTAAACATTCATCAAGAGATGAATGGATAAAGATACACACACACACACACTAATTAACTACTCAGCCATAAAGAAGGAAATCTTGCCATTTGCAACAACCTGGGTAGAGCTAAAAAGAAAAATGCTAATTGAAATATGTCAGAAAAAAGACAAATACCATATGACCTCATTCATATGTGCAATTTGAGAAATAAATGATCAAAGGAACGAGAGGGAGATAGAAACCAAGAGAACAAACTGATAGTTATTGGGGGTTGTAGATGGGGTAAATAGGGGATAAGGATTAAAGAGTACATTTATCATAATGAAAACTAATAAATTAAAAAAAGAGAAAATTATCTGAAGGTCTTAGGGGTTTAATCAAAAAAAAAAATCAACTTTGGAGAAATAAACCTTATTTTATGTGTCAAGTAGCTCATAATAAATCCTTTCAGTATGAAAAGGAACAGCAGAGTCAGGTAATTCTGATCTGGCCTGTATTTACATTGCCATGTTTGGCTGAGGATAAAACAGGCCAAGAGCCACAAGAAAATATATTTTCTAAGATCAAGGACAAGTGTTTGTACCCAGCCCTATCTTACTCTAGGCAGGATAGTTAGTCATTGGGAAGTCACTGCCTTTGGAAGAGCAGGACTATGAGAATCTATAGCTTTTGCTGGATCACTGGATGACCACCAGGATAGGCAACAGCTTCTTCCAGGATGAAATGGGCATCTTCAGAAGGTAATGCAGGGATAAAGAACTTGGGTTCCAGAGACAAGCTCCATGATTTGGAATTTTGCTGTGTCACATTTTACTTAGATGTACCATTAGCGGCAAGTCATCATAGTGTGCAAACCAAATGAGACAGGTTTAAGGCCCAGTGTCAAATGCAGAAAAAGTATTTAGTCAAGAAAAGCTTTTTTAATTACTGATACTGTTGTTATAATTTCCAATTTTGACATCTTAATTTATTAAAGAGCTCTCTTTCTCATTGTTATTTGTATACGTAACTACCTCGATGGCCTCTTGTGAGGACTGAATGAATTCGTCTATATAAAGAGAAGAACGGTGCTTGGCACAGAGTAAATACTTAAGATAATGTTAGCTAGTTTTTAAATTATTATATCACTTATTTCATGCTGAGCCATTCTAGCTTTGAAAATATTTCACCACTTTTTCCTGGTTTGTAAAATGTTGTTCTAAACATAAACGTGTAGTTCACATTAGCAAGACACAAATACATTATTTAATTCACCTCTCATAGCTTAACTTGCAAATATGCTAAAAAGAATTTCTTCTATATTCATTTAGAAATATTTTAGTCAATTAGCATTTAGTGGAGAGTTATATAAATGTTTATTAGATCTAGTTTGTGAATGGTTCAATTCTTCTATACTCTTGGTGATTTTCTTTCTACTAGTATTACCTAGAGAGGAATGCTGAGTCTCTCAATCATAAGTGTGAATTTTTATATTTCTCCTTTAGTTCTGTCAGGTTTTACTTCTGTATTTTGAAGTTTTGTTATTTGTATACATGTTTACAACTGTTAATATCATCTTGCTGTTTAAATCCATTTTGACAGACTCTTATTTGGTTTGTATAGACCATTTAAATTTAACATAATAATTTATATGTTTGTATTATATGAAGGTTTCCCAATGTAACTGTTTCCACTGTTTTTTATTCTTCTGTTTCCGTTTCCTGTTTTTCCTTCCTTCATTTTTTTTTTTAGTGTTCATTTTAATTCACCAATTGTGATTTTGACTTTATAAAATTCCTGTCAGACAAGGTTTTGCTTTGATTTCATTCACAAACCATATTTTAACTAATTCAGGAAGAGATCAGCTTATTATATTTACTATTTCCTCCACTCTTAATATTCCAAATTTCTCATATCAATTCCCATAGCCTAAGACATTTCTTTAACCTGCTATTTTACAGCAAGTCTGTTGACTCCAAATTCTCTCGATTTTACCTGAAATGAGAAGATTCTCATTTCACATTCAAGGATATTTTCACTGAATTCTGGGCTCTGCACTTTTATTTATTTCAGCACTTTAAAAATGGTAAGACATTTCCTCTGGGCTCCATGATTTCTGCTGAGAAATTTTTCATTTGAATCTCTGTCTCCTATAGATAAGGTGTCACTTTTTATCTGATTGCTTTCAAGATTTTGTCCTCGGTTTTAAGCAGTTATGATATGCCTGGGTATGTATTTCTTTGGGTTTATCTTGTTTGGGGTAGCTTAGCTTCTTGAATCTGTAAAGTTATAACTTTTGTCAAACTTAGAAAGTTTCCAGCCCTTATTTCTTGGAATACTTCTTAGTCACATTCTTTTTCCTTTCCTTCTGGGGCTCCAATAATATAAACAAAATGCCTTCTGTAATCGCCCAACAGTCCAAGGGGCTCTGTTCAGTATTTTTCAATCATTCTCCTCTCCTTTGCTCAATGAGGGATTTCTCCCTTCTCTCTGTACTTTAGGGCTTCTCTTTTCTATTCCTTGGGCCAGAACTAGAGGGTGTCTCCTGGTTCTTTCTCAGTCTGCTTCCAATACTGACTCCTATATTTTGTTTTCATAGTTCACATTTTTAAGTTGGGTTCCATGCCCAACATGGGGTTTGGTACTTTTTATTGATTTATGTTCAGGTTTACTAATTCTTTTCTCTGTCATATCCATTTTGTTAATGACTTCATCTAGTAAAGAATGTGGGGGTGGGTAGGAGACAGCAAGGTGGGGCAACTACTGTATTTTTTAGTTATAAAATTTCCACTTGGTTCTACTTCCTATCTCCTATTTCTTTACAGATACATTTCAAACTTACCTTTTATTTCAGAATTCATGATTATTTACTAGAGCATTTTATTTTGTTTTTTTAAGAATATTTATTTATTTATTTGCCAGAGATCACAAGTAGGCAGAGAAGCAGGCAGGGTGGGTGGGTGGGGCAGGGATCAGGCTCCTCGCTGAGCAGAGTGCCCAATGTGGGGCTCAATCCCAGGACCCTGAGATCATGATCGGAGCCAAAGGCAGAGGCTTAAACCCACTGAGCCACCCAGGCGCCACATTACTAAAGCATTTTTATAACAGCTCCTTTAAAGTCATATTTTCATTGTCATCCATTGTTTTTTCCCTTGATATTTGAGAATTTTGTAGTTCTTTATATTCTAACACGGATTATATCCTAGACATTCTGAATATTCTCATAAAATCTTGTGCCTTATTTAAATCTATAGAGAATGTTGAAACTATTGTTTTGCCAGGCCTTTAATCTGATTACCTTCTCACCCCAAATTAGAACCCACACTCTGCAAGCTGATGTCAGTGTTGTTTTCAAAAGCTAGGAAGGGCCATTCACGGCAGCCTTGGGCGCACACCACGTGGAAGTTACTAAGACTTGCATGGAATTCTATTCATTAACTACATTCTCAAAGTAGACAGTATGCTAATCATGATCAGATGCATGAATGAGTCCAGAAATTCACAAACTTCATGGCATTGTTTCCTGAGCCCCTCCTCTCAGCTGTCTCCCCTGATACTCCCTAGTACACTGGAACACCCCTTTTTAATCCTCTAATCAGAAACAACCCACTTCTGTGATGCCACCAGAGAAAAGGGAGGATTGAGACACATTAAAACAAACAAAATAAACAAATACAAGTTTTTTTGATTTAGCCCTGCCCTCAAACTGACAGCTTCACAAAATAGAAAGGGCATCCCCTTCATTCCTTGCTTTGGCTCCTGCCATTTCCCGCTTCTGTTCCTACTGCCTTTGCCACAAGATTGCCAGGACATGACAAAATAGAGAAAAGGGAGACCAAAAAATGAGGGATTTCTCACTTCTCTCTGTACTTGAGGGCTTCTCTTTTCTATTCCTTGGGCCAGAACTGGAGGGTGTCTCTTGGTTCTTTCTCAGTCTGCTTCCAATACTGACTCCTATATTTTGTTTTCGTAGTTCACATTTTAAGTTGGGTTCCATGCCCAACATGGGGTTTGAACTCAAGAGTCACGTGTTCTACAGACAGTCTGCCGGGTGCCCCTTGGCACTGACTCCTAGACTGCAGACTGCACTGAATTCAGGCAGGGGATTAGCAGAGAGGGGAACATGGCAAACTTACCCGATGTCAGTGGTATTTTGACTGTGGTGTCCTCATCTACATCATGATATTTACTTTTCAGAGATCTCACCTAGCTTCACCAAGCATTTTGCCCTGGCTTCATACTTGTGTCCCATGGGCAGAAAAGGCGAGAGTGGTTTTATTCCATTTTACCTGAAATCTGAACTCTCTTAGTACATTTTGCAAAATCATTCCAACCATTATTTCCCCAAGTGTGCAAGTAGTACAGAAGAAGATGTACAGATCTATGAATATATAAATACTAAAATATGTGCCCGGAAGAAAAAAGTATTCTTAAAGGTGTGCATAAAGCTAATACACTGCTGGACTGTGGTCTCTGTGATGCTTGAAAACACTGACCCTCCAATCAACAACGAAATCCTCTGAATAAAGAAAGTCCAAAGAAAGAATAAATTCAGGGTGCCTGGGTGGCTCAGTGGGTTAAGCCTCTGCCTTCGGCTCAGGTCATGATCTCACGGTCCTGGGATTGAGCCCCGCATCAGGCTCTCTGCTCAGCGGGAAGCCTGTTTGCCCCCTCTACCTCTGCCTGACCTCTCTGCCTACTTGAGATCTCTCTCTCTCTCTGCGTCAAATAAATTAAAAAAATAAAATTTTTTTAAAATCTTTAAAAAAAAAAAGAATAATTCAAGGAACCATTAGGTTGAAAGAAAAAGCTGGTGAGATACATCCAACTATCTGGATATTCAGTTCTCCTCACTTCGAAGAACACTAAAAAACAAACTTAGACATATCCATTTTCTATGAGGACATACATCCATAGGTTATCATCATAACATCCAAAGCATTACAAGTTAAAATGTAACCCAGGCTCTGCCAAGCATCGGCACTAGAAGCAGACTCTCTTCACAAAAAGATACCTACACTACCCAACCCACTCCATGGCAGCTTTCATTTATTGAACGAAAAGAACATTCTCCTTCTTCAAACCACTGACGGCAAGATAAGGTCTTTACAGGAAACGGCCCCGAGCCAAGAAGCCTAATGGAAGTTTCATTTATCATGGTTTTAACCCAGACATCCTCCCCAGCCGGCTGCTAGCCACTGGCCAAATGGAAAAAGAACAGCAACCCTTTTAAATGCCAGCCCCAAAGTATCTGATTGAATCTGTACCACAACCACCCTGTGAATAAGACACAGAGGAGGAAGGAGTCTGATACTCAGTAACACTGTGCTTCCTGAAGTTCTCCTTTAGCGTAAATATGAAGAAAAGGGTTGTTTTCACGATTTAATATCAAATGACAGAGCAAGTGGTTACAACTAGCCCAAATGTGTCATTACTATTTTTGTAGTTAATCATTAAGGTATTTTTTTATCACCAGTAGAAAGAAAATTTCATGTTACATCCTGTTAAAATTTGCAGGGGCGGGGTGGGGGGGAATTAAGCTAAATTCAATGGAAGTGAAAATCAGACGGCATACCCATCCTATGGAAAAGTGTTTAAGAGCAAATGACATTCTACGGGAGGATTATTAGCATTCTGTTAGAACAGGGATAAGAATCTCTACACTCCCTATATTTAATTATGCTTATAGTAGAAACAACTTCCCCACCATAAAAACATGGTCTCTAAAGGAGAGTACCCTTAATAGAAATGTCTCCCCAGATCAGCTTCATATAAAAAACAGAAAATGCAGGTGCCTGGGTGGCTCAATCGGTTAAGTGCCTGCCTTTGGATCAAGTCCTGTGTCAGACTCCCTGCTAAGAGGGCAGTCTGCTTCTCCCTCTCCTTCTGCCCTTCCTCCTTGCTTGTGCTCTCTCTCTCTCTCTCTCTCTCAAATAAATAAATAAAATCAAAGAGAAAGAAAGAAGGAAGGAAAGAAAAAAGGAAGTAAGGGAAAATGCATCTGCTTTTAAAATAAATCTGGCTTTTTCTTCCCCCTAAAAATGTAGCATCCCAGTCAATCACTCAACTTGCTACTAAATTTGTAATCCAACTGAGAGAGAAGAGACCGTTCTACATATTAGACAAATTATTAAATATAACATGGGGACAGAAACCCCTCCAAAATTAAGATCAACCAGGATGGATGCATTTTTTTTTTAATCACACTACACATGCTCTTGGAAAGAAACAAAATGCATTAATAGAGACGCAGTTCCTGTCTCCTCTGGTCAACATGATACTCTGCCCCACCACTAGTCTCTTTAAAATCTCATCTACATAAAATGGTCCCAGAATTGCTCCTCTCTTTATCAATCATTTATAATTCATACTCTGCTTGGAGAGGATTGGAGGAAAGGGGAAGGGGCTGAGGTTTCTGAAGCCCTGGGTTTACACTCTTATTCCAACCTCTGGTAGGATAACCACAATTACACTCTCTATCTGAAATGACCAGAATGAATTTAACAAAAGGTATGCAGGATTTTTAAGCAAGCCCTGACGAGTTAACATTCCATTTAACAAAAGAATAAAATAGTTGTGCGGTAAGGCACAGTTGGCAGGTCTGAGATGGCTGACCTCTTAATCCTGCTTGCAAGGTTAGTCCTTTGCTGGTATCTGGGAACCTAAGATTTTGGAAGGTTTCCAATCACCCTAACTGACAAGGACTCATTGTGAGGGTAAGAGCGACTCACTGTGCCTAAATTGTACATGCAAACAATTTATGCTGAATACCTGCTTTCCTTCTAATACACTGGAATTTTGGTCCATGCTAGGCAGAGAATATCTATGTGACCATTTCCCAATAAAAACTCAATGGAAAAAAATTCTCTAATGAGCGTCATTGGTAAACAACACATCACACGTGTTGTCACTGTTCCTTGCTAGAGGGATGAAAAATGTCCTATCTGACTCCACTGGGAAGCTGGTACCTGGTTTCCTCCACGTTTCCTGTGCAATTTTCTCTTTGATAATTTTGTTTTGTATCCTCCCCTAGAGTAAATCATAGTTGTAAGATCAAAGACTGACTCCTGTGAATCCTCCTAACAAGCCACCAAATCTGGGAATGGTCTTAGGGACCCCCAGTTGCAACTTCGGTGCACTATTTAGCATAAGTTGCTAAAATGGACAAGTTTGGAAGAAGTGGAAATATTCTAAATTATTCTGATTCATTTCTTACCAGGAGTAAAAGAAAACAAAACAGGGAAGAAAAAGAAGGTGGGGAGGGGAGGAGATGGAGAAGAGCAAACTCTTATTACGACACTGAAATTTTAGAAAATGCAAGCAAAAACAGACAGAAAGTTCAACTTAAGGAATAAACGGATGGGTCTTCAAGGGAAGTAGAGAGAGAGTAAGGTGATCAAATCTGTGGTATTCTACGGGCCATACAGAAACATTCAAGAGGAACCAGAAACTTAACAGCTGAGAAGAAGTAACCCAACTTTCTGGGGAAAAGTAGTGCTTTGACAGCAAAACTGAGCCACTTCATATCGGACACCTTGCAGAACATCTCCATGGTATCAGGGAAGACAGAGACCACATGAGCCATTGTTTTTCCCAACGCTTTCCACCCTATCTCTTGAATTAAAATGATCTCAGGCTAGAATCCTAGAACCTTCTCATTCTTTATATTCATTACAAAGGTATAAACACTGGCTCTTAAAGACCATAAAGGCAAATTTCTTCAGCACACTGGATTTCGCTTTAACTTAAATTATATTATATTTCACTTAAAGAGAATAAGTAAAAAAGCTAAGAAGTAACTTACCCCTATGTCAAGTACCATGGACTTCTTTTCCTACTTATGTCTTTTGCTTTGTCACCATCTCCCTTGGTAGGAGCTAAGGAGATCAAATCCATCAAAGCGCTTTGCAAACAGGAAATAAATACTAAGTAAATGGGAGGGTTTCTGCACTTTATCACTATATTTACTTTACATGAGATCTTCTCTCATCTTTCCTGGTTTTTCCTGTTCTAAACAGTTGTAAAGTCCTGCCATATATTTTGGTTCGCCTGACGTTTTTCATTTTTCATTCAACTCAGTCCACAATAATTCTCAGATTCCTGGATTAGGAAACATGCTCAGCCTTGGTGATATATCCCTCATCTACTCCTGTTGCTGTTCTCTCATACTTCCATTTCTTCAGTGTGCACAGAAAATTATAGAACATGAACATGCCAGAAACACACCTATGGAAAAAAAATTTAAATACAATTACATTTTCTATGTGTCCTCTCCGATGACTTTCCCATCATGCCCTGCTGGAAGGAATCAATAGTCCAGAACTGAATTTACTGTATGCATGTATTTTGTTATAGATCAGTCCAGGATAAACACAGCACTATTTTTCAAGATTAGAAGCTCCATTTAGTATATATTTTATATAAGGAATGTATTACTCCATGCTTTTAAACCAACATTATCTTCAGGAACTGTATCCACAATGATAAAGGTAGCTTTATTAAAGTCATTTTAAAGATGGTATAATATGCGGGACGCCTGGGTGGCTCAGTTGGTTAAGCAGCTGCCTTCGGCTCAGGTCATGATCCCAGCGTCCTGGGATCGAGTCCCACATCAGGCTCCTTGCTCAGCAGGGAGCCTGCTTCTCCCTCTGCCTCTGCCTGCCATTCTGTCTGCCTGTGCTTGCTCTCTCCCCCTCTCTCTCTCTGATAAATAAATAAAATAAAATAAAATAAAAAGACTTATAAAAAAATAAATAAATAAATAAATAAAAGATGGTATAATATTCTGTTGTGAGAAGATGCTATAATTTAATTATTAATTTTCCTGCAGCTGGATTCTGAAGGTACTCCATTTCACTACTAAAAACAGAGGTAAGCAGACTTTATAAAAAACTAATCTTCGACTTTCTTCTGGTGCTAATGATAGTTTTTCCCTAGAGTTTTTTCCATCATCTCTGGACTGTCCCACTAAAAGTGGTTAGAAACATGCAAGAAATGGTTGTTTTAATGACCAAAGCTGGGGGCATAACTTATACACAGTGGGAGCAAATCAGAGTTACGAAAGGTATCTTACAAGAGACACGTGTCCTGCCCAAATTAACGATAAGACCTCATTGAGAAACACCCTATCTCAGAGTTGAATTGTTGACTTGTAAGTTACATGTGTCCTAAACTTGACTAGCTAGGTATTGCCAAACTGCTTTCCAAAGTAGATATATTAATTAATATACTTAACATCAGCCAATAAGTTCTGTTGTGCAATCTCTTTGCCTGTAACTACTACTGCAAGATTTTTTTTTTAATATTTGCCAATCTGAAATTGTGAAAGCGGACCCATTATTCTATTGGTTGATAGCTTTGTTTTCTCTTATCTGAAATAGTACTTTCAAAATTTTGATAATGCTTCCTTAGTACTTTCAGCTGAAAAACTCTTTACCCTATGTATAGCTTTTTAAAAAAAATTAGGTGTCAAGATCCACATCTGAAAAAATTTGATGACTTCAGTTTACCAGTATTTTTTTTTCTTTGCATGTTATGTTCGTGTGTGTGGCATGTATATGGTGGGTACAATTTAAAAATCCTCAGGATCACTAATATATTTTCATTTATTTTCTTGGAAAAGCCCTAAAGTTTTGCATTTCACAGTTATTTGTTCTATCCTAAATTGTTTATGTGTGGTTTTGTGGGGGGGGGGTGAGATTTTGGTTTTCCATCTGTGTACATAATTGAATTTCAAATAAAACCTACCCTACCTCCCAGTGATGTATTAGGCCATCTTTACTAGGTATATAATTTCCATATATAAGGTCCATACCTAGTTATTGATACTTGTGCCAATATCACATAGTTAATCACTACAGGTTTGATATCCAGCTGCATAAGGTCCCATCTTCTTGTGGTTCTTCTGATTGGTTTCCTTTTTCTCTGCTCTTCCATATAAATTTTAGATCTGTGTGTATTTGTCTAATACTCCCACCCCAAATAAAAGTAGTAAATATTTTAGTTGGCAGTTGCTTTACAAATTAATCTGAGAACAGCTTCAAGATACTGTTATCTTCCTAGCCATTAATATGGTTATTTTCTATGTATTTTTTTTTTGGTAATAGACTTTACTTTTAGAGCAATATTAGATATATACAATAATTGCACAAAAGTAACAATGTTCCCATATATCCCTTTTTCTGCCCAAAAACATTTCTCCAATTATTGCCATCTGTCATTAATGGGATATATTTGTTAGAACTGATAAAGTATTACCGATATATTATAATTAACTGAAGTTCATAATGTACCTGAGGGTTCGCTCTCTGTAGTATACGTTTCTGAGTTTGGACATATGTATAATGTCATGAATCCACCATTACAGTATCATACAGAATAGTTTCTACTCCCTTAAAAATTTCCTCTGCTCGACCTATGGAAACCACTGATCTTTTTACTATCTCTATAGTTTTTGCTTTTTCCAGAATGTCATATAGTTGGAAACACACATTACGCAGACTTTTCAAACTGGCTTCTTGCACTTAATAATATTTATTTACATTTCCTTCATACTTTTTTGTGGCCTGATAGATAGCTCACGTATTTTTGTTGCTGAATAATATTCCATTGTATGGATTTGCCACAATTTGTTTATCCATTCAGCTGTTGAAGGGATATTTTGGTTGCTTCAAATTTATGGTAATTATGAATAAAGTTGTTATAAATTTTTGTGCAAATATTTTTGTACAAATATAAGTTTTCAGCTGATTTGGGTAAAGATCAAGTAGCACGTTCACTAAATTATATGGTATATAACTCTTAACAGTCTTTAACTGATCATCAGTTACATATGTATACATTTTCATAATAGGCAACTTGCACATATTTTGTCAAATTAATTTCTAGGTACTTCATGGTTTTACAGCAATTGATATTTGTATTATATTTTCATTTTCAGTAGCTACTAAGAGGAAAACAATTGACTTTTATACATGGATTCTAATTTCTAACATCTTGTTGAGGTCATTTATTAATTCTAATAATTTCTCTGTAAATTATAACTTTAATTTTCAATGTAGACCACTAAATTATTTTCAAATGATGACAATTTTGTTTCATCTTTTCTAAAATACCTATGCTTTTTCCTTTCTGCACTGAATGGGGCTTCCAATTCAATAAGTAACAGAATATTGGTAATATATTCTATATTGTTTTTCCTGATCGGTCTCTCAAAGGGTTTATTAGTTTATTAACTTCTCTAAAGCTAACTTTCCCTTGTTGATTTTATGTATTGATTCCTGATGTGGGGTTTGATCCCATGACCCTGAGACCATGACCTAAGCCAAAACTAAGAGTTGGACACTCAACTGACTAAGCCACACAGGTATCCCCATCATTCCAATTTTTAAAATGTTTTTAAATTAGTTTTAGGAGACACAAGCCATGAGTGTGTGTGAATGTGGACTCTAGAATTTCTACATGGGGAAGGACTGAAGGCTGTAATTCACCGGGAAGTGGTATCTTAGGGGAAGAATCTTAAAGTTGTACTTGCCTAGAAAACTACTGGTGTGTAGATTGTATATTTATTTGGTGTGGTTCTGGGTAATAGAAACTGATCAAGATGAGGGGAAACATATATTACACAGACTTTTCAAACTGGCTTCTTGCACTTGGTAATATTTATTTATATTTCCTTCATAAATTTTGGGGGCTTGATAGTACATTAATTTTTGTTGCTGAGTAATATGCGAAACAGCCTTCTGAAGACAAGCTGCCACTGTGAGTGTAAGTTTACAAATCCACATTCATGGTAATAGAGGGATTGGACAGGAAAAAAAAAAACCTCATTCATTCTTTCTGTACCCTTTTTGTTTGATTTGCCATTTTTTGTGGCCTTTTTTTTTTTTAATTCTTGAAACAGAAAATTAGATACTGATTTTTGGACTCTACTAGTCTCTTATTTATCCATTTAATGCTATAAATTTCCCTCTAAGCACTAAATGAGCTGCATCAAACAAGTTTTGGCATGTCATGTTTTCATTACCACATAACTCAAAATATGTCCTAATTTCCATTTTAAGTTCTTCTATAGGAGAGTTTTTGTTGGTGGTGGTTTTGTTTGTTTGATTTTTTTAGCGGTATAGTGATTAATTCTAAAAAATAAATGGGATTAACCAGTTATCTTCATGTTATTGACTTCTAGCTTAATTCCTAAGAATTCAGTCAGAAGGGAAAATCCATATGTTTTCATTCCTCTGCAAATGGAGGCTTTCTTTATGGTCCAACTTATGGCCAATCTGCAATTCTTGGGTTCTATGTATGTCAACTATTTGAAGCCAGTTGTGTTGCTTAGACCTATGTTCTTCTGATTCTGCTCTTTTATTGTTTTATCAGTAAAGAAGGGAGGTACTGAACAACAGTAATGATATTGAGTTAACAGGACTCAATAAAAGGAATGAGAGGGAGGAGGATGTCAGGATTGAGCTGAGCCCAATTAAAAAATACTAGAGCTTTTCACTCACAACTGCATATTGTGGGATCAGTCTTGGTTTCTCTGTATTTCAGAAGTTCAGCTGGAGAAGCCATTTGGGTAGCTGAGTACATGACTATAGAGCTGACAGATCAGGTCTAGAAAAAAGAGTTTGGAGAGATTGGCATTCAGATTACGGTCACTGTAGGCATAGTAATGGATGACCTTGCCAAGAAGAGTATGAAATGGAAAGATGGCATGAGCCTCAAGGACCTCCAGCACTGAGCAGTCTGTTAGAGCAGGATAAATTTGCGAAGGACATTAAGATGATATAGCCAGAGAGGATGAAAAAAAGTGTGGTGTAACCTTATGACAACTAGAAACCAAAACAGAGATGACAAGGGAAGGGCACTGTATGGAGGAAGTGGTCAAGAGCATCAAGACCTACTTGTAGATAACACCAGTTCTGAGAGCTCCCACTGGTGCAATGGAGCTTCTTGGTAATCTGCGTATGACTTGTTGTGGGGGCAGAAATGAAGAAAAAAAAACTGACTGGGGTAAATTCTGAAGGGTGTGGGAAAGGAAAAACTGAAGGCAAAAGATAAAATTAGGCTGAATGGGAAGGATGTAGGTCAAGCTGAGAACACTTGATCATGGTAAGAGGTAGACAGACGTAATATCTGGCTAAAGGTATACGTTTTTCTGGCAACAGTGTTCAATGAATGATTATCTCTTGACAAAATTGCTCCCCACCACTTGCCAGTGCATATATGCATGTGCGCGCGCACACACGCGCGCGCACACACACACACACACACACACACCCATAAACACACAGACACTCAATTTTCTTGATTCCTTATTGGAATATTTCTTATCTGTCATGGAACTACAGACCTAAATTTTGAAAATCAAGCACTGCCCAATAAACAACTGCACACCCCTAACCATACATATCAAGTGTAATAGAAAGTAATTTACTTCTTCGCACACTTGAGTTTAATGGCCTCCTATTAAACCACACACACTGACCTCTAAACCAGTGGTTACATTGCAGAACAACTGCCAAACCTCAAATGTCCTGCTGAACATGATTATCACATTTAAAGACACTTCTTCTAGGAAACTACCTGCAGAAGCAGAACACTTGTATCTTTAGAACCTTACTGGCAGAGGGATGGAATTAGGGAAAGATGATAGTTTCCACTAAAAATCGTATCCTTCTTGAGTAAATGGCATGTTATAGAAGCCATCTTAGGATATAAAAGTGTGACTAAAAGGTAAGCCCAAAGACAGACATTAATTTAGAACAAAAGAATCCTTAGACACATCTTCCTAGCTGTTTCTGGTGTGAAACAGAACGAGTTAAACAAACTGTGCATACCCATCAGTTACCAAATCAATATAAATATTTCAGAATACAAAGCAAAATCTTTCAGAAATATGGCTCTGCCTATCAAAAACAAGAAGAAACTTTTACACACAAATACCTACCTTTCAAATAAACATCACACATAGTTTATCATTGCCCTACTTTCAAAACCCCAAGCCAGTGGTTTCTTTTACAACAGAAACTTCCAAAGCACTCCCAAAGCCCAAGTGAAGCCTATGTCAATGAAAGCAGCAAACACTAATTGTCTCTCTGAAGAATGATTATGCTTCCTCAAAGAAGACAGGACAACTCAATAATTCTATTATGCTATGGACAATTTTATTGATGACTTCTCCACATTTGCAACCAATTTAAAAACATATACTCAAAGAAAATCACATCTTCCTACCCATAAGGCCATCTGACATAAAAATAATATTTTCATGCTTTCCTCAATTAAAAGTGATGGAGGAGTCATTTCACTCAGCATAATCTCCTCCGGCCCCATCCATGTTGATATAAAAGTTGGGTATTCCTCCTTTCTGATGGAGGCATAATATTCATTGCATATATGGACCATATCTTTTTTATCCATTCATCTGTTGAAGGGCATCTTGGCTCTTCCCACAGTTTGGTGACTGTGGCCATTGCTGCTATGACCACTGGGGTACAGATGGCCCTTCTTTTCACTACATCTGTATCTTTGGGGTAAATACCCAGTAGTGCAATGGCAGGGTCATAGGGAAGTTCTATTTTTAATTTCTTAAGGAATCTCCACACTGTTTTCCAAAATGGCTGCACCAACTGGCATTCCCACCAACAGTGTAAGAGGGTCCCCTTCTCCACATCCTCTCCAACACTTGTTTCCTGTCTCACTAATTTTGGCCATTCTAACTGGTGTAAGGTGATAGATATCCCAGTGTGGTTTTGATTTAAATCTCTCTGATGGCTAGTGATTAAGAACATTTTTTCATGTGTCTGTTAGCCATTTGTATGTCTTCTTTGGAGAAATCTGTTCATGTCTTCTGCCCATTTTTTGACGTGATTATCTGTTTTGTGTATGTTGATTTGTAGATCTTGGGTATCAGCCCTTTGTAGTGTCATTTGCGAATATCTTCTCCCATTCCATGTGTTGCCTCTTTGTTTTGCTGTTTCCTTTGCTGTGCAGAAGCTTTTGATCTTGATGAAGTCCCAAAAATTCATTTTCACTTTTGTTTCCTTTGTTTTTGGAGACATGTCTTGAAAGAAGTTGCTGGAGATTATGCTGAGTGAAATAAGTCAAGCAGAGAGAGTTGATTATCACATGGTTTCATTTACTTGTGGAGCATAAGGAGTAACACGGAGGACACTGGGAGCTGAAGAGGACAAGTTGAGTTGGGGGAAATCAAGGGGGAGATGAATATGAGAGACTGTGGACTCAGAAACAAACTGGGGGTTTTGGAGGATAGAAGCGTTGAGGGTTGGGTAAGTCTGGTGATGGGTATTATGGAGGACATGTATTACATGAAGCACTAGGTGTGGTGAATAAACAATGAATTTTGGAACACAGAAAAAAAAAAGTGATGGAGGAGAACAGAGAAATCCAATTCTTAGACAACCAGGCAGGCACTCTCTCTTGGAATATCTGTCAACATTGTTTAGATAGGGAGATTCTAGTAAACAATTCCATCATCTGGTGTAAAAATGACATAACTAGCAGAAAGTATAACTTTATGATATACACAAACAGCCTCTTTTACACCGAACATTGTCAACCACAACACAACCTTTTCCTTTGCTGTTTTTAGTCATTCATTTATTCAATAAATATTTGCTGGTATCTAGGCTCTATGGCATTACAGCCACTGGGGATACATCAGTGAACAACACAGAGTCCTTCCTTTCATCCAACTTATGTTCTACTTGGAAGAGATAGACAACAAGCAAACATACATTGACTATGTTGGTCACGTGATGGCAAAAGGAGTGAGAGCTGAGGGGAAGGGGTGGCTGCAGGCAGACAGCCAGGCAGCCATCTTTACATCATGAGTCAGGAAAGCCCCCTCAGATAAGATGAGCAGAGAACGAAAGCAGTGAGGGAGACAGCCAAGTGGATGCTTGAAAGGGAAGCACCTCCCACACAGAAAACAGACAAGGAAGTGCGCAGGTCCAGAGCAGGGCACAGCTATCTGGAAGACTGACAAACAGGAAGGAGGCCAGGCCTGGAGCAGAGCCAGGGGAGGAACTGGGAGAAAGTGTGTTCAGAGGGGAGCAGGGATCAGATCAGGCAGGTCCTTGTGTGCCAGTGTGAGGACGCTGTGTTTTACTCGACTGGGTTGAGGAGCCACTAGAAGGTGAAAAATGATGCCAATGATTCTTTACTAGTTCCTACTACATATCTGGTCCTGTGTTCACTGTCAGCAATGCTCAGAATGATCTTTTAAGTACATATTTTCACTCAAAATTCACCGATGAGGAAAATGCAACTTTTTCAGGTTTATAGCTGGAAATTGAAACCCAGGCTTATCTCAGAATTGCTCAACAGGAACCACTACTGGCATTTAGAATAGGATCATTCTTTGTTGTATGGGACTGTCCTACACACTATAGGATGAGAGTCACCAACCCCAACCTCAATCTCCCATACACTAGCAATGCCCCTTGTCACCGCCACCCTCAAAAACATACACATTTTCAAAGGTAACCCCAGAGGGACACTACTTCCACTAGCTAGACCCGCTGTGCCATCCCTGCCCACTCCACCACCCTGCTCTCTCTCCTGTGTTTTATCCTGCTAGCTGAAAATGGGCGATTGAAACAAAATTCATAAGATGGGTGGGTGCATTAAAATTTTTTAAAAAAGAAAGACAAATGGATGGATGGATGAGTGAAACACTTTTTAAAGTTGACTATTTTCTCCACGGAAACCATTTGTTGTAGACCTCCTCCCTTGTTTCAAGTTCTAAAACAGTATCACTGTCAACTATCACCGTTGGAACACAGCCAGGCCAGAGAACAACATAATATTCTTCAGGTTCAGAGTTGAGCCTTGAGAGACCTTGGAGTAATAAAACAATGGCTTGTAGACCTGAGGATATAATGGGCTCTGAGCAAAATACTCAGGTGAGAATATTTTCTTCGGAATGCTAGGTATATTAAAATGTGCTTGAGGAAAAACTGACAAGAACTACTAGGAAAAAGCTGTCCACAGTGATGTATAATCATATGCATGTGAGTCTGATCCATTCTGTCCTTCCAAACTATTATATCCCATGAGACTGCTTATATAAACACTGAAAATTAATACTGAGACATCAGTTTTTAATACGTCTTTATAAGGCAGTCATTGACAAAGATATGACTCAATATTCTCAGTGTTGTAAGCATCAATCTGTATTATTATCTGCCGAAGATATCAATTTTGCCTGCAAATGAATTTGATCAGAGCTTGAAAATTAGCAGAATTTGAAACCAAGCCTAAATCTTCATAATGCAATCTGTGAAACGATGTGACTCAAGATAACCAAAGTTGCAGGGACAAATCTATATTATTATGTGTCTAAAACATTAATTATGCTTACAGCTGAAAAACAGAGCTTCAAAATTGGCAGAATTTGAAACCAAGCCCAACCAAGCCTAATTGCTGCAATAAAAGACATTTCAATGGGTGCTTTAGAAATAGCACTTGATTCTACATGAAGAAGACAGAGTAATGTAGCTGGAATAATTAAAAAGTCCTTATATTATTAGCTTAAACAATAATGTTAATGACAGTGTTCCACCATTTGATCCTCAATTCAGGACTGGAAACCTGGCAAACATGCTATTCTTAAGTCCTAAAAAATCTACCAATAACATCTTAAAACAAAAGGTATAAAAATAAGAGATTTCGTTCTTGTTTTTGTTTTAATAATGGTTTTTTTCAGGGGTGCCTGAGTAGCTCAGTGTGTTAAAGCCTCTGCCTTCAGCTCAGGTCATGATCCTGGGGTCCTGGTATCGAGCCTCACATCTCTGCTCGGCGGGGAGCCTGCTTCTCCCTCTGTCTCTGCCTGCCTTTCTGCCTACTTGTGATCTCTTTCTCTGTCAAATAAATAAATAATCTTAAAAAAAATAGTTGTATTTTCTGGGTTGATTCTATGTTTTCTTACCCCCAGAAAATCAATATAGAAGGGCTTCATGAGGAGTGCCTGGGTGGCTCTGTCAGTTAAGTGTCTGCCTTCAGTTCAGGTGATGATCTCAGGGTCCTGGGATCCAGCACTGTGTCAGGCTCCCTGCTCAGCAGTCTGCTTCCCTCTCTCCCTCTGCCCCTACCTCCCCTCTCATAAATTGCTGGCAGGAATGCAAAGTGGCACAGACACTCAGGACAACCATTCGATGGTTTTCATACAATTAAAATTGCAATGACCACACAGCTCAGAAATCCCACTTAGCAGTATTTACTCAAGAGAAATTCAAACAGATTTGCATATGAAGACCTGCACATATATGTTTATGGAAACTTTGTTCAAAATCATCAAAAACGTAAAGCATCCCACTTTCCACTAACTATTAAGGAATGGATTTGAAAGACATGGCACATGTGCATACAATGGCATACTGCTCGGAAATAAAAAGGAATGAAATAATATATGAAATTTCATGGAAGAATATAAACAGTACATTCCCGCAAGAAGTCAAAAGCAGAAAGCTAAATATGTAATAACATTTTGGAGAAGGGAAAACTAGAAGAACAGAAATAAGATCAATGGTTGTTAGGGACAGCCAATGGGATACAGAAAGACAGGAGAACTTCAGAGGAGTGACAGAAACCTTTTATATCATGATAATGGTCCCATATCTCTGTCTCAAGTTTGGACAACTATTTCCTAAACAAGGAAACTCTAGTATGTAAATTGTATCTCAGGAAATCAGATCTTGGGGGAAAAAAAAAGAAAAAAAAAACTGGATTTCAATCAAGTTACAAAGCAGTTCCACAAAACAAACTGAAAAGATACAATTCACCCGAGTACTTCCTGGTTCTTACCAGTCCTGCCAATGTGGAAAAGTCCTGTGTCACAATGTCACCCTTCGAATTTTACAAATCCCTCAAACATCACCAGCAGCTGCCTTTTGCTCAGTATTTCCAAAATCCCTTACACTGTTTTGGAAAGGTATTACATTTACCTGTTCTGTTTTCTGATTAGATTCTTTCTGTCCTTTCCATTTGTAAGGGGAGAGTGGTAAGGTGGGTCTGTCCCACAGATCAGATGCTCAAAGAGGGAATCTGGTCTCTCCATGAAACACATGCTCTGTCACCTTGCCTCCATACTCTCCAACTCCCTCTACACCGTTCACATTCCGCTCACTGACAGGCAGTGGTCTCCAGAGTGAATACCTCTGTGTAGGCAGGAACTTAATAATAGATCTTCTACATATATTGACCTTCACCTCAAAGCTGAGTAAAAATCAGTGTCGCTAAAATTTAGGACACAGATTGATTTGCTTGTTGGACAGTATTTATCGAGCCAAGAATTTGTGCCAAGAATCAGTCAATGCTCTGGGCCCACTGGGAGCTGCCCTGAGGGAAAAATGCAGGTTTCACAGTACAGAGAAGTAGTTCGCGGGCCACATGCTGCCAGGATCCTTCTGTGTGAGGCATCTGGATAGACTCTGGTGTGTGTGTGTGTGTGTGTGTGTGTGTGTGTGTACCTATGCCCACCTGCACACCTGACCAAAGAGATTGACAGAGGCTACCTAGTCACTGAGAAAGCTTCTTGCTGAGAAACAGTGAGGTGAAGAAAATGCTAATAACGTAGCACAGGCAAGGGGCACCTGGGTGGCTCAGTGGGTTAAGCCTCTGCCTTCGGTTCAGGTCATGATCTCAGGGTCCTGGGATCGAGCCCCACATTGGGCTCTCTGCTCAGCGGGGAGCCTGCTTCCCCCTCCCCCTCTGCCTGCCTCTCTGCCTACTTGGGATCTCTCCCTCTATCAAATAAATAAATAAAATCTTAAAGATAAAACATAGCACAGGCAAAAGTATTAAAGAGCAGTAACTATACCCCGAGAATGAGCTTTTCGTAAAAATCAAATTAAGTGATTAAAAATGTTAAGCTTGGCATGTCTAATCCTAAAATGCAGATCTGTTAATACAATGGGTGAGCGCAATAGCTTTTTCATACTTACGAAAGGTTCTACATGTTTACACCCTTCTAATTTCAACTTGGTGTCATCCTTTCTTTCAAGCTACTTCAAAGGCATAATTTATATACAATAAAATTTACCTGTTTTATCTGTGTTACTCAGTAATGTTTAGTCACCCTCCTGAGTTAGGCAGCTATCACCACCATCTACTTTTAGGACAATCATCTTTCCTTTTCAATATCTCCTTAAATGCAAATTACAATGTACGTGTTACAGTAGTTCCAAACTAAGAATGTAGAATCTAAAGGTAAATAAATGCATACACGTGACCTATGTATCTCGGACTATTTGCTAAGACAGGCATGGTCCAAAAGCATGGAGACTATGGCTTTAGGGTCCCCATCACAATGTCCCCCAAGTCCATATAAACATTAAACCCCTTTGCACAAGCCACACTGCACTTGGTTCCTTTATCAGACTCTCCAATGCCTTTGCTATGTTGACACAACACTCAGTACCTTTCTCCACACTTAGTTGCGTCTCTGGGATTCGTGATAACATTGGAGGAAGAACAAACAAGTGTTCTGGCCACCATTTTACCAGGGGGTAATCCTTAGCAGAATCAGTGTCTGGACCCTAGGCCTGAAGACCTCAAGTTCGATGAGTTAACATTCAAACTCCAAGACTCCAGGGTGAAAGAGAGACACGTACACACACACACATACACATACACACACACATAAGTGACAAATCAGTATAACAGACATCTGAATAGCAAGGTGCTCCAAGAAGAACCAAGAGAAAAACTGCTCCCTTCTAAAATTAGCCGTGTATTTCCTAAACAATTGCTTTTATCCAAAACCCGGTTAGACTTGTCTTTCTTTTTTGAAACTGGTCAGAACACAAGGCCAATGTGAGAGTTTCTCTCTCCCTAATAGTTTTTTCTAAATCATCTCTGCTTCATCTTTTCATACTTGAGTATCTTTCACCTTAATTCTTCTCCTTAATTTTTATTTTATTTACTTAGGTTGAGAGAGAAAGAGAGCATGTGTGAGCAAGGAGAGAGGCAGAGGGAGAAGGACAGGGAATCCCAAGCAGACTCCACACTGACTGTGGAGCCCTTTGTGGGGCTCAATCCCACAACCATGACATCATGAGATCATGACACCAGCCAAAATCCATAGTCCAACATTTAACCTACTGAGCCACCAAGATGCCCTTCTTTTCCTCAATTTTATTTTTGGTTTTGGTTTTGTTGGTGATGCATAATCAAATCCTTAAGAAAAACAGAAAGGAACATTGAGATGGATAACTGAGTAGATTAAGAGCTCATATTTGAGGGCTAACGTGCTACCTGCCTTAAACGTCTGCCATACCTGAAATGCGTATTTTCTCATCAGTCACTAACACGACACAACAGGCAATGTTGTGACAGCCATTGGATAGATGAGAAAGCAATGTACAGGCGTTTGAACAGCATGCCCAAGGGCAGGCAGCTACTAAGCAGCAGAGGCAAGATTTGAACCCAGGCCAACTGAACCCACAGGCTGCTTTCTTGTAATGTCTCCCGACTCAGAGTATGGGACAGGCTAGCGAAGCTAACTGGAGGGTCACAGAGAGGTGACCTAAGTGACATCCTTATGCAAGCAGAAGGAGGGACTGTGACCTAAAAGAGGTCTCAAGTGTTAGCACGAGGGAAGAGGACTGCACCTTTCTAGGTAGGAGATCTGGGACCTACCAGTCACTTCTCCCGGCTTCAGCTCTTGGAAAGGAATAGTGTAACTGGTCCGCCGGTAACGCGAGGCATACATGGCCTCAGAATCACTTTCTTCTAAGTGTAGCCAATCCTCCTTGTTCACATAACCCACGTGTGTGAATCTGCCTATTCAAAAATGTATGATGTACATTTGTACATATGTATGTACATACATTTGTACATATGTATGTACATACAAAAGTGTATGTATGTATGCAACCCCAGCAGCACTTTCCCAGTCATTCACAAACACGTGCGAAGTGGCAACAAATCTGAGTGGCCCCGCAGACACCGTCCTAACGTCGGCTGAGGAGAGCAAGGCTCAGCTTCCTTGTTTCAGCGCTTACACTGTAACCAAGCGTCCTTCTGGAGATCTAATGCCACTTGCTTGCAGTTTCTTTGCTATTTCTCATGAATTTTGCTGTTTATAATGGCCCCCACACACAGCGCTAAAGTGCTATCTGGTGTTCTAGATACAAGAAGGCTGTGACGTGTGTTATGAAGAAAATACGCATGTTCGATCAGCTTTGCTCAGGTGTGAGTTACGGTGCTGTTGGTTGTGAGTTCCATGTTAATGAACCAGCTATATACATGAAATAAAGGTGACTTTAAACAGAAATGCACATAAAACAAGGTTATTTATTAATAGGGTGACAAAAAGATGACCAGAGTTTCATAAGAACCTAACTCTGTATTTCCTTTAGAAGTACTCATTCAAAGTTCCTGGTGACTTTGGGAATCATAACTACTGTGAATAACAACAGGCAATTCTGTGTTTCTTTGGATAGACATTTTGTCTGGTCAGAATTCAGCCAAAAATCCAAGGGCATCATAGGTCCCTTCCTGCTTAAGAAACAGGTTTATGACCTCACACCAATCAGAATGGCTAAAATTAACAAGTCAGGAAATGACAGATGCTGGCCAGGATGCGGAGAAAGGGGAACCCTCCTACACTGTCAGTGGGAATGCAAGCTGGTGCAGCCACTCTGGAAAACAGCATGGAGGTTGCTCAGAAAGTTGAAAATAGAGCTACCCTACGACCCAGCAATTGCACTACTGGGTTTTTACCCTAAAGATACAAATATAGTGATCCGAAGGGGCACGTACACCCAAATGTTTACAGCAACGATGTCCACAATAGCCAAACTATGGAAAGAACCTAGCTGTCTATCTGCAGATGAATGGATAAAGATGTGGTGTGTGTGTGTACATATATATATATACACACACACATATACATACAATGGAATACTATGCAGCCATCAAACGAAATGAAATCTTGCCATTTGCAATGACATGGATGGAACTAGAGGGTATTATGCTTAGCGAGATAAGTCAGTCGAAGAAAGACAACTATCATATGATCTCCCTGATACGAAGAAGTGGAGATGCAATGTGGGGGGTTTTGGGGGTAGGAAAAGAATAAATGGAATAAGATGGGATCGGGAGGGAGACAAACCATACCAGGCTCTTAATCTCACAAAACGAACTGAGGGTTGCTGGGGGAAGGGAGGAAGGAAGAGGGTGGTGGGGTTATGGACATTGGGGAGGGTATGTGCTATGGTGAGTGCTGTGAAGTGTGTAAACCTGGCAATTCACAGACCTGTACCCCTGGGGCTAATAATACATTATATGTTTATAAAAAATTTTTTAAAAATTAAAAAAGTAATAAAATGATTTAAAAAAAAACAGTGGTCACAAAGATTTATGTCAAGAGTCTATTTTGCACTATAAAGATGAAATAACAACCTAGAAATTATTTTCATAATGGAAATTTATGCCCAATTCATTTTACAACTAAAATAATAATATGTGGGACGCCTGGGTGGTTCAGTTGGTTAAGCATCTGACTCCGGATTTTGGCTCAGGTCAAGATCTCAGGGTGCTGAGATCCAGCTCCCCACTGGACTCCACGCTCGATGGGGAGTCTGCTTGAGAATCCCTCTCCCTCTCCCCCTCCCTACCCACCTCCCGCTTGTGTGTATGCACACTCTCTCTCAAATAAATAAATAAAATCTTTAAAAATAAATAAAATAATAATGAGCTTTGAGGAACAATAAATATTTTAAATGCATGCTAAACTGAGCACATAAACACTGCAGCTATGACTCCCATAAATCTTGCAGTCATTCACATTCACAATTAAAGTCCAAATAAAGAGTAAGTTTAGAGGCCATTGATCTTAATAAGTGACGCTAGGCCAACATGTTTCCATCAGTTTCCTAGGGATCACACAAAAGAACAGTTCATGTTACTAGGAGTGGAAAGACAGATTAGGAAACGCACACACATGCACACATACACAAAAGTCACGCTAATTAAAACTACGACATTCCAACAATTCTTTTCAAATGAACCTCACTTAATATATATATATGAAAAGGTACACTGCAGTAACATATTTAATGATAATTGTACAATACAAATATTACAATTTCATTTCCTTTCCTGGTCCTATAATTATTTAGGTGATGGCAACTAAAAACCTTTTAAGCATAGTTTATTTTTTAACTTTTAAAATAAGCAACATTACCTGAATAAAAGAATACAGTGGATTATATTATTGGAATAAAATGCATAATGACAATAATTAGAGGGGAAGGAAACAAAGCATTGACTTAGAAGTGTCCCAAAAGTAATTAAGTAGCTGCCTTATTAGATTCACTGGTATATACAGGAAATGTATATAACATAACATCATTATAATGTTTTTTGAAAGTCCTGAAATAAAAATGGTCTCTAATAAACACAACCTCACATTGACCACACTGATTTAACTAGAATGTTCCATCCAAAGTTGCATATAATGGGAAACAAACTTAACACTAGTTTTACACCATGGCACGAATTCATTCTGGAAGGACAGAAACACTAGTCACGCAGGGATTTTAGCCTCGAATACCGTTAGGAAAACTTTTTCTTTTATTAACACAATCCACCCAAAATGATCTATCTCCCTTAACAGAGGCACTATTTGCAATACTGTCAGAATCGCCTTCATACACCTTGGGTGTCACAAAGCCGGACCTCAGCACAAATATCTCATGGCAGGGGTGATAGAAAACAGTGAATAAAATTCACTGAGCATGTACTATGTCCCTCATACTGAGTTACAGGTCACAAATTTGATTTATATAATACTCTTAAAGTCCTGCAGGGATGATGATATTAAAAAAAAAAAATCTCTACAGATGAAGGAACTAAAGTGAACTTAGCCTTGTGTCACCAGCTTGGTTTTGGTAGCAGAGCTGTCATGAAAAGTCACAGTTGTCTAGCTCAGGACCTTTGAGCTTTCCACTCTGCCAGACTCTCTGCTCCACTATTCGAAGGGTAACATCGTCAATCAAATTACCGTTTATAAACTGGAATGAGATATTAATTCTGAGGGCAACTGACTCCATGAAGCCTCTTGACTCTCCTCTCAACCTTCTCCCCTGGCAATCTCCCCTTCCACCCCACCAGAGCAAGGGCATTGACAAGGCAGGGATGCGATCCCCTCTAATGGTTCCTGTATTGTCTGCAGGAAAGGACTGAAAGTCCTTTATGCATTTGAAACCCCACTGACTATCTGGCCACCACCTACAGGTCCCGCCATTCCATCTGTGATGAGAGGTGGGAGGTCAGGAGGAAAAGGAGGCTTGGAGCTGTCACTCTGGACAGCAAGCCAGCTTGTCCTTGAAGGAGGTGCCCTCTGATCAAGAGATGGTGCCCACTGCTGAACAGCAGGCATGCTGCGTGGGCCTGGTCTCAGGGGGTGGACAAGGGAGATATGGCAAAGAGACAGGAGAGCATTCTGGAATTGAATACACCACACTGAAGGAGGTCTTGTTCGATTCGGGGCTGGAGAGGAATTTTGCACAGATTTAATCTCTCCATGGAGATGCTCAGGGGCCAGAATCCCCAGGAGGAAGATGTCAATGTTCTGTGAGTAGAACAAACAGAGATGATCGGTATGGAAGCTGGACTCTCAGAAGAACAGAGTTGGAAGTGGAGGTAGAATCTTTTCATAATAGTCTTGGGTTTAAAGCAAATGACCTAGCTGGTGACTAGCCAAAGGGGGAAGAGCAGGGGTTTTAGTAAGATAAAGAACAGGGAGATTAGACAGCAACTCATCAAATACATGGAATGTGGAAAGAGCAATTATGTAGCAGTGAGGAGGGCATTATGGTACATGAGGGTTAGACTAGAATCATCCATGGTTCCACCCAATCACAAAGTATAAATGGAAATACTGGTACAAGGGACCAAATCAGGGCAGATAGACTCTTGTAGAGCAGAGACCCGAGTAAGCCCTTATAAATCATCACGACCTTCCAGAAGCCACACCCTTTACAAAATCATCTTCCAGCAAGAGTTTCAACCACAGAGCAATCCAGGCTTCGAAGGAAAAGTTAGAGCACAATGATGCCATCCCTTCTGTGAAAATCTTGGGCCAGGTTTCTTTGTTGGAATTCTGAATTGGAGATTTTGGAGAGCACGCATTGTATGTTACATAACCACCTAACCAGTGCTGGCGTCACATCCCCATAACGAAACATACCAAGGCTCACTCGGAAGGGGATAGACAAAATAGCTTCCAAAGTGTTTCTACATCAGCTTCTGCTTCCCAACCCCACCGCCCTCCTGAGTTCTCTCTGAAGATGGAGAATTAAGAGTTCAGTGAGCTTATTTCAGAACCTTCAGCAAATGATGCTCCTTCCAGCCTCTCCATGCAGATTTTGGACATCTTTTCATGCTGCATTTCTACCGAGATCCGGCAAACCCCGTGAAGTGCTCTAGGCTGTGGGGGTGGGGAGGGCAGGCTGCCAGAAGCATGCCGTAGGGAGTGTCCAGGACAACCCTGGCACAGGCAAAGAAAATACTGGAACTGTCATTCAGACGGGTCTAATGTGTCCATTTAATTTCTATTTTGGTGAGTGTTTAATAATACATCTAATATCAGTACACAGTACATGTACATAATTTATAAGCAAATATATAAACTTAGATTGGGTGTGGCTACTCAAAAAGTATCTCCTCATAGGCTTATGATCAAAAAAACACAACATTTTTAGAGCACCTGAACAATTATATCCTTTAATCTGCTAAAAAACAAAAAACAACAATACTAAGAAAAGAATTTGCTTTTCCCCTTCAGGCAAAAACTATTTTTGGAACTGTGTTTCTTCTTTGTGAAAAAAAGGATCAGGTAACCAACATAAAACAAACCAGACAAGGTTAAATACACAAGATGCTTGTTTAAAAAAAAAAAAAAAAGTAAGTGTGATACAAATAGGGTTTTCAGTAAATAGGTAAATGCTGCTGTCACCTCTGTTAACGGAGTTTCTCTAGGGAAATCCACCGAGCACTAATTTCAACAAATGATCTCATTTGTCTCAAGTTTACTCTAACATTACAAACTACATTATGCACTGTTTCCTTTTGCTTCCTCCAAACCATTCATGTCATTTGCAATTTCAGAAGTAGACGCAGGTGCCTTTCTGTGGACCCAGGTGATGGGGCAGAGGTAGGAAAAAAAGATTTGCATCTCCTCTGAGAGAGAAGTCACTCATAATTAGAGCAGAAAATTAAAGTCACAACATTAAAATAAATCCATTAACCATAGTGCAAGCTTAGAGAAATCCGGTCAGTGGAAGCCTTGCTTTTACTGTGACTTACACACAGGGAAACCCTCATGGCCCTGGAGCACAAGGAAAGGCCAATATGCAGAGAAGACTGGAAGTATCCTTTCCATGGTGCTGTTTCTCAAAAACAAAATCACCTTCGTTTGGAATGCTTCCAGGTCATTGTAGTTAATATACAGTTAATATACAGAAGCAAAATGTATGGGAGATGAAGTTGAATTTGGTCTATCACAAATTCTGAAAGTTCCTCTTTTGAATTAATGCCCAGGCTCAGCTTTCCATGTGTGACTTAACCACTTATTTACAGCTCAGTTCAGTGGCCAGATCAGACAGAACACCCGCTCCCTTGAAGCTCATGTTCCTGTTGGGGTATTTATGTCTGGAAAGGCAAATAAAGTCATTTCACAGAGGAAGCGGTAACACAGGAGTGGATGCCTAAGTGACAAGGAAAAACCTGGCTACTTGGGGAAGAGGATTCTAGACAGAGGGAAGAGTCCATGCAAAGCCCCACAGCCAGGAGCATGATCCCTGTGTCCTAGGAATAGCAAGGGTCCGTATACACAGACTACATGATCTAGCAGGCAGTAGGAAGAGATGACATCAGAGAGGGACCTGGGACCAGCAAAGACTTTAGATTTTTTTTTTTTAAGATCTGTTTATTTTGAAAGGGAGGTGGGGAGGGGCAGACAGAGAGGGAAAGAAGCATATTCCCCACTGAGCACAGAACCTGATGCAGGACTCCATCCTAGGACGCTGAGATCATGACCTGAGCTGCAACCAAGAGTCGGGTGTTTAACCACCTGAGCCACCCAGGCACCCCAAGACCTAGGACAGAGAGGTCTTGGAGAGGTGAGGCTTGGTCACAGGAAGGATCTGATTTGTTGTATGCTTCTAAGGGATCACAACGGCTGCTGTGGAGAACCTGTCCCAATCAGAACAACAGCTGAAGGAGACCACGTAGAAGTAAAGGATCAAAGGGTCTTTCATTTGCTATTTGCTTTTTCTCTTTTTAGCTTTCTGGCTATCCAGATGTCAATAATAGTGGATCCGCAACACTGCTGGAAAGGCCAGTTCTATACCACATTTTACGTCACACTGCCTGTTGCATTCATTCAGGAAAGAAGAAAACTGAAGGTTATGCTTCCTTTCAAAGAGGGCCTTTACTTCGCTGCGAATCACACTCTCAGAAAAGTCACTCATCCCTGAGACAGGCTGCCTTCCTAACACTCACCAGTGACATCATCACAGCCTCCCAACCTAAACAACACCATGCAAACTTCTGCATGTATTTACTGGGATTTCCATTTCTGTCTCAAAGGAACCCCATATTGTGTAGAGGAACAGCTTCAGGGCAGTCCTGTGTGTCGTCAGTAGGAGCTGTTACTCATTCCACAGACATGGGGTGGTAGGGGAGGACAGTGCTTATTTTATTCCTACCATATGTCCGTAAATGTTTTGGACACAGCAGTGTAGCTCGGGAGAAAGAAAGTAAAGACTTCTCAGGACATCTGAGAAAATAAAAGTCATCCTGACCAAAAATAGTGGGACCACTAACAGACACAGTGAAGCCCAGTTGCACGTCAGCAGAAAGCATTTTCCCCCGAAATCATGTTGGGGCTTCCCAACAACTACTTTTGAGCAATGATTTCTTTCAGACCAGTTCTTCCCAAAACCACTGTATTCTTCCTGCCTCCTGAACACAGATGACTGGGATACACAACAGGTGCTTCAGAACAGCACCCAGTACAGAGGTGGTCCCAGCTTTGCCTGGTCCTTACTTAAACCTATCCTGCAAGGAGCGCCTGGGTGGCTCAGTGGGTTAAGCATTTGCCTTCAGCTCAGATCGTGATTACAGGGTCCTGGGATCGAGCCCTCCATTAAACTCCTTGCTCAGCAAGGAGTCTGCTTCTCCCTCCCCCTCTGCCCCTCCTCCCTGTTCGCGCTTGCTCAGTCTGTCTGTCTGTCTCTCTCTCAAATATATAAAATCTTAAAAAAAAAAATACTATCTTCCATTACCCAGAGCCCTTCTCCACTCCTTCCTCCCAATGTACTCCAGGATTCCCCATGGGGAGCACTTTCCATTCTTAAGGGTGTTTGTCCAAATGGGATTTCTCACTATTTGGCAAAAACAGGTACAAATAAAATAATCAATTATTAAAATATTTACTGTCTCAGATGATGAGATGTGCTTTGGCAAAAACAAAATTGCTAAAAAAATTTAACTTTTTAGCCCTCTTCACCTAAACTAAACTAAACTAAAAGGATGCTGATACCAAAGATCTCTGTTGTAGAGATGAATGCCAGCTCTCTACTAAATACAGTAACAATTCTAAAGAGATCTTCCTTTTTTTACTCCTAGGTCTCTAAAGCACAGGCCTGACCAAACTTCATACTTAGCCATCTTCCCTAAAGATATATTTCATTAATTTCTGTCAACAGTCCTGACTAGATTATCTCACCAAGAAAATGAGTGCGTAGCTGCAAGATCAAAGCGTTAGGAACTAGTTGTGAAAGTACTGATCAATATAATCTACTGAATATTGTCTTTAGGGAAAAAAAGGAACCATGTGTCTGATGTCCCAAAGAGAGGCTTCTAAAAAGTTGTATGTCCATAAATCCCTGTTTGGCCAAGCCTGGCACCATATTCACTGGCCATTCCCAGATGGTTGGGAATTTTTTAAAGATTTTTTATTTTTTATTTGACAGAGAGAGACCACAAGTAGGCAGAGAGGCAGGCAGAGAGAGAGGGAAGCAGGCTCCCCGCTGAGCAGAGAGCCCAATGCGGTGCTCGATCCCAGGACCCCGGGATCATGACCTGAGCTGAAGGCAGAGGCTTTAACCCACTGAGCCACCCAGGTGCCCCCATAACACATTTTTTTAATAAAAATGTCAAATTAAGCTCTTCTGAAAACTACAAGCCTTAGAGAAATAATTCAGTGACATTACTGAAGTTACAAGCAATGCAACAGAGTTGGAAATTCTCTCTGGCAGAGTCATTCATTTCTAAATAAAGAATCATCAATCATTTAAGGCTGTGATTAATGGCAAAATAAAGCTTACTCTCATAAGGGCAAGCATGACAGTTTAAATTCATTTGTTCATCCAATAAATATATCTGTAACTTAGTATTTATCAGAATGTAAAATCTGTGTTTTCTTAATATTTATATAGTTGAGGGGCACCTGGGTGGCTCAGTCATTCAGCGTCTGCCTTCGGCTCAGGTCATGATCCCAGGGTCCTGGGATTTAGCCCCGCACTGGGCTCCCTGCTCAGCGGGAAGCCTGCTTTTCCCTCTCCCACTTCCCCTGCTTGTGTTCCCTCTCTCACTGTGTCTTTCTGTTAAATTAATAAATTTAAAAAAAATGTATATAGTTGAGTTGTGTTAACCTCAATTTTACCCACATACAAAATCATTAAGAAATCACACATGGGGAGTGCCTGGGTGGCTTAGATGGTTGGGCATCTGCCTTCGGCTCAGGCTATGATCCCAGGGTCCTGAGATCAAGCCCCGCATCGGGTTCCCTGCTCAGCAGGCAGTCCACTTCTCTCTCTCTCTCCCCACTGTGCACCCTGCTTGTGCTCTCTCACTCTCTCTGTCAAATAAATAAATAAAATCTTTAAAGAGAGAAAGAGAGAGAAGGAAATCACACAGGACACATTTGTTAAATTTCCCAAATCAAGTGGATAATTTGGTAATTTGGCTTGTGACCCTTTGTTGTGTAGTGACTATGGGTAAGCACTGCATTGAACTCTTTGTCTATGAATTTTCTTTCTTCCCATCCCCCCCATTGGCCCCCCCCAAAAAACAAATGAACATGAGAAGAAATCAAAGATTATAAATATTAAGCATCTTGTCTGCTAATATGTGGCAGTGTGAAGATTTGAACAGTTTCTCTCTAAAATCACAAAATCTGTGCTTAGTCCTATAGACTGCATTGTCATCCCTAAATGGGGCTCATCAAATCTCTTCTCTGGGTAAGTCAGTCATAATTCTAAATTAAGAATTAAAAAACCCAAAGAGATACCACGGATATTATAATTATTGGTGCATTACAGTGGGAAACAGTACAGAAAATTACAAAGGCTAGTTAAAAAAGGATAGGATTTAACTATCCTATGAAATAAGTAGCTATAATAAATGGAAGCAATTTAAAAAAGCATTAAAAGAAGACCCAAACCCTATGAAGAAAACACTAATCCAAGAAAAAAGAAGAAGAAGACACTAATCCATCATCGAGGTATTCAAAGTTTTCTACATGTCACCCAGCTCCAACCTCCTGTCCACGCACGTGCAACCTTGATTCATACAGTTTAAAATCCGAGTCACTGAAGGGGAAAGTAAACGGTGTGCTCCAGAGCATAAAAAAAGAGTTAAAAGCAGATGTTGGTTTCAGTCCACCACTGAATTAGAATACTACCAAATTTTTTTTAAGCTGGTGAGAAAACATTCTTTTTCCATCTTTGGACTTTACTGATTATAATTACATGAATAGTACAATAGAATAAGAACTGTAACATGAAAAGGCAAGGGACTATAAACTGCTCCTATTTTTTATGAGTTAAAAAAAAAAAAATGGAGTGCAATGGGAATGAAGGGATGTGTTTTCTCCTCCTAGGCTCAAGGAGCAAAATGCACACTATTCCTTCTCCCAAGGCACTCGGAGTTCAGTAGGAGAGGCAGATAACAAAACAACACCAATACAAGCTGGTATGACCTATGAGGTATTAAGAATGAGAAGCTAATGGAACACACAGGAGATGCATCCACCTAGCACAGCAAGAACTTGGACCAAGGAAAGAGTAATTACAATGAAGTTTAGGGGACTGATGGAGAAGGTGAATTATGTAATCCATTATCATATGTGTTGGGAGGGTAGGGGTGAGGCCAAGGCAAATGTCTAAGGCTTCTTGGGCAGTAAGGAATCCAATGGAACTAGCAATTAACACAGGGAAATAAGAGCAAGAATTATTTACAAAAGGCAAGATAACCTCCATGTTGAATGTGTTCAGCTCAAAAACTGATAAATTAACAAAGTCAAGGCTAACTGTAGCCCGACTGGATATTCAGGTTTAAAGTTTAGGAACAAGGTGTGGGATAGAACTGAAGAAGACAGAACCACCACCCCCTCCCCAAGCAAGGGGGTAAAGTGAAAAGAAAATAAGATAAGGACAGAACGATAGGGATCACAGACTTAGTGGAAGCACAGAGAAAAGGGAAGTCTTTTTTCTTTTTTTGAAGATTTTATTTATTTATTTGACAGGAAGAGAGATCACAAGTAGGCAGAGAGGCAGGCAGAGAGAGAGAGAGAGAGAGGAGAAGCAGGCTCCCTGCTGAGCAGAGAGCCTGATGTGGGGCTCGATCCCAGGACCCTGGGATCATGACCTGAACCGAAGGCAGAAGCTTTAACCCACTGAGCCATCCAGAAGCCCCAAAAGGGAAGTCTTCATGAAAACTAAGGACTCGCCAGGGGGACCTCCGTTTCCTCAGGGAGGAAAAGGAACGAGGATCAAGGAAGCTGAAAGCAGAAGTTTCAATGAGGGAGTAAGCAACCATCTCAACACTTCAAAGAAGTGGGCTGAGGAAGGCAGAGGTGCATCCACAGCTTTAGGCTACTGGGAGGGCTGCAGAGACTTTGGAGATACAGGATCTGGAAGGCAGAAAATTGGGAAGGCAAGAAGCAAAGATATGACAAGAGACACCCTTTCAGGAGGCTCTGCTGTGAGGAGGAAAGAGATACTCTCTAAGCATACACCAGTGAAGATACAATAAATGAACAGTGTCACTTCATTAAGATAGGCTAAGTTTTAAAAATTAAAGTCCTAAAGGAAGACATGTAAAAGCAAACTAAGTACACACTGTAAATAGGCAAAACTCAGGTTTTAATCATAGATACCCCCTTCAAAAAATTCACAATTGACTTTTCCCTCTAAGTTACAATTTTCATGTCTTATGTGGATGGCAGAAGTCTAAATAACATTTGTTAAATAGAACTGAAGTTCAAATGTCTAATTAGGATAGAGCTATGGCTAAAACCCAGATCTTTTGACTTGCCAGGTAATTTTCTTTCAATGACAAGGCAAAATATTATGTCCTTACACTTACAGTAAACTTTTTAAAAAGAAGGCATATGCAATATCATTAATCATTAGGGAAATGCAGATCAAAACCACAATAAAATACCACCTCATACCCATTGGGGTGGCTAACATTAAGAAAAACAGGGGGGTCCTGGGTGGCTCAGTTGGGTTAATCATCCAACTCTTGATTTCGACTCAGATCATGAACTCAGCGTCATGAGATCTAGCCCCACGTTGGGCTCCATGCTCAGTGAAGAGTCTCTTTGAGATTCTCTCTCTCCCCTCTGCCCCTCCCCCCATGCATTCTTTCTCAAATAATAAATAAAATCTTAAGAAAATCAGAAAATAGAAAGTGTTGGTGAGGATCTAGAGAAACTGGAATTCTTATGCACTGTTAGTGGGAATGTAAGGTGCAGCCTCTGGGAAAACAGGATAACGGCACCTCAAAAAATTAAACATAGGATCATGCTATATTGCAGTAATTCTTCTTCTGGGTATATACCCAAAAGAAGTGAAAGAAGAGACTTGAAGAGCTATTTATACACCCCATATTCATAGTAGCATTATTCACATTCAGCCAAAGATGAAAGCCATACTGGTGTCCATCGCTGGATGAATGGATAAGCCAAATGTGGTACATACATATAAAAGAATATTACTCTACCTTATAAGGAAACTGACACATGCTAGAACATGGATGGACCTTGATAATATCACGGTAAGTGAAATAAGGCTGTCACAAAAGGACCAATGCTATATGACTTTACTACATGAGAGTAGTCAAATTCATGGGGACAGAGAATAGAATGGTGGTCTCCAGGGGTTGGGGGTAGGGAAAGAGGAGAAAAATGTTGTTTTGGGTACAGAGTTTCAGTTCTGCAAGATGAGAACAGCTCTGGAGATGGTTGGCGGTGATACTTGCA
Source organism: Mustela putorius furo (assembly GCF_011764305.1). NCBI lineage: Eukaryota > Metazoa > Chordata > Mammalia > Carnivora > Mustelidae > Mustela > Mustela putorius. Next base: position 561,901 of record NW_025422115.1, on the reverse strand, counting down.
CAATAACGTGAATGGACTTCACCACCATTGAACTTCACTCTCAGAAAACGGGTAAGATGGTAAATTCTAGGTGTATTTTACCAATGTTTAAAATAAAATGTACATAAGTTAGAAAACCAATTTTTAAGCCAAGCTGGAGTGAATAGATAGATTTATAAAGTGGTACCTTGAAGAGGTCATATGAGAAGTACCTGGTACCTGGGTGACTCAGGCAGTTAACAGTCCGGCTTTTGGTTCTGGCTCAGGTCATGATCTCAAGGTCATGAGATCGAGCCCCACATCAGGCTCCGTGCTCAGTGTGGAGCCTGCTTAAGATTCTCTCTCCCTCTGTCACGAACCCCTCCCCCAATAAAATAAATAAACAACTCTTCAGAAAAAAAAAAGAGAGTTGTATTAGGTAAAATTGTTTAAAAAGAAGCCTCTTTTTAAACAATTTTACCTAATACAACCTCTTTTTTAATTTATTTATTAGGTAAAATAATAAGATAGATGTTACTATAGCTGGGTCAAAACCTCAGGTGACCACATGTGCCAAGAAAGGAACAAGAAGACCTAGGTAGGCTGAGCTGTGGCGGGGGCTGAGGCACGAGGGATAAGGCACAGGGCTGGAGCTGTGCTGGTTTTTCAAGAGATACTTCCAGCCTAAACATGTATGTGAAATTTCCAGCGTTTTATATCCTGGCAGTCGGAGTATCACTACTTTCAAATCATTTTCCATAGGCATCCTTCTATGTCATTACATAAATATCAACATATGGCTTTTCATTTGGATAAAATGTTTGCTAAAACTTGACTATGAGAACATTTTTCTGCTGCTTCTCACTCTATAAACACTCAAGAGCAATTCACATTTAATAACACAACAGAGACAGCTTTTTTCCCCAGAATGGATCATTTTTGTACCAGCGTTGTCGGGCTCTGCTGTCGGTTGTGCTCTCTTCGTCCCTCTGCACTGAATTCAATAAATAAGCATAAAAGTCAAAATGTATTATTTGAGGCCATTTTTCCCTTAACTTTAGGGCTGTTCTCTGAGTGATTTCCCCTTGTGGATGTCACGGCAATTAAACAACCGAGATACAAAGACCCTTACTGAGTTAATAAAAGGAAAAATATACAACTCGCCGCTCCCCCATTGTGAGGTATAAATTCACTTAGGTGCTTAGATAAAGTTGTTTTCAAGGTTATTCTATGGTGTTAGTTCCTTGGAGAGCCCAGTGATTTACCTTAATGTGTTTTCAGACTTTGAATATATTAAAGAAATCCCACACCAAAACACATGATTCATAGGCTTCTATACTAACTCCCAGTACAACCCCCATCATGTGAAATTTTAAAATTAGTCCGTGATCACAGCTGAAGAACAGGCAGTTTCTGCACAGTTGTACAAGATGACAATTAGGTTAATGTAAAATGTAAACGTACTACAAGCCTAGAATATCTAGCACAGAATGCATACTATCCCAGAGATATATTTGTAGAGATACACACATTGTGGACAGAATGAACCACAAATCTTCATTAACTCAGCCATGAAAATTTGTTTCTCTGATGCCAGTAGCTGCCTGGAAAATGATTTATAATTTTAAATGCAAGACACGCAAATTATAAAAATGGTACCTAAACTATGCTTACGGCACTGCATAATGATGTATAAGTATGAACTAGATTGATGGGAACAACGACTGGTTTTTTCAAAGCAGAGACTATTGGCTTTCTTTCTAATTCTAAAAATGTTATGCCCTTTAGTATTGACATGGCACTTTGTGCAAAGAATACATATGAAAACAAAAATTGATGTGCGTGTTGGTATTTATTTGTTTGTTAGAGAGAGAGGGAGAGAGAGTGAACACAGGTAGAGAGAGTGGCAGGCAGAGGCAGAGGAAGAAGCAGGCTCCCTGCCAAGCAAGGAGCCCGATGTGGGACTCGAGCAAGGAAGCTGGCATCATGACCTGAGCCAAAGGCAGCTGCTTAACCAACTGAGCCACCCAGGCGTCCCTGTGCATTGGTATTTTATATATGTATGTCTTTGTGTGCTTTCCTCCAACAGAAAGGAAAAGTTCAATCCAAACTCATCTTGGATGACAAGTACATTTCTGAGGATCGGGTGTGATAAATGGAAGGCAGATGCCTGGAGAGAGATTACTGCAAATGATTCTGAGGCTCAGTGGGAAACCTGATGTTATCAGCCTGAAAATCTGCCCCAGGCTTCAGAAAAGGGAACAGTGGCTCCAGACCAGTCAGAGGCTATCTCTGTTCAGCTCCTAATATCAGAAACACAGATCCTGTCTGAGGACCTAATGTATTCTATGATTTTCCGTAGAATAATCAACTCAAGAGGCCTCTACAACTCAAAAAACGCGACATAGCTAATTTAGTTCTGATCTGACAGCCAAAGGGGAAAAGTCCAGGTATGGGGTTTTTTATTAATTAATTAATTAATTAATATTCCAGAAATAAATTCTTAAAACTCAATGCAGTCACTTCATTTGCCTGGAGCAAAAGTGTCGGATGATTACAACAGCCATTTATTTAATCGGATCTGTTATTCGGTTGGTAGAATTCTTATTTATTTGCAGTGAAAGGTTTTCACACTTACTGTCTCCATACAGAACAGAAACTTCCAGAGGGAAAACAACCTGTATAAATATCTACACAAATGTTCAAAGAGCATCTAGGTTTGGGTTTAATAACGTCATTTAGTAAATTTCTGCTTTCCTATAAAGTAGTAGTGATGTAATACAATTATTTTCTATTCTAAGGACCAAATTATACTATTCTATACTTAGGCAACAAATCCAAAAAACCAAGTCAACCCATGATGACCCAGTCTACACTGCGGAGTGAGTTTCCGGTGACAGAGCATAAAGGGGTTTTGAGTCAGAAACTTGCACCTTTGCAAAGCCTCACTGGCTGCTTTAATTCATTTTCTATAAATACTCAATACAATTCAAGCTTCATAATTGACAGAAAAAGGCTAAAAATAATCCATAGTTGAAAAGAGTCAGACTTAAAGGAAGAGGAAGCTCTTAGTTCCAGCAGGTGTCTTGACACAAATGAACAGAATCTTGACAAAGTGAGAAGAGGACAGTGTGTCCTTTGCAGAAAGCTAAAAGCATCACACAAGTTTACATATGTTTTAACCATGAAAGGGAAGTTAAAGCAAGCCTAGCCACAGCTCTGGGCTCACCTGACCAGCCAGTATCGTAAGCAAGTGAAAACAGAAGCTATTGCCAGATGCAAAGTTCGGTCAACTTGGGTTGTATACAAGGGGGAAGGCTCACTGAACCCACAGCAAAGACCTCAGCCTGGAGCGGCCCTCCTTTCCTTGATGTTCAGTGCTACCAAGTCTGACAGTAAATTCTGCATGAAGGAGAAAGGAGCACCCCCTCCCCCACCGAGGGGAAAAGTGGGTGCAGCAAACTTTTGGAGGGAAGACCTAGGGATTTTGTTTTGTTGGTTCAGGCTGTTAACAATAGAATCTGTTCTCCATACAGATCAAACACCTAGCTCTCTCACCTCAGGTTTAGACCAAGCATCACCTCCTTAGGGAGCCTTACCTTTCTTTTTTCTTTTCTTTTCTTTTCTTCTTGAGGGAGAGGAGAGCCTGAATGCGGGGCTGGGCAGGCACAGAATTAAAGGGAGATGGAGAATCTTAAGAAGGCTCCACACCCAGCACAGAGCCCAACATGGGGCTTGATCTCAAGACACTGTGATCACGACCTGAGCCAAAATCAAGAGTTGGATGCTTAACTGACTGAGCCACCCAGGCACCCCAAGTGCCTTAACCTTAACCCTCACCCTGACCTTGACCCTTTAGTATGAAAGCACATGTTTGCACTATAATCTGTCACACCTGACATTCAGCATGGCCTTCATGATCAAAACTGTCCCATGAGTTGGTGTATTTGGACTCTCCTATCCACTCCCATCCCCCCACAATAATTAAGTCCTCTAAGGAGAGGAGATGGTATTTGCCCAGTCCACCCCTGCACTTCAGCACCCAGAACAGTACCTGGCACACAGCGGTTGAGTTTAGACTGAATGAATGAATGAACTCATTCAGAGGGCAATTCCCTCTACTACAATCCTGACTGAATACTCATCAGAACTCCGAGCCTGCATAGAGACCAGCACCTCCCAACAACCTAAAAAGTTTCACAATTGGTGAGCTTTCCCGTAAATGCTTCATCATTGAATAACTATTGATGGGCAATCTACGGATTGCTCTCTGATAAGGTGTGGGAGCAGCTTCGTGCACTGGGTCCAGCGCATCACATCAATAATGATGACACAGCCTTCCTAGAGGTTTGGGTGTAACCTGCTGTGGTTACACGCCTCCCATCTGGATTTCCCCAAAACATTTCATCAGTAGAATGATCTACTTTTCTTATCACCTTTATAAAATCACGGTCAACAAGTTGCCAGAGAAGTCCTTGCACTCCAGCATAGAAGAAGGCCACCGAACTGGGGGGTCTCTGAAACTATCCACCAAGGGCCGAGGGGTCCTCGACCCGGGCATGACTGCAAGCCTATGAGGCCAGCTACGCTTCACTCCTCCCATCAACATTTGGATTTCAGTAAGCTGAGATCCTTTTCCAGTCTTGAGACAGCGGGTGTCCCAACAGGAGAAAAGGCAACAGGTGAGGTCTCCAAGGCACACACCTGAGGAACAGAAGGACACGTGCTCAGTCACCTCCGAAAGAATCCAAACATCTGAAGCAAACGTGGAAAACTGCCACAGGTGAACCAAAACGAGTCAGAGACATGCACAACCAAGACTTTCCTCGTCTATGGTTGAAGGAAGATTTTTAAAATGCAGATGAAAGGGTATTTCCTACAGTCATGTGAAGGACAGTTTATTTGAAGACCGTACCTCTCAGCCTGTTAGTGATGCATTAAAGTGACATCTGTCCAGATCATTGAACTTTCTGTGTCTATACCTGAAGGGGTGACTCACTATCGCAAGGCAGTCAGCACGCCCTAGCATTTATGTGGCGTTCCGTTACAAATGAAATCAAATGGAAAGGTAAAGAACACTATTATCAATATTAAAACCATGTATCTTTTAAAAAGGTTATATCGATCCCCCCGCCCCCTGCTTCTCAGATTCCATCAATGCCAGTGCCAGCTCGGTGAAGTAGACACGATCCTATGACAGCTTCAGTTGGTAATTCCCAAATGAACTTCCCCAATGTTCTACAGTCTCGCAGGGCATGCACTCTGCAACTCATGTCATAGACTGTCAGCTACAAAAAGGCTGGAAGCGATCCCAAAACCTCCAAAACAAATCTCCCCACTGAGCTAAAATGCTGCAAATGAGGTTTTAAATAGGATGGAATCGCTAGGTTCTGTTAGGACCAGTGAACGTGACACATGGTAGTTCTTCAAAGCTAATACGAGCCTCCCACCATCAAAGCCTCATTTTACTGATGGGAAAACAGAGGCACAGAAGGCTTAAGTTACTTGCCCAACATCACACACTGAAAATTCTGCAGAGCCACCTGTGAGCCTAGCGGCCCAGCTGTATATCCTTGTTCTTTGTGACACTTTGTCCCTCTGTCTTTTTCACCTAACTCCTGCTCAGCGTCAACATTCCTGAAAGGGCCAGCACTGTGAAGAAACTATCACAAAAACTGCACAAGGTCATGCAGTATGAGAGGAACATAGAGCGCCAATCTTGGGCACCTGGGTGGCTCAGTGGGTTAAGCGTCCAACTCTCTGTTTCAGCTCAGGTCATGGTCCCGGGTCATGGGATCGAGTCCCCCATGGGGCTCTGCGCTGAGGGCAGAGTCTGCTGAGCTCCTTCCACTACTCTAGTTTGCAAGCTTTCTCTAAAAAATGAAAACTTTGGAAAAATAAAAAATCCCGATGACTCCCGGCGACCTCTACAAGACTTTGAGGGTCACTTACTCGCCAGCCTTCCAGATTCAAGTCACATTTTCCCTCCACTTCTCGGTCCAAACAGAACTCGCCTATCTTTACAATCCTCTCTGCTCCCAAGAGGGTTCCTCTAATCATCTTTTCAGGAAGATCTATCTTGACTCTCCAAGGAGATGTGCATTTTGAAATCAGAAACTGCTTCTGTTTTCCCTGTTGTTCCATTTAAACTTGAAATCCTTAGCGAATCAATACTTTTTTTTTTCCCTTCTCTTTTTCAGCCATCAGAAATGTAGGCTGTGAACCCAATGAAACTATTTGGTGTCACCTTCCAAAGTCAAACTTCCAAGGTATTAATTCGTCCACATATATTTAGGAAACACTGTCTGGTTTCCCTGAGGAGTGGCTGGGCTTTCATCAAATTATACTATAATCACCAAGAAAATGCTAAATTCAGCACACGATCAATGCGTGCATGTCCAGTATCAGCTTTCTAATGTCAAGACTTACTTAAAAATGCAAAAGGGAAAAAATACCTTAAACGTGAAAGGAAAAAATCTAAAGGAAAAAAAGGAAGAGATAGTGTCTCAACTCTAAAGATAAGAACCTCCACTGGGGTAAAATGCACTGAATTTAGATAATTTTTATTGCTCCCTCAAATGTGTCTCAAAAAAGAAAAAAATCTGTCTCCAGTTAATTTTTGAACTGAAATTATGCAATTTAGTACCAGGTCCTACTCCTGCTTTCTGCCCTCTCTCTTCTCATTCTTCTGGTTAGAAGGCAACATAGAGCCAAACACCAACAGTGAAGAGGCGTCTGATCCATGGGGAAAAGCTGCCTTAACATGGTTGGCCACTCAGTTCTCCAAAGTGTGGATATGGCAAAGGAGCCAGACTCCCACTTTTCCTGGAATAACAGGCATTTATAAAGTACGTGTTACACACAAAGCACTCTGCAGGAATTACCACTAATATTCACAGCACGCCCAGGTGAATAGTCGCAAACTCTGTTTTACAAAACAAGAAACCAGAATTTTGGAGCCACTGAAGTCTTACAAGGGCAGAATGGATATTTGAGCCCAGGGTTTGTCCAGACTTGGGGCTCTTCCCAGTAACTCAGTCATGGTGAGACAAGGAAGCCACAGTGTGAGGCTCCATCAATGCCCTACTGGAGAAGAAGTGTCTTCTCTGGTCCCACTCCCTGCCCACCCCATCTGCAGTGACCTCCAGAAACGCTTACTGAGTAGACAGAAATACTCAGGACACTTTCCTCCCTGTAATCATTTCAAGCAGCACGCACTGGAGGACTGGTTCTCCTGATCGCAAATGGAGATGTTTGGCTGATAAAATCTGGAAATAAATACCAAGACTTTTTTAGGAGCTTTAACAAGTTAAACAAATGCAGAGTCTTTTTAAGAGTCTCATGTCTGAGGAAGAGTTTGTTTAAGTGACATTTAAAGACTACAGAAAAAGGCCTGTTATCCCAGAATCAAATTGGCCCTGGCAATGTTTTGTCAAGGTATGCCTTTAGGAAATTGTAATTGTGCAGAGAGGCACGCAGTGAGAAGTGACTCAGCCCAGACTAGAGGTCTCCATAAGGGAACCACTAGTATATTTCTAGTGCTTATTAACAGAAAACAAATGTACTGATGCACCAGCACATAGTGTGAATATATGTGTGTGTGTAAAGAGGTCCTGCTCTACACTATTCCATTCATGCTTTCTATGTAATCTTAAAAGCAGCTGTAAGGGTGAGTGGCTCAGTCAGTTAAGCAGCTACCTCTGGCTCAGGTCATGATCCCAGTGTCCTAGGATCGAATCCCTCATCGGGCTCCTTGCTTAGTGGGGAGCCTGCTTCTCCCTCTGTCTCTGCCTGCCTGTGCTCTGTGCTTGCTCAATCTCTCTCTCTGTCAAATAAATAAATAAAATCTTAAAAAAAAAAAAAAGCAGCTGTAAAATCAATGATTTTTAAGCACTAAGACAGCTCTCAACCAGAGCCACTAGAGAAAAAATAACAATAAAACAACCAAAAAAATCTCATAGCAAGGGCTGGTTTTCAATCCAGCTAGACCAAGGTTATTACTACAAACCAGAGACACTACCAAAATTATACCAACAAGACAGCCAGAACTGCTCAGCAAAATTTACATTAAAAATAGTTTAACAACAACAAACTCATCATTCATTGCATATCATGAAAGAACCGACTTCCTTTTTTTTTTTAAAGATGTATTTATTTGGGGGGGGTGTGAATGGGGTGTGGGGCAAAAGGGGAGAATCTCAAACCAACTTCCCTCTGAGTGGGGAGCCACAACATGGGGCTCGATCTCATGACGCTAAGATCATGACCTGAGCTGAAACCACAAGTCAGACACTTAACTGACTGAGCTATCCAGGCGCCCCTGAAAGAAACCGACTTCTAATTGGAATGGATAGAGACAACACTGATGAGGGCTTTATTCAAAGGCGCATGAAGTTATGATGGGTAGGACATGAGGACAGATGCTGGGCCATTTTGGTCATATCCTGCTGCTTCCCATAGACACCACATCAGCCTCAACAGAAAGGTAAAATGCAGTCCTAAAGGAAGTGTAATGAATAGAGCTTGAAATATGTATTCTCAATTTCCTTCCGTGTTCTCAGTGAACAGACTATCTAGATTAAAGAAAGGTTCCCAAGAGGTACCTCAGAAGTCCCCATGGGGATAAGCAGAACATTCAGCAGAAGTTAACTCTTAGCTTCTCCAAGATCACATCAACCAGAATACCAACCCCATCTGTACACTGTGGACCCTTAAAACATCTCATTTGGTCTTGATATTTATAAATGAATGAACAGCAAAAAAGCACTCAGATCCAATCAACAGCACCACAAGAATTATATCTGGATTTTAAAATGTCAACATCTGAATCTCCTTAAAAGCTGACATCAGTTTAAAAAACAAAAAAAACACACAGTTAAGTTGTTCTCTTGGGGTTGTTCTCATGTGGAACGAGCCATGAGTTTTACAATTACTGACTGCTTGTTTTGCTACACAAATTTATTATAACAATTTCGTGTTTTAAATCCTCGCTTGGGTCAGATAGGAAAGAGAGACCTTTTCAGAGCATCTAATTTCACATATTCACAAGCTTCTGGCAGAAAATTGTTCTAACGTGATGTGTTTATCAAGATCGTGCCAAATCCATCTCCAGAATAGGGGTTAGCAGGAATCCAAAGCTTTATCGATGTGGCTTTTAAAGCAACCTCTGTGGTGAAGGGTTTCAACTCTGCATTCAGCCTGGGAATGCACAGAGCAGCTGCTTCCAAATCCACGAGCCAAAGAAATACCTGGCATTTTAGCTGTCATGAGTCTTGGAGACTCCCTAGTTTGGGGGCTAAACCACGTCACCGGAAAATAAGTCAGAACAGAGTTGTTAAAATAGTCCAGGCTTAGGATGGAATAGTGGGGGGTGGGGGTTGGAAGTAAAATTCCATCCAATGGACTGACCCTGTACAACTCACATGGCTTCTCTGGGTCTCAGTGCTCTCTTCTATAAAATGGGTATGACTCCTATCCAGCACGGTTCCTGAGAATAAGATGATACTGCGACCTTGCAAAACCTCCATAACCCCAGGAGCGGGCACGTGACATGAAATATATGCCAGCTGAATCCACATGCCCTATAAACCAGGGAAAACAAAAAGCCTCTTCCACCAAAAGAGAAAAACATCCATGAAAAGGCACATATTGGCAAGGAACACAAAAACTAAGCACTCAATTATTGATTTATAATCTTGAGCTCACGGTGACAAAGGCAGAAGTGGACACAAAGCCGGAATTTGGAAAGGAAGCCGTTAACAAAGCAAGTAAATGCCAATCGGCTATTAATGAGCAGGGCGGCACCAACCTGTTCAAACTTTTTCTTTTTAATCACATAAAGAGTTCATGATGTTTAGAAACAATGAATCATATACCTTCTCAGGTCTGCCATGTCTTCTGGTTCAAATATTAACAGAGTTTGAAACTTCCTGAGAACCTTCTTTCTCATCCCTTGCTAAAGCCAAACGTTTCTGTGCCAGCGCAAATCAAATAGATTTAAGAGAAAGAAAGAAACATCAGAGAAATTCTGCCTGTTTAGGCAGGTCTAAAACGCTGAAAGCGACTTCCACCAAAGATTCTTATAATATCCAAAACACTCGACTATGTAACAAAGTGTGTGACAACCACAGCAGAGAGGAAGTTAAGTTAGAAGGGGGACACCAGGGGCGCCTGGGTGGCTCAGTCGGTTCAGCGTCTGCCTTCCTCTCAGGTCATGATCCCAGGGTCCCAGGATCGAACCCCATGTCAGGCTCCCTGCTCAGCAAGGCATCTGCTTCTCCCTTTCTCTCTGCTCTTTCCCCTGCTCATGCCTGGGTTCCTTCTCTGTCTCTCACACTGTCAAATCAATAAATAAAATCTTTAAAAGAGGGTGACACAAAGACTGGGAGAAGATGGAGACAGTTCGTTAACAGACAATTGTCTGTTGCATTTCAGCAACAGACAAGAATTCTCGCTCAAGTGAGACACATTGCCAGAGGACAAATGGCGACATACTCATTCACCAGACAGACTGACCAGGGGAAGGTAAGCAAGCCTGCAGCACCACTGGACCCCACCTCATTCAGGAAAGAGCAACAGGAGGTGGAAGCACTGACCCCCAAGGCCATTTTCAGACTAGAAACCTACATATGTAATAATTATGTGATGTTTTACACTTGGTAAGACTGTTAATCATAATGATATTGGTTATATACAATTACACTATATGCATTATACACATTATATATTATATATATACATTATAATGTATATATACATTATATGACATGACATAATATAGTATCCTTTTCTAAGTTCTCAAACTAAACACCAACATCTTTCCCAATAGCCCCCTCCCCACTACCACCCAAAACACAAATTATCATACAATCATCACAATCATTATTTTTACTTGTTTCTGGTCTGAGTGGGGTTTGCTTCATTTTTGTACCATCCCCTCAGTCACCTCTTGGCTCTGAATGTGGGGACAGTCATGCAGATAAGTTTAGTACTTTCTTTTCTAGGTTTCCTGACCAGATCACAACCTCTTGTGAATATGTCTTTTGTATGTATGTATGTATTTATTTATTTGTCGGGGAGAGACAGAGCACAAGGAGACAGAATGGTAGGCAGGTGCAGAGAAAGAAGTAGGCCCCCTGCTGAGCAAGGAGCTGGATGCAGGACTCAATTCCAGACCCTGAGATCAGGACCTGAGCTGAAGGCAGTGGCTTAACCCACTGAACCATGCAGGCGCCCCCCTATGTCTGACTTTTAATGTACAAAGTTGATCATAAACTTTCAGTTCCTCAAAAGCATCCATCCAGCAAATTCTGAAAACCTGTCTGTTCTTTCCAAATGTTGCTTCATGCTACAGAGGGATCCCTGCCCACTGCTGGCTCACTCCAGCTGCCCAGTCCTACTAAGTGCAAGCAGCCCAGTCCCTCACTGCTTGGCTCCCATGGCACCTTGCCCCTTATCCTTAGCAAACAGCACACTTTCTTGCAGGTTCCCATCTTGGCTGTAAGCTCTCAGGGGACAGGGAGATGATTCACAGCTAAAACTCCATATAATGCATGCTCAATTAATAGTATTTTGGACAAAGGAACATGTATTTATTTATTTCAGCCACTTTCTTTTTTTTTCCAGTTTTTTTTTAATAAAAATATAATATATTTTTATCCCCAGGGGTACAGGTCTGTGAATTGCCAGGTTTACACATTTCACAGCACTCACCATAGCACATACCCTCCCCTATGTCCATAACCCCACCCCCCTCTCCCAAACCCCCTCCCCCAGCAACCCTCAGTTTGTTTTGTAAGATTAAGTGTCCCTTATGGTTTGTCCCCCTCCCAATCCCATCTTGTTTCATTTATTCAGCCACTTTCTAACACAATTTTTAAACAAGCCTTCGACTCAACTCTGAGCACCTACGGAAACCTAATATTCTACACAAAAATTAATTTTGTAGTATTGGTATCAGCAGTGCCTACAAAACAGCACTGGCTGATCTGTATGAGCTACAAAATGATCCAGATAGTTAATTTATAATAAATATGATATACAATAAATATGATATATCAGATATGATAAATATCTATCATAAATACAAATATTTATGATAGATATTTATAGTGAGTATTTTTTTTAAGATTTTTATTTATTTATTTCACAGACACAGATCACAAGGAGGCAGAGAGGCAGGCAGGGGGGAGGGTGGTTGTGGAAGCAGGCTCCCTGCCGAGCAGAGAGCCTGATACGGGGCTCGAGCCCAGGACCCTGGGATCGTGACCCGAGCCGAAGGCAGAATCCTCAAGCCACTGAGCCAGGCACCTGTATAGTGAGTACTTTTAACAAGAGAAAATAACCCATTAAGAGGACAGATGGCGGGCGCCTGGGTGGCTCAGTGGGTTAAACCGCTGCCTTCGGCTCAGGTCATGATCTCAGGGTCCTGGGATCAAGTCCCGCATCGGGTTCTCTGCTCAGCAGGCAGCCTGCTTCTCTCTCTCTCTGCCTGCCTCTCCATCTACTTGTGATCTCTCTCTGTCAAATAAATAAATAAAATCTTTAAAAAAAAAAAAAAAAAGAGGACAGATGGCAAGCATTTTACCTTACGACAATTATATGAGCTGAAACGCTGCAAATGAGCTTTCAATGAGCCCCTTGCCCCTCTGCTCCGGCCAGCCCTTGTTTGCTGTTCCACATTGCCACCCTCCTCCCACGGGCCAGATCGCAGGCTATCAACCATGCAAAAGGGCCAGAGAATTTATCTCCACCCTCTCAAGAACAAGTGGAAGTAGACTCTTTTCACCTTTCCCATCAAAGGACTTGGAATCTGTGCCTACCCTGCCAATGCCAGGGGAAATGCCCGCGTTTCCTTTGTGAACTGCTTCTCGCTTCCACCCTCTCCTTGGGAGATGGCATCATTCATTTGTTGATATTACTCAACCTGCTGAATTATTCAGTTGGGTTCTCTGCTGCATTATTCAATGTACCCAAACCTCTACCTTGGAGTCATGAGGACATTTCAAACTCACAATGTCCACAAAACTCATTTTTATTTGTTGAAAACTATTCTGTCCTGAATTGTGGTTTTAGCATCAACCCAGGGGCCCAAGGCACAAACCCCGGACACCACCTCCTACAACCCCCATCACCTACGCAATCTCCCAGATCATCTCTCAAACCCTCACACACCTCTGCTTCCCGGTTGCCTTAAGCCAAGCCCTAAAGCCTCTCTCCTGAACTAAGATAACTTCTTAACTCCTTTCCAGATGACTCACGGCGGGAATTAGGGCACCTGACTCCATTCAGCCATAGCACAGCAGGCAAGTTTGTCCTCAGGACTCTGTACGGATCACATCTGTCCAGCCACCGCTGTATCTTCTTCCAGTGCCTGACATTAAGACTCAGCACAACCAGGCAGGCGACAAATGACTATGTGAATGCATGAATGCACGGCTGAGACAGCCAGCACTCCCAGAATTAAGTTCTGCTGCCTGCCCTGCACTCAAATTAACGTTTGTCTCAACATCTGCGTGCGGAGAAGCGAAGGCTCCGGAACCTGAGGTCCATACCCAAAGGCAAACCACCATTTGGCACACTCACACATGTCCTCACATCTACACCTGTGTTCTTTTTTTTTTAAAGATCTTATTTATTTATTTGACAGACAAAGATCACAAGTAGGCAGAGAAGCAGACAGAGAGAGGAGGAAGCAGGCTCCCTGTTGAGCAGAGAGCCCGATGTGGGGCTCGATCCCAGGACCCTGGGATGGTGACCTGAGCTGAAGGCAGGGCTTTCACCCACTGAGCTACCCAGGTATACCACCTGTGTTCTTTTTCATGCCTCCTGAAATGATGGAGGTATTCCATGACAAAATATAGAGAGTTGCGGAGAACAATCATTTTCAGAAAGAAAAAAAAAAAATGTGAAAATGCAAAGCACAGCTCTTCTAGGTACCTTCCAGGACCTCATAGACAAACACACCATCATCTTCAAGACATCTGTGTCCTGGACAGGGAGCTGGGCTTTAGAAGAAAGTCCCCATGCCCATACCCAGAAGAAACCCACATTACAAAACAAGGCTACCTTCTGCTAATGGGGGGAATGCACATTAGCCCATCACCATACCAGGGAAGGAGGAAACATCCATGTTGCTCAATTACTAAATGCACTTGTGTCCATTTGCTTTCGAAACTTTAGAAATTCCCCCAAGGAGGGAATGACAAAATGGTACCTATCTCATCTGGCGATTTGTCCCTAAAGAAAAAGCTGTTAAACCCACATGGTCAGCAAATGACAATGATTGTTAAAAAGGGCCAGTCCACGTAGTCTCAAGTCTCCCTTCCAGCCTCCCCTACAAGACCCACACGCAACAAAGACACAGATGAAAACTTTCCCAGGCAGGAGAGAGGGGAAGTGCCTGAATCCTGGCTGAAATGCTTTCCAGCTGTGTGCCTGGGGACAATCCCCTTGTCTCCCTGGACTGCAGTTTTCTCACATTCAATGTAAGTGACAACAGCCCTGCTTTGTGGGGTTATACTCATGATTAAAAGAGTTCCTATTTCTTAGCACAACGCCTGAGTATAGTCCAGGTACTCCAAAAATGCCAGTGACCATAACATAAATGATACTCATATCACAGTCATAGCATATTAGTGTTGGCATGAATCCCACTCCTCTCTTACCATATCCACAGGGGAGTCTATGCCCAACCAGTTCGGTGAAATACCTAGATCACCGGGTCTCAAACTTCAGCATACACCGCAGTCATCAGGAGGGCTTCTCAAAATGCAGATCGCTGTGCCCCAGACACAGAGTTTCCAATGCAGAGGGTCTGGGATGGGGGCTGAGAGCATGCATCTCTAGTAAGTTAAAACCAGTTGTGTGGGTGCAGCTGGTCTGAAAGGACATGCGGAGAACCCCTGACCAAAGGGGCCTCACTGCATCCATGGAGGAGAGTACGGGGGTCCGTACCTCTGGCTGTCACCAGCCCTCCACCCACCTAGAATGCCCTCCCTGGACTCTTCCATCTTGGTAACTCCACCAACAATTCCAAATTCAGCTCAAGCCATCAGGAGCCCTCCAGGCTCCAGGCCAGCCCCTAGGACCCTGTGCTGTCAGAGTGAAATCAGCTCCATGAGGGTAGGAGCTCCCTGGTAAATAGGACCTTGCCATAGTCCGTGCCTGGGACATAGAAAAGCCTCCATTAACGATGAGTGGTAGAATAAGCGCTGGGAGCACCAATAGCCAAAGGCATCCCTGGAGAGCCAAGCAAAGTAGAAGGTCCTAGAAGTCAGCTCTGGGCCTTCCCTCTGGGCTGTTTACTAGATATGAAATTGCCCTGAGTCCACAATAAGCTGAGTATCCCTCCCACCCCAGCGACCAGCCTTGGTCCTGCATGGTTCCTGCTCAGTGAACCATGAGTCCTTTGCCTACAACCACAGTTGGCCCTCTTACTCTTTGACGGTAATGGCGCTTCAGCTTCCGGCCTCTCGCTGGCAGAGGCCCCTATGAGGGCTACAGGCTGCTAGGAGATGCTCAGTGTTCTCAGGGAGAGAGGGCTGCAATCAGGAAGCATTTTTATGTAAGCATTTCTGGTAAATTGCCCAAAAAGTTCTCAGCTGAAAGAGAAAGAAACTTCCAGCAAAGGGTGATCATATCTTTTTCCATTCTAAATAAGCATTCACTTTCATAACTAATTTTACATTATTTTTTTAAAGATCCCCAAGTCACTTGCCTTTCAGGTGTCACAAAATCTAGATCTGCCCACTTCACATCTCATGCATACTCTGCTCCCTGGCCCTTTTGGTCTTCTGGAAAGTTCTCTAATTCATCACTCTTGGCCCCTCCATGAGAGAATCTTAACCAAGCCAAGCACACGTCTACAAACACATTCTAGTCAGGATTTCAAATATTCCTAGAGAGGAGTTCAAGGTGCGTTGTTGATTTCACTGTCAAATGAAAACAAAAATAAAAATTGTGCCAAGCACAACTCGGGCAGAATATAGCCTACGTGATCCTCCCAACACAGGCAAAGACTCTCTTCTCCACCTCACCCCCAAAAAGACACTTATTTTCAACACCTTAAGATAATTTAATTACAAAACCCCTCAATATCTCCGTATAATTACTAACAATGATAAGGAAGAGTTTAAGAAAGCAAGTGCTCTCCGTGTCAGGAATATTATTTAAAATTCTAAGGACTAGGGATAACTGGGTGGCTCAGTCGGTTAAGCAGCTGCCTTCAGCTCAGATCATGATCCCAGGGTCATGGGATCGAGTTTTGCATTGGGCTCCTTGCTGGGCAGGGCGCCTGCTTCTCTCTCTGCCTTCCACTCTGCCTGCTGTGCTCTCTCTCTCTCTGACAAACAAATAAATAAATACTTCTAAAAAATTTTTTAAAAGTCTAAAGACTATTTTCATTCTCATCTACAGCCTAGTAACTGCAGTTTGAAAATCACTTCCGTGGTTGACAGGAATTTGAAGAAATTATGAGTTGTTATGGCTCATTCACTCAAAGGCTAAACTGGGAATATTCGGATTCCTTCCCACATAAGTGCACTGTAGTACTCTGTACAGTTCTAGAGATAGATCTAAGGAAAAACAGATACACCTTTTAAAATAAATGTTACATATATTCATATATGATTATAGATTTATACACACACACGCACACAAAGTCCTCTCTAGGTGAAAACAGTGGTTTCTTTTCATCTGAAAGATATGGAATCAAACTGACCTCTGTTAAAGGATATGAATAATAAGAAAATTAACTGTTACTTCAATGTGTAATACACAAGGAATACCTACAAAGTTTTACCGGATTTGTCCCTCTTGGACATATTTGGTCCTTAAAAATATGTTAACAAAGACGCATAATAAACTTTGTATTTTAAAAACTGCCGTTCATCTTCTTGGTCCAGACTGGTTATAGTTTAACCACACAAAGAGACTGAAAGCAATACTCATTTATTCATAACGGTCTCTTCAACTGACATGGATTGTTTTAGGAAAATAAATTTGAATTATTTTCCATTAAATCTGCCAGATTTACACTAAATGTCCGAGAACCATGGAATAGTGAAAAAGCACAGCTTTTGCATTCAGAAATATCCCCCTTGGCTCTCAGGTCCACTAATTACTTTCAACAAACTGCTAGATTCCTCCCTGCCTGGGTTTCTCACCTGAAAAGGGGGAATAATATCTACCTTGTGTATTTTACACAACAAGATAAAGTGCCCAATAACCTTATTTTGAGGATGGTTTTTCATAGTCCTTGTCAGCTGGGATGTCAGACTTCTTCAAAGATCTGCATTCTCCCTGCATTTAAACGCTTAGTACCAGAGATTAAAGAAATGCGGGCCCAAGCCCCTGCTCTTTCTGAGCACCCAGCTGCGCAGAATGAGGGCCCTAAGTGGCCCCTGTGTATCAACACCTGTGCTACCAAAAGGCACGCCAACCTGGTTCTCCCAGAGGTTCCTCCTTAAAAGACATACAACAAATACGTACTGAATTAAATGCTGCCGACCCAAGCGAAAATGGATGCTAATAGGAATCACAACCCGTAGACCTGTTTGCCACTCAGTGCGTTGGGAAGCAGGTTTTTGTAAAGTTCCAAGGTTCACCTGGAAGCTGCTTGGTAACTCCTGTCAATGTCACTTCCAGTCCGCACTTGGTAAGTACCTACCTACACGCCGCTGAAACCTTCAGACGTTCTAACCCGTTTATGGAAACCCAACCACGACTAAAAGCCTTCGGCGCCCCATTTGCTTGACAGATGGACCGCGCGCTGAGGAACTCACTGCGGAAGCAATCGCCTCTCAAGTTCACCACCACCATCACCGTATTGGGTTTTTTGGTTTTCTGGTATTTTTGTTTTTAATGTGCAAGACTCGAACCCCCACACAATTATCCTAAGGCTTTCTTCTCCTGGGCAGCTGCGCCAATGCCTGCGCTGGCAACCAGAGTTGAACCTCCGAGTCTCCACGAAGGGAGCACATGAAATCCCACACAAACGAGGGGCTAACCTCCGCAGAAAGAGCCCAGGCGGTGGCGGTGACTAACTCCACTGCGCCCCGAGGGGACCAACGGTGTGTCCTTTAAAAAGCCACGAATTCCTGGGGCAAGCCGCCTGCCCTTCGTGCGCTCTCCGGGACTGCCCCCCTCGGATTTCGGCCTCACTCCTTCGCACACCTTATTCCGGAAGCCGCGGCTCCCGGGAAGGAGCTCCGCTGAATTCCCAGCCCGAACCCTCAGGGTCCCCAACGCCTCACCTCGGTGGCGAGCAGGCGCCCGCCCCGGAAGAGAGCGGGCGGCGGCCCCCGCGTCCCCGCAGCGCGCGCTGCCAGGTGAGCCCGACCCCGCCCTCACCTGTCCGAGGCCGCGTCCCGGGGGCTGCCCAGGAGCCGGCGCGCCCCTCACCTGCCGGGACCCGCCGCCGCCGCCGCTCGCACGCGCAGAAACTGCCGGGACGCTCCGGGGGCGGGGGCACGTCTCGCGCCGTCCGACTTCCTAGACCCCCGCCCGCCAGCCCCGCCTCCAGGGGGCGGAGGCGGCCGCGCGTCACCTTGGAGCCACCTCCCCCCCAAGCGCGGTCGCGCGGCGGCCGGTGACTCCGCCCGCGGCTGCCCTGGGCCCCGGCGGGGCGAAGAGGAAGAGATCGCTCTTAACGCACTGGTCCGGCTTCGCTCGCCAAAAAAGGAAGATGCGCCCCAGCAGTCTGTGTTCAAAGTGAGGAAAGAGAACAAGTGTGACTTGCAAACTTGTAATGGCTGAGTAACGTGTCTCCGCGGATACTCAGAGGAGTGCTTGGGGCCGTCGCTCCCGAAAGGATCAGTGGGGAGAGCAACCTGCGTTTTTACCACCCTGACCCGGGCAGGAGGTACCAGAACCAGGCACCCCATTAAGCCCCTGCCATGTTTACAAGACGGCGGCTCCAAGTTCGGCCACCCAGATGCGCTAAGCTCTTTATTTGCTGAGCCTTGGCTCCTGGTCTGGAGAGATTGGGCCGATTTCCGTGCCCAGCGCGCTGAGTACTCCTACTCGGAGACCCTTAGAGATCCTTGGGTCCCATGACTGGACCTAAAGCGTTCAGCAAATATTTGCCCTTGGTTCCTTTCCCATGAACTTTCTTCCTCCTTCCTCTCCTTTTCCTGCTGTGCTCTTCTTGCACTTTTATTTACTCTTGATCTCCGCCTGGCGGTTTCTTTTCCACTCGACCTAGGAGCCCCTGTCTTCTGTGTTCTGAGTCGACCTTGCAAGACACTCGGTGGTTAGGGAGGAAACGGGCCAGATCCCTGCCTCCAGGATGTCAGAACTTCACACCCGGCCACCCCCTTGGAAGAGCAGGAATTAGATATAAAAGAGTGTGGGACAGACCTGGCGTTCTATAGGTGATGGGAGTGGGTGGCCTGTCACTGGAGAATTTAATTAGTGTAATTGGTGGTTAAGAGCCTGGGCTCCGAGTCAGAAAGACCTCACCAAGTCCTGCCTTGGCAACTGATGGTATAAACCCAAGAGTTCACTTAATGCCTCTGAATTCCCACTTTGTCTTTAATAAATGGGGATTCAAATAACAGCTATTGTATAGATTCTGAGAAATACTTAAGTGTTTTAGGTAAAGTACTTAACCACAGTGTCCATGGCCCAGGGATCCACGCTTATGAAGCGTTGGCTAATTAGAATAACAGCATGGTAAGAACTGTTGTGGGCCAGGAGGGAGAACATTTAGAACACAAGAGAACTTGGTTGGAAGCAGAGGTGTAGTCTTCACGCAAAGAAGGCATTCAGTAGTGGCTCCCAGTGAATGAACAGAAGGGCTCACCGCTCTCCGATTTGGGGGCTCTGCCTACAATACGCGATCCTATTTAATTTTCACAAACCTGTGAAACAGTTCATAATTTCCCTGGTTGAAGATGAGGAAAATTAGCCTCAAAGCCATGAAATCATCAGCCTTGAAGGTATGAACCACGTTCGTAGCAGGCAGAGCAGAGTCACCTGAGCCTAGGGGAATCTGGCTTTTCCCATGGTAGCCCTGCAGGCTGTATCCCCTTCCTCAGGGAGGGAAGGTAATGGGGGAAAATGGGGACATAAAGGACACGGGAAGAAGGGAAAGAACAGTAAATAGGGAAAGTAACCATAGCATTGAAGGCCACTAATAATACAACAGAATTAAAATAGTAAGTGAACCCACACATAAAAGCTTTTTGCTTCCAACCCCTGCCACAATGGGGTTCCTGTTCTGTGGTTCCTGTAGCTCAACCACAGGCTGAAAATGACTAACAGCATTTTTCAATCATTAAATGCTGCAGAAAGTGAAACATCTGAAGAGACAGAAATCTAAGGTCATACCTCCTCATCTCTCACCACAATATACTCTTCTGTCAAGCTTCCTTGAAGGTTTTTTCGTTGCTTTTTCTTTCTTTTTTTTTTTTTTTCACTTGTTCAAATATATTGCCTGCCTCTTTCTAATATGTTCCATCCAGGAAATTATATCATTGCTTTAACTAACTTGACTTCATTCTGTAACCACAAGAAGCACTTAGAACAGCTGCTAGACTCACATATGTGGCAGATAAATTCAAAATACACTGTTGTGACATTGAATTTCTTGACATAAGCAAGTCTGAACCAAGTTTCATAGGCACTGTCCATGATGCCGTAATGGTGACTTTACTGAAAAAATAAAATAGAATCTCTTTTCTACTCAGTCTTGCCTTCGTAATTCACATGAACATCAAGATATGTAGCCTTTGAAGAAAGAACTCTATTGAGAATATGACCTTATAGGCAGGGATTTCTCACTGTCCACATTTAGATTAGACTCTTGCCAGATACAATTGCTCTTCGATGCTAGACAACATATGCTGGGTTGAAGATGAGGATGGCGATGTAATAATTTCACCTGTTCTTTTCCATTTTGAATGGCAGATGTGTCTTCTACAGATCCCACATGCTCCTTTGCCATGGCAGCTGATGTCACCTGTCATGTATCCGAAGTGCCGCGTGGAGGTATGTTAGCAATGTCGCAGTGCCTGTCTGAACAAGCAAGAGTAATTTAAATAGGACAAGTTCGGCGGCTGTAGTCATCTAGGCTCTCTGCCCGTGGAGTTAAAGGAGGTTTTCCTGTCTGTAAGTGCAGAGAATCAATCCAGTCCAGCTCCGATCAGAGGACTCAGAGATCATCTTGGGAGGACGAACCCCTTGGGTGCCCCAGAAAAAAGTTTGTGAGCTCTGCTAACAGGGACATAAAAGCTTGATACCTAGATCCCTCACATTTGCCTTCATCGGTGCTTCTTGTTATTACTGGGGCAAAAAAAGCTGAAGTAGGAAAACAATTGAGATATAAATGTAGAGATCTAGACCTTTCAGGAGGTGAAATCCATCTCATGGTTAAGGCAAAATTTAATCCACTATCCAAGTGGCCAATGTTTAGTGTGTGCCATAAGGAAGCATATGGACTTTGCTACGCGGCCTTGAGAAAATGGTATTCTTTGTATTGTTCACACGATGCGTCTTTGTTATTATATTTGCTCAGTTTGGTTTCTTCCTACCATATAAATGTCCTGAGAGTTTATAGAAAACATATCCCCTTTTGTTGGTGTAGAGAGACCACACTTAGTGACTCACTCCTAATTCTGCCATTTAACTAACTACATGCTTTCCTGCAGTTGGTAAGAAAAAAACATTTTAAAAGCAGTGGTTGGTAGGGTTTCAGTTTCTTGAACAAAGGGAGTGGCCCTAACAGAAAAGGAGTCTTCCTTTCTAATTGCTCAGAAGTAAGACTTGTTATAAAATCTTTCTTTGGAAACCAACACCAAGAGTTAGTTGTCTTATTAATAATAAGCCTATGTAACAAATTATTTCAAATATCCAGTCAGGTATTTAACACAAGCTAATTAATTGGAAGTGTTCACAGGTAGTATGTTGCTCAAAGTTACATTTTCATAGACATTATAGTTTCAAGGGTGAGAATTTTTATGGCCAAGATGAACATCTGGTAATAGTTGCTTTTAGAAAGTTAAAATTATACTCTGGTTTCTCTTCAGATCGCATAAATCTTTTGCCTTTTAAAAAAAGTTAAAATTATTGAAGGCGTGGTAGGGTAAATCTTAGAACCTTATTCCCCCATTTATCAGATAATTAAAGCAGACCCAAACTTACTTTTTCGGGTGAAGCTTAACCTTTATCAAGAATATTGCGTCATCATCTATATTTTATGTCTGGTTTTGAATTCCATCTGGTGAGCTCATGCTTGAGCTTTTCCCCCAGATTAAACCAGAGCAAGAGAGCATTTCAAACAGTACAGCATCACTGTGGCCCCGCACAGAATCACTTTGTAGGGTTGTTCTCTTGTGTGCTGCCGTTGCCCTAGTTTAAAGCATCTTGGAATTGGTCTTGAGAAATGGATTGTTGAATCTGCACCTGGAATATTGGCCAGGGTTATTGTTCTTAAAATCCTGGTGCTTGTTTTAAGATGATCCAATGTAGAAATTGTTGGTCCTTTCCAGAATGCAAACCTAGGCTCTTCTACACAGTGGGTTTGTTTGCATCCCCTGAATTCTGCAAACAGCACAACTGAATTGGTTTTCCTTTCTGATTTGATTACTAGAATGTTCAGAGAGGCCCACCTCTACAGTGCTTTTTGGTACATTGGTAACAAATTTTTATTTTTCTACCTTTACTGTTTTAAGTCTGAGATGAAACTAAAGGAATTTCCAGAACCAAATTATTGGAATAATAGTTTTCTGTGCAATTAGATGTACATTTGTTGACACATTTGCTCACCAAACAATAACATTTATTGAGTAGCTCAAGGAGGACCACAGAGTAGGATGATCAGGGGCCAGGCTGATGAAATGTATGTGTGACTGTCCACAAAATATAGAGACTCCCACACACTGGCCACCTAAAGGCATTCGAATTCATTTATTAACTCTGTTCTGGCCAGACAAGGCAGGTGGCTAGACATCAGGTGGCTGTTCCCGTTCCCTGACCAACAATGTGTCAAGCTCTGAGTAAACACGGTGGGTATACATAAATAAGATTGCTTCTGCCCCCCAGGGGCTCACAGTTTGTTGAAGGGGGAAACCATGGAAACAAATAAGCACAACAGCATGTCAGAAGGATGAGACTAGTTGCAGCACCTGCAGGGTCCAGAAAGTTAAGTACAGAGTCAGGTGCAGGAGCCCAGGCAGGAAATATACAAGGGAATTAGCAAACAGTGACTCTGCACAGCCCCAAGGGCTGAGAGAAGAGATCCTCCTGACTGAGTCACTGCAAGGAACACAGGATCAACCAGCAAGAGATCAAGTCAGGAAATGAAGCCAGACCCATCTAGCAATATTTCCAGTAACTTGAGTATTATTACTCAAGTATTATTACTCAAGTAATCAGAAAATTAAAATATAGATACATGGAAAGAAATAACACTTTTAGTTGAGGGCATTAACAAATTTGGGACTGGTAGTCCCCAGCCTATATTTCTGAGTGCTGGGACATATAATTTGAATAAGTTTTCACTCATTGAGCCTCTAATTACTGGCTGTAATGATGCCCTACAAAGAAAATACAGAATCACTAAATAATGGATTGAAAAGTAGTCAGGAAATACATGGGGCTTTATCAGGTGCATAGTAATATTTTCAAGCTGACTTGGTAAACACCAGCTTTACTGATTTTTTTAGGTTTATATTTATAATGACTATTGTATCTTCCTGAGAAAATCTGGCCCCAAAATAGAGAATAAAATAGTAAGAAGTACGACCTTAATGCTAAAGGAATTTCTTAATTCCCAGTATATATGTGCTCAACCTTTTTTTCTTATTAGGGAACTCCTTATATTGAACTATATTCAAAATTTTTACATTCTGCTAAGAGATTATTCTTTAAAAAAAAAAAAAAAGCTTGGCTTGGTAGTTTTTACTTCCTGCTGGGCTGATTTGAAAGTGAAGAATGGGAGGGATAAAAATCTATTCAGTGAAATGCAAAATATACTTTAGATTATAAAGGAAAGAGAGTTTCTCAGCTGGTTCAATGACAGACAAATTTGGTTATAGTTTTGAACCTTTTACAATGATCTTTGCACCCACCCTCGAAATGAGTTTGTGACTTTTCTCCTCATTCCTGATGGGTTTTGTGAAACTAGTCCCTACTTGATGAATTTGTAAAATGGAGTTCCACTTCAGTAACTCTCATTCAAAAACCCAAGCCTTGTATATCAAACTGAGTATGGTTTATCAAACACACTCAGTGGTAAAACATGATCAGGAATTCCTAAACCTAAGGCAGGAGTTCAAGCTCTATGACCATAGAAGCGATTAAAACACCCTGGGCCTTTGTTAAGTTTTGTGTCATTTCTTACAGGCTTACATTTGCTTCATTTCTTACAGGCTCTATATTTCTTCCCCAGTAATAAAAACTAATCACTTTTCTGATTCTCTAAGCAAATCCTAACATCATGTTATTTCACCTGAACAAACCGTATTTTGGTATATACCATAAATGTCAATTTGTTAAATTAAAGAGAGCTGCAAATCGAGTCAGAAGGAGTAGCCTCAGAGGACCAGCGTTTTGTTTGTTTGTTTGTTTGTTTGTTTGTTTTAAGATTTCATTTATTTATTTGATGGAGAGAGACACAGTGAGAGAGGGGACACAAGCATGGGAAGTGGGAGAGGGAGAAGCAGGCTTCCCGCCATACTTGCGGCTTGATCCCAGGTCCCTGGGATCATGACCTGAGCTAAAGGCAGACACTACCTTTAGCCACCCAGGCGCCTTGTATTTCAAACGCGAGTCAGGGAGTAGGGGATGTGGGAGTGGCGTAGTTAAGCGTCTGACTCTTGGTTTTGGCTCAGGTCATGATCTCAGGATTCAGAGAGCAAGCCCCAAATCAGGATCCCTGCTCAGCACAATCTGCTTGAGATTCTCTCTCTCCCTCTGCCCCGCCCCCCGCTTATGTGCTCTCTCTCTTTTTCTCTCTCAAATAAATAAATAAAATATTTAAAATGCATATAGGACCATTGTGCTGTTTCCGGCTCATGTTTTATACAGCTCTGAAGTTTACATTTTAGCAAGGTGTGCTCGAGGAAGCTTGTGTCCCCAACAAGCTGGAAACTTCCATGGTCACTTAATGATGAAACATGATTGGAGAATAAAGGACAGCATTAGCAGCACCATATGAAGTGGGACTGGACTCTAAAGGGCAGAAATTAAAAATGAGAAATTGAGTGATCAATGAACAATATAGAGAAGCAAGCTAAAATTTAAATTGGCAAGGGAAAACTACTATGAACCATCAGGGCAAGAAAAAGTGTGAAGATAAATAATATAGACAATAAGTAAAAGGTGCTCCGTAAAATCAAAGTTCATACTAGGTATAGGAGTAATGTTAGTCAGACAAGAAAATGGATTTTTCTTCCTTGTGATCACATTTCTCTTGAGATGTACCTGTCACTACAACTTTTTTTGAAATGCAGACACACTCTAATGAAGAGATTACTAGCCTAATATTGTGCCTTACCTATTATTCTCTGAAAATAAGAAAGCTCATTCGGTCCTGCCTAGAACTTCAACTCAGGAAGATACCATATGTTCAATGTGACTAAGGAAAGTATAATGATAAGAGAGTTATTTGCAAAAATCAATGCTTTATTTTAATATGCAATATATCCATAACATGAGTTCAAAACAAAAGTTACAAAGATCTGTCTGTAAGAGTAGCATTTTTTCCCTCGGTATCTTTTCTCTTGTTTTCTCATGTTACATCCTGCTCATGGTTTCCTCTATGTACCTCTTGGTTTCCCATCAGTCCTGACTGATTATTTCACTCCAAATGCCTAGATTCATTGTCAGCAAAATGTAGTCAAATTCTATTCCCTCAAGGTCCCAAATACTGTCTCCTCCTAAAAGAGTCCCCTCTTTTCTCAAACAGGAGTAATCCCTCCTCCCAAGAACTCTCATAGCAATATCCTTGCCAATCTTGTAAAGATTTAATCAAGAACAATTGCTTTTGCCTTTATGAAACCATTTTTGGGGTACCTGTCTTGTCTTTCATGCATTCATTTGTTTTGCAAATGTTTCTGGAAAACCTCAATTCAAGCATAAACTGTAGAATATAAGATTTTTTGTTTGAAATTCATGCATATACCCAATGAGTTAATTACTTACTCTTGATACATAACAAATTACTTAAAAACTGAATGGCTCAAAGCAGCAAGCATTTATGTTATCAGAGTTTCTTTTTTTTTTTTTTTTAAGATTTTATTTATTTATTTGACAGACAGAAATCACAGTAGGAAGAGAGGTAGGCAGAGAGAGAGGAGGAAGCAGGCTCCCTGATGAGCAGAGAGCCCAGTGAGGGCCTCGATCCCAGGACCCTGGGATCATGACCTGAGCCGAAGGCTGAGGCTTTAACCCACTGAGCCACCCAGGCGTCCCAATGTCAGAGTTTCTGTGGAGCAGGAGTCCTGGTGTGGCTAGGATGGATGTATCTGGCTCAGCATCTCACATGAGGTCTCAGTCATCTCAAGGTTCCAATGGGGCTGGAGAATCTGCTTCAAAACTCACTCAAATGGTTGTTGAGAGACCATAATTCCTCACCACATGAGCTCCTCCCTAGGTGGCCCATGCACCCCCATGTTATGGCCACGGTGGTCAAAGAGAGAGTTGAAGAGACCCAGATAGAGCCACCATCATTTTGCAACTTCACCTTAGAAATGAGATCTTACCACTTCTGCCATATTCTACTTATTAGATGCAAACCAATAAATTCATCACATATGCAGGGGGAGAGGATTACACAGGAACATGAACACCAGGAGGCCAGGGTTATAAATCTAGAGACTTCCTAGCATGCCTAATTACCACACACAATAAGTGTGTGATGAAGAAACTGTTGAGAGTTCTTGAACCTGTGAGTTCATGGTTTACATTGAATTTGATTAAGATAAAATTTTCAAACATACTTTCTTCATATATTTTATGACCCTGGTTTTTTTTCAGTTTGAGAACTATATGTATATACAATTAATATAATCATGTATAATACACATATATAGTAATACACAAACATATATATGTGAGGCTACTTAAAGTTGTCCCCAGAGTTCACAAATGCTCTGCGCATTTTTGGGATCTTTTTTTTCTGGAATGCAGATTAAGTTTGCTTGGAAATAGTTTGCTTCTCATGAGGGTTGTTTTTAAGCTTTGTTGGGTAGATATGGAACAATCTCTCATCTGGGGTTAAACTCTCCAAGGATTATAACCCTTATATTAGGAAATCTTGCCTTACGGTCTTATGAAAACTTGAACTATTTCTGGCCCAGCATGAACTTGAGGGACTGTTTCACCTGAATCTTCCAGTGATTCTTTCCTGATCTTGGTGGTTTCCTTGTACACGTGAGCTAATTAGCATTCAGCTCAACACCTGAGGGGAATCCTTTGTAGATTTCTGTATTTCTCCTCTCGTCCTGTCTCTCTGTGTGTAGATCTTTCCTCTGTATACTGCTCCCTCAATGCACACAAATTATGGCTACTTTGGTCTCCCTACTCTTTCCTCAACTAAGAAAAGCCACCGGGCTCTGCTTGGTCTCCCCATCCCCAGGCTGTGGACTGGAAATTCTCCAGAGAGTAAGTTAGGGCAATTACTGACCTTACCTCATTTTTGTCCCTTTTCTCTGGGATCGCAGTACTGTGCTATCGGTTGTCTAATGCCTGAAAACCATTGGCACATATATATTGGTTGTATTTTTTCTCTTTTAGCTGTGGGAGGGTAAATCTAGTTTCTTTTATTTCATCATGGCCAGAAGCTGAGTTCACATGCTGTAAATATTGGATCTCAAACATATAGCCTCTCAGTGACTTGCATAGCATATATTCTCTATGAGAAAAGAAACATACACTAAAAATATTTTAATTATAGCAAAATATACAAGGACTCAGGATATCTGAGTTCATAACTTAGTTCTTCATCAGATTATAATGTCATTTTTCAGGCAGTCAATTTTCTGAAGACTGATTGGACCAGAACAAAGGTTCTTAGTATTTTCACCCAAAAAGTTCACTGTATAACTATTATTTTTGATTTGTTTACAATAAATATCTTGTTGGGCTCTGATAAGCTGGCCCAGGCCTCTTACAATGTCATTAGCATGCAGTCAGAGGGCTCATAGCCATGACATCATCAGTATTGATTCTCTGAGTTGATCAATTCTAGTGACTGCAAAGAGGCAGCGACTTAGACCACCTGTGACATCTTATTCTTAGGAACAGTCTACTTGCATTAAGTATAAGCCTTTATGAGCCCAGTGCTTGAATCTTAATCAGTCTTTGCCTCAGTACTAAATAGTACCTTTGCATAAGTAGAGATGATATTTAAGACTTCACACAGGGCTCGGGGCACCTGGTGGCTCACTGGGTTAAGCCTCTGCCTTTAGCTCAGGTTATGATCTCAGGGTCCTGGGATATAGCCCCACAGGAGGCTCTCTGCTGAGCTTCCCCCTCTCTCTCTCTGATTGCCTACTTGTGATCTCTCTCTCTATGTGTCAAATATATATATATATATATATATATATATATATATATATATATAAAATCTTTAAAAAAAACCCAAAAACTTCATACAGGGCTTACAACTCTGAATATCAGCCCAGCAAATTCCCAGGTATCAATGACACTTAGCAAAATTTCTAGGTCAGGACATTGCTCCTCATTCTCTTTGAACTATACCAAGTACATGCTGATTTCTTCCTCAAGGCACTTGAACAAGAACTCATTGCATTCTAGATTCATAGAACCTAAAGCAACTGGGAAGTGAAGTCATCAAGCATGAAGTCACTGAGCAAATTTGCCTTCCAAGGTAACTGGCAAGCTAGCAAAGATATGACTCATGATCCAAAACACCCTTACGTATCTTTCATCTATCAGCCTGACAAAGGTGCAAATGTATTATCAAAAGTTTTCTCTAAAAATGACAGGCTCTCTATATTATACTCCGGTGGGTAATTGCAATATATCGAAGTTAGCTTTGACTAACAGTCTTCCCGTGCCTCCCAAATCCAGTTTAGCAGCTCCTGTCCTCTGGTTGACTTCACACTTCGAGAGCCATTTGCAGAACAAATAACATCAGTCATGTGAACTTCCACTTCAAATTAGCTCTCTTTGCTAATTTATCCATCTATTAACTTGTATACTATCCATTAGTATACAAGTTAATAATTCCTTTTTCTGTTTATCCAATGTATCCTATAATCTGAACAATGAAACTTCAAACTTGAGTCTGTAGAAGCTGATATTTGAGTTGTTTTTGGACCCACACTTGGGAAGTAGGATGGCCCTAAGGAGAGCAAAAGCAACAATAAGCTAAGAGGCAAATAAAACAAACATGGTATAGATTATAAGCTCAAGGTCAGCCATTGGTAGTCGGTGACTTAAAGCAAATTAATTTCCCTTCTATGTGAGTTGGAAATACTATCTACAGCCCAAGATTCATTTTTGGTTAATAAATATTTTGAAGGTATCTGAACCAAAGTGGATTCCTAACAAATTGAGTATTTGGATATAGTAGTGATGATAGTGATGGTGGTGATAAGGCTCATTCCATCTAAGTTCCTTAAATTCACTGGTTTTTTTTTTTCAACATTTTTATTATGATAAATTTCAAACATACAACAAACCTGTAAAACCATGAAAACCTGTATGTCTACCGGCTAGATTCCACCAGATATTTTGTTACATATCTATACAACTCTGTATCTCTCTCTTCCACCAATCTGTTAAAGCTGGGACACATTTCAAAGTAAACTGCAGACATTCTTATACCCCCCCCATGCATACTTCTAATTAGAGTTCCTTTTAGTTTAGCTAGATTTTTTCTTTCAATATAAATCTTATATATATATTTAAGTATACAAATATTAACTGTAAATTCACTGAGTTTTGATTAATAAGTACATCCGGGCAACCAAGATATAAGACATTATCTTCACCCTCCATAATTCCTGTCTCTCTCCAGTCGATGCTTCCCTGTCTTACACACACACACACACACACATACACACACAGGTTACTCAGTTCCAGCAGTTTGTCCATCACAAATTAGTTCTGTTTATTCTAGAACTCCAAATAAATTGGATAATATATTTACACTCTGTTGTGCGAAGGGTTGTTTTGGGTTTTTTTTCCTCTTCCTGGTTTTTAGGATTCATCCATTCTCCTCTGTGTGTCAGTCATTTGTCCTTTTGTTGCCAAGTCATATTCTGTTATATGACTATGATATGTAACAGTTTGTTTATCCAGTCTGTTGACAGACACCTGACAATTTCCAGTTTGAGGCTGTTATCAATAAAGTTGCTATAAACCTGTTTGAACAGACCTTTTTGTGGACAAAGGTGTTTCTTTATTAGGTCTTTAGTTCATAGGGGTTGGAAGTCTTTCCCTTCTGTTTTATTCCCCAAATACCTACTGTAATGTTGAAAAGAGAAGCTTAAAGTGCACATGTGTGTACAGACACACACACACACACACACACACACCCCTAGTAGTAATGGCATTAAAAGTGCAGCCTGAAACAGCATGGAGATTCCTCAAAAAAGTTGAAAATAGAGCTACCCTATGACCCAGCAATCACACTAATGGATATTTACCCTAAGATACAAATGCAGTGATCCAAAGGGACACATGCACCCAAATGTCCAGCAGCAAATGTCCACAATAGCCAAACTATGGAAAGAACCTAGATGTCTGTCAACAGATGAATGGATGGAAGATGTAGTATATATATACAATGGAATACTATGCAGCCTTCAAAAGAAATGAAATCTTGCCATTTGCAACTATGTGGTTGGAACTGGAGGGTATTATGCTTAGTGAAATAAGTCAATCAGAGAAAAACAATTATCATATGAGCTCCCTGATATGAGGAAGTTGAGAGGCAACATAGGGGGTTTGGAGGGTAGGAAAAGAATAAATGAAACAAGATGGGATCAGGAGGGAGACAAACCATAAGAGACTCTTAATCTCACCAAACAAACTGAGGGTTGCGGGGGTTAGGGGGGAAGAGAGACGGTGGTGGGGTTATGGACATTGGGGAAGGTATGTGTTATGGTGAGTGCTATGAAGTGTGTAAACCTGGCAATTCACAGACCTGTACCCCTGGGGCTAATAATACATTATATTTTAATTAAAAATTAAAAACTTTAAAAAAAAAACTTAAAAAAAAAAGTGCAGCCTGAATCCTGGAATGAACTGGGTGAGCTTGATTCCCTCATTTTACTGAACATGATGGTGTAGAATCATTGCTCCATTAATAAGTTTATGAAAAAATAGTTGAGGTCTAAAAGAACCAAGAGGTCAGCTTCTTGAGGCCATCACAGTCAGTGGCCTTGTACAGAATTTTAGGGACTTCAGGTCCAGAATGCTGGTCTCAAGTACACTGATAATGACACCTGCAACTTCCTATCCGCTTGCATTGTGTTTTATATTTATTTTTTTTTTTTTAAAGAGGAGTGTTCTGTATTCTGGTGGGCTGTTTAAAGCAGAGAGCTGCTCTGCTGCCCTCCATCTGGGACTTGGTAGCCGATGCCATATTTCAGAAGGAGATCTAGAGCAGAGGCTGGGGCACTAAGTTCTGATGTCTCCGCTGCCATTCACTCACCATGCCATGCTGGAAAAGCCCCTCCCTGACCCCTCATGGCATCAGCTTTCCAGTAGGGAATGGGAGGCAGGGGCCTGAATGAACATTAAACTACTACAGCAATGAATGAAATCTGCATTCAAATAAACCAGTTACACTCTATCTTGTCTTCACTTTCGAATTTCCTTGGGATTTCTGAGTCATCAGAAATTGAGAACTTTGGAGGAGATTGGGTGGCTCATCGGTTAAGCATCTGCTTTTGGCTCAGGCCATGATCTCAGGGTGCTGGGGTTGAGCCCCACATGGGGCTCCCTTCTCAGCGGGGAGCCTGCTTCTCCCTCTCTCATTCCCCCTGCTTGTGCACTCTCGCTCTCTGTCAAATAAATAAAATGTTCCTTTAAAAAAAATAGAACTTTGTCTCAATTGTCCAGTGATTGCAAAGGAAGTGTTACTCTTTTTTAAGTCCTGCTGTGCACTAGTCCCAGATTTCCATGCTGGGTTATTTAACCCTCCCCAGTCCCAAGGTCATGTGGCCAGTACATACTGAAATTTCAACCTAGATTGGTCTGAATCTAAAAAGTGGTCTGAATCATTTCACATTGGCCTTTGGAGAGTACATGAGCTCTTCGACTATCTGGGAGAGCTAGCAGACGTTCATTAAGGATTACTAACGCTAATAATAAACCACCTCCAATGAAAGCCTCCTGAGCATCCTGTAAATGGTGAAAATTGCTCCTGGCTTCGTAGCCACGAAGTAGTTGCATTTCCTCCTAAGCAAACACCAGCTGGGGTCTGGGTATAAATGCATAAGGCCGCAGGTGCCTCACGCAGACAAAATACTGCTGACTTTACACTGGGACTCTGAGCCTTCTTTATTGCTCTGTTAAGATCTTCAATAGGTAGACCAAGTTCTAATTTCATCTCAGATTGCAAGATCCCTTCTCTCGAACTCCCCACATATTTTAAATCCAGTGTCAGTTCTACTTGATGAATATTTTTAAAAAGATTTTATTTACTTATTTGGCAGAGAGAGACATCACAAGTAGGCAGAGAGGCAGGCAGAGGGAGAGGGGGAAGCAGGCTCCCCGCTGAGCAGAGAGCCCTATGTGGGGGCTCTATCCCAGGACCCTGAGATCATGACCTGAGCTGAAATCAAGAGTACAAGGTTTAACCAACTGAGCCACCCAGGCACCCCTATTTGATGAACGTTGACTACACATCTTATTTCAGGATAGGCATAGGGAATGCAAAGATGAATGAAATAGCATACATATCCTTATTAAAGGATTTTTTTTTAAAGAATGGTAACATCATGGCTACTATGTGGATATAAAATGAACAAGTATTAGAGATTCTATTTAGCTTGTTAATAATGAGGGGACCCTGCTAAAATATCACAACCTGGTTCAAAGGGAGAACCCGAAAAAACACACCAGTTTATATTGATCTTGGTTTGCAAGCAAACTGTCCCCCATAGGTGGAGGGCAAGGAGAGATCAAAGACACAAGCAAGCCACTCCTGATTGGCAGGTGACAGGTTTAATAAACAAGAGAACATACATACCATGCTTGCCTTGCCCAGCCCTGAGATTAGATCTCTACACCTGCCTTGAGAATCTGAAAAGTTTACACTTAAACTTTAAAAGCGTTCAGTCATGTATATTGTCCAGATGACGCCAACAATACCTTTCTCTCTCAAGGTTACATCTTTGAAAAGGCTCTCGCTGTGGGAATAGTAGGCAGAGCATACATTCCAAAGACGGGGGGTGAGGACCCTTCAAAAGCCTTAGTACAGCTTGAGTGTCAACTGAGGGTCACATCCTCTTGCCGACCTTCTCAAAGATTGGAGTATGATAATGTTGAAATGAACTTGAGGATGGATGCAAAACCGCATTTTTTTGCATGGTGGGAAGAGAGTCATCCTTTCAATGGACAGACTTAATTTACATAACTATACACAACAACTATTTTGCTTTGCTATTATCTAAAATTCGCCAACTTACAAAATAGTTCAAGAGCAATGAAAGGCTAAGATCAGGTAATCTGGAAGGATTTTCACAAACAATGCAGCCTTTTCCGTGGAAGCGCATATTTTTCTCTTCACCCTTACGAGAAAAAGATATTAACATTTATTGAGTACCTATGGGTCGGCTCAGTGCTAAACTTTATGAGATTCTCCTGGTCACCTTGGAAGATTAGTTATTGCTACCTAATTTTATGATTCAAATTAAAGAAATATTCAGAGTCCCTGCCAGTAAGTTGGGAAGCTGGGATTGATTTATTTATATTTAAATCTAATGATTCTCCCAACTCCTGTTCAACCTACAGAATACTGCCACACCAGGAAATTAAGGTGTAATGTTAGGGACAGATGTGTAAACAGTAATTATATACTATGTGTTACACAGGGTATATGTTTGAACAAGGGCACAGAAAAAAAATATCCAATGTCACCTTTTCCATTGTCCCACTCTTCCTGCCATGTAGATGCGGAGGCTTTATCTTTCTAAAGCCTTTTTGTCTTTAACTTCAATTATTTGTTAATTTCATATGCCTTTCTGACTCCCCCCACCCCAGAAGGGAACAATAAAATTCAGAGCAAAGAGACAACAATTTAAAAATATCAACTGTTTAGGGGCGCCTGGGTGGCTCAGTGGGTTAAACCTCTGCCTTCCGCTCAGGTCATTATCTCAGGGTCCTGGGATTGAACTCCGCATTGGGCTCTCTGCTCAGCGAGGTATCTGCTTCCCCTTCTCTCTCTCTGACTGCTTGTGATCTCTGTCTGTCAAATAGATAAATAAAATCTTTAAGAAAAAAATGAGTATCAAATGTTTAGATAAGTTGATTTCATTTATTCACCCATGATCCTTGTCAGCTATAAATTTTCTTTGTAGACACTTCAATTTCAGCAAGCTACAAATATCCTTTCTCAGAACTATTTTTAAGCTTTTTAAAAATCTTTTTGTTCTAGATTAATGTTAGATTGACAGAAAAGTTGCAAAGACAGCCCTCAGGGTTCCTATTACACCTCCTTGGATAAGCTCTTAAAATACCATGGTACTTTCCTCAAAATGTTGAAAATAGAACTGCCCTATGACCCAGCAATTGCACTACTGGGTATTTACCCTAAAGATACAAACATAGTGATCCGAAGGGGCACGTGCACCTGAATGTTTATAGCAGCAATGTCCACAATAGCCAAACTATGGAAAGAACCTAGATGTCCATCAACAGATGAATGGATCAAGAAGATTGTGGTATATATACACAATGGAATACTATGCAGCCATCAAAAGAAATGAAATCTTGCCATTTGCGACAACATGGATGGAACTAGAGCGTATCATGCTTAGCGAAATAAGTCAAGCGGAGAAAGACAACTATCATATGATCTCCCTGATATGAGGAAGTGGTGATGCAACATGGGGGCTTAAGTGGGTAGGAGAAGAATAAATGAAACAAGATGGGACTGGGAGGGAGACAAACCATAAGTGACTCTTAATCTCACAAAACAAACTGAGGGTTGCTGTGGGGAGGGGGTTTGGGAGAAGGGGGTGGGATTATGGACATTGGGGAGGGTATGTGCTTTGGTGAGTGCTGTGAAGTGTGTAAACCTGGCAATTCACAGACCTGTACCCCTGGAGATAAAAATATATTATATGTTTATAAAAAATTAAAAATTAAAAAATATACCATGGTACATTTTTCATGATTAAGAAATTGTCCTTGGTATTTACTACCATTCAACTCCTGACTTTATTTAGATTTCATCAGGGTTTTTTGTGTTTGTTTGTTTATTTATTTGCTCGTCTGTTTGTTTTGTTTTAATTAACAGGCTCTTCCTATTGCCAGACTCACCCCAGAGACCACAATGCTCCTAGATGTCATGTTTCGCATTTCCTTTGGTCGGTGACAGTTTTGAGGAGTCCTAGCCAGGTGTACTGTAGAATGTCCTGCCATCTGGGCTGGGCTGGTTTTTCTTCTGACTAGACAGGTATCTAATTTTTGGGAAGATTCCAGCCAAACAAAGTATCTTTATTGTCACATCCTGTTGCAGGGGTACGGACCGGATCCAGGATATCCACATATCACTGATGATGCTTCCTTTCTCCCTCCTGGGATTTCTCAGAAACTTTAAGAATAATTTTGGATGTTGTCTGGGGATTGCATCACAAGTAGGGAAAGTATGAAGTTTAGAGAGTGGGTATAGTCCTCTGCTCGGCACTCTGGCAGTTTCCACTGACCATGAGTCAGGGACTTGGCGTGCTCTACTGTCAATATCTTTCTCCAAACAGGAAAGGACAAGAAAACCACCAGCCCTATTAAATGCTGCTTGGTTTATCCCAGCACAAGCCAGAGCAGGAGGAACACACTGGCTTCCAGTAAACTGCAACAAAGTTCTGCTAAGTCATGCCTCTCCCCTCCTACAGCAAGCCCAGTAGAGTGTGAGAGCATTTCCCCGGCAGAAGCCTGGCCCCTGCCTCCCCTGCTGCAGTAACTTAGAACGCCTAGGTAAGTTTCAAAATCAAGAAGACGCAGCTGTGTTTCAGAGACTCAGGCTCTCCCAGTCCCCTTGAACTCATCCAGTTGTTATGGAGAGATTCTTACAAAAGTCACTGCAATCCTCTTTCAAAGGATAAAAGGATCACATCTCAGACAGGCCTTCCTCTGTGAATTCATGTGGCAAAGGTCTTTTCTAAAATACAGGGGCTCCTGGGTAGCTCAGTCAGTTAAGCATCTGCCTTTGGGTCAGGTCATGATCTCAGGGTCCCGGGTCTGAGCCCCACATTGGGCTCCTTGCTCAGTGGGGAGCCTGCTTCTCCCTCTCCCTCTTCTCTTCCCTGCACTTCATGCTCTCTCTCCTCCTCTCTGTCTCAAATAAATAAAGTCTTAAAAAAATTAAAATAAAATACATGCACAATGGATGAAAATTAATCTCTTTTTTCCCCCCAAGATTTTATTTATTTATTTGACAGACAGAGATCACAGGTAGAGAAGCAGGCAGAGAGAGAGGAGGAAGCAGGCTCCCCGCGAAGCAGAGAGCCCGATGTGGGGCTCGACCCCAGGATCCTGGATCATGACCTGAGCCGAAGGCAGAGCCTGTAACCCACTGAGCCACCCAGGTGCCCCAATCTCTTTCTTTTTAAGTTTTTTTTTTCCTTCACATATACAGTCTGTACATTGGCAGTTTTTCTGTTTTTCTTCATCAAGATGCCAGATCTTAAGAAAATATATCTTTGTGCATTGGTCTTTTCATATAAAACTGAGTTCTTTTATTTTTAGGTGAGTTTGGGAGGGGATGAAGAACAAAGGAAAGTTCACTTGGGGAGTGTTTGTTTGTTTGTTTGTTTGGTCTTTTTCTTTTTTTGGCTTATTTTATAGGTGGTTTAAATTGGCCATGCCTACTTCCTTTTAGGAGAGATATGCCCCATATAAAGGAATATGCTTGAGTGAATAATTAAGTTTGGCCCTACATGGCTGGCTCCTGCACCTAACTCATAGGCTGGGGCTCCAGGGAAGGGAGACCTCATGGATATAGAAATGACAAGGATTTGCTGCCAGGAATTACAACTCACTAAAGGGGTAACTGGGTGGCTCAGTCATTAAACATCTGCCTTCAGCTCAGGTCATGATCCCAGGGTCCTGAGATTGAGTCCTGCATCAAGCCCCGTATCGGGCTCCCTGTTCAGTGAGAAGCCTGCTTCTCCCTCTCCCACTCCCTTTGTTTGTGTTCCCTGTTTGGCTGTGTCTCTCTCTGTCGACTAAATAAATCAAATCTTAAAAAAAAAAAAAAAAGACACATTTCCCAGTGCTATCTATAGATGGGCTTTTGCTGTGTTTGTGCTTTTAATTAGCCAAGTAGGAAGAATTACACAAATAGAACCATTTAACTAAGTCCTAAAAGTAAAAAATATTCAGCAGAATTATTAAATAGTTGAATTGTGTTTTGGTTAGAAGGACTAACTTAGAAAAATTGTTAAGGCACTCTTTCACAGAACACTGTATACTTTAAAATCAATTTCACTGGGATCCATGTATTCAAAATGTTATTATTAGAAAGGGATCTTACACTAGTATTCATTGTAACCCTTAGAAAATATTGAGGTATTGTTGACCTTTAATAAAGTTTAAATATTCAAGTGTATGATTTAATAAGTTTTGCCCTGTTTATGTAACACTATTATTTAATTGTTGACCTATAATAAAATGTACCCACTTAAGTGGACCCACTTTTAAAGTTTTGAAGTATTTATACATCCACAAACCCATCATCACAATCAAGACAGTGAACAGGGACGGTTAAGCAGCTGCCTTCGGCTCAGGTCATGATCCCAGCATCCTGGGATCGAGTCCCACATCGGGCTCCTTGCTCCGCAGGGAGCCTGCTTCTCCCTCTGCCTCTGCCTGCCATTCTGTCTGCCTGTGCTCGCTCGCTCTCTCTCTCTGATAAGTAAATAAAATCTTAAAAAAAAAAAAAGACAGTGAACATATCCATCTTCCAAAGTTTCTGTGTGCCTCTTGGCAATCCTTCCTTGCTTTCTATGACTGTAGATCCACTCACATTTTCTAGAGTTTATATAAATGAAGTCTACAGAAGATATTCTATGTCTATCTGGCTTCTTTCATTCCGGATAATTATTTCTTAGTTCATCCAAGTTGTGTACAACAGCAGCTCATTCTGTTGTTTCCATTGTGTGGATATACCATAATGTATTTATATACTCACTTGGTGATGGACATTTGGATTCTTTCCAATTTATAGCAATTACAAATAAGGCTGCTGTGAATATTTGTATACAAATATTTGAAAGAACATATGCTTTCTTTTCTCTTGAGTAAATAGCTAGGAGTAGAATGGATCATATGGCACATGGATGTTTAATTTTTAAAGTAACTGCCAATGATTTTCCAAAGTGGATATACCATTTTACATTTCCAATAGCAGTGTTTGAGAGTTCCAATTTTTCCACCCATTTTCCAGCACTTTATATGGTTTTTATATAATTTTATATATTTGTAATATTATATAAAATATATAAATATTAATATATAATATAGGTCTAAATATTTAATATCTAATTTTAATGTGTAAATATTATATAAATATATAAATATAAAATATTTATGTATTTGCAATAATTTTATATAGTTGCAATGTTTGGGCTCTTTTAGCCATACTAAAAGTTATGTAGTGATATCTCCTTGTGGTTTTAATTTGTATTTTTGAATAACTTCTCAAAGTCTACCATGTTTGTATATACTAATTTGCCATCAATATATCTCCTGTGGTAAAATATTCAATCAGATTTTTTACCCATTTTTTAAAATTGTACTGGTTTTTTTGAGTTTTGAGTATTCTTTACATAGTCTGGATTCAAGTCGTTTATCAGTTAAGCTTTGAAAATATTCTACTAGTCTGAGGCTTATATTTTTATACACCCAACAGTGTTATTTGAAGAGCAGACATTTAAAAAATGTTGAAGAATGTTTAAAAAAATATTAGATTATAAACATGCTTTGAGGTTGGATCTAAAAAAATTTGTTTTGCCTAATCTGAAGTCTACAATGTTAAATTTATTGACATAGTATTTATAAAATTCCCTTGGGGTTGCCAGGGTGGCTCAGTCAATCAAGAGACAGACTCTTGATTTTGACTCTGGTCATGATCTCAGGGTCATGAGACTGAGCACCCTGTCAGGGCTTGTGCTCAGTGCGAAGTCTGCTTGGGGTTCTCTCTCGCCCTCTGCCCCTCCCCACCACTCTCTCACTTTCTCTTTAAAATAAATAAATTAATTACTTAATTAAATAAAATAAAAGAAAGAAATTAGAAAAAGTCCATAAAATTTCCTTGAGGTTCACTACTATCTGTAGAATCAGCTGTAATGTAATCTATCCCATTAGTAATTTGGGTCTTCTTTTCTCCACATCAAGCCTGGCTAGTTTGTCAATATTACATATTATCAATCTTCTCAAATAATTTTAGTTTCATTTATTATCTCTAGTAATAATTTTTTTCTGTCTTCTGTTTCATTAATTTCCATTTCTATTTGCTTTTTTCTTCTTTGGATCAAATGTGCCTTTACTGTTTTGTAGATTCTTAAGTTAAACACGTAAGCCATTAATTTAAGACATGTG
The DNA here is from genome assembly GCF_011764305.1 of Mustela putorius furo. Classification (NCBI taxonomy): domain Eukaryota; kingdom Metazoa; phylum Chordata; class Mammalia; order Carnivora; family Mustelidae; genus Mustela; species Mustela putorius. Next base: position 522,199 of record NW_025422115.1, on the reverse strand, counting down.
TTCTATTTAATAGAATTGTCTGGTGGTATAAATATCATGTTAGTGTTATTTTACAGTAGTCAAAATTTACCATGCTGTGTTTTTATTTTCTTTTTCTATTCAACATAGTTCCCGATTCTCCTTTTGGCTTTTTTCATTGATAAATGGAATCTTTCAAAATTTATTGAGATTTGTTTTCTGGCTTAATATTTATTAAGTTTGTTTTCTAATCCGTGCCACACAGAGAGCCTGATGTGGGGTTCCATCCCAGGACCCTGGGATCATGACCCGAGCCAAAAGCAGAGGCTTTAACCCACTGAGCCCCTCAGGTGCCCCCCAAATCATAACTTTATAAAATGTTCCATTTGTGGTTGAGAAGAATGTATATTCTGATTGGAGTGGGTTTTTCTATATATGTAAAGTAAGTCAGGTTTGTTGATAATTTTGTTCAATTTTTCTCTATCCTGGCTGACTTTGTCTGCTCACTTTATCAATTATTGAAGGAAGGGGATACAAATCTCTGATTCTCTTGGTAAATTTGTTTTTGCAGTTTCCGTAGATTTTGTTTTAAATCTCTCTTAGATACATAAACATTTTTGGTTGTTTGTCTTCTTGACAGACCCTTTTACCATCATAAAATTACCTTATTTATTTCTACTAATATTCTTTGAAATTTACCTTGTGGGATACTGATATACCCACTCTTCTTGGTTTTTATGGGGTTTTTTGTTGTTGTTTTGGTTTGGTTTTTGTTTTGTTTTGTTTTTTAGTGCTATCATAGCATACTTTTTTCATCCTTATTTTTATTCTATTTACATTGCTATAGAGATCATTTCTAGCATAAAGGTAGGTCTTTTTTAAAAATATATATATATTTATTTATTTGACAGATCACAAGCAGACAGAGAGGCAGACAGAGAGGGAGGGGGAAGCAGGCTCCCCGCCCAGCTGAGAGCCCAACATGGGGCCTCACCCCAGGACCCAGCGACCATGACCCGAGCTGAAGGCAGAGGCCTAACCCACTGAGCCACCCAGGTACCCCGGGTCTTGTTTTTATCCAAGCTGTCATTTTGCTTCTTAATTGCAATGTCTGGGCTCTTTACCACTAATGTAATTATTGATATCATTAGGTTTACCTCTGTTTTCTTGTTGTTAGTTCCCCATTTGTCCCATTTAGTTTTTTTGTTCCCTTTTTCTTTTTTCTATCTTGTTTGGAATTAATTGAATGTAATTTTGTGATTCCATTTTTATCTCCTTCTTGGTTCATTAGCTGTGCCATTTGTTTGGTTATTTTAGTCATTGCTGTAGGGTTTGCCCTACATTTATCACAAAATGCTTGCCTTTCTCACCTCCTGACTTGTGGGTAACTGTATACATTTTACTTAATAATAAGACTGAGCAAAAGTAAAAAGTTAGGAAAGAAGAAAGAGAGAGAAAGGGAGAAGAGAAGAGAATCAAGGAAAAACAGAAGGAAGAAAGAAAAAGCAGAGAGAGAGAAAGAGAACAAAACAGAACTTTAATCTCTCTCTCTTTTTTTTTTAAGATTTTATTTATTTATTTGACAGAGATGACAAGTAGGCAGAGAGGCAGGCAGAGAGAGAGGAAGGGAAGCTCCCTGCTGAGCAGAGAGCCCAATGCGGGGTACCTGGGATCACGACCCTAGCCGAATGTAGAGCCACCCAGGCGCCCCAAACTTTAATCTCTTCATGGCAATTCCAAAACCCAACAAGTTCTGCAAACCAGAGATTATCATGTTATGTTTTACAGTAATACCTAGCCCAAAGTGGCATGACGCTGTTCAGTGTCTGTGTCATTATTCACAGATTTTGCTCAGAAAGTCATGTGGAAAGAGTTAGTTAGCACAGCAGCCCTGAGACTGCTCCTGCTTAAAAAAGCCCCTTTGCATGATTGGCTCATGCCTGGCATCTGGGAACTTGGATTTGGGGAGGGTTGCCACCGTCCCTGACTCCTAAGAGTAGCTTACTAAGCCAAGTTGTTCTTGGAAACAATATAGCTTGTCCCGAAAGCCTGTTTTTTCTTACGGGAGTCTTAAATTTTGGTCTGTGCAAGGCAAAGCGTGTTTATGTGTTGAGTCCCCGATAAAAACCCTGGGTGCTGAATCTTCGATGAGCTTCCTTGGCAAACATCATTTCACATGTGTTCTTGCAATTTGCAGCTGGAGAAATCAAGTGCATCCTGTGTGACCCCATTGGGAGAAGACTCTGGAAGCTTATGCCTGGTTTCCTCTGGACTTTGCCCCTTGAGCTTTTTATCTTTGCTGATTCTACTTTGTGTCCTTTTGTTATAATAAATCGTAGCCATGAGCGTGACTGTATATTGACTCCTGCGAGTCCTTCGAGCAAATTGCCAGGTCTGGGATGGTCTTGGGAACCCCTGACAGGGAAGTGAATGTGACTGAGTTTAGGAATTTATTTGAAAGCTCTGATTCCCCACCCCTTTTTTTTTTTTTTCCTCTAAACTGTATATGACCTGTGATTTGGGATAAAAGATTGTGTAACTGTATCCACAAACACCCATACAGTAAAATATAGTTTGTGTGTATAACTTGCCGGGAAGTTTTTATGAACTACTGATCTTTCCCAGGTAGCATCAATCATGGTGCCTTAGACTAGAATGATGATGTTGGAAAGTGCTAGTAATAATAATAATAATAACAGCTAACATGTCTTGAGTTCTCCTGCCCAGCATCAGACAATATTTGTAACCTTTACAATAACTCAGCAAAGTGCATAGTATCAGCATTCCCTTTTGGCTGTTGTTGAAAAGTTCACAAGGGTGGGAGATGGGACGTCAGCTCACGTGGACCTGGACAGATGCCTGCACCTGAACGTCAATGCCACGGGGAGTGAGTCTGCTCCGCACAGAGCTCATTTCTCTATTTTCTTTCAAAAGTGCTTTTCCCCTCACTCACAGATTCACTTCTGGGATTTTCAAGTGTCTGTGCCTCAGGCTTATTGACAGAATTACACACAGACTATTTGCTTCCCTCAGTGAGTGCTGCTAGTTGGCAGCAGTAAATGTGCTTTTGTGTTCCCTCGCTGGGCTTTTTGTCCTTTTACCATGTAATCACTACCATATGTTGACTCCCATTCACACAAGTGACCTTGTATTGTATTAAGCAATATCCTGAGTGCAGAAAAAAGCAAACTTTATCAATCCTACTTATAGCAGAGGGGAAAAAAAAGGCACAGAAGAGAGGAGGGACAATGGGGAGTCCAAATGAAACCTAGATGCCAGGTCTCAAACAAGCCTCCGACCCGGCAGGCCAGACAGAGGGGTTTAAGATGCGGCTGACTTCAGCTTGGCATATCCTTAACACTTCCAGGCTCGTAGCTCTCTGAGAAAGCTACACTTGGGTGTCCATTTGGAGCTGGTAGAAAAACATAACAAAGGACCTATGGGGAAAGGCTCACAGCTGAAGAGACCCTGAACTAAGAAACAGGAGATCTTGGTCTCGTCAATGGTGCTTCTCCTTCCTTGGAGTGTGACGCTGGGCATGTTGCTTAGCTTCCCTGAACCTCAGCTGTTGCCAACCACAAAACAGCGTTGTTCAAAGCTACCCTTGAAGTCCCCTTCAATGCAAAAATTCACTGATCATCCAAAATATAAACATTCTGGGTCAAAATAGGTTTCACAAGATGTATCTGAAGAAAGAAAAAAAAAAAAAGACTTGTTGTCAATTAAACATTCTCCTTAAAGACTTTAAAAAAGTGCTTAAAGTCAGTATCTGTAGCAGAGTTTCAAGAAGCCTTCCTACCCTCAATTCTCTGACACATAAGCTTAATCTTAATATGTCCTCTAATCTCTGTGAGGTTTCAGAGAGTCTGCCAGAAGAATGCCAGAAGCTTAATGTTGTTTCAGAGATTTTATTTATTTATTTATTTATTTGGAAGAGAGAAATAGAGACTGCCCACTAGTGGGGGGAGGGGGAGAGGGAGGGGGACAAGCAGACTCCATGCTGAGCTCTGAGCCCCACGCGGGCTCCATCTCAAAGACCCTGAGATCATGACCTGAAGAATCAAGTGTTGGATGCTTCACCAACTGAACCATCCAGGCTTCATGCTCTAGGACCAGCGCATTCCACCCAAATACATTGAATGCCATCTTTCTTCCTTCAGGAATAGATTATTTTGTCTCTACTGAGGAGGTTCTGAGAAACATTTCAATGTTTAAGACTGCCTAATGCTTTCTGTGCAACCGTTGCACTAGGGATCATCTCAAAAGACATGGGAGACAATAAATACAACGATAAAAGGGCTGGACTTGGAGAAGAAGGACAGGCTTTGGGTGCTAGGTCACTCGTCGCTAACTGGGTGACCTGGACATGCTCGGGTGAGGTGAGGACAAGAGACGATTCTGCTTCTTGATGAGCTGTGGATACGAAGGAAATGGGAGGCCGAGGGTTACCTGCGGGTACCTGCCACCCACAGTGCGGGTCCCGAGATGTTCCTAGCAAATGCCTCTGAGCTAGTGCTACTTGGGAAGACCTAGGAGGGAAGGTATTACCACTGTGTTCAGTTGTTTGCCCAGGTGGTGATGTGTTTTAATTTGAATGCTGTGATGGCTAAGTTTATGAGTGACCTTGAGGGACTACAGGATTAAACATTATTTCTGGGTGTGTCTAACACCTGATTAAACATCATTTCTGGGTGTGCCTGTGAAGATGTTTCCAGAAGAGATTAGCATTAGAAAAGGTGAACTGACAAAAGCAAATGGCCCTGTGCAGTGTGGGTAGGCACCACCCTACCCAGTCTCTTAAACACCTGAATCTCTCTCTGCCTGACTGCTGAAGGGAGATCTCTTCTCACCCTCAAGGCTCCTGGTTCTCAGAAATTCACACTTGACCTGGAATCTACACCACCAGCACTCAGGCCTTTGAACTATTCCATGAGCAAATTCCTTATAATAAATCATTATCTATTTATCTATCTATCTATCTATCTATCTCCTATTGGTTCTGTTTCCCTCGAGAATCTTGACTAATACAAGCACCAAGAAGGAAGTAAAAGGTTAAATAATAGACCAAGTAATGATTTAAGGAGTTGTTAATAACGGTGGTGTTACTAATAGTAGGTTAAATGTATTGAATGCTTATTGTGTATACTCTGGCGCTTTGTACTCCCGCTACATTAATTCTTTCAATATACCATCATAGTATTTGTACTAAGCAGATGAGAAAATTGAGGTCCAAAGGAGTTGAACCTATTCAAGACCACTCACCGGTGAGTGGCAAAGCTATCTTTTATTTTTTTTTTTACTTTTATTTTTTTAAAGATTTTGTTTATTTATTTGACAGACAGAGACCACAAATAGGCAGAGAGGCAGGCAGAGAGAGAGAGGAGGAAGCAGGCTCCCTGCTGAGCAGAGAGCCTGATGCGGGGCTCGATCCCAAGACCCCGGGATTATGACCCGAGCCGAAGGCAGAGGATTCAACCCACTGAGCCACCCAGGCGCCCCCAAAGCTGTGTTTTAAACCAGAGTCCAATTCTATAGTCCATTTTTATATACAAAGCAAACAGCAAATATCATGCAGGAATAGCTTCGGGAGACAATCATCTACATAAATTTATACGTTAAAAACTTGGTATTTAAAACTTTTGGGGCACCCAGATGGCTCAATTGGTTGAGTGTCTGACTCAATCTCGGCTCAGGTCTTGATCTCAGGGTCATGAGTTTGAGCCACACATTGAGCTCCGGGCTGGATGTGGAGCCCGCTTAAAAAAAAAAAAATCTTAAAACTTTGAGCAATGAGAAACAAAAAACACAAGAAACAAGTGTTGACAAGGATGTGGAGACACGGAACACTTGTGCTCTGTTGGTGGGAATGAAAACTGGTGTGGCCACTGTGAGAAATAGTATGAAATTTCCTCAGAAATGTAAAACTAGAACTACTCTATGATCCAGTAATCACACTACAGGGAATTTATAAAAAAAAAAATACAAAAACATGAATTCTAAAAGATATACACACCCTTTGTTTATTGCCCCATTCTCTACCACAGCCCCGTTATGGAAGCAGCCCAATGGCCAATCAATAGGTAAATGGATAAAGAAGGTGTGGTATACATACACAATGGAATATTATTCAGCCCTATAAAGGATGAAATCTTGCCATTTGCAATGACATGGACAGAACTACAGGGTATTACGCTAAGCGAAATAAGTCCGTCAGAGAAAGACAAAAACCATACGATTTCACTCAGATGTGGAATTTAAGAAACAAAACAAAGGAACAAAGAAAAAGAGAGAGAGAGAGAGAAACCAAGAAACAGACTTTTAATTATAGAAAACAAACTGATGGTGGCCAGAGGGGAGGTGGGTGGGGGATGGGAGATAGGAGTGACGGGGACTAAAGATGGCACTTACCGTCATGAGCACTGAGTAGTGTATGGAACAGTTGAATCATTCTATTGCACACCTGGAACCAGTAAAACACTGGGTGCTGATTTTACTGGAATTAAAATTTTAAAATTTAAGAAAATTTTTAAAGAAACAAAACACTTTGAGCACTGAGAGAGTGTATAGTTCTGCAAACTATCCTGAACAGCAGGAAGATAAATCCCAAGACAAAGGAAACCTAAACCAAAAAAAAAAAAAAAAAAAAAAAGGATAAAAGCAACTGTTCTCTTGGTCTTTCTGGTGAAAGGTTAGCATTCCCTTCTTATTAAGGAGTACTATATTGAAACTTCACTATTTAAGCCATTTTATGAAGGTTGATCATGTGGTGAAAGAATGTGGGTTTGGTCATCTCTAACGAATCCTTAGAAATCCTTTTTTTTTTTTTTTAGAGATTTTTATTTATTTATTTGACAGCGAGATAGATCGAGCATAGGCAGAGCGGCAGGCAGAGGAAGAGGGAGAAGCAGGCTCTCTGTGGAGCACGGAGCCTGACGTGGAGCTTGATTCTAGAACCCTGGGATCATGTCCCGAGCTGAAGGCAGATGCTTAATGGACTGAACCCCCCAGGCACCCCAGAAATGTCTTTTTTTTTTTTTAAAGATTGATTGATTGATTAGTTTGTTGGTTGATCTGAGAGAGAGAGCACAAGTGGGGCAAGGGGCAGAGAGAGAGGGAGAAGAGAAGCAGACTCCCCACTGGCAGTGGAGTCTGACTCGGGGCTCGATCTCACAATGAGCTGAAACCAAGAGTAGGACCCCTAACCGACTGAGCCACCCAGGTGCCCCAGAATCCTTAGCCATCTCTGTATATGTCGTCTTCAAGATCATTTCTAAGTGAAATATAGATGAGTATTCAATAAGCTTTTTCTTTTTCTTTTTTTTTTTTTTTAAGATTTTATTCATTTGACAGAGATCACAAGTAGGCAGAGAGGCAGGCAGAGAGAGAGAGGAAGGGAAGCAGGCCCCCCACTGAGCAGAGAGCCCGACTCGGGGCTCGATCCCAGGACCCTGAGATCATGACCTGAGCTGAAGGCAGAGGCTTTAACCCACTGAACTACCCAGGTGCCCCTCAATAAGCTTTTTCTGTGCAGACCCAGTAGCAAGTATGCTCAGCTCTGTGGGCCATATGATCTCCCTCACAACTATTGGGTTCTGTGAGTGTAGTGTGACATCACCCATAGACCATTCATGATTAAATGGGCGTGGCTGTATTCCAATAAAACTTCACTTACAAAAATAGGTAGCAGGTCATTTGCCAAACCTTGGCATGTAGCCGGTGTCTGCGTTAGGGAAAGCGACCAGTGAATCCCATTTTGCTCTGGACTGTCCAGCTTTTGCACAGAAATTCCTACATCCCATGAAACACCTCATTCCAAGTTGATTGCCTGAACAAGTTGATTTGCAATCAAATTCTGGGACATAGAGCACTCCAAATGTGATAACAATCAACCCTCTCTCCCCTCCCCCAAATTGCCTTTGCCAAGCTTATCGCTGTCAGCATAAAGTTATAAATTAGAAGTGCATTCTGTTAACCCCCATGTATTATGCATGCACAAGGGACGGGGACCACATACCAATTTTCTTTTCCAAAATTACTTCCATGGGGGACTTCCCACTTCTCCCACAGTTGGTCCCATCTTCAGACAAAGTTACAGACTGAGTGTTGGCAAAGTGTCTGGGCATCTCCAGAGATAAAAGTGAAGTTATAATAGATGTCATTGTTGGACTAATTATTATGATTCCATGTTAGAGCGAGCCCCAGGGGGTCTGCTGAACTTCAGTGGATAAACAAAGGAAGGAGTCTTCAGGCAGTGAAGTAATACAGAGGAAAAGCAACCCCAAACAGAGCACTAATTGACTGTTTTCTTGGCAGTGTCAGACAACCTCAGCCTGGGCTTTTAAGGATAATGTGTTGGAAATTACCGAACCTATGATCTCTCTAGTGTCAGGAAAGTTTGGACACAATAGGGTCACAAATAATAGGCTGATGTTCATGGTATTTGAAGAGAAAATTGGTACCTCCTGTTGCTACCCATGTAGCCTTGGCCTTGGAGAAGACCCCAAGTCCTTGGGCTTCGGTGTTCCCATCTTCCAAGCAATAATAAAGCAAATACCTCATACGGTTCTGGTGACAACGAAGGTGACATTTCTTGTGAATTTGCCTAATGTAGGGAGTATGTGATTTTACACATGATCTGATCTGCCATGAGGCTGCTTCCTTGGTGGGGTTCTGCATTTGGGGAACTCACTTTGTATTGGTGAGTCAGGGATGGAAGGGAGCTTTGCCGTTGTGAAATCTGGGTGAGGGTGTGCGCTTCCCTCTGTACAGGCTGTCTCTAACCTTGGACCAGTTACTTCCCTTCTTCGGGGTCTAGTTTCTCATTTATAAATGGACCCAATGGTTTTCTCTCCACAGGCTGTTCTGGGGCATAAATAAATTAGCAGATGTTAAAAGACTTACCATATGAGTCATACAAACAGTTACCGTATCTGCAAACATGCCTGCTGGGAGCGCAGACAAGGATGCAGGTGGGGTTCCTACATGGGGAGGGGAACGTGGGGGGGCAGGGCGCTCTCAAGGAAAAAAAAATCAAAACCCACAGGTGGATGTCACCTCAACCTGGACTCAAACCATGACTTTATCTCATACCGGCGAGTTTCTTTTTTTTTTTTTTCTTTTTAAGATTTTATTTATTTGTTTGAGAGAGAGAGCACGCGAGAGCACAGACAGACAGAGAGGCAGGCAGAGGCAGAGGGAGAATCAGACTCCCTGCCCAGCAAGCAGCCCGATGTGGGGCTCAATTCCAGGACCGTGGGATCATGACCTGGGCCGAAGGCAGCGGCTTAAGAGACTGATCCACCCAGGTGTCCCTATACCTGAAAGATTCTTTTTTTTTTTTTTAAGATTTTATTTATTTATTTGATAGAGAGAAATCACAAGTAGACGGAGAGGCAGACAGAGAGAGAGAGAGAGGGGAAGCAGGCTCCCTGCTGAGCAGAGAGCCCGATGCGGGACTCGACCCCAGGACCCTGAGATCATGACCTGAGCCGAAGGCAGGGGCTTAACCCACTGAGCCACCCAGGTGCCCCACCTGAAAGATTCTTAATGCATCCGGGACCTCGAGGTATCAACTGAGCTTACAACCTATGTAAGAGAGCTGGGAATGGAAGATTGAACAGTGGCCGGGAAGAGGGACAGAGGCACCGAAGAAGGAGGGCTCCAGGCAGGAGGAGTATTTCAAGATTCCTGTCTAGGGGCTCCTGGGTGGCTTAGTTGGTAGAGTGTCTGGCTCTTGGTTTCAGCTCAGGTCATGTCAGGCTTTTAGGATCGGGTCTCGTGTTAGGCTTCACACTTAACGGCGAATCTGCTTGAGGTTTTCTCCCTCTGCCCCTCCCCCCACTCATTCTCTCTTTTAAAAATAAATAAATAAATATTAAAAAAAAAATAACGGGAAAAAACCAAAAGCAAACTCCATGCTTCCCCCTTCAGCTCCTCCTCCCGACGCACCCCCAGAAATGCAATGGTGTTACCAGGAAACGAAAGCACAGCACGGCCACCATGGAAAGCTTTGATTTCTTCCCCTTTTAAGGCTGCTTCCCTCTCCTTGGGACTTGTGCTAAGAAGTTGGACTGTACAATTCGTATCATTTAAGAGAGAAGGGGTATTAGGGAGCTGAAGGGGCAGCCACATGGCAAACATGAAAGGCTGCTCCAAGACATCTTTATAAGCTCCATTCCCATCGGGGTCCTTCTCAGAGCCACCTCCCTGCAGAGCTAACTGAGGCTTCAAGACCCAGCCTACTTATGCCCTGCCCTTCAACACGGGGCTTTATTTTATCCTGCGATTGCTAGGGAGAGCTACAGACAGCAACTAGCGACAGCGATAGATAGCATTGCCTCTTCTCATTGTCATCTTCGGTTTCATTTAGGTTCGGCTGCCTTAAGCCCTGAAAAAGCTTTACTTAAAGGACTGGGCTCTGCCTTTCCAGGTTTATCAAAATAAAGCAGAAGTCGGGCTGGCTAGTTTTAAGGGCACAAAGGAAAACACGGTTTGGGGACGGGAGGTTTTGAATTGCAGGAGGCAAATATAGCAGGCTCCTGCATAAGACTTTAAACATCCAAATATTTAAAATAACTGCCCCCACGGCCTCCATCTGAATTCTCCTGCCTTTGTTATCAACAGAAAGCGAGCGGCTCAGCAGCAGGTCTTCCTAAATTCCAAGGATTAAACCGCACAGATTGCCTTTGTGATTCAACAGCACATTCTAGAATGAAGAGTGTTTTTGTACCAATGCCTTTCCTTTGGGGAATTTGTAGAACAGCTCTCAGTTTTTGAGACTTTAATTTGGAAATGATAATAGTTAATTTACTGAGTGCTTTAGTGTGCGAGGTAGGGACCTTTCAAGGACTTTATATATAAGATCATTAAACTCTGACAAAACCGTGTAAGATACATAGGATGAAGAAATTGAGAGTCCGATAATTTGCTAAAAATCAAAGAACTAGTGAGTAACGGCGATGCAGAATATAAGAAAGAAAGGGTATTAGAGATTCAAGGGGCTGGTGTATCTTCCACATTCCAAGTCATGCCTTCTCCATCAGACCTCACATCTGATGCATGTGAAATAAATATCGCCATATTTTCCCAAGTTTAGGATGGTATCGATGGTAAGATGCTCCTTTGTGTAGCTCAAAGGGGAAAAATGTCTGTGGCTTAAACTGACAATTAATTCCAAGACATGTTTGGACTTCAGAGATATAAAAACATAGGGGGGAAAGTACCTTTTCATATTCACGAAGAATGATCCTTTAAAAGCCAGCCAGTCTGAAATGCAAGGAACAGAATCATTAACTGCTGGCCCAGCTTGGGTGTAACCTGCCGGGAGCCCAGGCATATCCTGGGTCCCATCTGGCTTTCCCCAAAACTCAGGATAAAATTCAGGCGGTAATTCAGGATGGTACCTGCAGGTGGCAGTGCAGGCCACCGGATCTGGCCTTTGGTCTTCCCCAGCAGGGTTTCAGAGGGACCTGCTGGCCTCAGGTGAGAAACAGGTTCCCAGACCTTCAATTTTTGTTCACCCTTCTGACCTGTTCCAAACCTCGGGGTCTTTTGCGTTTCCTTTTGCTCCAGTCTGGTGTCTTCTTTCTCCACATTTACGAAGTCCAAAACCAGGTAGACTCGTGTGAGAACAAATGTGTCCTTCCTATCCCCCCAGAACCAAATCAGAAGTTTGGTGTCTTATTTTCGTATTAGTCTATGATGTTTGGGTGCCCTGGTTATATACCTCTGGAGAATATCCTAGATATAAGCTCAAGATAGAGATTATTCTAAGGGCGCCAGGGTAACTCAGTGCCTGAGGAATCCAGTTCTTGCTTTGGGCTCAGGTCATGATCTCAGGGTCAGGGATTGAGCCCTGCATCTGAGCTTGTCCCTCGCCCTCCTCCTCCCCAACGTGCCCGCTCTCTCTCTCAAATAAATAAATAAATAAATAAATAAAATCTTTTTAAAAAGATAAAGATGATTCTACCTAGAGAACATTTCTCAGGTAGGTCTTCCTATCTCAAATGTAGCTGGTGATTAACCCCAGTCATATCACTCTCTTCCTGGAATCTCTCTCTCTCTCTTTTTTTTTTTTTTTAACAGAGAAAGCAACAAGCAGGAGGAACAAAGGAACAACAGGCAGAGACACGGGAAGAAACAGCCATCCCACTGAGAAAGGAGTTCTATGTGGGACTTTAGCCCAGGACCCTGGGATCATGACTTGAGCCTAAGACAGACGCTTAACTGACTTAACCACCCAGGAGCCCTGTCCTCCTGGAATCTCAAAACACTTCCCCTGGTTCTAGACAACTTCTGCGGCCTCCTCGCATACCACCTACCCCAGGCTCCAGGTAACTGAGATTACCTGTGAACACATCCTGTGTCCATTCCTAGCTCCAGGCCTCTCCTCCATATGTTCTTCCCCTAAGTCTCTGCCCATAAAAAATTCCTCATTCTTCAAAAGTAAGTTTGAGTTCCTTAATGAAGTCTTTGCTCACTTAAAACTCATTGACCTCCACCAGAGCTCTTTTTTTTCCAAGACTTTATTTATTTAACAGAGAGAGAGAAAACACAGACAGAGGGAGAAGTAAGCTTCCTGCTGAACAGGGATTTGGACGTGGGGCTCGATCCTAGGACCCCAGGATCGTGCCCTGAGCTGAAAGCAGATGCTTAACCAACTAAGCCATCCAAGGGCCCCCACTTAGAGCTCTTAACAGCTCTCTGTAAATATGTTCATTGCTATACCAGCCACCTCATTAGTTATCAAAGTGACAATCGGCCTTTCTCTGTCTGACTTATATCCATATCCCTAACACCCCACACAAGGCTCAGGTTATAGTGGAAACTCAATTGATATTTACGGAATGAACAAAAAATTAAATGTCCCTTTTCTAACATATACCAGAACCGACAGGGAAATTGTTTTTAACAATTGTGAAATTGTTTTTAACTTTTGCACTTTTAAAGCTCTTGATGTCCAGACCCCCCACCCAAAGCAGTGAAATATCAGAACTTCTCAACTGAGGCTTGGGTTCACCCCAGGCATCGGTGTTTTGCAAAGCGTCCCAGGTGATCTCAAGGTACAATCAAAGTTGAGAATCTGACAATTGCCTCGACGGCAATAGTTCTCAGTGTGGTCCTAGGTCCAGCATTAGAATATCGCGGTCATCTTACTTGATATGAAAATTCCTAGGACCGACCCCAAACTGTAGAATCAGAAATGGTAGGGCTGCAGGGATGGGGGAAGTAGACAAAAATCTGTGTTTTAACAAGACCTCCATGATACAAAGTCAAGTTTGAGAAGCACTGCCTTAGAAGTTTACTTTAAATAATTTTATACAGACTCTGGAAATACGGCCCTCCCATCTTCTTCTGATTCTAGACTGGCCCCTATTTCTTCATACGGCTGTGTGTACACACAAGCACAAGCCCCTTTTAGTGGAAGGTTTTTTTCCCCCAATCTAGTTTGGTCTAACAGTAGCATCAACTAATAGTAAAATAGCTTAAGAAGGTATTTTATGTGGGTTTTTTTTTTTTCAATCTTTAAAACAACCAAGGAAGTATTCTCCTGGCTATTTTTTGAATCATGGAAAAGAAATGGACAAAACCCAACGTACATGGAATTTGTCCCCCATGTTATGTCTGATGTGAAGTGTCCCATCATCTTACAATAAATCGAAGACATCCGTTCCACAAAGGATGAGAGAAAGGCTGCAGAAAAAAATGATGAGTGCCCGGTGGCACAGCAGAAATCTGACTCCAGACCTGTCCTACCATTTGGGCGTTCTCCGGATTTTCATTTTGTTATTTTTGCCCATAATCCCATAGTTTTTGTAAAGAAAATCTGCTGCTCTCAGGAATTCCTGGCTATCTCTTGAAGTGAAGTGTTCACTTTGAGAGCATTAAGTACCCAATGCTGTTTCCTACTCATTTGCAGTGGTATACACTCAGAGCTTTCTTTTTCTCTAAGACCTTGGGAAAAGGGATGGTTTCAACGCCTCTAAGATTAGAGGAGCAGTTTTCTTCTAAAATGTCTGCTTCTCTCAAACTCATATGCTTTGTTCTAAATCTATGGTCTGAATTCTTGGACTTGTTATTAACATGGCTCCTTCTTGAATCATGAATCTTATAAAAGTTGTACAGGCTCTAAGGTAGGCTCTGTGAGGGATCAGCAGTGAGAAAGATAGACAGACCCCACTTGCTCATCTCCAAGAAAAACCGTATCTATAAAACTAACCAATGAAGGGGTGCCTGGGTGGCTGGTGGGTTAAAGACTCTGCCTTCAGCTCAGGTCATGGTCCCAGGGTCCTGGGATCGAGCCCCACATCGGGCTGTCTGCTCAGTATGGACCTGCTTCCCTCTCCCTATGTCTCTGCCTATTGTGATCTGTCAAATAAATAAATAAAATCTTTAAAAAAATATATTTTAAACTAAGCAATGAAGATCCAAATTCTAGATGCTAGAACTATTATCCAGGACAGTAAGATAGGGAGAGGACCTCCAGGAATTCAACTATAGTGTGTGCATGTGTGTGTCTCTTTTCTTAAGAGGTCTTTCTAATAGAAAGATCTTTGAACCTATACTTCTCTATTTTAATTTTGTTGGAGAACGGGTGTGGATGGTATTTATTTGGGAAACAGAGGAAATATTCCCAAGTTTGGAATAGTCAGCTTATCAGAAGATGCAAAACCACCGTTCTGTTCCTAAAACAATCATCTAACCTCTTTCTTTGGGGAATGGCCAGCAAGCGTCTTCAGCATTTATACCAGTCAGAGGACAAATTCCCATGAGACGTCCATGAGCCATAAAGAATCTGATCCCGTTGGCAAACTGGAAGGCATTTCCAGCAAAGATGGCTTCACATACAGAAGCAGCAGCACTAAGGGTCACAAGCACGTGGCAAACACCAGGCCCTTCTGTTCCCCGCTCTGCTCAGTGAAGCTCATTCACCCGCGAGACTAACCCTAATTCTCAGATCCAAGCTGTGGGGCAAAGAAGGCACCAGGAGGGGACGTCCTGTGAACCTGAGCACGCACACACACATTGCACCTGCAAACAGGTGAAAGAGCCTGAAAAGGCTTTGGGGTTTTGTTGTTGCTGTTCTTGTTGTTGTTTTGTTTTTAAGTCGTTAAGCAATGAGAAAGCTTATCAGACAGGGAGGAATCGCTAATCCAATATGGCAAAGAAACTACTTATGCAGGTAGGTACATCAACTGGGAAGAAAGGTTTGCCCTGAGGGTATTTGTGAAGCCCAGAATATTTTAGATTTCCTTCTGACACCTAATGGGCCAAAGGGAATAGAAATGACAGGCTTGGCGAGGTCTTTTTTTCTTTTTTTCTTTCAGTAATGGAACTGTTCTAAGCTCATCGTGATGGTTGTGTAATTCTATATATGCTGAAATTCGTGAAATTGTACACTTAAAATGGATAAATTGTGTGATAGGCAAATTGGATCTCAATAAAAGTGGGGGTTCTTCAAATGATGTGTGTTACACCAATAAAACAGAGGTTGAGTTCTACAGAAATTTGACTACAACATGCATACTCTCTACACTTTTTGCTCAATTTTTCTTTAAATCTAAAATTACTCTTAAGAAATGGTCAAATGAGGGGTGCCTGGGTGGCTCAGTGGGTTAAGCCGCTGCCTTCGGCTCGGGTCATGATCTCAGTGTCCTGGGATCGAGTCCCACATCGGGCTCTCTGCTCAGCAGGGAGCCTGCTTCCTCCTCTCTCTCTGCCTGCCTCTCTGCCTACTTGTGATCTCTCTCTGTCAAATAAATAAATAAAATCTTAAAAAAAAAAAAAAAGAAATGGTCAAATGAAAAAAAAAGAAAAGAAATGGTCTAATGAAAAGAAGAAAAGAACCCAGTCTCTCTGTAGGCATTTCGCCGTTTCCTGCCCGCACCACCAGCTGGGCCAGAGACTCTGTCTCTCCCATGCAGCCCCTGGGGTCTAAACGTTAACAGTCTTCAGGACCCCCAGCATGGCCTCACCTGGTAGTTCTCTTGTTTCTCCCTCAGATAAAGGGACTAAGGACAAGTTGCTCCTGAGGGAGCCCGAGTAGATAGACAAGGAGGTTCTGAGCTGTGTCTGCCAGAGAGATGCCTGGGTATTGAGACAGGGTTTAATGAAATAAAAGGTGGAAAACCGAGCCCAAAAAAGGACCTTCCCTCTCCCCAGAGGTCCACTTCTGGAAATGACTTTGTGGACCAGAGACCCTCCTGGGGGCCATCTTGGGGGTGATGGGCTAAAGATGGAGAACCACATGGACCACTGCAGTCACCCCTAGAACATAGTTAATCCCTTCCAAATATTCTTGGATATACTAGCTCCACAGAAAATTCATGAATTCATGAGACTCTGCCAGCTCCAGCTAATTTCTTCTGGCTTGCTAGAATTAGGATCCATGTGTCTTAATTAATACCTTTGGGGAGACCCTTTTACTTCTGCCTGCCCAGAGTGTCTGAGGGGACCTCAAAGGAGACAGATCCCTAAGACCTTGGAGGACAGTGCCAGCCTTCTCTGAAGCAGAAGGAAGCTTTAAATAAGGAGAATGAGCCTCACTCACAGGTGGGGGCCCTGAGAGAATGGTCAAGGTCTGGCCCTGTTTTGACCCATAGGTTTCCTGTTGGGTCACGTGGGCCTTGAGTGGCTGGGCACCTGGCTACAATAAATGCTTTCCACCTCCCCCCATGCCTGAAGAAGTGAGATCAATTTTTATTTCAGGGCAAAGTTAGAGGGCAACTGTCTCCTAGAAGCTGGCTGGCCTCCCCATCCCCCAATGCAACTGCTTGCTCTGGTTGTCAGGCAACTGTTTACCTTAGAGGTAGAGCACCCCCCAAGGTTCTGAGCCTTCAGTTGAGACCCAGAGAACACTGGCCATTGGAGGCAGAGCTGGGGAACTCTCCACAGCCCTGGATGGCCTCCTGCCTGCTATAGATCCACTTTCCACTTGGTCCCTGACCACCTGTGCGGTCCTCCGCTGGTGATTTCTGAAAGCTGGAGACACGTTTAAGGTCTCTGTGGATTTCCCTGGGAGATCCTGGTATAAACTGTGATACTGGTTTTGCCAGTGAAGAAACAACACATATTGAGAAGGGTGAAGGTGTCAGGCGAAAGGTGTTTCACCCACGCTGAAGTCTGTGGAAAAGGCAGTGAGAATATGGAACTGCTGACACAAGCTGATGATGCCCGAGGTCTGCCCGGGGCGGAGGCCAGTCTTCCCAACTTAAAATCCTAGTGCTTATCAGCAATAAATACAAACCACTGTAGGCTGTCTCTTCAGAACACTGTTGACTTTCTGAAAAAGTTACTGAAGGGCCAGCCTCCTAAATCATCTCAAGAGACTGGTGACAGACCCATCAGAGAAGAATGGAGAAGAGCTTTGGAAGAAAACCCTGGGTGATTTGAATGGAAACCCCCCTGATCTACAGAGTCCAGAAGGACTCGCCCAAGAAACTGCGAGATGGAAGCAGAGACTCCAAGAAATGGAGCAGGAGAAAGAAAGGCTTGAACAGTAAAACGCAGGATTCCAACAGGCCCTGAATGAGAAAGTCAGCCAGTTAGTACCCATGGGTGAAAACTTGCTGAAGACCTTCCCCGGGCCCAATCACCTTGGAGATCATTTGGGTCATGTCAACTGTGAGGTTGAGGAAAAGAGGGAAACAGAAAATGACGATGGCCCCATCCTCGGGTCAGAGGGTGATCTGAAGGCTGTCACTGATGATGCTGATTCCAATGTGTCCCTTCAAAGTGCTGAAGCGAAAAAGCAGGAACTAGCCAGACAATTGCAGGAAGGAAAGCAAATGAATGAGGAGCTTATGGGACAAATAACAGATCTTCAAGCCAAGGAGGCCTCTTGGCAGCGTGAAAATTCACAGCTTGAAGAGGAGATTCAGCAGCTGAAACAGAAGCTTCAAACTCTGCCTCAATTATATCAAGAATGCATCAGCCCCGTTGAGAGAAAATGGTCTGAGGCAGAAGAGCAGTGTGCAGACATTAAGTTGAATCTTTCCTGCACACGTAGAAACATCAAGGCCATGAATCAGACTCGAGACTTCTACAAGGAGATCACTGAAGACACCAGGAGAGAATTGGAGGTTGTGCCATGCACTATCAAAAGGGGATCTTCTTCCATGCAAAGAGAGCTCAGGAAAGCTGGATGGCAGCTGTGCTGACCGAGAGAAGCCTCAAGGAGCTAAAGAAAGAAAGTGATCACAATAGGCAAATGTTGGCCAAAGCGGAGTCCAACTTCAAGCTTTTCCCAAGTGGCCCTTTTACTCCTGCTCCTCCACCAGCTGCCCACAGAGGCCCAGAAGTGTCAGAGAACCCCTGGATCATCAGCACCAAGAGCCAGGACTTGAAGGCCCAGGCAGCTGGGCCACACCACCAGAGACCCCTGCGGATTTGAATGAACTCACCCCAGGCCGGTCCTGAACTCCCACAACCACAGCATAACATCTGCATGTGTTTTCTGTCTTCTAAGTTATTTGTACTTATCTCTTTTTAGTTTAGGTATTATTTAGATAGTTAGTTAGATAGTTATTTAACTGATATTACAATAACTTTTATTCAAGTTGATTTAGCATTATTGTTTTCAGATAGTATTTTTCCATTATAGTGTCATTTCATGTCATTCTTACAGATGTATTATTTTCACCAGACCCTCTAGAACTAGAAAATATTAAGTTAAAGATTTAAGTTAAAGATCTCCAGTTACTTTAACAATCATCAAAATTTGGCATGGATACAAACATTTAAAATAATCAACATTTTCCTTTTTTTTAAAGAACATTTTTCTATGGCATGAACATTTTTGTGTGCTGTTTTCATACACATAAGCTTGTATTAGACATCTGCACAAGTAAATTAATATGTATCTGAATAAATTTTGATTTGAAAAACTGGGGAAAAGAAAACCCTAAACAACAATTCCCTATTCCAACTTCATAAAATTTTGTTTAGACTAACCTTAAATTCATAAATTATCTTAGCAGAGCTTAAAGTACAACGTTTTCTCCCTTTGTTAACTTCTTAAAACTTTTTTGCCTTTTGTTTAAGATATTGTTTGCTAAATGTTTAGACATTTCTAAATTTTATGTAGCGAAAGTAAAAGTTTTTCAGAGATGGCAAGCAAACAGACCTCCCCCATGCGGTTTACAAGGCGCTTTTAGTCAGTTTGGCGGTAACAGAGAGTAATCGAACAGTAAAGAAAGCTGCCAATTTTTAAAACAATTTTAAAGAGAGAGAGAAAGAAATGATGTTCACACAATTTGTATAATATGCAAAATATACCTAGCTTGTATATACACAAAAGGAGAATTGCCCAATCTATCAGATAGATGCTCTGTTCCTCAGAGCTGTGGAAGCAGAAAGCAAGGCAAAAAGCAGAGGGAGACTCCCAGATGCTAACAACAGGGGGAGCTGTTCCCACTCTTGGGCCTGCCTGGAGGGAGGAGGGGGAAAGTGGTGCCATCAGGGCCCAGGGCAGGCCGATTTAGTTCCAGGCCACCACAATAATGCAAATGTCACCATAAAGCACATAATTCATTAATTAATAGTTTTTCTGGAAATCATTTTTTCAGGTTTCCCAGGGCATATAAAAGGTGTTTATCCCACGACACTGCAGTCTTGTGAGTGTGCAATAGCATTATCTCTAAAGAATAAAAATTAAGCCTTGTTTAAAAAATATGTTTTGCTAAGATTTTATTTATTTATTTGAGAGAGAGAGTGAGAGTGAGAGAGAGCATGAGAGGGGAGAAGAACAGAGGGAGAGGCGGACTGCTTGTGGATCGGGGAGCCCCATGGGGGATTGGATCCCAGGACTCTGGGATCATGACCCGAGCTGAAGGCCGTTGTTTGTCAACGGAACCCCCCAGGCACCCAAATTAAAAAATATTTTCTTGCTGAAAACTGCTAACCATCATCTGTGCATTTAGCAAGCTGTAATCTTTTACCTGGGAGGAGGGTTTCATTTCAGTATTGATGCACGTTGATCAGGGTGGTGGTTGATAGAAAACTGTGGCAATTTCTTCAAAGACGATGACTACCAAGGTTGCCGCATCAGCCTACCCTTCCTGTCACGAAGACTTCTGGTAGCGGGCAGGGCTGTGGAGGGACGTGAACAAATTGGAGCGCAGATGGGTGGGAAAGTGAAACAGTGCAGCTGCTGTGGAACATGGTGCGAAGTTTCCTCCAAAAATTAAAAAATACTCTATGATCCGGTAATCCCACTTCTGTATTGCGGAAAACTGAAATCAGGATCTGAATGGGGTTTCTGCATTTCTAGGTTCATAGGGCACTATTCCCAGTAGCCCATGAGAAAAAGCCATCCAAAGGCCCACCAACGGATGGATGGATGGGCTGAGAGAATGTGGTATGAATGAGTAAAGAAAATGTAATATTATTCTTTAAAAAGAAGGAAATTCTGTCACATGTTACAATATTGATGAAGCTTAAGGATATCGCATTATACAAAATAAGCCAGTCATACCCACAAACACACACACACCAGATATTCTGAGTCCCCTCATATGAGATCTCTAAAGTGTTCGAAAAATAAAATAAAATAGGTGCACCTGGGGGGCCCTATTTTATGTACATGGTACATTACATGTCATGCATTTTTTACCTCAATTAGGAAAAAAAAGGTATGAATATGAGTTTTAGGATTTGAGTGGTGGGGAATTAGATTTGAGCTAAGTCTCAGACCAATGACTTCACCTCTCTACATTTCAGTTAATACGTTCATCTAATTAATTAATTAATTAATAAGTTGATTAAATAATTTTTAAAGGTTCTGTTCTAACTGCATTGTAATTATAAAGAGAATATCTTAGTCCTCCACTCTAAGACAAAGTCCTTTACGGTACAAAATGCTGACCTCCTTATCTTCCGAAAATTCCCTCCAATACACCTCGTCAGTTAGATCAGAGGGACGGTCAGCTCACATTGGATGCTCAGAGATCAGCATCTCCCTAAAGTATGAATTACTCCCTAAAGTAATTCATGCTGAGAACATGTTAACGTATGAGAAAGGTGAGAACAAAAGTCATTAGAAGAAAGGTAATTATCTCAGAAATGACCCTGCTGTCAGGGGAGATGGACTGAATGCAGGGAGCGATAGGGGAATGGAAAGGAAGGGCCAGAGGTAAGACAGGTTGCACACGGGACTTGGTGGGGGTCAGATGTAGCAAAGGATCAGAGGTGCTTCTCAGGCTTCGCTATGGAGGGATCAGGAGAATGGTGATGCACGCAATGTTTGTAGAAAGGATGCTGTGCGTGTCGAAACACACAGGAGGGAGATGGGTCCAGGGGTGAAGAGGCATCATGGTGAGACCTGGTACTTTCACAGAGTGTTTTAATCCAGAGAAGAGCCGTGAGCCTCAGGCGGATCCTTGGGGCACAGCTGCAGTTGGCCAAAATCCTCCCTCTTGGAACAGGTGCCTTACGTGTTCCACTGTATAATGAATAAGAACGCTTCTGAGAAAAGGAAGAGGCCCAGACAGGGGTGTAAACAAGGAGGAGAAAGTAGCCAAGACAGAGAAATGAAGCCCAAGGGGCCGAGGGCGAGACAGAGAGCATCCTGGGACTAAGTCAGAGGAAAGGGCTGGGGCGGGGAGGTGCTGGCTAGCGGGATCTTTGCTGCAGAAAGTTATGGGAAGGAGGACATCCAACGTGAGAAGATTCCCGAAAAGGCAGGAAGGGAAAGATTTCTAGGCGCAGGTGAGAGAATTCGGTTTGGAAACCAAGGAGGGAAAGGTGAAAGATGAGTGCCGAAAGAAAGGTGATTTGCTGGAATTTATGGCTACAAGCCACAGCGAAAGAACTTTGCTAACTCAAGTAAAAAGGAATGTTATCTGCAAGGCCTTGGGGCAAACTCCCAAAATTCAGAAGTAGACCAGGTAACCAGACTCAGCAACACGGCTGAACGGGGCGTGAAAAAGACAGGAAAGCTCAAAACACTGCATGAGCCCAGGTGAGGCCCCGCCGCTGGTCCGGCTGCCACTGGATATGCAGTCCGATGTGATCTGGCTTCAGCTATGGTCCCCGCAAAGCTGTGAAGCCCCCACCTGTTCTCCCGAGATTCAAAAGCCTGGTGGGAGGTGTCGTCTTAGCAAACCCTCCAACATCTGTCCACTATCCACCTGCAGGGACTTCTCTCTCTTTTCTTTCTTTCTTTTTTTTTTTTAAAGATTTTATTTCTTTATTTGGCAGAGAGAGACAGCGAGAGAAGATCACAAGCAGGGGGAGTGGGGGAGGGAGACATAGGCTTTTCACTGAGCAGGGAGCCCAGAGCGGGGCTAGATCACAGGATCCTGGGATCATGATGGGCTCTTGACCTGAGCAAAAGGCAGATGCTTAAGTACTGAGCCACCCACGCGCCCCTACAACCATGACTTCTAAGAGGACCTGACGATCCTGCAATGCGAGACATACTTGATGTCCCCACAGGATACCCAGGGCAGACCTTGTTTCAAAAAATAAGGCTCTTACAAAAAATGAAAATTAAAATAAGGCTCCTAAAAAAACAAAACAAAGTCTGACAGTAAAGAGCAGCCAAATAGGAGACCCTAATCTACCCCTCCCCAGCTCTCCTTTTCCCACACCTGCATTTCAAAACCAAAACCAAACAATGCATATGATGCAAAAGGCTCTGCCTCACATGAAAACAGGCAGCCTTGGCACCACTGAAAACACCCTATTTCTCAAACCAGCCCATTAAATCTCTCCAGGCTATCCAAGCTCCGCCCCAAGACCCCTGACTGACATCTGTTCCTTTGGTTTTCATTCTCCAGCAAGCTTGTTCTGATATTTTATAAGCCACAGAGTCAGGACAAAGTCAGAGGACACTAATGCATATGTACACTTGGTGGAAAGAGATTGAAAAGAAGGAAGTTGAAACACTGACACAATACAATACGGAAGGAAGCTCTGGGTCATGGCTCTAGTGCTCTCTGCAGTAGGTCTCTGCTGTGGGTCCTGCTGACGGCTTCCCTAGACCACAGCCTGCTCTGCTTTGCCTTCAGCCAGCCCTTCGGAGGCTGGGGGCCCTGCATCAATGGGGTGACACTCATGTCCCACAGGAAGATTTCGGCTCTGGGTCCTCTTGTGGCTTTTCAGAACTGCCTTTCACTAATTTTCTGTTTCTTTTTAAAACATTACTTTAGTTTGGGGCATCTGGGTGGCTCAGTTGTTAAGAGTCTGCTTTTAGCTCAGGTCATGATCCCAGAGTCCTGGGATGGAGCCCCACATCAGGTTCCCTGCTCAGCAGGAAGCCTGCTTCTCCCTCTCCCACTCCCCCTGCTTGTGTTCCCTCTCTTGCTGTGTCTCTCTCTGTCAAATAAATAAAATGTTAAAAAAAATTTTTTTTAAAAACCTATAGTTTGGTTTTTTATTGGGCAAGAACAAATATGATTTGATAGTAATTCAATCCTACCGTATAATTACAAAATGAAGCTCTTTACCACATTGTAAGATTTCAATTCTCAGCCAGCCTATTTCTGATGTCTTCATGGGAACTCAAGTGATATAATAATAAAATGGCTGTATCCCCACCAGATTATTCAAATCCCCACTTAAATCCTACACAAGGGGTGCCTGGGTGGCTCGGTGGGTTACAGCCTCTGGCTTTGGCTCAGATCATGATCAGAGGGTCCTGGGATCGAGCCCTGCATCGGGCTGTCTACTTGGTGGAAAGCCTGCTTCCCCCTTTCTCTCTCTGCCTACTTTTGAACTCTGTCTATCAAATAATAAATATAAAAAATCTTAAAAAAACAATCCTACACAAGTGGCCCCAACTTTTCTCTTTTCAAAATTAAGTCTTTAAGACACAAGATGGTTTAAGAAAAAATGGAAACTCCATAGACTTAAACCAAACAATCTGAGGGTTTTGAAGGGGTGGGGGTTGGGGCGTTGGGGGAACCAGGTGGTGGGTATTAGAGAGGGCACGGATTGCATGGAGCACTGGGTGTGGTGCAAAAACAATGAATACTGTTACGCTGAAAAGAAATTTTTTTAAAAAAAGCTAAGGGATGACAAGTGTCTATTTAATTAAAGTTAAAGTAAAGAGAGAAATATAAATGGAGTCAAAAGAGGGAAAATTCTTTGTGAAACTACGGAGATAAGAGAGTCCAGACAAGGAGGGAGAGAGCTAGATGGGGGTGAGGGGTAGAGCGGAAGAAGTGAAAGAAATCCCCCATGACAGGGGAGGAAAGGCCCAAGGGGCAAAGTGGAGAGAGGGTTTTGAGAGGAGGCTAACCTGGCCCAGACCACATAGCCTTTGCCAACCACACTGAGCGGCAATGCTTTCCTGAGGGCTGGGGGTCTTTGCAGCAGGTGCAATATTTAGGCTTTAAAAACTATTTTTAAAAGATTCTGGCTCTTACTACAGGACGGATAATGTCTGTTGATAGAATGCAGCAGCAGTGAGAGGTAGATGTCGGGGGTAAGGGTGAGGGAACAAAACTGGATTCAGGGAAGCAGACCCGTAAGGAGGCAGTTACGATGGTCCACGTGAGAGGCAATGGGGTGTATGTTCTATGGGGTAATGTTCCATTAGATTCCAGTGGAATCTCTGTCCAGGTCACAGCCAGGAATCACTGCGGCAGCAGGAAATGGCAGGAAAAGATAAAATGGGGGAAAGCAGTGAAATTTAAATTGGGAGGAAACCAAACTGACCCACGGTGGACACAGAAGAGCAACAAAGTGGGAACCAGAAACACCTCTTCAATGTTAAAATATACTTAATGTCATGGATGCTGTTGGCGTTCACCATTTCCTAGCCACCAAATATCCATGCATGCAAAGTCCAAGGACTGTCTCTAATTTCTTTCTGGAGGACCCCTCCGAGATTTGCATTCGATGGGCCTGTGTTTCCCCTGGTACTGATGCCACTCCTGGCCAAAGGGAAGGAGGAGTAGCTGACTCTCTGCTCAACACTGCCCTGACATCTGTGCAAGTGGGTTCCTGTCTTGGATCCTGCTTCATAGTCATCTGCACAGTGGGGAACATACCCTGGGCCCAGTCGCTACACCCCACAGGACCCTGCACCTCCCATTCTGGTCCATGTTCTGGATCTAAGTACCCAGGATCCGAAAATGACCGGCCTAAACATCTCTACCTGCTTCCAAGTCCCATGCTGGCCTCTTCCCCGTCCTGAGGGCAGACTAGGCAGGGGGTATGTCCTACCCTGGGTGGGTAATAGCTAGCTGTTTGTGGCAGTGTGGGCCAGTTATGCTTGTGTATGACAGAGCGACCGTATGTGTGCATCTGTGGCCACTTATACTGTAGGTCAGAGCCAAGAAAAGAAAGAGAACTTGGTCTTCGGGCTACCCTCTTCTTTTTTTTTTTTTTTTTTTTAAGATTTTATTTATTTATTTGACAGAGAGAGATCACAGGTAGGCAGAGAGGTAGGCAGAGAGAAGGGGAAGCAGGCTCCCTGCCAAGCAAAGAGCCCAATGTGGGGCTTGATCCAAGGACCCTGGGATCATGACCTGAGCTGAAGGCAGAGGCTTAACCCACTGAGCCACCCAGGTGCCCCAATAATAGATTATTTTTAATCCATCAATTTCTTTAGCCCATCAATTTCATCTCCTCAATCCACCCATCAACAACAGTTTTCTAATTTACACAAATCTTTTTTTTTTAAGATTTTATTTATTTATTTGACAGAGGGAGAGCACAAGTAGGCGGACTGGCAGGCAGAGGGAGAGGGAGAAGCAGGCTCTCCACCAAGCAGGAAGCCCAATGTGAGGCTCCATCCCAGGACACTGGAATCATGACCTGAGCCGAAGACCACTGACTGAGCTACACAGGCACCCTAACTTACCCAGATTTTGAAGGCCATTCCTTGGAGACCAGATAGCTTAATTTTAGGGTGAAGTCAAGTAAATCCAGTTGTGAATCCTGACTTGGTGGCATGCGAGCCAGATGGATGTTCTTCTCTGGAACTTTTATTCCTTAAGGAGTGGCCATGTCCTATCGAGAGAGTTGGAACATTATTCTGGGGCCGGGGGCGGGGGGCGGTGCTATGGCAGCATCGAGAGTCCTGCAATGATGATGTTGAGCTCTAGTGACAGCGTTGCTGGTGAAGATATCCTAGAAGGACAGTTCTGTGTAAGAAATGCCTATACATCCTGTCGTCTGGTCTCTCCTCATCCTAGCTGAGTTTCAAAGCCTGGTTGCCCAGGTTCTCATGAGTTCTGGAAGTTACCAAGTCTCCTTAGGCAGAGCTGGGCTCCACTGTGTGCCACCAAGCATCCTTCTACCCAGTGGTCTACAGTGTGGGATCCAGTAGTGTCTTGAAGGCAGTATATAACCTAAGCGAATAGAACAGCAGCGGCAGTCTGAGATTGTCTATCTGGCTGAGGTGTTGCTGAAGAGAATTAGATTTCTTTTCTTTTAAGAATTAGGATTCTGATTTAAATAATTGATGTAATTATCGCATGTGGTCATGTGGAAGAAAGTGCCTACTGAGGGTCAGTATTGGAACCATGGTGTCTCTACCATTAGAAGCTTATTGGGCATGGAATCTTCCAGAAAGTTAGGATGAGACAGCTCCTTCTCATACCCCAGACAGCTTAAAAGAAGGAAAGATGGGTTTCCATAATTTCATGCAGGTTAATGTTTGTTTGTTTTTCCCCTTGATACATCCTCTTTGATTCATTTATTATTTTGAAGTGTGTTTTTAGTTTCTAAGTATTGAAGATTTTCCTGTTATCTTTCCATTAGTGATTTCGGGTTTAATTCTGTTGTGGTCAGACAACACACTCTGTATCATTGCAGTTCCAAACTTGTTGAGTTATTTTTTAGGGCCCAGGATGTGGTCTGTCTTGATACGTGTCTCAAATATGAGTATTCTGCCATTGGTGGTGGGGGGGGGGACAATTCTATAAATGTCAGTTAAATCCCATTGGTTGAGGGTACCTTGTATTCCCTATACTAGCTGGTTTTCTGTTTAGTCGTATCATTAAGTGTTGACAGGAGTGTTGAGGTCTACAATTGTATTTGTCGACTTTTCTGTTTCTCCTTTAAATAGAGAAGACATCCAGGATTTTTTTTTTTAAGATTTTATTTATTTATTTGACAGACAGAGATCACAAGCAGGCAGAGAGGCAGGCAGAGAGAGGAGGAAGCAGGTTTCATGCTGAGCAGAGAGCCTGATGTGGAGCTCGATCCCAGGACCCTGGGATCATGACCTGAGCTGAAGGCAGAGGCTTTAACCCACTGAGCCACTCAGGTGCCCCTGCCCAGGATTTTTAATTGTATTTAGTAAGAGGAACAGAAAGAAATATTGAGGTGAGTCCATATTGAAAAATATTGGGAAGAGTCTCCAAAGTGGAAATCCCCTTCCCATGGCTCTTTTAATTGAAAAATTACTTCTGGTTTGGAGAGAATAGTGGCCTAATTTGGACCATAATGTCTTATGTCACTGCCTGATTCTTGAATGCGTACCTTTGGTGTTTTGGGGAAAAAAAAAAAAAAGGTCAGAAATACACATATTGAATCTTTGATTTAACTTCCCATCAACTATGTAGCAGGGTTATTTTTCTGTAAGGAGAATGAGCTACTCACATCTTCCAAGGGTCACTGGACACTGGCTATAGGTACCGTTAATTCTTGGGATCTCAGTGTACCGTTACTTTGCACTAGTCACAATAGTCTTACAAGGGTCAAGGAACAAATGGAGTTTTGATTCACAAATGCTTCTCATAGTTCCAGCAGATCATGAGTCATTTTTTTTTTTAATCAATTTTCTGGTTGGGGAGCATGTAGTTGTTGCATATACCATCTATCCTGTACGAACATGCCTTTCAGATTTGATACAAGGGCTATTAAGGTAAGAAGAGCCAAGTTGAAACCTATGGACCTCCCTCTAGTGATCAAACTAATAATGCAGAGGTATTACAATTTCTATGGAGAAATATTTAAAGTTAATGTTACCCCCCACCAAAAAAAATTCTGGGAAAATATGAGGATGGTGGGGTTTCTTTTAATTGTTTAATTTAAATTCTATTAGCCAACATATAGCACACTATTAGTTTCAGATGTCGTGTTCAATCATCTATCAGCTGCTTATCACATTGGGAGATGGGCGTTAGGGCGGGCACTTGGTATGACAGGGGCGGTATCTTTTTTATTTTTACTAAACTCTCAGATGTGGCCAGGTCAATTGATCTTGGATTGGTCTTGGAGAATGAAAGTGGATTATTGGGGCACCTGGGTGGCTCAATGGGTTAAGCCTCTGCCTTTGGCTCAGGTCATGGTCTCAGTGTCCTGGGATCGAGCCCCACATCAGGCTTTCTGTTCCACGGGGAGCCAGTTTCTCCCTCTCTCTCTCTCTCTCTCTCTCTGCCTCTCTGCCTACTTGTGATCCCTCTCTCTGTGTCAAATAAATAAATAAATAATAATCTTGAGAAAAAGAAAAGAAAGTGCATTATTGAGGTTTAGCAGGTGGTAACTCCAATCACATTTATTATTTGGATGTGATCTCTTTGGAGGAGCAAGGCGATGAAAGCTTTCCTGTTGATCCACTGGGATGGCCACAACCATCTCACCGCAGAATTACTCCAGCTGTTTGGCTCCATGTCACAACTTAGTCTACAGAGGCACAACTGTCTTAGTCACTTGTAACATATTTAACAGGCCAAACATCCTGGTGACATGAGCTGCTAGAATGAAGACAAGAAAGGTCTTTGGCCTTAGTCAAGCTTATGTCTGTTCATGGAAGGAGACATGAGTTCTGTGAAAACCCTATTACCTCATAGTCTGAGAGATGCTGGGGTATTTGTTTTCCCCAAAATAAAAGAAGACTTTCCTTTGTTTACTCTACCTCATACTGTGTATTGTTAAGAATATGTGCTGGGGCGCCTGGGTGGCTCAGTGGTTTAGAGCCTCTGCCTTCTCAGGTCAGATCCCTGGGTCCTGGGATCGAGCCCTGCATCGGGCTCTCTGATCAGTGGGAAGCCTGCTTCCTCCTTTCTCTCTGCCTGCCTCTCTGCTCACTTGGGATTTCTGTCTGTCAAATAAATATATAAAATCTTAAAAAAAAAAAGAACATATGCTGTCTTTGGATGGATATTTAAAGCTAATAACTGAGTATTCAGAAATACTCCTCTGGTGGGTTGAAATATATGTCCATGTCCTAAACCCCAGGACCTGTAACTGTTATCTTATTTGAAAAAAGAGTCTTTACAGATATAATTAAGTCAAGGATCTTGAGATGAAAATCACCCCAGATTTAACTCATCCTTATAAAAACATGTACCCTAAGTCCAGTGAATAAATACCCTTGTAAGAAAAGGGAAAGATACAAGGAGACACAGGGGGAAGCCAATGCGAATACAGGGACAGAGTTTGGAGTAATTCGTCTGCAAGGCAAGGAATGCCAAAGATTGCCACAGGCACCAGGATCTAGGAGAGACTCAGGGGGCAGATTCTCGTCAGTGCTTCCAGCAGAAACCAACCCTGCCAACTCTTTGATGTTTAATTTTTGGCCTCCAAAACAGAGTAAATTCCTGCTGTTTGAAGTCGCCGAGTTTGTGGTAATTTCTTACAAGAGCCCTAGAAAATTAAAACAATGTCCCCATTGGAAAAGGATCCAGAACAATTTTCCCTAGATGGTCCAGGTTACGGTCCAAACAGATCCCATCAATGGCCCTTAAAGTTTTGGAGGTAGATCAAGATATTGTAGGAGACAATGACAAACCCCAGCAGGAAAGTCTCAGACCACTGAGGTTTTCATCAAGTTCCTGCTTAGCAGGAATTTATTCTCTTTGACAGAAAGAGCTTTTGGGTTGATATGGGGCCTTGATAAGTACTGAACTCTTGGTTATGGAAAGCCAGGGGAGCCCAGGCCTGAGTCACTCATTAGGACCTGTAGATCTATTCCATTTAGCAAAGCTTCACCACGTGCAAGCAGTATGTAAAGATGAGGTCTGAGCTGGCCCTACAAGGCACAGGTAAATGGTATCAGCCTAGGACTCATGTTTTTCTTCTGCCTACTTCTGCTGTACCCTATTAGACTTAATTCTCAATTAGTCAGTGTAAAGGCGGAGAAATCAAGGGACTCTTCGGACTGCAAAACCCAAATGTTCTTACTGGAGATTGTGACAGGGACATTCATGTAAGTCCTAATTCAATCCAGCCTGAGGTGGCAGGGGAAAGCACGCATTCTTCCGAGACACTGGGGAAAAGGGGCCCCAGACAAGACACTGTTCTTGTTTGTCAACCAGATTGTAGTAAGGGTGTCAGTCCAGTGGTGAAAGAAATGCAACCAAGAGTCTGGAAAAATGTAGAACATCAGAAAGTAGGAAGGAAGGATGTGACGAGAGAGAGAGAGAGAGAGACACCTTCAGAAGGGGGATGGGCTGGGTGAAGAAGGTGGCAGGACCCAGAGGGAGAGAGCATACAGAGACCCTATAGTGGAGGTAGTTCATTCCAGCTGGTTTCCCTGAGGAAGGAATGTCTGGAATTGGGCAGGGGGAGGGGCATTGTAGAAATGAGAGGAATATCCTGGCCCAATAAAAATCTGGGTAATGCTGAAGTTCTTAAAGCTGTTAATACAGACTCCAGAAGTCTATGGTGACCTTCCAGAATATGACCCAGAATCTTACAGGTGAGTTGACGAAACAGAGTAATTCGGTGTTTACTGTGATGGATAATGCTGGTACTCCCACCAGATCTCCTTCGGTCTCTTTTATTATTAGGGTCCCAGGACTTTGAGATGATTTTGCTCCCAATAACCAGCTCCTGAAGCTTCCCCACTGACCACCGAAGGATTGGTCTGGCCGAGTCTGGGAATTTCCTCTCTTCTAAGCCAGTGACTGATGGATTTGGGAGTTTGAAATCTCCATGCCTGTTGCCTTTGGTCAGGACAGGGCTGAGCTGCAAACTATATTCCAGTGATCCAGAGATCCCCATCGTGGGATAAATCTGAGTCAATTATCTGTAAACTTTACCTGAAGTTTACCTAATATGGCTTCCTTCTTGTTCTTGTCCTGATTTTCTGATTTGCTCAGAAATTTGCTTTTGGGATTCCTTCATTCATAAGTCACATGTACAACACTCCCTGTCTTAGAGTCTGAGGTGGAGGCAGTGGACCTGGGACAATTAGGAATCTCATCAGTAAATGGTCCCTTGAATTTGGAAGTCAAGCTTCATGTCTTTTAAACAAATAAAGCCTTTGCTGAAAGAAAAACAACACAGATCCTTTAATGAGGGACACCCTCATGCAAGCAGCTAACATCTGGCCTTTTAATATAGTAAGTCGGGGGACTTGGAAGACAGTCCTTACTGCCTGCCCCAACACAGCAGACGCAGTACAACTGATCTGCCATTAGGCTTTTCAAGTATGTTTTCCCGCTGGGAATTTCAAAATTCATACACTCATGACATGTGAAAAAT
Source organism: Mustela putorius furo (assembly GCF_011764305.1). Lineage (NCBI taxonomy): Eukaryota > Metazoa > Chordata > Mammalia > Carnivora > Mustelidae > Mustela > Mustela putorius. Next base: position 490,855 of record NW_025422115.1, on the reverse strand, counting down.
ATTTAAAATGCCAAGGAAAGCAGATGGTAATTCACACGTTGTTTTCTTTACTAATAATTCAGTTGGTCTCTTTGAACGGGTTGTTGTATGAGTACTAGGACTGCCACGACACAGTTCCACAGGCTGGGGGGCTAAGCAGCAGAGATTTATCTTCTCACAGTTCAGGAGGCTGGACTCCAAGATGAAGGTACAGGGAGGTTTGGCTTCTTCTAGGGTTTTGCCCTTTGGCTTACAAATGGCAACCTCCCTTCTCTGTGAGTGTATGTCCCTGGTGTCTCTTTGTGTGTCTGAATTTCCTTTTCTTATTGGGACATCAATCAGATTGGATTAGGCTCACCCTAATTGCCTCAGTGTAGCTTAATCACTCTGTAAAAGGCCCTATCTTCAAATACATTCACCTTCTGAGTTAACCCGCGGTTTGGACGTCAACATAAATTTTGGAGGAACACAGTTTATCCCATAGCAGTTGGATAGGGTGTAAGAACATCAGGTATGAAATATTTCTTTGAATGAAAGACGATTTAATCAGGAAAACACTGCTTATTAGTTGTACAGAAAAAGCCAGGTTTTTTTTTTTAATTTTTTATTTCTTTCCAGCTTAACAGTATTCTTTGTTTTTTGCACCACACCCAGTGCTCCATTCAATCCCTGCCCTCTCTAACACCCACCACCTGGTTCTCCCCACCCCCCCTCCGCCCCTTCAAAACCCTCAGATTGTTTGGTTTAAGGCTATGGAGTTTCCATTTTTTCTTAAACCATCTTGTGTCTTAAAGTCTTTATTTTGATAAGAGAAAAGTTGGGGCCACTTGTGTAGGATTTTTTTAAAGATTTTTTATATTTATTTATTTGATAGAGTTCACAAGTAGGCAGAGAGAGAAAGGGGGAAGCATGCTTCCCACCAAGTAAACAGCCCGATGCAGGGCTCGATCCCAGGACCCTCCGATCATGATCTGAGCCGAAGCCAGAGGCTGTAACCCACCGAGCCACCCAGGCACCCCTTGTGTAGGATTTAAGTGGGGATTTGAATAACCTGGTGGGGATACAGCCATTTTATTATTATATCACATGAGTTCCCATGAAGACATCAGAAATAGGCTGGCTGAGAATTGAAATCTTACAATGTGGTAAAGAGCATCACTTTATAATTATAGGGTAGGATTGATTTACTATCAAGTCATATTTGTTCTTGCCCAATAAAAAAACAAAGTATGGGTTTTTTAAAAAAAATATTTTTTTAAAGATTTTATTTATTTGACAGAGAGAGACACAGCAAGAGAGGGAACACAAGCAGGGGGAGTGGGAGAGGGAGAAGCAGGCTTCCTGCTGAGCAGGGAACCTGATGTGGGGCTCCATCCCAGGACTCTGGGATCATGACCTGAGCTAAAAGCAGACTCTTAACAACTGAGCCACCCAGATGCCCCAAACTAAAGTAATGTTTTAAAAAGAAACAGAAAATTAGTGAAAGGCAGTTCTGAAAGGCCACAAGAGGACCCAGAGCTGAAATCTTCCTGTGGGACATGAGGGGAACCCCATTGATGCAGGGCCCCCAGCCTCCGAAGGGCTGGCTGAAGGCAAAGCAGAGCAGGCTGTGGTTTAGGGAAGCCCTCAGCAGGACCCACAGCAGAGACCTACTGCAGAGAGCACTAGAGCCATGACCCAGAGCTTCCTTCCGTATTGTATTGTGTCAGTGTTTCAACTTCCTTCTTTTCAATCTCTTTCCACCAAGTGTACATATGCATTAGTGTCCTCTGACTTTGTCCTGACTCTGTGGCTTACAAAATATCAGAACAAGCTTGCTGGAGAATGAAAACCAAAGGAACAGATGTCAGTCAGGGGTCTTGGGGCGGAGCTTGGATAGCCTGGAGAGATTTTAATGAGCTGGTTTGAGAAATAGGGTGTTTTCAGTGGTTCCAAGGCTGCCTGTTTTTATGTGAGGCAGAGCCTTTTGCATCATATGCATTGTTTGGTTTTGGTTTTGAAATGCAGGTGTGGGAAATGGAGAGCTGGGGAGGGGTAGATTAGAGTCTCCTATTTGGCTGCTCTTTACTGTCAGACTTTGTTTTGTTTTTTTAGGAGCCTTATTTTAATTTTCATTTTTTGTAAGAGCCTTATTTTTTGAAACAAGGTCTGCCCTGGGTATCCTGTGGGGACATCAAGTATGTCTAACATAGCAGGACCATCAGGTCCTCTTAGCAGTCATGGTTGTAGGAGCGCATGGGTGGCTCAGTCCTTAAGCATCTGCCTTTGGCTCGGGTCAGGAGCCCATCATGATCCCAGGATCCTGTGATCTAGCCCTGCTCTGGGCTCCCTACTCAGCGGGAAGCCTATGTCTCCCTCCCCCACTCCCCCTGCTTATGATCTTCTCTCGCTGTCTCTCTCTGCCAAATAAAGAAATAAAATCTTTAAAAAAGAAAAAAAAGAAAGAAAAGAGAGAGAAGTCCTGCAGGTGGATAGTGGACAGATGTTGGAGGGTTTGCTAAGACGACACCTGCCACCAGGCTTTTGAATCTCGGGAGCAAGTGGGGTCTGTCTATCTTTCTCACTGCTGATCCCTCACAGAGCCTAGCTTAGAGCCTGTACAACTTTTATAAGAATCATGATTCAAAAAGGAGCCATGTTAATAACAAACCCCAGAATTCAGACCATAGATTTGGAGCAAAGCATATGAGTTTCAGAGAAGCAGACATTTTAGAAGAAAACAGCCCCTCTACTCTTAGAGGTGTTGAAACCATCCCTTTTCCCCAGGTCTTAAAGAAAAAGAAAGCTCTGAGTGTATACCACTGCGAATGAGTAGGAAACAGCATTGAGTACTTAATGCTCTCAAAATGAACACTTCCCTTCAAGAGATAGCCAGGAATTCCTGAGAGCAGCAGATTTTCTTTACGAAAACTATGGGTTTATGGGCAAAAATAACAAAATGGGGGTCTTGAAAATCCCGAGAATGCCCAAATGGTAGGACAGATCTGGGGTCAGATCTCTGCTGTGCCCCCGGGCACTCATCATTTTTTTCTGCAGCCTTTCTCTCGTCTTTTGTGGGATGGATGTCTTCGATTTATTGTAAGACGATGGGACACTTCACATCAGACATAACATGGGGGACAAAGTCCATGTATGTTGGGTTTTGTCCATTTCTTTTCCATGATTCAAAAAATAGCCAGGAGAATACTTCCTTGGTTGTTTTAAAGATTGAAAAAAAAAAAAAACCCACATAAAGTATCTTCTTAAGCTATTTTACTATAAGTAGATGTTGACTGTAAGACCAAACTAGGTTGGGGGAAAAAAAAAATCTTCCACTAAAAGGGGCTTGTGCTTGTGTGTACGCACAGCCATATGAAGAAATAGGGGCCAGACTGGAATCAGAAGAAGATGGGAGGGCTTCATTACAGAGTCTGTATAGACTTATTTAAAGTAAACTTCTAAGGCAGTGCTTCTCAAACTTGACTGTGTATCATGGAAGGTCTTGTTAAAACACAGATTTTTGTCCACTTCCCCCATCCCCACAGCCCTGCCATTTCTGATTCTACAGTTTGGGGTGGGTCCTAGGAATTTTCATTTCAAATAAGATGACAGCGATATTCTAATGCTGGACCTAGGACTACACTGAGAACTATTGCCGTCGAGGCAATTGTCAGATTCTCAACTTTGATTGTACCTTGAGATCACCTGGGACGCTTTGCAAAACACCGATGCCTGGGGTGAACCCAAGCCTCAGTTGAGAAGTTCTGATATTTCACTGCTTTGGGTGGGGGGTCTGGACATCAGGAGCTTTAAAAGTGCAAAAGTTAAAAACAATTTCACAATTGTTAAAAACAATTTCCCTGTCGGTTCTGGTATATGTTAGAAAAGGGACATTTAATTTTTTGTTCATTCCGTAAATATCAATTGAGTTTCCACTATAACCTGAGCCTTGTGTGGGATGTTAGGGATATGGATATAAATCAGACAGAGAAAGGCAGATTGTCACTTTGATAACTAATGAGGTGGCTGGCATACCAATGATTTACAGAGAGCTATTAAGAGCTGTGAGTGGGGGCCCTTGAATGGCTTAGTTGGTTAAGCCTCTGCTTTTAGCTCATGTTACGATCCTGGGGTCCTGGGATTGAGCCGCACATCCAAATCCCTGTTCAGCAGGAAGCCTGCTTCTCCCTCTGTTTGTGTTTTCTCTCTCTCTCTCTGTTAAATAAATAAAATCTTGAAAAAAAAAAAAAAAGCTCTTGTGGAGGTCAATGAGTTTTAAGTGAGCAAAGACTTCATTAAGGAACTCAAACTTACTTTTGAAGAATGAGGATTTTTTTATGGGCAGAGACTTAGGGGAAGAACATATGGAGGAGAGGCCTGGAGCTAGGAATGGACACAGGATGTGTTCACAGGTGTTCTCAGTTACCTGGAGCCTGGGGTAGGTGGTATGCGAGGAGGCCGAAGAAGTTGTCTAGAACCAGGGGAAGTGCTTCGCGATTCCAGGAGGACGGGGCTCCTGGGTGGTTAAGTCAGTTAAGCTTCTATCTTAGGCTCAAGTCATGATCCTAGGGTCCTGGGATGGAGCCCCACATAGACTCCTTGCTCAGTGGGAAGGCTGTTTTTTCCTGTTTCTCTGCCTGTTGTTCCTTTGTTCCTCATGCTTGTTGCTCTCTCTGTTTAAAAAAAAAAAAAAAAAAAAGAGATTCCAGGAAGAGAGTGATATGACTGGGCTTAATGACCAGCTACATTTGAGATAGGAAGACCTACCTGAGAAATGTTCTCTAGGTAGAATCCTCTTTTTCTTTTTAAAAAGATTTTATTTATTTATTTGATAGAGAGAGAGAGAGAGAGAGAGAGAGCCTGCCTGCGAGCACATGGGGGAGGAGGAGGAAGAGGGACAAGCTCAGATATAGTGCTGGATCCCCGACCCTGAGATCATGACCTGAACCCAAAGCAAGAAATGGATTCCTCAGGCACTGAGCCACCCAGGCACCCTTGAACAATCTCTATCTTGAGGTTATATCTAGGATATTCTCCAGAGGTATATAATCAGGGCACCAAACATCATAGACTAATAGGAAAACAAGACACTAGCTTCCTCCTCATTGGCTAACTCCCTAACTTCTGATTTGATTCTGGGGGAATAGGAAGGACACATTTGTTCTCACGCGAGTCTACCTGGTTTTGGACTTCGGAAATGTGGGCAGAAAAAGAGTAATGTAGAGAAAGAAGATACCAGACAGGAGCAAAAGGAAACGCAAAAGACCCCGAGGTTTGGAACAGGACACAAGAGTGAACAAAAATTGAAGGTCTGGGAACCTGTTTCTCACCTCTGGCCAGGGGGTTCCTCTGAAACCCTGCTGGTGAAGATCAAAGGCCAGCTCTCTGGCCTGCACTGCCACCTGCAGGTACGATCCTGAATTACCGCCTGAATTTATCCTGAGCTCTGGGGAAACCCAGATGGGACCCAGGATATGCCTGGGCTCCCAGCAGGTTACCCCCAAGTTGGGCCACCATTTAACGATTCTCTTCCTTGCACTTCAGACTGACTGGATTTTAAAGGATCATTCTTCATGAATATGAAAAGGTACTTTTCCCCCTATGTTTTTATATCTCTGAAGTCCAAACATGTCTTGGAATTGTCAGTTTAAGCCACAGACATTTTTCCCCTTTGAGCTACACAAAGGAGCATCTTACCATCGATACCATCCTAAACTTGGGAAAATATGGCGATATTTATTTCACATGCATCAGATGTGAGGTCTGATGGAGAAGGCATGACTTGGAATGTGGAAGATACACCAGCCCCTTGAATCTCTAATACCCTTTCTTTCTTATATTCTGCATCGCCGTTACTCACTAGTTCTTTGATTTTTAGCAAATTATCGGACTCTCAATTTCTTCATCCTATGTATCTTACACGGTTTTGTCAGAGTTTAATGATCTTATATATAAAGTCCTTGAAAGGTCCCTCCCTCGCACACTAAAGCACTCAGTAAATTAACTATTATCATTTCCAAATTAAAGTCTCAAAAACTGAGAGCTGTTCTACAAATTCCCCAAAGGAAAGGCATTGGTACAAAAACACTCTTCATTCTAGAATGTGCTGTTGAATCACAAAGGCAATCTGTGCGGTTTAATCCTTGGAATTTAGGAAGACCTGCTGCTGAGCCCCTCGCTTTCTGTTGATAACAAAGGCAAGAGAATTCAGATGGAGGCCGTGGGGGCAGTTATTTTAAATATTTGGATGTTTAAAGTCTTATGCAGGAGCCTGCTATATTTGCCTCCTGCAATTCAAAACCTCCCGTCCCCAAACCGTGTTTTCCTTTGTGCCCTTAAAACTAGCCAGCCCGACTTCTGCTTTATTTTGATAAACCTGGAAAGGCAGAGCCCAGTCCTTTAAGTAAAGCTTTTTCAGGGCTTAAGGCAGCCGAACCTAAATGAAACCGAAGATGACAATGAGAAGAGGCAATGCTATCTATCGCTGTCGCTAGTTGCTGTCTGTAGCTCTCCCTAGCAATCGCAGGATAAAATAAAGCCCCGTGTTGAAGGGCAGGGCATAAGTAGGCTGGGTCTTGAAGCCTCAGTTAGCTCTGCAGGGAGGTGGCTCTGAGAAGGACCCCGATGGGAATGGAGCTTATAAAGATGTCTTGGAGCAGCCTTTCATGTTTGCCACGTGGCTGCCCCTTCAGCTCCCTAATACCCCTTCTCTCTTAAATGATACGAATTGTACAGTCCAACTTCTTAGCACAAGTCCCAAGGAGAGGGAAGCAGCCTTAAAAGGGGAAGAAATCAAAGCTTTCCATGGTGGCCGTGCTGTGCTTTCGTTTCCTGGTAACACCATTGCATTTCTGGGGGTGCGTCGGGAGGAGGAGCTGAAGGGGGAAGCATGGAGTTTGCTTTTGGTTTTTTCCCGTTATTTTTTTTTTAAATATTTATTTATTTATTTTTAAAAGAGAGAATGAGTGGGGGGAGGGGCAGAGGGAGAAAACCTCAAGCAGATTCCCCGTTAAGTGTGGAGCCTAACATGAGACCTGATCCTAAAAGCCTGACATGACCTGAGCTGAAACCAAGAGCCAGACACTCTACCAACTAAGCCACCCAGGAGCCTCTAGCCGGCAATCTTGAAATACTCCTCCTGCTCAGGACCCTCCTTTCTCTGTGCCTCTGGCCTTCTTCTCTGCCACTGTTCAATCTTCCATTCCCAGCTCCCCTACATAGGTCGTAAGCTCAGTTGATACCTCGAGGTCCCAGATGGATTAAGAATCTTGCAGGGGCGCCTGCATGGCTCAGTTGGTTAAGCAGCTGCCTTCAGCTCAGGCCATGGTTCCAGGGTCCTGGGATCGAGCCCCACATCAGGCTTCCTGCTCAGCAGAGAGCCTGCTTCTCTCTCTCCCTCTGCCTGCTGCTCTGCTTACTTGTGCTCTCTATCTCTCTGTCAAATAAACAAACAAACAAATACATAAATAAATAAAAGAATCTTGCAGGTATGGGGGATGCCTGGGTGGCTCAGTCTGTTAAGCCGCTGCCTTTGGCCCAGGTCATGATCCCAGGGTCCTGGGATCGAGCCCCAGTGGGGATCTGCTTCTTCTTCTCCCTCTACCCTTCCCCCTAGCTTGTGCTTTCTGTCTTTCTCTCAAATAAATAAAATCTTAAAAAAAAAAAGTCAGATGCTCAGGTAACTGAGCCACCCAGATGTCCCCCTCCGCCTCCCCCACCTTTCCCCCCCGCCCCCAAAGCACATTTTGTTTAAGACCTACTAGGGCCAAAGATGCCAGCAGAATTTATCCAAGATTTGTTTGGTAGGCTTGCTTTTTTAGCTGCTTCACTTTTTCTGACCCTTTCTTGTTGTTTATAGCTTATTTGGTCAAGTTTTATGTCCTCTCTTAGAACTGCATGATCGAGCCTTTGTACGCTGTGTATCTGTATAACCCTGTTTCTCTCTTTATATTTTTAGCATTCAGAGTGATTAACATGGCAAAGTAAGTAGGAAAGTATTTATAGAATTGCTGCATTTTCTCCTAGATTGAAACGATTTATTTCATTTCATTAATGACACTGTTATAACTTTCTGTGGCCTCCCCTAAGGCTATCTAACCAATATATTTTAGAAACCTTTTACTCCTTAGTTTCTTGTCATTTATCTAACAAGGTTCAAATGGTTAAACACATTGTATAGGATGCTGTATTCCCCAGAAGAAATAAAGAGGCTGGTCTCTAGGGACTTACTGTGGTCTCTCAGTTGTACTGAGATTTTTCTGTAGGCATACAGTGTGGTTTATGGAACATGGGCTGACAATGAATCCAACCCCACACTGAGTGGATGCAGTGGGCTTCTTGGAATACTGATGTCTAATACATCTTTGAAGATGTTACATATAATGCTTCCAAAAAGCAATCAATTTTCCAATTTAAAGTAAATATAAATTTGGTGTTAATTCACTAAGGGCAAAGACAAACAGGCCTCAAGCAGGTCTAGTTTCCAGGTGTGATCTGTTAAAAATATCTGCTACCTCAATTCAATTAGATAATAAAAACAGTTGCTCAATAAGTGAAATAATAGAGATGACTGATTTGAATTAGGTGTTATCTAAAGGTCTGTGGCTGTATTTACACTCTAGTTAGTGGGCTTATGAGTCAAATCTTAAGGTCCACCTCTAATGCTTTCAAGTTAAGTTCAAACATTAGCTTGAGGGAGGGTTTCTCTTTGACTTAACGGTCTGCACCACCCCTCCCTTAAGATTCGACTGTGGAAGGAGTTTGTCCCGAACTTTGTAAAACTCATAGTGCTGTTCCTTTCTCTTCCAGTCCTAAAATTGCAACAGATTTCAGTCCATACTTTCCAGCTTGATTCATGATTTTCTATATGTTTCTAATTATCACAAGTGTGTGAAACCTTCCAAAGTATATTACCCCTAGGTCATTTTATTTAGAAAATAAATTTATATGCCATACAGCACTTCTGGGCAAGGAAACATGGTAGAATCCTGAGGACATACCTCTTTAAGTATTATAACAGTTAAAATACGTTCTGAGTGTGGAGCTGGCTGAGGCTTTGTGTTTGGGGATCCCTAATATAGTCAGCTACTGAATTGGGTTCTGATGTGGGAGGGAAGTCAGCCAGATGGGGGCACTGTTGCCTCAAAAGTTAGAAGAAGTAGAAAAAAAGAGCTGGCCATGGTTGGGTTTCACCTAAAAATATTTTGTTGCGGTCACACTTTGAATTAGCAAGAGACTCTTCCAAAACTGATCTTATGTTTTTCAAACTTGTACATCTGTATGGAAACGTGATGATTAAGCTATACATTCAGGCTGAGTTAAAGTCAAAAACAGTTTTATTCAGCCTAAACTAATTTTGTGCCTAGGTGCGGTTTTCCAATATTCATCAGATTCGTAAGCGGGGTGGGCTTGGATCTTCTTCCAGAAAGAGCTACTTTTTGGATATTCATTCTAAGGAGTTTACATGTTTTGTGCTGTTTGTCTTCGTGGCTTTCCTAGGTCGCAGATATCAAGAAAGTCAACAACTTGATCAGAGAACAAGACTTATATGCTTTGAAATCTATTAAGATTCCAGTGAAAAATCATGGGATCTTTACAGAGACCCACAGAGAACTCAGACCCCTCCTGAGCCCATCCTCAGAGACCAGAGTGACCTTCGAGGAGCAGCCAGACCCAGATAGAGCAGCTGTAGGCGCTGGTGCCCTCTCCAGCCCACTGACAGATTTCTTTAAGGGCATTGACGAGAATATTGAGCGCGCGGTGCAGTCAGAAATCTTTTTAAATGAAAGTTACTCGGCAGAGACCTCCAATCAGCCGCTGCTCCCGACTTCTCCAAAGACCCCCACGAAGGGTGCTGACTGTGGAATTCAGTGGTGGAATGCCGTTTTTATCATGCTTCTAATTGGGATTGTTTTACCAGTGTTTTACTTGGTCTATTTTAAAATACAAGCTACTGGCAAGATCCCCAGTAGCTTGAACACAACTGCTGTCCCCAATGGCTCGATGAGCGTGAGTGCAGTTCCAGGGCAAGCCCCCAGATTAGCAGTTCCAGTGCCAACTGTCCCCTCTGCAGACAGCCAGTTCAGTCAAACCACCCAGGCAGGGAACTAGCTCTTGTTTCTAAAGAATCAGGCCAGTGTGAGCATTTGGCCTCTTAATGTGGATCACCTGACATCAGTCATATCCTAGGGTGCTGCCTTTCCTTTTCTATGACCTACGGACATGTCTCAGAAGCCGCCCTTGTATTCTCCAGGAACATTTGACCCTGGGGAATAGGCTGACCTAATCCAAGGCTGTGGGAGCCAAAACATGCGCTCCCCTGCTATCCCCCTACATCCAGAGGTACAGTAAGGGACATTTGCATGTGACACATGCTATTTCTTGAAGGTATATAGTGGACTGGCACTGCATGGGCCCCCAAGTTGGAAGTGTTTGGAAGTTGAGGAGCAGCATTGGACCTTCACTGTGGGAGCCTCTGACGTCAGCTTTGGTCACTTTGCTATTTGCAGTGTCTTCTGCCGTGACACGTGGTGCTCTTTGTCTCCCTGACAAAGGTGCTGCTGTCCAGCAGTGGTGAATATCACCCTGTTTTGGAGTATGACCGAATTATAATTATAATTAGCTCTATTTCATATTTGTCCCACCAGTTAGCCTTTTGAGGCAACGTCACTTCTAGGACTACTTAAGGGTACACAGGCCTGCTTTAAGCTGCTGCATGGTATGGCCAGCACTTCCTGGCTAGATCATTTGGAGCTTTTGCTCAGTTTCTTCTGAAGAGCATCCCCACTGCAGTGGCTAATCAGATTTCCCAAGTTAGCATTTTTGGGAAGAATTCTTGCTGCCCAGTGCCTGGAGCTGAGTAGGTGCAGAGAGAAAGAGGAGTGCCTATCGCCAGGGTCTCAACATGTGACACATCTAAGGCCAGACAGTCAATGCCAGTTGCCAGTCTGGCATTCCAGAGAGCAGCAGCCCCTGGAGGTACTTGGAAGGGAGATACAGGGAGAATGGGCGTGCTTCCTGCTGCTTCCCTGACTCTAATCTTGGGAAGTCTAGAGCCGTTGCCCCAGAATCAGGCTCAGTGTTTTTCTTTGTCTAAATACACTTCATATAATGTAGCTCATAATGTTAAAAGACCAAACCACAAGCTCCCATCAGCCGGAGGTTTTCCCGTCTACACAGCAGGTGTCTGCTGCAACATGCTAGAGGCTCAAGGGAAGCCTGGGTCAGCCTCAGGCCTTGCAGGTGGAGCAGGGGTACACGAGGTGAGGGTGAAGGCCTGTTTGGCTGGAGCCCATCTTGGTCCCATGGAAGGGTGGAAATGGGCTTACATGGTTCAGAGGAGCCTGCCTTCAGGGAGGAAGACTGCACAAATGCTGAGCTTGGAGGTGGTTTATGTCCCTGGACACATCAGGCCTAGAGATGAACTGGGAAGATTTCTTCAAGTAAGAGGAAGGGAGTGTGGTGGCAAGAGTGCTTGAAATGGGCTTCTCATTTTTCTCCTCTCAGCTGTGTGGGGAACGATTTGCCCTGGGTTCAGTTGGTTGGTAAACTTAAAGTATCTTCAGAAGGAAATCCTTTCTTCAAAACCAAAATGGTCGTCAGGATAAAATGAACTTGTGGATCTTTGCTACAGGAACTGCTTTGATCATGTGAATGTTTTCCAGCCAGAAGTGTGAGCTCACTGTGCCCCTGGAGGCTGCAGGTTTCTCTAATGTATCATTAACTTCACCAGGCAGAGCCTAGAGACCCACGGGGAAATGGCTTTTGCCGGGCAAAGAATAAATATATGTATCTCTTACTTTAAAAAAATGGAATAAAATAATTTCTTCTGTGAAGAAAAATTGAGGATTCTTTTTTTTTTTTTCCAATGGGGGTGGTAATTCAGAATTAAAAGATGTGTGACAATGTTGGAGAACATGGAGGTGCCCAGGGGTGTCCCCCCAGGGCTTGTGCTGCTCAAGGTCGAACAGGTGAAGGACAGAAGTGGTAAACCAGCAGGGTCTCACTGATTGGTCTGTACAATGTGCTTTAAAGTGGTTTTGTTTAGTATACACAAGAGATACCATGAAGCTTGTTTTCTACACATTTTACTACATTTATAGTGTCTTGGGAGTTAATGTTTTAAAGAAGTAATTAGAGGGGCCCCTGGGTGGCTCAGTGGGTTAAAGCCTCTGCCTTTGGCTCAGGTCATGATCCCAGGGTTCTGGGATTGAGCCCTGCCTCAGGCTCTCTGCTCAGCAGGGAGCCTGCTTCCTCCTCTCTCTCTGCCTGCCTCTCTGCCTACTTGTGATCTCTGTCAAATAAAATCTTTAAAGAAGTAATTAGATTTGATATGAAATGTTCAGTCTTTTCATTGAACTATAGTGCCCAATACTGTGGACACCTGGGGAATCTACGTCATCAGGAAAATGATGCTCCCGTTTTACCCTGGAGTGACAAGGCTGCAGAGACCAAGCCGAAGTCCAGGGTCACCCTGAGCAGGACTGCCCAGTCAAGGCCATGCCACAGTCCTTCCTCGGGAAGGTAGTTCTTTAAACTGCCTCTGTTAATAATGAAGTCTTCCTGGGGTTGAAGAAGAATGGTAAAGGTTCTTTTTCCTCTACACCCCTACCAGCATTTATGATCTCTTGTCTTTTTGATGATAGCTATTCTAACAGACATGAGGGGATATCTCACTGTGGTTTTGATTTGCATTTTCCTAATGATCCGTGATGTGGAGCACCTTCCCATGTACCTGTTGGCCCTTTGTATAACTTCTTTGGGAAAATATCTATTCAGGTGCTTTGCCATTTTTTAAAAATTGTTACATTTCTTTCTTTTCACTGCTCAGTTGTGTGAGTTCCTGATGTATTTGGGCTGTTAACTCTTTATTGGATATATGGTTTGCAAATATTTTTTCCCATTCCGTAGGTTGTCTTCATTTCGTTGATTGTTTCTTTTGCTATGAAGAAGGTTTTTAGTTTGATTTAGTCTCGCTTGTTTATTTTTGCTTCTGTTGCTTATGCTTTTGGTGTTCTATCCAGAAAATCATTGCCAAGACAAGTGTCAAGGAGTTTACCATGAAGGAGCTTACATTCAAGTTGTTAATCCATTTTGAGTTAATTTTGGGGAGTGGAAAAAGATAGAGGTCTTTCATTTTTTTACACATGAAAACCCATTTTCTTGGCACCATTTATTGAGGAGACTCTTCTCCATTGAGTTTTCTTGGCTCCCTTCTCAGTATGACTGTATAGGCACCGATCGATGTATTTCTGGGTTCTCACTTCTGTTCTGCTGGTCTGTATCTGTTTTAATGCCATTACCACATGGTTTTGATTACTATAGCTTTATAATATAGCTTGAAATCGGGACGTGTTATGCCCCTGCTTTGTACTTCTTTCTCAGGATTCCTTTGGCTATTCAGTCTTTTGTGCTTCCATATAAATTTTAGGATTTTTTTCTACTTCTGTAAAATTTGCCATTGAAATCTTGATAGGGATAGCATTGAATCTATAGACGGTTTTAAGTAATATGGAACGGTAAACAATATTCAGTTTTCCAGCCCATGAACACAGGATACCTTTCCATTTATTTTTATCTTTTTTCATCAGTGTCTTTTTGTAGTGTCCAGTATTCACCTCCTTGGTTAAATTTATTCTTAAATATTTGTTTCTGATGTTACTGCAAATGGAATCATTTTATTTCTTTTCAGGTCATTCATTGTTAGTGTATAGACATGCTACTGATTGTTGTATGTTAATTTTGTATCCTGGAACTTTACCAAATTCATTGCTAAGATCTAGTTTTTGTTTTTTGTTTTTTGGTTTTTTTAATGGAGTGTTTAGGATTTTGTATACATAAAATCATGTCATCTACAAATAGAGACAATTTTACTTACATTTTTTTTCCAATTTCCTGCTTTTTATTTTTATTTTTTTGTCTTGCCTGATCACTCTGGCTAGGGCTTCCAGGACTATGTTGAATAAGAGCAGTGAGAGTGAGCTTGTTTTTGTTACTGATCTTAGAGAAAAAGATTTCACCCTTTCATCATCAAGCATAATCTTAGCTGTGGCCTTGTCATATATAGCCATTGTAATGTTGAGCACATTCCTTTTACACCTAATTTGTTAAGAGTTTTTATCATGAATAGATTTTGAATTTTGTCAAATGTTTTTTCTCTATCTATTGAGAGGATCATATGATTTTTGTCCTTCATTTTGTTAATAAGGTGCATCACATTGATTGCATATGTTAAACCACCTCTGACCCTGAAATAAATCCCACTTGGTCATGGTGAATGATCTCTGTAATGTGCTGCTGAATTTGGTTTGCTGGTATTTTATTGAGAATTTGAGAATTGGCTTATAGTATTCTTTCCTAGTTTTGGTATCAGGTAGTGCCTGATACTTTTCTACCTTTGGTCAGGACTCATAAAATAAGTTTGGAAATGTTTCCTTTTTTTTTAAGTTTGGGAAAAGTATTGGCATTAATTCTTCTTTAAATGTTTGGTAAAAGCCACTGTGAAACCATCTGGTCCTGGGTTTTTCTTTTTGGGCAGATTTTTGATTACTGGTATTCAATCTTTTTACTAGTATGGATCCATTCTGATTTTCTGTTTCTTCCTGATTCAGTCTTGGTAGATTATATATTTTTTAAAATTTTTCTATTTATTCTAGATTGTCCAGTTTGTAGGTGAATAGTTGTTCACAGTAGTCTCTTATGATCCTTTGTGTATTTGTGGTATCAGTTGTGATGTCTCCTTTTTCTTTTATAATTTTGTTGACTTGGGTCTTCTCTCTTTTTTCCTTGCTTAGTCGAGCTAAAGGTTTATCAGTTTTGTTTATCTTTTCAAAGAACCAGCTGTTAGTTTTATTAATCTTTTCTATTGTTTTCCTATTCTCTATTTGATTTATCTGCTGTAATCTGTTTCCTTCTTTCTGCTAATGTTGGGTTTACTTCGTTCTTCTTTTTCTAGTTTCTTAAAATGTTAGATTGCTTATTTAAGATCTTTCTTGTTTCTTAATGTAGGTGCTTATTGCTATGACTTTTCTTCTATTAACTGCTTTCTGCACATATTACATAAGTTTTGGTATGTTGTGTTTCCATTTTAGTTTGTCACAGGAGAGTTTTTTATTTCCCTCTTTAATTTCCTCTTTGATCGATCTGTTGTTTAAGAGAGTGGTGTTTAGGGGTGCCTGGTGGCTCAGTTGGTTAAGCCTTTGCCTTTGGCTCAGGTCATGGTCTCAGGGTCCTGAAATTGAGCCCTGCATTGGGCTCTCTGCTCAGCAGGGAGCCTGCTTCCCCCTCTCTCTCTGCCTGCCTCTCTGCCTACTTGTGATCTCTCTCTCTGTCAAATAAATAAATAAAATAAAAAAAAAAGATAGAGTGGTGTTTAATTTCCATTTCTCCATGAATTTTCCTGTTTTCTTCCTGTTACTGATTTCCAGTTTCATATCATTGTGTTCAGAGAAGATACATGATATGATTTTAACCTTGATTTTTCTTTGACTCGTTTTGTGGCCTAATGTATGGTCTGTCCTAGAAAATGTTTCATAGGCACTTGATAATAATGTATATTCTGCTGTAGGATAATAATGCTCTCTGTATATCTGTTAGGTCCTTTTGGTCTATACTGTTCAAATCCACTTTTTTTTTTAATTATTTTTCTGAATGATATATCCATTGTTGAAAGTGAGGTATTAAAGTCTCCAATAATTATTGTATTGCTGTTTGTTTTTCCTTTATCCTCTGTTTTATTTAGGTGCTCCAATGTTGAATGCATAAATACTTACATTTTATATCTTTTTGATGGATTGACCCCTTTATCTGTGTGTAATGACCTGTGTCTCTTACCATTTTTACTTTAAAATCTGTTCTGCTTGGTCTAAGTACAGCTACCCCTGTTTGATTGTTTTTGTTTGGTTACTGTTTGCTTGAAACATCATTATCCATCTCTTCACTCACAGTCTGTGTATCTTTGAGGCTAAAGTGAGTTTCTGGTAGTCAACATATCATTGGGTCTTGTGGTTTTTCTTTTTTTTTTTTTCAATCTGTTCATCTATTTTATGTCTTTTGACTGAAAAATTTAATCCATTTATGTTTAAAGTAACTATTGATAGGTAAGGACTTACTGTTGCCATTTCATTGTTTTCTGACTGTTTTGTAGATCCATTGCTCCTTGTTTCTTCTCCTACTGTCTTGTTTTGTATTTTGGTGTCTTAAGGTATCAGTATGCTTTGAATTCTTTATCATTTTTTTCTGTTTTATTTTTTGTTGTGATAACTACAGATTTTTTCTTTGTGGTTACCATGAGGCTAACATAAAGTATCAGAATTATGACAGCTTATTTTAAACTGATAACAATTTCTATAGCATTCCTAAACTATGCTTTTACTTCTGCTCTCCCTTATTTTAGTTTATTGATGCTAAAGTTTACATATTTTTTATATTGTGAAACAATAATATTGTAATTATGGTTGTTTTTACTACTATTTTTATTATTGATTTATTTATTTATTTTAAGATTTTATTTATTTAGTCATGAGAGACAGAGGGAGAGAGTGAAGCAGAGGCAGAGGGAGAGGCAGGTTCCCCAAGGAGCAAGGAGCCTGATGCGGGACTCGATCCCAGGATCCTGATGCGGGACTTGATCCCAGGACCCTGGGATCATGACCTGAGCCTAAGGCAGATTCTTCACCATCTGAGTCACCCAGGTGCCCTATTTTTTATCTTTTAAATTAGAGCTGTAAATGAATTATGCATCACAATTACTGTTTTATAGAATCTAATTTTGACTACGTATTTACTGTTACCAGATAGTTTTATGTTACTTTCTTATGTTTTTATGACCTTAATCAGCATCCTTTTAATTCCACTAAAGAACTCCCTTTAACATTTCTTGGAAGGCAAGTTTAGTGGTGATGAAATCCCTCTGCTTTTGTTTGTTTTGGAAAGTATAGCTCTCCTTCATCTCTGGAGGACAACTTGCTGGGTATAGAACTCTTGGATGACAGTTTTCTTTCTCTTTGAATATTATGAATATATCATCCCTGGCCTGAAATGTTCCTGTTGAGAAATCTGATGGTAGTCTTATGGGAATTACCTTGTGTGTAACTTCTCTCTTTTTTGTTGCTGCTTTTAAAGTTCTTTGTCTTTGACTTTTGACATTTTAATTACGATGTATCGCAGTGTAGCCTTATTCAGGTTCAACCAATTTACAGTCCTTTTGGCCTTGTGAAAATGGATGCCCATCTCTCTTTCCAGGTTTGGGAAGTTAGCAGCCATTATTGTTTGAAATATACTTTCTGTCCTTTTCTCTTTCTCTTCTCCCTTTCTCTTCTCCATTTGTGTTCCTTAAGTCTTGTATGCTTTCTTTACTCTTCCTCATTTTCTTTTCTTTTCTCTGGATAATTTCAAATATCCTCTCTTATAGATCATTGATTCTTTGGCCTTGTCAAGTCTGTTTTGAATCTCTCTATTAAATTCTTCAGTCATTGTATTTTGTTCAACTTTAGGATCTATCTCTTTTTTTAAATGGTTTCTTTTTCTTTGTTGAACTTGTTCTGTTCATGCATTGTTTTCTTAATTTGGTTTAGTTGTCTGTGTATTCTTATAGTTCACTAAACTTTTTAAAGAGGAATTTAGGGGATCATTCTGAATTCTTTGACAGTAAATAGATTTTCATTCATTAGGGTCAGTTATTGGAGCTTTATTAGTTTCCTTTGGCAGTGTCACCTGTATCTGATACTTTGTAATTCTTGATTACTGACATTGGTGTATACACATTTGAAAAGTTTTCTTTACAGGTTCTAGACTTTACAGGTGGTCAAGCCCTGCAAACTCCCGCATAGTCACCATGGGGCAAGCATGGATGCTCTCAGGGAGGGGCCCACAATGCTGGGGGAGCTGGATGTCCACCCTGGGCTCTCTTTTCCTTCTATTGTTGTGCTGCTGTGCCAGCCTGAGTGAGGGGCAATGCAGTCGATGTGTAGCTAATTCTCTACCTTTCTAATGAGATCTGTCTTGGTATCTGTGGTGCTTCAACCTCACCTCCATATTCTAGGATTCTTTCAGTGGTGTCTTGCCCATGAATAATTGTTATTGTTCTTGGGGGTGGGAAGGAGTAAAGTCAGGATTGATATATGTTGTCATCTTGAGGATGGGCAGAGGGAAGCAGGGAGAGAGAGAGAATCCTCAAGCAGACTCCCTGCTGGGCACGGAGCCTGACGCAGGGCTGGATCCCAGTACTCTGAGATCATGACCTGAGCTGAAATCAAGGGATAGATGCTCAATGGACTGAGCCACCCAGTTGCTCCAGGAAGCTTTTCCTAAAAGGGTTTGCTACCCACTTGTAGGTACAATGCAGGGGGCAATGCTGCCTGTTCCCTGTGGGTTTTTCCCCAGCTATGACCATAGCTTTCATGTTGCTTTTTATTTTTATTTTTTGTTATTATTTATTTATTTTTGAAAGATTTTATTTACCTGAGAGAGTGCATGTGCACAAGCGGGGAGAGGGGCAGAGGGAGAAGCAGGGTCCCCACTGAACACAGAGCCTGACACTGGGCTTGATCCCAACACCCTGAGCCAAAGTGAGCAGCTTAACTGACTGAGCCACCCAGGTGCCCCTCATGTTGCTTTTTAAATGAGCAAAGAAGCTTCCCTCTCCTGGCCTGTCTTCTACCATTCCTTGAAAGCCTTTTCCTGACATAACCCAGGAGTTCTTAGCGGAAATGTGTGTCTTAAAAATTTACAACCATTTGTATATGAGATGGGGTTTTAAGTGTTTGCTTTCCCTAGCAGGAGATCAGGGTATCTGTCCCTGTGCTTTGGCAGGTTCCCCACTCCCCCATACCTGGTGCCTAGAGGGAGTGGCAGAGAAGACGATGGGATGACCTCCTAGTAGACTAATGTATCCGTTTATTGAAGCAGTGTACTTGGAGCCCTGCACCAGCCGGGTGCTGGCTGGGGTGGTGCTGAGAGTTGAGGAAGGTTTGTCTGGAAGATATCAGCTGGGGGATGGTCACAGCTCCATGTAAGGCCTAGGCTGCTGTGGCTGGAGTGTGGAGGGGAGAAGTGGAAGAAGAACCCAAGTTCCTGAACTGAGACAGTAGCCACTTGGGTTGGCAAGGCAGGAACCTGAGCTTGGCTATAGGAAGGACCCAAACAGATGTGAAGATTTCTCTTTGGGAAAAGACTGGGATGCAGTGCAGAATAAAAATAATCCTCATTTAAACCATGACACTCCCGAGATGCTAGATGATGCTCTAAGAGCTTTATCACCAACTCACTTCCTTACAGTGTCCTCGGGAGGTTGGCACTTACTCTTCTGTTTTGTTAATGGAAAAATGAAGCTAAGATCATGTAACTTGCAAATGGGGATGTGGGAGTCCCACCCAGGCTAACTGGCTTGGGAACCTGGGGTCTTGAACCCCTTTGCTTGGGACTTTGCTGCTCTTTCCCTCCCAAAACAGGGTTTTAGGAGGAGGCAGAATTGAGAGAAGAGAAGCAAGAGAAGAACTGAGAAAATATCTTCTGGTCCCCAATGTGCTACTGGCCACACCTGTTAAGACGTTAGATCCCTGCCTTCACCTGAGGGAGAACTGTGGAATCAGAATTTACCTGCCTATTTCCTGGGTGGTGCCAGTGAGCCAGGCTCCTTGACTCTGAGAAATAAACCTCATTTGTGTCAGTAAAGGAAACTTCCCCGAAACTTAGCCATTTCCCTGAAATACTTAACACCTTGGGACAAGGTTCCTCGAAGCTTATTTTCAGAGAGGAGGGCCAGTAAGGGCATAGGGAGTGGTGAGAGGGGGAAGGTACAGGATCCATTTTTGTCTGTTCTCCAGGAGCCACCTGGGTACGACAGCTTCTGAGGAGAGATGGGCCACTCTCCCTGCCCCCTGCGTGGTCAGGCCCCATAGCCCTGGGAAGGATTGGCATGGCGGTGATGTGCAGAACCTACCTGGGCCTGGGCCCTCTTCCATCCCTCCCTCCTTTCTGCAGGAGTCCCAAGGGACAACTACAGCAGTGCTCTGGGGAGGGGCTCTGCTCACAGGGAGACCTTCCCAGAAGTTTAGGAAATACTGTTATTTTGAATCCCAATGGCCACCCCGAGTAAGGAACATGTGTTACCATTCATTCATTCATTCACAAACTTTCAGAGCACCTATTATATGCCAAGAGGCTATGTGAAAGCAAGGCACTGGCCCTGCCCTCAAGGTGCTTCTAATCTGGGGGGAAAGGTAAAATTTATATTAAGGGCGCTGATGTGGTAAAATGTGCTGGGCCCCATGAGAAGGTAATAGATAAGAAGATTCATGGTGGATAAAACAAGAAAGGTTTTCTAGAGAAGATGGCATTTCCTTAGGTGATACCTGAAGTCGGAGGCGGGGGAGCTATCTTTCGATATCCTGTCTTCATTTTCTTTTGATATATACTTAGAAATGGGATTGCCTGGTCATATGGTAGTTTCATTTTTAATTTTTCGAGGAACGTCCATGCCATTTTCCATAATGACTGAAACAACTTATGCTCCCACCAACAGAGCATAAGGGTTCTCTTTTCTCCACACCCTTACCCTTGTTCCCTCTTTTTGCTGAAGGTGAGATGATACCTCATTTTGGTTTTGATTTACGTTTTCCTGATGAGTAGTGATGTTGAGCATCTTTTCATGTACCCGTTTGTCATCCTTATGTCTTCTTTAGGAAAATGTCTACTTAGATCCTCTGCCCATTTTTAAATCAGATGGTTTGTTTTTATACTATTGAACTGTATGTGTTTTTATGTATTTTGGTTATTAACCCCTTATCAGCTATGTGGTTTGCGAATATCTTCTCCCATTCGTATTCCCATTTCTTCTCCCATTCCCATTCCCATTTCATTTTGTTGTTTCTTTTGCTTTTTAGTTTGATGTTGTCCCACTTGTTCATTGTGGCTTTTGATGTTTGTGCTTTTAGTGTCAAATCCAAAAACTCGTTGCCAAGACCAATTTTAAGGAGCTTTTTCCCTGTGTTTATTTGTAGAAGTTTTATGGTATCAGGTCTTATGTTTAATTAAGTCTGGTCCATTTTGAGTCAATTTTTGTGAACGTGTAAGATAGAGACACACCGTCATTCTTCCGCGTGTGGTCATCCAGTTTTCCCCACAGATCTTCTTTCTGTCCTTTCCCCAGTATTCCTGGCTCCCTTGTCAATAGTTGTTGACTCTATATGCAGGAGGTTTTTGTTTTGTTTTTTCCTTCCTCTGGGCTCTCAATTCTGTTCTGTTGACCTATGTGCCTGTTATTTTGACGATGATGGCTTGGAGAATAGGTTGAAATCAGGAAATGTGATGCCTGCAGGTTTGTTCTTTCTCAGAATTGGTTTGGCTGTTCAAGGTCTTTTGTGGATCCATATAGACTTCAGGACTGTTTTTTTCTATTTCTTTGAAAATGTCATGGGGATGTTTTTTTACAGTTTACACTGGATCTATAAATGGCTTTGGGTCGTATGGACATTTTAACAATGTCCTTCCCGTCCATGAACACAGGTTACTGTTACATTTCCTTGTGTCTTCTTCAGTTTCTTGCATCAAAGTCATAGTTTTCACCATATAAAACTTTTACCTTTCTGGTTAGATTTATTCCTAAGTATTGTTTTAAATGCTAATATAAATAGGATTATTTTGTTTCTTTTTCAGATATTTTGTTGTTAATGCTAAAAACTGTTTTCTGTATGTTTATTTTGTATCCTGCAACTTTACTGAATTTGTCCGTTCTGGCAGTTTTTTGGTTGTGTCTTTAGAATTTTGTGTATATAAGATCATATCATTCATAAGCAAAGGCAGTTTCCCTTCTTTTCTTATTTGGATGCCTTTTACTTTTTTTTTTAAAGATTTTATTTATTTATTTGACAGAGAGAGATTTCAAGTAGGCAGAGAGAGAGAGAGGAGTAAGCAGGCACCCTGCTGAGCAGAGAGCCCGATGCGGAGCTCAATCCCAGGACCTTGAGATCATGACCTGAGCCGAAGGCAGCGGCTTAACCCACTGAGCCACCCAGGTGCCCTGCCTTTTACTTTTTTTAACTGATTGGCTATGAGTGGTGACAGTAGGTATCATTGTGTTGTTCCTGACCTTAGAGGAAAAGCTTCCAGCTTTCACCATTACGATGTTGGCTATGGGTTTGTCATATGTGGCCTTTGTTGTGTTGAGGTGTCTTTCTCCTATACTTAATTAGTTGAGCATTTTTATCATGAAAGGTTGTTGTATTTATAAAATGCCTTTTTTCCACTTGTTGATATGTCAGATGATTTTTTTTTCTCTTTCTGTTACTGTGTCTCACAGTCACCCATTGATTTGTGTGTGTGGAACTGCCTTGCATTCCAGGGACAGATCCCACTGGATGGTGAGTGGTTCTTTAATGTGCTGTGTGCTAATTAATTTGGTTTGCTAATATTTTGATGAGGATTTTTGCATCTATATTAATCAAGTATATTTGTTTGTAATTTTCTTGTCTTATAGGCTCCTTATCTGGCTTTGGTATCAGGTAATGCTGGCCATGTAAAATAAGTTTGGGAGTTCCTTCTCTTTAATTTTTGGATAGTTTGAGAAAGACCGTCACTGACTCTTCTTTAAATATTTGGTAGAATTTGTGACAATGTGGATGGAACTAGAGAGTATTATGCTTAGTGAAATAAGTCAATTGGAGAAAGACAACTATCACATGATCTCCCTGATATGAGGAAGTGGTGATGCAACGTGAAGGGGTTTGGGAGGTAGGAAAAGAATAAATGAAACAAGATGGGATCAGGAGGGAGACAAACCATAAGAGACTCTTAATGTCACAAAACAAACTAAGGGTTGCTGCAGGGGAGGGAAGGAGGGAGAGGATGGTGGGGTTATGGACATTGGGGAGGGTATGTGCTATGGTGAGTGCTGTGAAGTGTGTAAACCTGGCAATTCACAGGCCTGTACCCCTGGGGCTAATAATATATCATATGTTTATAAAAAAATTAAAAAAATTATAATAAATATTTGGTAGAATTCATTAGTGAAAGTATCTGGTCCTATACGTTTCTGTGTTGGGAGGTAGGAAGTGTGTGTGTGTGTGTGTGTGTGTGTGTGTGTTGGGACGTTTTGATTACTGATTCAATCTCCTTACGTGATACTTGTCTGCTCAGATTTTCAAATTCTTCACATTTTTTTAAACAGTTCTTAGTTTCATTGATCTTTTTAATTATTTTTCTTGTCTCTATTTCATCTATTTTAAAATTTTCTTCCTTTTACTAAATTTGGGCTTAGTTCTTTCTCTAGTGCCTTGACCTGTAAATTGAGGTGGTTGATGTTTTCTTGTGTTTTGATGTAGGTATTTGCGAATTTTTCCTGTAGCAGTACCCTTTGATTCCCTTCTCATCTTATGTGTATCTGTTGTAGATTTTTTGTTTTTATAAACTTCCCTCTTAGAACTACTCTTGCAGTGTCCCATAGCTTTTGATATGTTGTGCTTCCATTCCTATTTGTTTCAAGATACTTCTTGATTTTTCTTTTGATTTCTTCTTTGGCCTATATTCAGGAGCATGTTTTGTAGTCTCCATATATTTGTTGTATTTCTAGCTTTCCTCCTGTTATTTATTAATTTCTGGTTCCATACCACTATAGTCAAAAAAGATACTTGGGTTTTTTTCAATCTTTTAAAATTTGCTAAGACTTTTTTTTTTTTTTAATGACCTACATGTGATGTATTCTGGAAAATGTTCTGTATGCACTTGAGAAGAATGTGTATTCTGCTGCTGTTAGTTGGCCTGTTTATACGTGTTAGGTCCATTTGGTCTAAAGTATAGTTCAAGTGCAGTGCTTTCTCACAGGTTTTCTATCTAAATGATCTTGTGTTGATAGGTAGGGTACTGAATTTCCTTTCTATTATTGTGTTATCTGTTTTTTTCCTTCAAATCTGTTAGAATTTGCTTAATGTAATTCAGGTGCTCTAAAGTTGGGTGCATATAGTTGATGATTTTTGTATCTTGATGAATTGACCCCCTTATCACT
Source organism: Mustela putorius furo (assembly GCF_011764305.1). Classification (NCBI taxonomy): domain Eukaryota; kingdom Metazoa; phylum Chordata; class Mammalia; order Carnivora; family Mustelidae; genus Mustela; species Mustela putorius. Next base: position 466,899 of record NW_025422115.1, on the reverse strand, counting down.
CACTATGCAGTGACCATCTTTGTCACTTTAACTGTTTTTGGCTTAATGTCAGTTTTGTCTGGTATTAGTATAACTACCCATGTTCTTTTGGCTTCTGTTTGCATGGGGTAGCTTTTGCCATTCCTTTGATTTTATGTGTGTCCTTAGAGCTGAGGTGAGTCCCTGGTAGCATATAATAGGGTATTATTTTTTTTAATCCTGGCAGTAAGTCTGCCTTTTGATTGGAGAATTTGGTCCCTTAACATTTACAGTAATTATTGGCAGGTAAGGACTTATGAATGCCACTTTATTATCTTCTGGCTGTATATAGTTCCATTTTCCTTTTCCTCTTGTTGCCTCCCTGTGTAAATAAGAGATTTTTGGTATCAGTATACTTTGATTCCCTTCTTATCTTATGTGTATCTGTTGTAGATTTTTGTTTTGGAGTTCCCATGAGGTTTGCATAACAAATCTTATAGATATCAGTGTATTTTATGCTAATAATAATTTGATTGCATATTTAAAAAAATCTATCCTTTTCTCCCCCATTTTATATTTTTGATGACACTATTTACATTGTTAATGGTGTATCCATTAACAAACTGTCAAAGCTATACCTAGGTTTCATACCTTTGGCTTTTAATCTTTAGGTGAATCTTTACCTAGCACAATGCCATATTAACAGTGTTAAGGTATTCTAAGTCTGACTCTACACCAGTGTGTCATATATTTCTATGTTTTCAAGTTACTAATTAGTGTCCTTTTGTTTCAGCTTGAGGAAATCCTTTTAGCATTTTTTTAATTTTTAAAAAAATTCTATTTAAAGTGGGCTCATTACTATTTTATGATCCAATATAAAAGAAATACTATTTATTTTAACTTGGAAAGGAGCTCAACATAGGGCTTGAACTCACAACACTGAGATCAAGGCCCAAGCTGAGATCAAATCAAACACTTAATCGACTAAGCCACCTAGGCACCCCCCACTTTCAGCATTTCTTGTGTAGTTTAGTGGCAAAAGTTTAGCAGCTTTTATTAGGGGAAGATTTTATTATTTATTTTTATATGTGTATTATTATTATTGTATGTTTATTGTTATTTAGCATTTCTTATAATGTAGTTTACTGGCAAGAGTTTAGCAGGTTTTGTTTTTTAGGGAAAGATTTTATTATTTCACTTTCATTTCTGATGGACAGCTTTGCTGGGTAAAGTATTTTGGTTGGCAGTTTTTCTCTCAGCACTTTGAATTTATCATCCCACTCTCTCTTTGCCTGTAAGTTATCGGATGAGAAATCCTCTAAGAGCCTTATGGGGGTTTCCTTGTGTGAGATTTTTTTTTCTCTTCTAGCTTTTAAAATTCTGTCTTTGATTTTTAGACCATTTCATTATTATATATCTTGGAGAACATTTTGGGTTGAAGGTTTATGGTGACCAAACTTCATGAACTTGGATATCTAGTTCTCTTCCCATGTCTGAGAAATTCCCAGTCATTATTTCTTTAAATAAGCTTTTCATTCCTTTCTCCCTCTCTTCTGGGACTTTAGTAATATGTACATTGTTTCTTTTGATTGTGCCTTTTCATTATTTTTTCTAATTGTTTAAATTCAACTGATCTGCCTTCTTGCTCACTGCCTCTCTCTTCTGTTCAACTACGCTGTTGAAACTATTGAATTCTTCAGTTCATTGTATTCTTCAGCCCCCAAATTCGGTTCTTTTCTCTTTGTCTAGCTGCTCCTTTTGTTCTTGTATGGTTTCCCTCATACTGTTGAATCACTTATGTGTTCTCTTGTAGCTCTGAGCATTTGTACTACAATTATTTTGAATCCTGTGATGGGCAATACCTGCATCTCTGTTTCTTTGGGTCCCATTACTGGACTCCCCTTTGGTAGAGACATGTTTCCCTCACGTCTTCCAGACTTTATGGATTGCTTTTGGTTAGAGAAGACTTTCACTTGCATATGGGGGAGCGCGGATCGCCTCGTTACCAGGTCTAGTGGTGTGGGGCAACAGGTGCAGGAGTGTTCAGTAGCAGTAGGTTCAGTTGGGGCATGATGGCTCTTTGGCTCAAGCCACTGGGGTCCACACTGTTGGTAACAGTGTTCTTGGTGATCACTGCAGGTGTCTGCAGCACCTGTAAGAGCTATTGGGCTTCTCAGCCTCTAGAACCAGTTAGTAGCTAGGGACCAGAGCAGGCAGCATTAGTGGCTAGGGCCAGTGGTGTTCACACTCGACTGTGAGGGGCCAGCTATAGGCCCCTTGGTAGTGGCAGAGGTCACTTGCTGATAAAGTTGTCGTGATGGGGTCAGGGCAGGTAGCAAGGGCTAGGGCCAACTGGGGGCTCCCTGGCATTGGCAGAGGACCCGAGTGTCTGTGTGCTGCCCTAGAACCTGACCTTCTACCCCTGGGTGTGCATATTGCAGTGGAGGTCGGGGACAGGTGTCAGGCTGCAGAAAAGGAGGTGGAGGGCATGCAGGCCCTTGGCCAGAGGGACTCATTCTAGCTGCAAGTGGGCATGGTGGTGCTGGCCAGTAACGGAAGGCAGGGCTCCCCGGTGGCTGTGCTGGGGGCATGCACACTGGAGGAGCTAGTTACAGGTGGCCGTGCTGATGCTGACCTGCACCGGAAGGCGGGCTTAGTAGTCCTGGAAGAGCGTCAGCTTCCTGGTTCTGATAGTGGGACGACAGTTATGTCAATGTTAACTGTCGGGAAGGTGGGTGCAGGATATATGGAAATGATGATTTCTGCAGCTTTTCTGTAAGTTAGAAGTAAGTTCAAAGTAAAGTTTAAAAAAAGCTTAAAAGGGGGAGTGGGGCGGGTGGGGGGGTAGTTTACAGTGAAACCAATTAGTACAACTGTGATTTTGATTTTCTTCCCCAGCTGCCTTCAGCTGCTTTGGTAGAGAGTGAGCAGGCAGATGATGTCAGGAAGTGACTGAAGTCTAAGCATTCTCTAAAGCTGGGTGAGCTCGTGTCAGTGTGGGTCGTCTGGAAGCAGAAGCAGATGGGAGTTAGGAGTGCAGATGATTCCTTGCAGGAGGGAAGGGGCGTAGCCCAGCTGTGTGCAGGGGGCTGGCTGAGAAGAGCATGTCCTCACCTCACACCCTGTGACAGCTGGGGCCCAGGGCTCATCTCTCCCACTCTGGGCTCAGCGTTGTCTGCGGTGTGATGGCGCGAGTCCACGGGCCCCTGAGGAGCCCCTCTCCTTAATGTTCCAGGCACCTCTGTGGAGGACAGGAAAACACAACCGGTTTCCTCGGTCCCATTCCTAGGTGGTGCTTTGACCCCTGCCAAGCGACTGGCGGGGCACATGAGAGCAGGCCGGGGTCACCGGGCTGGCGGAGAGTTCCAAACGAAAACTCTTTGAGGCAGGTGCCAGGCAGCATCAGCTTAAAAGCAGGCTCCAGGCTAGCGGAGGGCGCCCGTGGGAGCGAGCCTGGAAATCGCGATGAATTGATTTTAAGCAGCTGCAGCTGTGATCAGACTATTTTTAGCCACGGGACTCAAGCAGCTTTCAAAACCTGCTAATAGGAGCCTCACTGGAGCCAGCGAGTAAAACCAGCACAAAAATTTAGCTTTTAATCTAATTGACAGCAAGAATGTGCTCCGTTACGAGCCGGCTTAAAAGGCAAATCCAAGGAAGAGAGTGCTTGCCACTGCCAAGTTTAAGTTTTCACACCTGTCATTTTTGAAATGAACTCATTCAGTAAATCTGTCTCTGCTGCCGCTCGCTCAGTATTGGGTGTGCATTTTGGGTAGACCGAGTCGCTATCCTCAGAGCCTGTTTAGCAGTAACTCGCCTTCTCCCCCCGCCGGTATATCCTGCGGGCAGTGCGGCAGCGCCTGCGAGGCCGGCCCCATCCACGCCGGCTGCAGTGACGGGCCAGGCTGGCCGAGCTGGGCCCTGGATCGCCCCCTGCCTCCTGCAGGGACCCGGGCAGCCCAGGAAGGGAAGCCTCAGGAGCAGCTGTGGGCAAGGCTGGTGAGCTGCCGCCGCTGCTTCCTTGACCAAGCCTCAAAGTAGGTAAAGGGGATCTCGGGCAGGAAGAGGCCTGTGAGGGGAAGGGACAGGAGACGCATCTGGGGGCGGGGCCAGGGGACGACTGGCGGCAAACATGACAGAGTCTGGAGTACACAGGAAAAGCCAGTCCGTCTTTACTGTAGTGAGTGCAGGATACAAATAGTTTACAACAACCTCTAGCATTTTCTTAACCATTTGATAAAAAGTTCACTATAATATGTATTGTATAATGAAGAAAGAACAACACATTCAGGGAAAAATTGAGATTAACTTATTTTTCTTAAAAGGTTCATCTCAAGGATGGCAACAAAGTCCAGCTTGTGCCGCCAAACGGTTTTACATGATCAAACCGTGTACAGCTTCTTGTGTGAACTGTTGACTACAAACATTTACCAAATACATAAATCTCTTTTTAAAAAAGCCATTTTAAATATAGCAAAGCAGTGTCTTCTTGCACAGCAAAGTGAAGAAAGTTTCTACAGAGAAATAAAAGTTTTACATTTGTAAAGTCTTTTTCACATTCTAATCATCTAGCTTCTTATGATCCAATGCCAGGAGTTTTCCGGTTCCTTATTTACTATGTATTTCTTGTGCGCATGATGGTTAATACAGAAAATAGGTTAATGCTTTATTAGTTGTCCTTACAGTTAAAGGAAATGGTAAAACATATATTGTTCTTTTCGAACAAACCCGATTTAGTCTTTAACACAGTGGACATAATTAGGGCTCAAAAGATGGACCATCTGCAGACATACAATGGTGACTCTCACTCAAAGCAGGACGGTTTGTGCACTGAGGGAAGGACAGCTGTTGGAAACCGTACTTGAGCCAGTGCGGCATCCTTTAAGCCTTTTTTTTTTTTTTTTTTTTTTTTTTGTCTTTTAGTAATAAAATACTTCATCTGAAGGATAAAATTTTCTGGTGATGGTGTCAAACAAAACACACGAGTCTAAAACGGTAAGAAAAGTCAGTTCTAAAGAAACACCATTCGTGTCTTCCCCACTCTGAGTTGGTTTCCACCAGGAGATGTGCATGTGTATGTGGTGTTTGTATATGGAGTCTGGGTGAGGGTGTCTGTCAAGTCCACACGCTCCAGGTCACACTGGGCAGACAGGAAAAGGGTTAACAGTCAAATATTCACTTTCTGAAAACGGAATACATTGTTACTTGGTCAGTGTAATTGAAATACAAACTCCGAGCCTCGTGTAATAGTATTTTAGAAAACAGTAGTTGTACTGATTATAAACCTGCATAGAAAGAAAGACTATTGAGATACAGTCAGAAAAGCCATCTCATAAGGCACACAAGAAAATAGACAGTAAATGCGAATGTGGTAACTCCTATTCCAATGTACAGCAGAAGTTCATGAACGTGCATGAAGAGTAACGGAAGAATCACTTAACACTTTCAAAGCTATAAATGGTTTACAAAGTGGTAAGGATTATCTTGGAAATTCAGTGTCGGGAGACTGTCTTGTCTCAATCAGGTGTGACCTTACGAAGAAACATGCCGGTATGCAGTTCAGTAAAGTAAGTACGTTTGAAAGAGAAACTAATCCTTTCTGAACAAGAGCCCAAGGGCCATCCTGCTGAGAGGAGACAGCACGTCACCCTCCCTTTTTTTGGCCTCTCAAAATTTACTACCTGAACTGTTACTAAAACCGAATTCCATTTTGTAGCTGTGAACACCACAGGTTTCCCCTGTACCTAATACCTATGTGTCAGTCAGGAAGTCTGGCTGATGATTTGTCACAAATAGCATATGAGGAAAATGTCAGAAGCAAGGCAATTTAGGGGGAAAAGCAAAACCTAAGTAAAAAATTGTAGGTAGCTGCTCAACATTAAGTTTAAAATACAAAATAGCAGCAGTTTTAAACACTTATTTTGAGGAAAGGGAGTATTTAAAAATCTACGATGAAAGAGCAGGAAAAGAGAAATCATAAAGATCAGAGCAGAAATCAATGAAATAGAAACCAAAAAAACAATAGAACAAATCAACGAAACTAGGAGCTGGTTCTTTGAAAGAATTAATAAAATTGATAAACCCCTGGCCCGACTTATCAAAAAGAAAAGAGAAAGGACCCAAATAAATAAAATCATGAATGAAAGAGGAGAGATCACAACTAACACCAAAGAAATACAAACTATTATAAGAACATACTATGAGCAACTCTACGGCAATAAATTTGACAATCTAGAAGAAATGGATGCATTCCTAGAAACATATAAACTACCACAACTGAACCAGGAAGAAATAGAAAGCCTGAACAGACCCATAACCAGTAAGGAGATTGAAACAGTCATTAAAAATCTCCAAACAAACAAAAGCCCAGGGCCAGACGGCTTCCCGGGGGAATTCTACCAAACATTTAAAGAAGAACTAATTCCTATTCTCCTGAAACTGTTCCAAAAAATAGAAATGGAAGGAAAACTTCCAAACTCATTTTATGAAGCCAGCATCACCTTGATCCCAAAACCAGACAAGGATCCCACCAAAAAAGAGAGCTATAGACCGATATCCTTGATGAACACAGATGCGAAAATACTCAACAAAATACTAGCCAATAGGATTCAACAGTACATTAAAAAGATTATTCACCACGACCAAGTGGGATTTATTCCAGGGCTGCAAGGTTGGTTCAACATCCGCAAATCAGTCAATGTGATACAACACATCAATAAAAGAAAGAACAAGAACCATATGATACTCTCAATAGATGCTGAAAAAGCATTTGACAAGGTACAACATCCCTTCCTGATCAAAACTCTTCAAAGTGTAGGGATAGAGGGCACATACCTCAATATCATCAAAGCCATCTATGAAAAACCCACCGCAAATATCATTCTCAATGGAGAAAAACTGAAAGCTTTTCCGTTAAGGTCAGGAACACGGCAGGGATGTCCATTATCACCACTGCTATTCAACATCGTACTAGAGGTCCTAGCCTCAGCAATCAGACAACAAAAGGAAATTAAAGGCATCCAAATCGGCAAAGAAGAAGTCAAATTATCACTCTTCGCAGATGATATGATACTATATGTGGAAAACCCAAAAGACTCCACTCCAAAACTGCTAGAACTTATACAGGAATTCAGTAAAGTGTCAGAATATAAAATCAATGCACAGAAATCAGTTGCATTTCTCTACACCAACAGCAAGACAGAAGAAAGAGATATTAAGGAGTCAATCCCATTTACAATTGCATCCAAAACCATAAGATACCTAGGAATAAACCTAACCAAAGAGACACAGAATCTATACTCAGAAAACTATAAAGTACTCATGAAAGAAATTGAGGAAGACACAAAGAAATGTGTCTTGGAAGAATAAATATTGTGAAAATGTCTATGCTACCTAAAGCAATCTACACATTTAATGCAATTCCTATCAAAGTACCATCCATCTTTTTCAAAGAAATGGAACAAATAATGCTAAAATTTATATGGAACCAGAAAAGACCTCGAATAGCCAAAGGGATATTGAAAAAGAAAGCCAACGTTGGTGGCATCACAATTCCGGACTTCAAGCTCTATTACAAAGCTGTCATCATCAAGACAGCATGGTACTGGCACAAAAACAGACACATAGATCAATGGAACAGAATAGAGAGCCCAGAAATAGACCCTCAAATCTATGGTCATTAATCTTCGACAAAGCAGGAAAGAATGTCCAATGGAAAAAAGACAGCCTTTTCAATAAATGGTGCTGGGAAAATTGGACAGCCACATGCAGAAATATGAAATTGGACCATTTCCTTACACCACACACAAAAATAGACTCAAAATGGATGAAGGACCTCAATGTACGAAAGGAATCCATCAAAATCCTTGAGGAGAACACGGGCAGCAACCTCTTCAACCTCTGCCGCAGCAACATCTTCCTAGGAACAACGCAAAAGGCAAGGGAAGCAAGGGAAAAAATGAACTATTGGGATTTCATCAAGATCAAAAGCTTTTGCACAGCAAAGGAAACAGTTAACAAAATCAAAAGACAACTGACAGAATGGGAGAAGATATTTGCAAACGACATATCAGATAAAGGACTAGTGTCCAGAATCTATAAAGAACTTAGCAAACTCAACACCCAAAGAACAAATAATCCAATCAAGAAATGGGCAGAGGACATGAACAGACATTTCTGCAAAGAAGACATCCAGATGGCCAACAGACACATGAAAAAGTGCTCCATATCACTTGGCATCAGGGAAATACAAATCAAAACACAATGAGATATCACCTCACACCAGTCAGAATGGCTAAAATCAACAAGTCAGGAAATGACAGATGCTGGCGAGGATGCGGAGAAAGGGGAACCCTCCTACACTGTTGGTGGGAATGCAAGCTGGTGCAGCCACTCTGGAAAACAGCATGGAGGTTCCTCAAAATGTTGAAAAGAGAACTGCCCTATGACCCAGCAATTGCACTATTGGGTATTTACCCTAAAGATACAAACGTAGTGATCCAAAGGGGCACATGCACCCGAATGTTTATAGCAGCAATGTCCACAATAGCCAAACTATGGAAAGAACCTAGATGTCCATCAACAGATGAATGGATCAAGAAGATGTGGTATATATACACAATGGAATACTATGCAGCCATCAAAAGAAATGAAATCTTGCCATTTACAACAACATGGATGGAACTAGAGCGTATCATGCTTAGCGAAATAAGTCAAGCAGAGAAAGACAACTATCATATGATCTCCCTGATATGAGGAAGTGGTGATGCAACATGGAGGCTTAAGTTGGTAGAAGAAGAATAAATGAAACAAGATGGGATTGGGAGGGAGACAAACCATAAGTGACTCTTAATCTCACAAAACAAACTGAGGGTTGCCGGGGGGAGGGGGTTTGGGAGAAGGGGTTGGGATTATGGACATTGGGGAGGGCATGTGATTTGGTGAGTGCTGTGAAGTGTGTAAACCTGGTGATTCACAGACCTGTACCCCTGGGGATAAAAATATATGTTTATAAAAAATAAAAAAGTTAAAAAAAAATAAAATAAAAGATATTCACACACACACACAAAAATCTACGATGAAAGATATACAGGACTTTGAATTTTGTTTGTGGCACAAGCCCAGGAAACGGACGAACCTGCCCTCGCAGCCCCGCTGTCTCGGTAGGAGGGAGGCCGCGCTCGGAGGCCGGACCGGCCCGGGTTTCAGGAGGACGGCGCGCCGTGCCAGCCAGCGGTGTGCCCGTGAGAGAATTTCTCCCCACACCGAAGTGCCATTTCGATGCACAGAGAGCTCAGAATGGTAGTATTTTGTAACCAGCTGCATCATTCTATTTTAGAGGGGCCAGGAAGAAAGATCCCTTTCCCCACAAGTATTTTTCCCTAATCATTTACCACTTATAAAACCTTTGTGCTGGTCTACTATTTTGCCATGTTCTCTAATATTAAATTAAGTCAGCTTTTTCTACTATATTTTTTTCCTCACAAAAGGCAAGTTTTAAATAATGCCTTAAATCTGTTACAACACATTTTATATTTATGCAAGATGAACTTAACACAAGTTTTTTTTTGACACTTTGCTATTTATGTACACATATAAAATATATTATGGTATTCAACCCATACAGCCCAAAGATTACAACGTAACATCACACATTCACCACGAGTGAGAGGAGAAACCCCTTTATATAATCTTCTGAAAAGACTGGGCTAATAATTAAAATCCAAAGTACAGTATATTTAACAAAATAGTAAATATTAAACAGTGAATACTCTACTTAATAAGGATCTCACTGTTTTCCCCCAAATTGGTGGCAATCCACAAAAATATACTTTTGTATATATATATATACAAATATATATTTGTATATGTATTGTATGGTACACATACAATACATACAATACATAGGTACTTACATCAAAGGTGATAATATATTTAAGATGCTATATACACAAAAGAGTTTGGCTCAACTTTTAATTTACATATAGAATAATAAGTGTTCATGGCTTTTTTCCCCAAGGTTCTGCTTGCAAGATATTTTTGTTTTTTTTTTCCCCTCTTAAATCTAAAAAGTTAAAACAAGATAAAGCTATTCTCTTAAAAAAAAAAAGTTACAACATACAGCTTTGGCTTATATAAATAATTCATAGCAGAATGTGTTCAAAAGTAGTGAATATAATTTTATATATAGTCATCAATTCATAAGGGTGTTTTCTTTCATATAAAATATACATGAGCTAAAATCAGTTTTTTTAAGATATGAATGTAAAAAGAAACTTCTGACATAGTCCAATTATAGCTTAATATATTAATTTATTTCGTTAATGCTCTATATTTCTAGGCTAGTATTTTCTGAATATCTCATGCGTGTTTTCTACTCTCTCTCTTTTTTATTAGCTAAAGATCACTTGTTTGACTTAATACATTTTTTGCACGTGCAAAACAGTTATGTGTGGGGCTTTTTTGTTTTGTTTTAAAATATCAACAGCCCTTCCCATGCACCCCTCTGCAACAGAGACCCATGCCAGGCTGGGTAATTAATATAAAAGACATTTTATGTACAGTATTGCTTTCTTGGTTCCTGCTTTTCTACTGCTCTGTTCTACAAAGCATTTTTCTTAAGTAACTACAGTCATTACACAGTTAAATAAAACAAGTAGGGGCCCTCTAGGTTTCTGTAAGCTAGTGTGGGAGAATTATATATGGGTACACGTTTCTCTGCAAAAACTGGTTATCTTATGAAACAAGTAGTCCAAGGAAGTGCCAGACTAGAATCTGCCTACAGGGTGCTTTGTTTGCCACGGGACGTACATCTGTAGATCTACGAGGCAGGTAAGTGCCCGATTCTGTATGTAACACACACCCACATACACACACACACTCACACCCACATACATATATATATATAAAGGGATATATATGTATGTATGTACATATAAATATAGTTAACTCATGTCCTTATTTACTGATGTAGATATGTAGGGCAGTTCGCTGCGGGATCACGAAGTACGAATACCAGCCCAGGAGCCTTAGGTCACCCATGCATCCATCCTCATTCGCTTGACGGAAGGGCTTTCTCTGTCCTCCGTGGTGGGGGGTCGGCCAAGCACGATTGGAAAATGGAAGTCGCCCCGTGGATCCTCCCGGTCACTCCCATCATAGGAGCTGCTCGAGCTGCTCAGACTGTCCACAGGGGAGCACCCCATTTCCTGCCAGGGCTGGGGGGGCTGGGGTGGCCCAGCCGTGGCGGCGGCCGCTGTGGCGGTGGCTGCTGCTGCTGGAAGCCTGATGGGTTCATTCGATCCCGGGGAGGTGAAATTGGTTCTGACTTAATGTTGGTGTTTTGGTTGGTATTAATGGATAAATTCGAACCCTGAGATAACTGCCCTCCAGCACTGAAGGAAAGACAAGATGTTAGAGGGTTGGTGAGTACATCTGTGTGACCGGAGTGATACTGCAGCCTCCACCCAACAGAGCCTGTCCAAATGCCCAGACTTTAATGACCTCTCCATGGGAGGAAAACAAAATTGGGGTGGCTAGTTCTCCTGCCCAAGCCCTTGGTCCTTCTGCAGATGAAGGAGCCGAAACTGTGAGTCCGCTGCTGTGCGTGGACCAGAACGGGAGAGGAAGCCTTTGGCTTCCCCTCTGCCCCAGCCCTGGGAGAGGCACCGCTCACTGCTCGCACAGTACCTGCAAGGCTGTCACCTGACCCTGTCTTCCAGGGGAGGGCACCGCCTCAGACAGGCCGACTCAGAGTAGCGGAGCGTGCGTACAGGCTTCTCCCCTGAGCTGAGCGACCCTTTCAGCTCATGGTGTGTTCATTTAGGATGAACAGACCCCCAAGGGCCAACAGGTGAAGAAATGCAAGGAAAACCACCTTGGCTTTCTCCACGGACAGGACGGGAGGAACAGTAGGGGGTGGGCATCTTGTGTGTGGAGCCAGCTAGCTACTGGGTTTCATGTGGATGATCCCAGCCCACTGCCCACACCGTCCCTCACCGAGAAGAGTTCAACGCAGAGAACATTCGTTCTGGGCAGGGTGAGGGGACAGGTGTGAGAAAAGCTTACGGTGGGGCCCAGGGGTATCCAAAAGCCCTAGTAGCAGGGACAATGTGGGGGCCGCCTGTGCCTCAGTACCCCTAGGTCACCATCTCCAGAGAAGAGAAGCCTTGCCTCCCGAATCTGTTCAGGGAACGCCTAGTTTGAGCAGGACCCAAGCTATTATCCAGAAGCACGTAAAGGAAATATTTTCTCCAAACACTTGTACCACATAAAGAAGAAGTCGTCCTAGGACCGTCACGTGACAGTCAACAGCACCAAAGACTGTAACTGATAGAAAAATAAAGTGCAAGGGCCAGGAGGAGAGATTCGGAGACAATTTCCAGTTACTCACACCAGAGAGCTGAGGGTGGCTTGTCCTAAATGGTGCTGCTGCCAGGCCGACACCTGTCCCAGAGACAGCATGCCCGGGGAGTTGAAGCCCTGCAGGGCCAACAGGTCCGCGCTAGTCAGTGAGTAATCTACAACAAGGAGAGAAGTATCACTCGTGTGAGAGAGAGAAGGCCCAAGCACAAGCGGGTTACCCCAGCTGCGAGAAGCCAGGTACTTCCTAACGTAAAACACACACGTCTAAACCGACAACAGTTTTTCTTTCGGCAGGTCCTAGCTGCATTTGCTTGTCTGGGATTATCTCGATAAAGTCAGCCTCAACTCTGTGCTACCTGTTTACAGTCTCCTGTCTCACAAAAGGTTGAGATCCTTTCTCCAGACTTGTAAATAGAAATAATGGCAGGGCCATTGCTAAGGGACATGTGCACGCAGTGGTCGCCTGACACGTGCGCATCGCTACCCCCTGGGAAAAGCAGTGACAGACCGGACGGAGCCTAGAGCAGCAGCTCTTCTCTTCCCGAGAAGAGGGGAGCAGGAAGGACACAGCAGCCCTCCTCGTGTGGGGCCAGCTCGGCGGCCAAGTGAAGGACGCCGGCACACAGCGGGTGAGCAGTGGTAGCTCGCGGCCGGGGGCTGTCGGAGATCGCTGACTGCGCACAACACAGCTTCAAGTTCATGAAAAAACTTACGTGTGACAAGAGTGTAACAGAGAATGTGGCTCATTTCCTCAGAAAGGCTCAGTCATAATCACTCTGGCCAAGACCCAGGACATTAGGTATCGTTCATACATCGAGCTATTTCAGTTCTTCATTAACACTTGTTTTTTCCATTTACTTTCAAAGAGAGGTGGCAAAAACCCTTCTACTTTTAACTGTTTTTTCCCGTCTCAAGGGAGGTATTTAAGGAAGCCCATCTTCCTAGTGTATTAACATTCATAAAAAAAGGGACTCAGAGGAAAGAATGTAGCTGCTGCTTGGGATCCTGCCGGCCTCCACACTCTGCTCCCGCCACGCTCTCTGACCGCCTCAGCCACTCCCCGCCGAGGTGCGCAGGGGTCCCGCATGCACACCGGTGCCCCCTGCAGCCCCCAGCTCTCGACCTCTAGGTCCACCCAGCTACCTCCTTGGTATGTTCATTTGGATGTCTCTCCAAACCCCTCAAATCTGACACCCGACTGGACTCGTCTCCTCCAAACCTGCTCCTTATCTTAATAAACGGCACTGATATTCACCTCGGTTGTGCCAGAAACCTGTGGGTGTTCTTGATACTTCTCTCCGACTTCCAGCACCAACCACCAAGGCCCGTCAGTTCTCTGTGTTGTCTCTCAAACCTGCCTGTTTCACCAGCTTTCCTGCCACCACTCTCCTCTAAGGCATCAGGATCCACTACCTGGGCCACCATGCGAGCCTCCGGACGATCTCCTAGCACGCAGCCTTGCCCCAGGAACACTAGCCAAAGTGATCTTAAAGTAACAAATGGGCTCACGATACCTCTCTGCCTATGACTTTCTGGCTTCCCTGTGCTCTCAACATCCAAAATCTTCAACATGGCCTAGAAATTGTGACGTACCTCTACAGTTTCCACCCTTCACACCCTGTGCCATCTCCCTGGAACAATCTCCCTGCCCCGCCCCACTGAGTCACGGGTGCCCCTCTAGCGAGGCTTCTCCATAGCTCCTAACACGACTGTGGTACCTGATTCTCACAGCGGTCTGTCCCAAGTTCCGCTGTGAACCGTACACTCCCGCGTGCCCAGCCCCACAGCTGCCACCCAGCGAGTGTTCAGCAGGCGTGTGCTGAATGGACACACGAACAGGGCTGCGGAGGGACCTTATGACGGGACGACGCACTGGGGCTCTTCCACATAAAAACTTGCACTTTTGGAAATGTTGCTCCCATCTTCATCCCTTTCCTGATCATTTGGCATGAGTCTGACTACACAGAGAGGCAGCTGCCAAACTACAGAAAGATGAAGGTGGAGGTGTTTAAAAAGGGCAACGAGACAGAGTAAAAATAATGTTTTTTAAGATTAAGCTGCACACATGCTCTGAAAATGAGCACAGAGACTGAGTCACAGTTAAAAGAAGGAATGAGACTGAGGCCAAGTGATTGATGGTTTTGAGAGAATCAGACTCTGTTTTTATGTTTTGGTAATTCCTTCTGGATTTTTAAAAAACAACTTCTTGCTAATCCAACAGCATTTCTTAAGCACGCACAGTGGCACAGGGACGTATTCTGGAAAACCTGTCATGAAAGCTCAAGAAACTGCTCTCGCTCCGAACCAGTTCAAGTGCCACCTTCCCCGCTGGAGCGCCTCTGAACCTTTCAGGTCGTGCTTTCCCCCCTCTTTCCTCACGTTCTCAGGTCTCAGAGCACAAACTACTAACCTCAGCTGCTTTGACCTCAGCTCCGGCCTGTATCCCGAGCTGGCACGAACCTGGGACAAAAGCTCTGCCCCTGGCATATGGGTGTGCCTACAGCTGGCGATCACCGCCAGGACACAGAATTTCTATGAACGTGTTATCTCTCGCTTCACTCTAAATTTGCACTTAATAGGTTTGGGCATTTTTTTCATATTGATTGTTAGAAAAGGTAGTGGACATTCTCCTAAGAGGCTTTCTTTTCTCAACAAAACCTTTTCAAATTCTGTTTTAAATGAACTACACAGCATTAAAGTGACAAGCAAATGTATCAATGGCCGCAGGGAGTGTCAGACAGCAGTGTGAAAGCACCGTGCTAAAGCATTTACTCTGAAGTCTAAAATTAGATGGTTTTTATTACAGTCTGCTTATAAGAATCCTGAAAGGATGAATACCCTGCACCGCAGTCTGAAAGCTGACAAGGTATCGCTTAACTATTTCCTTCTTTCCTTCTTCCTTTGAAGCATCAGGTGTTTGGCTCAGCGGGTAAGAAGGCGAAACCACACCGGCCAACCTTCTGCCTCTCCCCAGAACGGCTGATCTGGAAGAAACCTGCCACGTGCCGGGCCTCTGTGGACAGCCTGCGTGGCCCACGGCACCTCTCCGGTCACTCAGCAGTGCTGACTTTGCCTTACAGACCCCCGCAATAGGTGTTTTAAGATGAAACGTCTAAGTAAACATAAATGAGTGAGAAGCTCCTCTCAGAAGGGAGGAATGACTGACTGGCTCTGAGGAGAAACAAGAAATGTCCTGGTTTTGCTCCTGAGGCACAAGGGACAGAAACTAAAAAAGGTAGGTACACGGAGGAATACACCAGCAGCCCGGCGCAGCCACGCACGTGTCCCCTTCCGGAGTCCCGAGTCCAGGCGGAGGCCGTGCTCCCCCCAGCATGTCAACACCTGCCAGCCTGGAGGACTGCAGCGAGACGCACCAGAGAAAATGCCAAGCGGCGCTCTCGTCCTGTCTGGTCACAGATTCTGGGAACAGCTCTCTGTTTCTTCGTCAGGGTAAGTAAAAGCGGACACTGGGAAATCATTCCACAATGTATTTTTTTGTACGTTTTTCAAAGCTAACCTTTGTCTTTTAATATGCCCAAATGTGACTCTAAAGAACTGGAGATGATTGATTTCAATCAATATACTTGTAAAAAAAAGAAAATCACAAAAGCACATGGTGATCACCAAACAAAGAAGTACGAGCCACAGAAGGCAAGAGAGCAGGCTTACCAGTGTTGTAGGCGGTCGGCATGGCTGAGTACACGAGTCCCTGCAGAGGCAAGCTCAGGGTGGTCACAGACACGACTGGGGTAGCTAGAGGCTGAGTGGTGTGAGAACTGCTTATCCTTTGGGTATTCTGGGAGAGAGTAGAAAAAAGGGTCATTATTTGAGTATTTATATTCAGCCTTAGTATTTTAAAAATAACATTCAATTTAAAAGTGACATTTTTCACAGTTTTACGATGTGAACGTCATTATGTCTTAAAGCAGTGATGATGTGAAAACAAACCTTAGAAATACTAATGTGAACTAAATATTTAATTTCAAGGGACATAGTTTTACATTAATTATTCATTTTCCCTTGTCTTTCATAGTGTTTATCGGTGGCAAGGATATATCCTTAAAACAGAAACCTGCACTCTGGGTGAGAATGCTTTGATGTGTTACCATAAATGAAGACTTGCTGGCACTAAAATACCGCCAGGCTGCCCCAAATCAAACATCTAGGTTTTTGAGCTGAGGAGAGCCAAAAGTCTTTTGTATCCTGAGAGTGTAAGTAAGTTTAGGGATCGAAACCACTTGCACCGGCAGCATTCCCATGTTAGCGTGCTGTGAGGTCCTGGCTTCCTATAGTACAGTTTGCTTCCAGTTTTCCTGCCCTGCGCTCCTACAGTTGCTACACCCACACCCCCCAGCCCCGTGCCCCCCACACCCCCCGGTGCCCCATGCCCATACAAGCTCAGCCTCCCCTACTGTCACCCCCCCCCCCAGTGACCTATTTCTTGGCAGCAGGTTCCAATACACATCCCTGTGTCCCTCCGGACACTTCTGAAAGGAGAGGCTTTGCGTGGAGAGCTTGTAACTAGCGCACTTCTCATGAGACGGCGAATGGGGCAACACTAAATGCTCGCTGACCGACTCCATCTACACCGTATCCTATCTGTACCGGGAGTGAAAAAACCCAACTACTGAATAATCAAGTCAGCCTGACATGGCCACTCTACGTTTCGGGGGTGACAGCACTTTCTCATGACAGGGGCTCCCGGGAATGCTCCAAAAGCAGGATCAGATAAAGAGAACAGACTCCATGATCCATGGGTTCAGCACCCAAGAAGGCCAAAGCACAACTAGCCCAGGGCTTTTAATATAGAGACATCACCTACGTTTTTCTCCCCAATTCCCGACTTCCTAAGCTTGGGGAGGGGGGAATCATTTCACTTTTCTGAACCTCTCTGTTTGCACAGTAGGGAAGACAGTGATCTTTGTGCTGCCGGCCTTGGGCACTACTGGGAAGCTCTAATGAGCCAAGAGGTGGGAAGTGCTCTGGTGACTGGAGTACCACCCAGATGTAAGACAGTATCCTTAAATGACTCTCCTGAGAAACCCTCTGGCCCACATTTCTATGTCACTTCAGATCCACAGGTAAGACCCCTGGAGCTACCACAAAGCGAGGTTGTTTAGAACAGCAAGGCTTCTCAAGGCATCTCAGCAGCCTGGCTCTCACCATGAGAGTCTTTCTTCACCTTGTGGTTTTCAAAGATTTAGAAATTTATCTTTGAGATTCTGTAACTGGGGAGTGAACTTTAAGTGGGTGGAAGTCAGTGTATGGTAAGTGGGAACACATGTTCATCTCAGCATCAAGTTAATAATTTTAATGAGTTTTTGAGGTAGAGATATACTTTGGACTTAATCTGGAAACTCAGAGTCAGACAGTAGGCGAAAGAACACAGCATGACCCAGTTTGGCCTAACTCTATCCATGCCAGGGCTTCAACTCCATGGCAATCTCCGGGCATGACCTCAAGAAGAGGTGGTGTGTATGTGTGTGTGTGTGTGTGTGTGTAACAGTGAATGCCAATATATCGGCAGGATGCATCAAAGCTCCGAATCTCCAAGGCATTGATTTTTCTGAGTAAGAGACTTGTGGGACCACTAGAGGGCAACATACTGCTACAGAATTGAAAGGAAACACTTGTGACAACTAACTTCTTAAGGGTAAACAGTCGAAGACAAATCATTTTATCTTTAATTATAAACTTCCATTTTCTAAATATTACCATATCACTAAATAAAGTATTTCCCCAGAAGAAAGTCTAAATCTGCACAAGATATAATCCAACACCACAGTTGATGGCACACTAGTATATTTTAGTTTACTGAATACAAAATCACATCTCAAACTGTGAGTGATCACGAAGTTAAAGAATGATCTCTTAGTTTAAGGACAGAACACAGACAACCTTATCTAAAAAGACACAAACTGTGCAAAACACACCAGCATGCGTATATATGTAATAATAAAATATAAATAAAACCAACAGATGCCTTCCCCCCATGCTCTCATGCAATCTGAACCCTTGTCCATGCTACAAACTAAACATTTTCAAGTTTTTCTCCCTTAAGGTCACTAATTAGCAACTGACAGAATTTAATATGATTTCTGTGAATTTTGGGTTTTAGTTCCCAAAGAAGAGATAAAAGTTATTTTTAGTCAAATTTATTTTCTAGAAGAGAAGCCAATAGAAATCATTTATTTTAGAAAAAAGAAATCATTTATTTCAGAAAAACTTTTAACAACAGAGTATGTCCTGATAGAAAAAGGTAAATTTGTGTATATTAAATTACAGACATTCCTTTTAGCAAACAGGGAACCCCCCTTATGGTTCAGATCATCTCATGCAGTATGAAATAATTCCAACTCTGAAAAAAGTGACCTCACCAAAAATGATGTAATCTTTTTGAAAGAAAGAGAAATAACACAAGACCATGTGTTACAATCTGAGGAACTTTGAGGGTGAAGTCATTTTCTAAAAATATGTTAATAATTTGGGGAACTATATAAGGTATTTTATATCTTTCCTTAAAAAAAAATCTTTAGCAAGTGTCTTGTGATCATTGACAGCTATTGTTTTTAAAGGCTCTGTTCCAATGTTCCCTCCAACAAACAAAATGGGTCAAGATATACAACTATAAGCAGAAAAACGGGATGGACTCAGTAGTACTAGATTGGTTCCGTTATTAAAAGTGCTTGGATAGTGTTTAATAACAGCAAGAAAAACTGTGTAACAAAGGGAACACTGGTTAGATATAAACACTTAAGAGAATTCGTACTTTCCAGATCTTTTGCAACTCCCTTCAAGCAGAAACGCACACTCACCAATTGGAGTCACCAACTCCAATTCTTCTTCCTCCGACTGCACTCAGCACATGAGAGGGATACGAGAGTTACTAAGACTGTTGATACTCAAAAATAAAATATTTCTTTAGAAAAACACGTTATTCGGACACTAGCAGTTGCTTGGAACTCTAAAGAGATGATTAAATATAAGCAGTGAATACAAATATAAAGTATTTATCGTATCTCCACTAGTAGCTGCTTTCAGAAGAAAGATTCTTCGGATTCTTGCAGGCCAGGCTTTAAAGCTGCCCCTGCTCCCTGGCTTCGTCCACTCCTGTGTCGGCCTCACCCACATACCGCCGGGCTACCGCCACTGTGTTTAAACAGAGTTCCTCATCATGACACCGGTTTATACTTGAAACCCTGAGAGTACTTCGTCCTCGCATCCCTAGCCCACCTGGTCACACACGTCCATTATTTATCTCCTAGATGTGTGCTTTTCGGTCGGCAGGAATTATTTTGTTTTCTAATTTCCCACCGCAGCTAGCATAGTGTTACAAAACAAGAAGAACTCCAACAGTAGTTCATAACAGTCTTGGATAACACGGATTTGGATGCAAATACAGCTTTCGTGTGTATAATTTCGCTGCGGAAAAACAGTAACATGTATGAAGCTAATGAGACTGGAAGAGAACTGAACTGATAAATCACGTCCAGAAAAGAGATGAAGGACACACATTTGCTCTTCTAAGCATTCAGAAAATACTAACAGGTTAGAAATAATCTGCTAGCTAGTGCTTTCTTATTTTACTTGAAGGAGTCAAGTTTCTCTGTCAATCTACGGAAGTCTTTGTAAGCATCAGCGATGGAGGAGGCCCGGATCCAAAAGCCAGCCAACCTGCAAACAAACGGTAACACAGCCAGGCTGGTTGCCAACTCTGAAAAACAAGCGCCCAGCCTACAGCTGCTGTCTCAAATGTGGGCGAGAGGCCCTTCAGCGGCGGAGTTACACAGATCTTCACAGGCCTCCAACCACAGGACCCGCATGCAAATACCGCAGGTAAGTGCTGTGTGGTTTCCACTTGCACCTGCCAGGCCAAGGGTGTAAAATAGTTTATATGGCAAATTCTGAGTCTTCTAAGAGCTGCTTCATGATCTCTGAAAGAAAGCCCAGACAGAGATAGTCCTGACCAGCTGCTGAAGGCCTCCATGCAGGTCTGCCCTTACCTTCTGCAGTTGACTGAGCCTTAAATGAAACTTTCTGTAGCCTCTCTGAAAGACAGGGGCAGGTGTTCGACATCCTGTTCCTAAAAGGTGAGCCAAATGACTACCCTGAATGCCCACATGTTTTTCTTTTCGGGGTTACCTGTTACACCTGTGTGTATCTTTAACTCGGTATCCTGCAATAATTTTACCCGTAGAGAGCGGCTGTGAAGAGAGCGCACCATCACAGCACACACCCCAGCACCACCCCACCCGGGTCTGCCTCTCAAAGAAGCACGAGACAACTGTCAAACTGACAGAGGAACCAGCAATAACTGAGGCTACAGGACTTCACCTGGATTTCACCCATCTTTCACCGATGTCCTTTTTCTACTCCAGGACTGGATGCTGCATCCCACATGCCCTTACCGGTCACATACCCTTTGTCTCCTCTGGTCTATGACCGCTCCCTCCATCTTTCCTCATTTTGCATGACCTTAAAAACTGCAGAGTACTGGGTGGATATCTCATGGAACGTCCCGTAATTTGGGTCTTAAATTTTCTTGGATAGAGAGCATGGATTTTTGGAAGAGTACCAAAGAGGTGATGTGACCCTCTTAGCACATACCAGAAGGTATGTCATTCCATTATTGGTGATGTTAAACTCGATTGCTGGTGAAAGTCACGTCTTCGAGGACTCCCTACTACAAAATTACTATTGTTCCCTTTGTCAGTTATTTGGGGAGAGACATTTTGAGGCTATGCAAACACCCTGTTTTTCCTTAAACTTTCGCTCACTCATTTTAGCATCCATTGACCCTGTCTGGCCATGATCTCTGTACTGTGGTAATGACAGTGATGATTTGCTATTTCTCTCATTCTTTCTACATGTAATAATTAGAACTCTTCTCTAAGGAAGAGCTGTTTCTTTCATCATTTTTATCAATAACAGACTTGGTATTTTGTATTCCTTGGGTACTAATCCAATACTATTGTTACTTATTTTGTTGCTTAAATTGTTCTAGTTTGGGCCACTGGAGCTCTTCAGAGAGGCTGGTTCCTGTAAGCATTTCACCTGCACTTCCTTATCCTCTGGCACCTCCGACTCATCCTGTATTTTCATTGCCCCCACTCTATAATCAATCATTTCTCCAAGGAATCCTGATTCCTCTTATTGGAGAATGTTTAGAAACGAAGATCTGAGTACTAGGTGTGTTCAGTTATCAGGTGCCATTACCTGAAGGGTCTGTCGGTAGAGCTAGGAAATATATGAGGTACACTATTCACGTGTATATACATTGATATTTCTCTATCTATGTTAAGAAAGTAAGTTCATACTGAAACTTCCAACAATAGCCCAGAAACACAGTGTTCACTGTAGCCTTCCTTCCCCAACCCCAACCACCTTGCTTATTTGTAAGTTTTTCCCCCCCGAACAATGAAAAGCCTGGCTTTATCTAAAATGTATTCACTGTTTGAGTGTTGTCTAACAAATGTACCATCTTGAGCACAACGACTTCCTCATTTTTTTGTTTTCTCTATCTAGAGTTAAAACCGTTTCCAAAGTTACTGAGAGCTCCTTCCCCATCCCCTTCCAGATCATCCTGTCACAGACTTGTACTACAGCCATATTCATGTGTCACAGTCTGTATTCCATCTGCAGTTCCCCTGGAATCCTGGTTGATTTTTAACTGCATATAGTAAAACCACTCTTTGTACAGTTTTTTGAGTTTTAACAGAGGCATAGACTCATATGTACACCCACCAGCACAGGATCACTGAAGAGTTCCATCGCCTCAAAAATTCACCTCACATACCCTTTGCAGTCAACTCCTCTCTCCATCCCTGGCAACTACTGATCTGTTTTGCATTTTGCAGAATGAAATATAAATAGAATCAAATGCTATGTAGTCTTTTGGATCCAGCTTCTTTCACTTAGCAAAACTCATTTAAGATCATCTATACTGCTGTGAACAAGTGGCTTGTCCCTTTTTTTGCTGAGCAGTACTCTTTGGATGTACCACAGTGTGTATATCCATCCATTCTTCCGTTGGAAGGACATCTAGGTTGTTCTCAGTTTTTGGCAACTGTGAAAAATACAGATTTCTATAAGCACAGTTCTCCGTTCACTTGTGTAAATTCTCTAGGAGAGGACTGTTGGGTTGTATGACAAGTATATATTTAACTTTGTAAGACGTTGTTGATCTCTTTTCCCAAGTGGTGTGTGACTTTGCTCTAAGCATGAATATACGAGAGTTCTTGTTGCTCTGCATCCTTGTCAGAACTTGGCATTTTAGAATGCTGGGTTTTTGTTTTGTTTTTAAGTAGCCCTCATCGGGCCTTGAACTCGCCTTGAACTCTGATATCAGCGGGTCTTGAACTCTGATATCAAAACCTGAGCTGAAATCAAGAGCTGGACACTTAACTGACTGAGCCAACCAGGCACCTGAGTAAAGCTGACACATGATGTTACATTTTTTCAGGTGTACAACATAGCAGTTCCCCAACTCCATACAGTATGCTGTGCTCACAAGTGTACCTTTTCCATCTGTCCCCATACAATGCTATCACAGTACCACTGATTTTATTTTTTAAATCTTAGCCATCCTAATAGATGTACAGTTGTATCATCATAGAAGCAGGTCTACGAGTATGTGATTTGCAAACAGTTTCTCCTCATCTGTAGGCTGTCTTTTTATTCTCTGGGTAGGACCTTTTACAGAGTAAAACTTTTTGATAGTGAAACTATTTTGATAGCATCAATATATCAGAATTTTCTTTATGGATCATGTTTTTGGTGTATTGTTTCTTCCAAAATTTTCTTCTAAAAGTTTCAGAGTTTTGTATTTTATGCTTGAGTCTATGATGCGTTTTTAGTTAATTTTTGCATAAGGTATGATTTGTATTTTGAGGTTTTATTTTTGCATATGGATGGTGAACTGTTCCAGGAGAGTCAGTTGGACCAGCTATCCTTTCTCGGCTGAACTGCTTTACTGCCTTTGTCAAAATACAACAGAATATATTTGTGTAGGTCTATTTTCTGGGCTCTCTGTTTTGTCCACTGGCACCCACCTTTCTGCCAGTACCTCTTTCATTCTTGATATTGATAATCTGTGCCTTCTCTTTTAATTTGGTCAGCTTGGCCAGAAATTTAGCAATCAAAAAACTAGGCTTTGCTTGATTGCTTTTCTCTATTGCTTTCGTTTTAAATTTCATTTATTTCTGAATTTTTTCTTTTGATTGCTTTGGGTTAAGTTTTTGCTCTTCTTTCTTGAGTTTATGAGTTTTAACAAAAGTTTACTGATTTAGTACCTTCTCTTTTCTAATATAAACATCAAATGCTGTAAGTTTCCCTCTCTCATATACATACATACACACACACATACACACATACATATTTTATAATTTCTCCTAAGATTTCCTCTTTGACCCAGAGATTATTTAAGTGTGTTAATTTCTCAATATATAAGGATTTTTCCTTTCTGTTATGATTTCATTATGATCAGAGAATATAATCTAGATGATTTTAATTCCTTGATATTTGTTGAGATTTACTTTATGGCACAGGTAATGGTCTAGCTTGGTGAATGTTCCAAGGGCCCTTAAGAAAAATGTTATGCTCTGGTGTTGTGAAGTGTCCCATAAAAGTCTGTTAGAGTACTGGTGAGGCTGGCTGAGTATTGCTCAGGTCGTCCAGATCCGTACAGATTTTTCTGCCTGCTTGTTCTGCCGATTACGAAGAGAAGAATGTTTAAGTTTCCAGCTACAGTTGTGGATTTTTCTATTTCACCTTTTAGTTCCATCAGTTTTTGGCTTACAAATTTTGAAGGCAGGCTGTTATGTGTGTATACATTAAAGATACTTATTTCTTGGAAAATGGACTGTGTGAAGTCCTTCTTTATTCTTGATAATATTCCTTCTTGTGAAGCCCATATTGTCTGAAATTAATATTGCTACACTAGCCGTCTTGTGATTAACATTTGCATAGTATGTTTTCTCTATCTGCTAACCCATGCCTTTATATTTAAAGTAGGGTTTCTATAGACTGTGTATAGTATGACCTTCCTTTTTTTTTAACTAATTAATTAATTTTTAAAATAAACATATAATGGGGGTGCCTGGGTGGCTCACTGGGTTAAAGCCTCTGTCTTCGGCTCAGGTCATGATCTCAGCGACCTGGAATCGAGCCCCGCATCGGCTTCTCTGCTCAGCAGGGAGCCTGCTTCCTCCTCTCTCTCTGCCTGCCTCTTGGCCTACTTGTGATCTCTGTCTGTCAAATAAATAAATAAAATCTTTAAAAATAAATAAATAAATAAATAAACATATGATGTATTTTTATCCCCAGGGGTACAGGTCTATGAATCGCCATGACCTTCCTTTTCTTAAACAATCTGACATTTTGTCTTTTAACTGTTCAGTGTGATTACTTGTATGGTTGGATTACAATCTACAATGTTGTTAGCTGTATTTATTTGCCTCATTGTCTCTGTTGTATTTTCCTGTTTTCTCCCATATCTTGGGCTATTCGAGCATTTTTTAATAATTCCATTTTATCTCCTCTATTGACTTTTTATACCTCTTTCATAAATTGTTTTCTGTAGTTGCACTAGGTTTTATAACATACATCTTTAGTTAACTAGAGTTTACCGTCAAGTAGATATCATATTAGGTGTAGAGTAAGGGCTTCGAACAGTGTGTTTACAACTTTGCTTCCTGTCTTTTGTTGTCCTACACTTTATTTCTACATGTATTATAAGCACCAAATTCATTCCCGCTATTTTTGCTTTAGAAAGTAGTGATCTTTTAGAACAATGAAAAAGAGAGAGATGCCTGGATTCCGGTTTCTAATACCAGTCTCCAATAATAAGGAACCAGGTTCCTTAGAGAAATGACTGATTCTGGGACTGGGGCAGGGAATATACAAGATGAGCCTGGAACATTTCGTCGTAACTGAAAAATTTTAAAGTAACCTTCATTATCCCCTCCCTGCCAAAAATAACCCCACAAGGATGAGGGTGTATTTTCAGAGGAACTGGAACCAAGTGAAAAGTCCTCGACAGCTAAAGCTGGAATATGAGCAACAGAATGAAACAGTATTGGTAGAACTATATGTTAGCAGAATTTAGTAGTATAAATATCCATAAGTCTGTATTAATGTAAATCATTAAATAATAAAAGCAAACAGATAAATCACCTGTTCAGAAGAACTCCAAATAATTTATGTAGATATTCTGCCCTCAAGGAGGTAGAGCCCAATTCCCCACTCCTTAAGTATGGACCTTGCATAGGACTTCTTTCCAAAGAGGACAGTACGCAAAGGAAGAAGTGTAACTTTGCAGCACAGAAACCCATGCAACACTGCATCAGCAAGGTGACCAAGGCTGACAACAACAGTAATTACTCATAATGATACTATGTACCCTTTGTATGAGGTGATCAAAATGGCACACTTGAGTTGTGGCCTTCCTCCCTGAAACCCATAACCCCAGTCTAATCATGAGTAAAACGTGGGGAAAAAAGTCCCAATGGAAGGACATTCTACAAGATACCTTACTAGTACTTCTCAAAACTGTCAAGGTCATTAAAGCAAGGAAAGACTTAGAAACTATCACAGCCAAGAGGAGTCTGAGGAAACAGCCTACTAAGTGGGAAACAGCCTACTAAGTGTAATGTGGTGTCTTGGATGGGGTCCCAGAACACAAGCTATGTGGTTTAAAAACTAAAGAAATCTGAATAAAGTACAAAAGTTCTGTGAATAATAATGTATCAATACTGACCTTTTAGTACTATGCAGTACTACAGTACTATTGTACTATACTAATGCAAGATGTTAATAATCGGAGAAACTGGTACGAAGCATTAGGAGAACTTTCTGTACTATCTTTGTAATCTAAAATAAAAGGTTTATAAAATGTAGGGGAAAATAAATTGTGTTTTATTTTATCTTCATTTATTTCATTTCCATTATTCTATATTTCTCTGTGTTCTATATTTCTCTGTGTAGATCCAAGTTTTCGCTGGCATCACAGTCCCTTTGCAGAAGGACTTCCTTCAGCATTTTTTGCAGAACAGATCTCCCAGCAATAAATTCCCCAGATTTTTTTGTTTGAGAAAGTTTTTATTTCTCTTTCATTTCTGAAAGACAACTTTGCTGGATACAGAATTCCAGGTTGAGGGTTTCTTGTTTTGAATTCCAGCACCGCAGGTTACTCCACGGTTTTATAGCTTGCATAGGTTCTGAAGAGAAGTATGGTATATATTTTCTTTTTCCTTCTCTTTCCTCTGGCTGCCTTTAAGATTTTCTCCTTGTTGTCCTTTGCTTTTAGCAATCTGAAATGAGTGTGTATTTGTCCTACTTGGTGTTATTGTTTCTTCAAATATTTCTTCTGCTCTGTTCTCTCTCCCCTCTTTTTGGAATTCCAATGACAAATATGTTAAACCACCTGATAGAAGTCCACAGCTCTTGGAAGATTTGTTCTGCTCTTTGTTTTGCAGTTTGGGTTAACTTCACTGACCTACAGACCAATAGGTCTTTAGCGCTTGGTTGGAGTTCATTTAGTTAGGAATTGGGCTGAGTTGGAGCTCATGGGTGCAGTCATCACCCTCGGTGCCGCCACCATGGGCCCCGAATCCCTGCAGCAGGAAGTGAGGCTGGTTTGCCGGAAGTCGGTTTTTCTCCAGTGTGTGATCCATTCTCAGTCTGCAGCCTTCCCCTCTTGGTGCTGCGCCCCGGGCTGGGGCCTCTTGGGCATCTGCCATGCTCTTGGCATTCACATTGTTCCTGCGCCTCCGCCCTGGCTTCAAATGTTTTTCCTTTTCCATTTGTCAAGATACAATGGGAGGTCGCCAAAGGGCCTGGAGGGTGACACTTTCTGTCGTTCATCCCCTCACAGATGAACACTTCTGGTCCATAGGACAGAAAGGGGAGAAGGGTCCAGGCAGCACATTTTGTCCCTATTACAGGGGCTGCTCTTCCCTTTTCTCAGCCGTACATCATAGGGGAGACATCTTCAGGATGTTCCCAATCTCTTCTGTGAGCACCCAGTGGGGTTTGTGAAGAAAAAGCCTCCAAAAGAACTTGGACTTCACCTAGGTCAGAGTAGGTCAACTTTCAGTAGAGAAATGTACCTCGTATGCCAAGTCAGAATGCCACTCTGGAAAATGTATACAATTTACAGCATGTACAAAACTGGCAGGTTTTACTTGAACAATAAAAGACTGAAAACAAATTATGTTTCAAGGAAAAACAAATGAATGCTTTAATTTACTATAATAAAATGTTATGACTGTGGAGGTACCAACCATATCAATATAGAAAGTTTAGAAACTAGAAAAGGAGAAAGAGAGAAAATTCCTATATCCACCATCCCAACATAACTATGATAATCAGTTTGGATTTCCCCTCCTTTTTATTTTCCACATGCATATTTTTTTGCATAGTTTTAAATTACAACTAAAAAGAAGTTCAGATGAAAATTTTCATTTACATAACTTTCATACTGTTGAATACATTGGTTTCTTCCTATTATTCATACTATAAATAAAGTTGCAGTGAATCTTTGCAAGTTCTAGTTCATTTCTTTAGGAGAGATTCCCAGGAATGGGATTTGTGGGCTCAGAGGCATGAACATTTTTATGACTACTGGGACATCTTCACAAAATCTTTTCAGAAAGCTCATTACTAACTTACAATGCCATCATCAGTTTCCTCACACCTGCACTGGTTCTCCAGATCACAACACAAAGTGGTAATAGTTGGCAATTAGTGAGTTTGTGGTTTTCTTTTGTCATTTTTATTTAAATCTCCTGATACATCCTTTCCATTTTTCAAATACTAGTTGGGTTTCTTTTTTGAATTGTACATTTAGGTACATTAAAAAACCCACCTACTTATTAAATATTCCCCTTCCTCTTGCTTGTATTTTATTTTACTTCTCTACAGAATGAGAAAATCTTTTTATCTCCCTTAAGACAACTGGAGAAAAGTGGTTGCAAGCTCAGTGGCTTTTGCAGCTCACTGTGGAGGAGCCAGAGCTTTCCAGCTTTCTGCTCTGCCATCCTAGGCTTTTGCTGGTCTGTCCCCTTGACACAGTCTTGCTTCCTGATCTCAAGATGGGACTGTACATCCCGCTGCCACATGCAGACAATAGTGCCCAATGAACAGAGTCTTTGCCCAAAGACTGTTAAGTCTTTCTGAGAGTATGAATGTGTAATGTTTTCTCTCTAGATTTCAGGACAGTATAACACCTATACAATATACACTACATTCTCTTATCATTTGATTGATTGATTGATTTTTAATATTTTATTTATTTGACAAACAGAGATCACAAGTAGGCAGAGAGGCAGGCAGAGAGAAAGGGGGAGGCAGGTCTCCCACTGAGCAGAAAGCCAGATGCAGGGCTCCCAGGACCCTGGGATCATGACTTGAGCTGAAGGCAGAGGCTTTAACCCACTGAGCCACCCAGGCGCCCCTCTCTTAGCATTTTAAAAGTACCTCCACACTTTGGTTTAGAATTCATTTTAAAAATCAAATGTATCTATTTTAAAACTCATATTAACATACCACATAATACAAAATGGTACATAAAATAAAAACTTAACAATCAAGGCTTTAGCATAAATTTAAAATCTCCATGTATCCATTACATCAGGAAAAAGAATACTGCCAAAACCCTGAAAAAGGCTCTATAATTGGGCCCCCCGAACATTCCTCTTGTCCCACCTACCCAAAATAACCAGTATTATGACTATTACAGTGACTTGTTTTTCTTTACAGTTTTATCATCTATCTACACGCAATCTTAGCACATAATATTGCTAGGCTATTTTTCCAGCTTTATTTAGATAGAATAGAATCATTTTGTATTTGCATACATTGTCTTTCATACATCATAGTCTGATGAAATTCAGCCACCATGCTAATTACTGCTATAGTTTCTTCCTTTTCATTCCAGTATAGAACTCCTTCACATAGGCATACTATCACTTATTTATTTGTTCTACTGTTGACAGAAATTTGGATTATTTCTAGATGTTGCCTGTAACAGGCAATGCCATGCACATTCCTTTATTTCCTGATGCTCATGGTACACATATGCATTTCTCTACAGTATATAAGGATGAATAAAAATGGTGGGTTGCAGAACCCATATATCTACTACTTTAGGAGACAATGTCAAAACAGCTGCATCAATTTGCACTGTCATCCTCAGGGAATGAGAGTTTGGAACTCTCACAATGAGAGTTATCAACACCTGGTATTATCAGCCTATTCTGCTTTGGCCATTCTGGCTGGTGTATGATGCTTTCTGTGATTTTAATTTTGCATTGCCTTGGTTACTGAGACTGAGTATCTTGCCACAGGTTTACTGGATACCTGGTAACTTCTTTTGTAAAATGTTCTCGTGCACATTTTCAAAAATCAGATTTTTTTCATGATGACTTGTATGTATTCTTGATAAAAAAGACCTCTGTGTACTGTATGTATACAATCTACATTTTCTCACTGTCTTGCCTTTTTGTTCTCTTCATGGTGATTTTGATCAATAAAGATTCTTAATTTTACACAACCAAATCAATCCTTCTTTTACGGTTATGCTTCCTCTGATTTCCTATTTAACATGTCTTTCCCTATTCTAAGTTTGTCTCATGCTTAAAAACCTCAAAGATGCTTCTGCTTTCCTTATTACATGGGCCTGAAACATCCTGTATTTTGGAAAGCAGGAGACTCAACAAAAATTAAAATAAGAACAAGGAGAACAGAGGCTCATCTATAAAAACATTTTACATTTGAAAATTACAGTATCAGTAAAAATGTTCCAGTTTAAAGGTTAATTGAAACTATATGGAAGTGGTTCATGGCAAGTCTTTAAGCCTGGACTGAAAAATTAAGGTTATTATACAGATTATGTCTAAAAAATTTTTTATACATAAAAAATGGTTGCTGGCTGAAATACTCTGTCACCAGAGAGCTTACCTCTATGTGATTAAATTCTCTGAAATTTGTTGATACTTTTTTGTGGCCCAGCATGTGGTCAATTTTCAGTTTTATGTACACAAATAACTTTTTTTTTTTAAATATAGAGGAACATATGGGGCACCTGGGTGGCCAGTCAAGTTAAGCATCTGCCTTCAGCTCAGGTCATGATCCCAGGGTCCCGGGGCTTTGTCCCACACTGGGCTCCCTGCTCAGCAAGTAGTCTGCTTCTCCCTCTGCCCTGTCTTTCCTCCCCCCTCATGCTGTGACAAATAAACAAGCAAAATCTTAAAAAAGAGAAAAAAGGAACACAGTGTAAAGAATGTTTACTCTGTACTTTAAATGTAGATAACAACACTCTAGTGTACAGAAAGCAGATGGCGCAGATGTTAGATGTAGCTACTAGAAGGGCCTGTTAATCTCTGATTCACTCTACTTCTATGGTCTTGCCTTCTGGGGGCTTAACACAAAGTGTTAAAATACCCATGGCAGATCATTTATTTTAGGGACAAAGTGACAGGAGCACACTGGACCCTCCCAATTTTTAAGGGCCCTGAACTTTGACTTCTCTGTCCCCCTAGGTCTCGGAGGCATCCTGCTCCACTGTGGAAGTGGCAACTACCACCTGCGGAAAAGCAGTCATTAATGCCAGGCTCACCCTCTTTGAGGATCTGTCTCCAACATTCCCTGGATCTTGAGCCAGGAATTCTTCATTATTTTGTAGGTTCTCAAGTGCTTTCAAGCAGATTTAAAAAATATTTTGCCTAGCATTTGTAGGTGTCTTCAGCGGAAGGGTTGGTCCCAATAATCAGGTCTACTATTATCACAGCACAAGCTTAATTGTCTTGTCTTTTTTTAAACCTCAATTTTAATTTCATTTATGGAAGGTTTAATTATCCAAAAACTCTTTTCTATATATCATCTTAAGACCAGAAAGAAGATTTCCCAAAATGTTTTATGATACTAATTATGAAAGATGCTTTTTCATGAGGAAAAAAGTGAAGGTTTCTATTATGAAATCACTTTGTGTAACCATATGTTACATACTAAGTTTAATGACTCACAAACAAATTAGCATTTTAAAGGCTCCAGTAAGTCCTACAGTGAAGAAAACTGCTTAGTTTTATTTAACACAAGGTTTACCAAACATTGATAAATCCTTCTTCTCATACAGTTCCAAGAAACATATCTGGAAAAATAGATTAGAAATCATTCTTTACTTTTAAATATTTTTCCCTCTAAACTTCTCTGGGAATCTTAACTGTTTAATCTTCTCATTCATAAAGAGTATATCTGGTATAATAATGAGTTTAAACTACTTTTTCCAAACTACTAAACCAAAATGGCATCATTGTTGAAAATGAGCTAAAACATATTATCTGGCTCTTCCTCACAAAAATAACATTTTAAAAATACCCATGGCAGATCATTTATTTTAGGGACAATTTATAGTAAAAACACTTTAAACCCATGTATGCTCTAAGTATTTCACATAAATACATGCTTCCAGTTGGTATCTTAGTTGACATAAAAAGTCTACTCAGTTAGATCTAATTCTGTTAAAAAGCAGTTATATATAAATATATATATATATATATGCACATGCCATTTAGAATACAAGCCACACAAGTGGAGTAAGTAAAGTTACACGCAGTCTAGGTAAAATTGGCATGTCCAAGTATGAGTTAATGAAGAATCAGGACATACAATCTTGATGCATTATGAGATGCTGATGTGTACCCTAAGAAGCAGGATTTATCTCTGTTTATACGTAATAATGTAAACAGACTTTTAAATAACTCACTAAAGGGGTGCCTGGGGGGCTTAGTTGGTTAAATGTCTGCCTGTGGGTCAGGTTGTGATGCGGTTCTGGGACTGAGCCCCATGTCCAGCTCCCCAGTCAGCAGGTCAGCAAAGAGGCTCCTTGTTTCTCTCCTTCTGTCTCCTCTCTCTCTCCCAGCCCCCCATTCATGCACACGCTCTCTCTCTCTCAAATAAATAAAATCTTTAAGTTTCTCACTAAGCACTTACAATATTTTAATACTTACTTGAATTTTAAGTTTTAATAGAAATACATGTTTCCTAATCATGATTATTAACACTATTAACACTAAACACATTAGTTACCTAAGATGGGGGGACGAAGGGCATGGGAATGGAACAGAGGTATAAAAGGGATTAATACACAGCAGACTGAGATGCTTTGTATGAAGTAATGACGATGTGCCATGATCCCAGGAGTAGGATTATGTAGCCCTCTAAACATAAAGGTCACGACAGGGAGAGGAGGCTTATAAAAAAAGAAAAATGAATGAAAACAACAACAACAACAACAAAAGAAAATGTATTTTGATGATGACAAAGTCTGAGTTTCAAATTACCAAAGGGAGCACAGAAAAACCAAGCAGCAGAGACAGAGTTTAGATTTACAGTTGCATGGCAGATAAGAAAAAATATTGATAAAAGCTTTTAGGAAGTGTAAAAAGTACAAGAAAAAAAAATGGGAATTGAAACACTTGTTTGACAGGAGTTAGAACCGTGTTTACAATATGCCAGAAGGATGAAGAAAAAAAAAGAAGGAAAGTCAAGGGGAAAACACATTAGAAATCTTCGAAGAGTTAAACTTCACGGGGGAGGGGGGAACTAATTTCGGAAATAAACCAAGAGGTACTTACAATTAACATTAAATGAAATAGAAATTCTTGAGTCTAGCCTTAACTAAGCTAGGAAGTAGAAGGCAAAGTAAGATGGGCAGTACTGGGGGAGTACAAGCATATGGGAAGGTTTAACACAAAAAGAGTATGTATATGGGCATGCAAATAACTCAAATGAAGTTTAAATAAACTATAAATATTTGGAAATACACATATAAGTAAAGCAGCCTAATGTATAACTATTAATACTGTTATGAATTTTCCACAATTATGTTAAAAAAGATCCTACATTGGTCTTATATAATATTCCATCCAAAGCACAATTAATATGTGGCAGAATTAGGCATTTAACCTATCACTATGTTTTATAACTTGTCTCAGCAATATGTTTCTTTCTCATCACCTTAAATTAAGTTATTCAATTATCTCTGCAAATCTCTTGAGGCAGAAGCTCCTTACATTTTAATAGAATGAATGGGCTGAATACATACAAGTGTAAATTTTTCTTAGAAGTGTCTGTGTTCAGAAGTCTCCAGGAACACACGATATCTAAATCAGGGAGGAAATTTTTTTTTTTTCCAGATACAATGATGATACAATGATGACAACTATGTTTATCACAGATTAAGAGACCAAGACCACTTAATGTGATGATAATCCAAAGGAATACAGTTATTCTTACAACTCTTTGACATATATGCCATGTTTCTGTAATGTTCAGTTCATATTGTATCTTTGCCGGCACTCGGAGGTTGGGCAGACATATTTAAACATGTGTTTAAACTTGCTAGTCATCTTTGGGATCCTAAAGTAAAAAACAAAACAAAACTAACCCAATTTGGCTACAACTGTGACAAAATATGGATGTTCTACACGTAGCCACCAAAACAATGCTTTGAAGACAAACTTCTTAATAATCTTTGTAGCTCTAGAAGCAGGCCCACCATTTCTTTGTTATTGCAACCTCTCCAAAAACATTTCATGCTATTATAAAATGTATCAGTCTGCTAATGATCTAACTTTTGGCAAGAATAGATGATACAGAAATCTTCTTAAGAAACTAGCTTGATGTAAAAACTGTATGAAGGCAATTGCATCTTTAGCAAAGAACAGTATCTGAAAGCACTTGAGGAAGCACTCAAGGCCAAGGTATAAAGAACGAAGCAGGGATGTAATTTAAAAATGTTAGGTATTCTTGATCCATTCATCTGTTGATGGACATCTAGGTTCTTTCCATAGTTTGGCTATTGTGGACATTGCTGCTATAAACATTCGGGTGCATGTGCCCCTTTGGATCACTACGTTTGTATCTTTAGGGTAAATACCCAATAGTGCAATTGCTGGGTCATAGGGCAGTTCTCTTTTCAACATTTTGAGGAACCTCCATGCTGTTTTCCAGAGTGGCTGCACCAGCTTGCATTCCCACCAACAGTGTAGGAGGGTTCCCCTTTCTCCGCATCCTCGCCAGCATCTGTCATTTCCTGACTTGTTGATTTTAGCCATTCTGACTGGTGTGAGGTGATATCTCATTGTGGTTTTGATTTGTATTTCCCTGATGCCGAGTGATATGGAGCACTTTTTCATGTGTCTGTTGGCCATCTGGATGTCTTCTTTGCAGAAATGTCTGTTCATGTCCTCTGCCCATTTCTTGATTGGATTATTTGTTCTTTGGGTGTTGAGTTTGCTAAGTTCTTTATAGATTCTGGACACTAGTCCTTTATCTGATATGTCGTTTGCAAATATCTTCTCCCATTCTGTCAGTTGTCTTTTGATTTTGTTAACTGTTTCCTTTTCTGTGCAAAAGTTTTGATCTTGATGAAATCCCAATAGTTCATTTTTTCCCTTGCTTCCCTTGCCTTTGGCGTTGTTCCTAGGAAGATGTTGCTGCGGTTGAGGTCGAAGAGGTTGCTGCCTGTGTTCTCCTCAAGGATTTTGATGGATTCCTTTCGCACATTGAGGTCCTTCATCCATTTTGAGTCTATTTTTGTGTGTGGTGTAAGGAAATGGTCCAATTTCATTTTTCTGCATGTGGCTGTCCAATTTTCCCAACACCATTTATTGAAGAGGCTGTCTTTTTTCCATTGGACATTCTTTCCTGCTTTGTCAAAGATTAGTTGTCCATCAACAGATGAATGGATCAAGAAGATGTGGTATATATACACAATGGAATACTATGCAGCCATCAAAAGAAATGAAATCTTGCCATTTGCGACAACATGGATGGAACTAGAGCGTATCATGCTTAGCGAAATAAGTCAAGCAGAGAAAGACAACTATCATATGATCTCCCTGATATGAAGAAGTGGTGAAGCAACATGGGGGCTTAAGTGGGTAGGAGAAGAATAAATGAAACAAGATGGGATTGGGAGGGAGACAAACCATAAGTGACTCTTAATCTCACAAAACAAACTGAGGGTTGCTGGGGGGAGGGGGTTTGGGAGAAGAGGGTGGGATTATGGACATTGGGGAGGGTATGTGCTTTGGTGAGTGCTGTGAAGTGTGTAAACCTGGTGATTCACAGACCTGTACCCCTGGGGATAAAAATATATGTTTATAAAAAATAAAAAATTAAAAAAAAAGTTAGGTATTAGTAAAAACACCCCTCAGAAGAAAATTAAGTCTATGAAGGGACATGTCTGCTCTAGTCATATACCCATTTTTCCCTTATCTGGTATAAGGCCTCATTTGAGGGACAATATTCCCTTTATCTCATATAGGGCAGATGCCTAGAAAGACAAACAGGAGTAATTCATGCACCCACTGGACTGCTTCCGGCTGCATTTGGCACTGTGAGGTCTGAAGTGCTCAACATCCCACCTAAAAATTTTAGAGAGAGAACAGAGAGGGCAGAGAATGAACATGAATTGATTTTCCTTATCTGAATGAAGTAAACTGCACTCCTTTCCTAAAAAGCAAAAATAAAAACTAGCCCTAGACTGAATCTGGCATAACTGTGTAATATGATATAGTTAAATATACATATAAAAGCTCACCTATCAAGCTCTGGATACAAATGCTTTCCTGTATCAATATCAAAAAGTACAAATTCCTAAGAATGGGGTCAGTGCTAACAGTACTATTAAATTTTGGACTTAAAGAAGAGGAAACACTGTATTACAAAGAATAAAGTCATAAATGCTGATTTTTGCTGAATTCATGAACTCTAACTCCAGTCAAGTACATCTACTCTCTTATTTTTGATATGAGTGACTCACACTCAAACTTTAAGTCTTTGCTCATGATACCCTAATTAAATTTTCTGCCTGTGAAAGTATGGTTTCCCCTGAAAAGGAAAGTTATAGATGGCAGATTCTGTATATGGGTCCACTGTACCCAAGAGGATGCCACAGCGCCGCAGTAAATCCTCAAAAATATTCCTTAAAATGGAATCAATTATGTGGCAGTGACTCTCGCACATCATAGAAAATTAAAGGTAGCGAAATAAGAAACTGCTTATGTCAGCAATTCTTTTTCTTAAAGAACCAGCAGAAGAGAGACCACTACACACCTGTACTGCCGGTACTCGGTGGTCTCTGAGGGACTCCAGGGAATACATTTCTGTGCAGCGTGGCTTGAGGTGGAGACAGCATGCTTGAATCTGCTAATGTTGAGCTGGCGGCCAAAGATGGCGACACAAGTGAACTCCCTGGGTTAGTGTAGGACAAAGCGTTAGGGCTGGTCACAGGGACTGTGACAGACATTGAGAAGTTTTGAGGTGGCAAACCAGGCTGTAAATAAAGAACAAGGAAGAGAAAACTGTTAGTTTCATTTTCATCGATATTAAATAAATAACTTACGAATTTTAATTTGGATAAGGTAACTCCACAGTTATTAAAAGTTGAGGACAGGGATAGTTTCTTACTAATCAACTGGTAGATTTAAGTTGCCTTCTTCAGAATTACATTTGAACATGAGTATGTCTGACATAAACTTTTCAATTTCCGTTTTATATATGAATACATATACACTACTATAAAGTGTGTGTGTGTGTGTGTGTGTGTGTGTATATATATATATATATATATATCAAACGGTCCTAGAAATGAAAATTAGATGTCAGAACCTTATATTAAAGTAGTGTTGTCAGATTTAGACATTACAAAATATATCGTTACCAAGTAAGCATAAAATTAGCACTTTAATAATCCAAACCAGTTTAGTAACATTACATTTCTATTGAGAGATTACAAATTTAACAAAAGGAGAAAATATGTACACAAATTATAAATTTAATACACCAAATGTGGGACATTATAAATCAGCCCTGGTTTAACTGACTGACATTCTTAATGGGCAAAACTTAAAAAAAAAATCAAGTCATATATACAACACAATGCAATCTGAGTGTGATGAAATGCAAAGAAACCATCTAAACAATAAAATTTACCGCTGAAAACCTATGTTTAAATTGTATGAAGATTAAGTTATAATTATAAATGCTATCTTACTTCCCTCCTAAGTATTCCACACCCCCTTAAAATAGTATTTGTCATTTCTTCTTGTATTTCCTTCATAGACCATATACAATATACTTGTTAACCATGAAAATAACAGTTCTCTTTATAAAATCTCCATTATAGAGAAAGAAGAAAGCTTTCTTCTCCCCATATTTTAAAAGTGATTGCAAAGAGTGCTAACACTGCTAATTCAAAGTTGGAAGAATATAGTTTATGTTCTCTATTCAATAGATTATTTCAGAAAGAAAATTATCATTCATTAACTGACATAAAACAATGGCTACATGACAAAAAATTTTTTTCAAAGGTAAAACAATTTTATTTACACAATATTTTGCAGTTTAACATTTACTACAAAGTCACCAGCATCCATGTGAGGTCAGAAGGGATTTTATTTTATTTTATGTTTTTAAAGAATAATAACTGTATTAGCACAAAAATACTTCCTTAAATCTATTTTTCATGAGCTTCTTATAGTAAAGGACTCCTTTGAAGAGATAATCCATGATGTATACTTCAAGGCATAGTTTTTAAGAGAATTAACTCTGACAATAAGATAAATATCAGAATCAGAACCAATTTGTTCCCTGAAGCCTGCACTACAGATGCAGCTTTAGAAAATCAGATCCAAAATAGCTGTTTTAAGCAGCTCTTGCCAATGAGCTCCCCATAAGAACTCTTTGAAGAACTATCAAAGAAGGATAACTCAAAAAACTACTGGTTTTCATGATGGATAGATGAATGAGCATAGGAAAATTTTAAACCAAGTATTTGATTTGCAACCAGTTTAAAAACATTGCTTCCTTAAATTAGTATCAAGCCAAGGCTCTCTTCCTCAATACCTACAATAAAAGAAAAGAAAAGTTTGGAGGTATTTTGCCAAATAGTTTTCGGACATTTACAAAGAACCAAAGAGTAAGCTACTACTATTACAGCAACTATACAAAATAATTAAAAATAATCCTGAAACATCAAATTTTGTAATAAATCTAATCACTTTATATTTTATAGTCTCAAGATCTATTAATGTACATGTAATATTTTTTAAGTCATGAGAGAGAAAGGGAAATCTTATATGAACCCTTTATATTTACGATCATGGAAATTTAAGAGCTAGAAGGGACCTTAAAAATTACGTAAGCCAGCTCATTCACTTTACTGATGAAAAAATTGGCATCTGAGAGGGATTTATGTGCCCTGTCCAAATGTATAGGAGACAGTAAGTAGAACTTAGATTAGGATGCCTTCTCTTCACTTCCTTGTTTAAGACACTGAACATGTATTATTATAAGACTCCAACAAATTTATTTTGAAGTTCTGTAAAACAAACAACAACAAAAAAACCCTAACGAAATTTCTTCCCCTTCTACTTATTGGTATCATCACCCTCTGCGAAAATAAACAGGATACGTAGCCAATATCTTCATGCACAAGATAAAAGCACAAACCATACTTTAGTACTCACTGTGATTTTATGATTCCGCATCATATTATCAAATTCCTCATTAATTTTTTTATATTTTTCTTCTGTATGTGGAGTTAGCACATAGGAAGTATCAGGGTCTGGGCTGTCGCACCCTCTGTGTTCCTTCTTGTTCAGAGCCTATATAATGAAGTTAACAAAAAGGATCAACAAATAAAAAGTAGAGGTAAAGTAAAAGTACTTACAGAGCCTCGTTTGGGAAAATAAAATCACTATCTTCATTTAGTTTGCTGAATCTGTCCTCCGAGAGTGGACTGTGCTCAAAGTAATCGTCAGCATCAGGACTCTCACAACCATTCAGGCCTTTCTTTCTTAAAGTCTGAAATACAATTGGAAAATTCACACACAAATGATACTAACTTGCCATGAGTTTTGTAAAATTTATTAAGAGAGCACAGACTGAATGAATTATTACAAGAGCCACTGAAATTATTTTTAAATGATCACAAATGTACTCTAATCCTCCAAATAAGGTAAACCTTAGGTATAAGCAAAATTAATGCTCCCAGTGCACATTAAGAAAAAAAGGAATGTTAATTTGTTTGGATTCTTTCTTCCCAAACTTCCTAGAGAATACTAAATTACTCACGGCTCTGACATTTACAATCTGAATCTGATTACAGCCTGATCAACACATCTGATAGGGCCAATGAGCGTGCAAACTGACACAGAAATGTATCAAAATGATGCTCTGAGAAGCTATCATAGTACCTTTACAAAATGAACATTTCAGCAACTTCATCTACTGAAACTGCTTTCCACCTGAGTTTATCCTAGCCACCAGAAAGAATTAGCATCCTATCTCAGTAACCTCATTCCTAATTTGTTCTTAAATACTATCATTTTCCTACAAAACTTAGAGGCAAAAAACTCAAATACTTATTTACATATGACAGCTATGACTCTTTTCTATGTAAAATATACATATTATTAGTGACTTTATTAGTGACACTGAACATCTATTGGTGTAAGATTGCAACAAATTTATTTTGAAGTTCTATAAAACAACAAAAAAAACACCCCACTAATGAAATTTTCCCCCTTCTACTTACTTTTAAAGTTTGTAATAATATGTTAAACAGCATGTATCTTTTACCCCCTTGGCTACCTCTTCCTACAGAGCTCCTTCAGGGTTGACCTAATCCGCTGAACTGACTTTCTGGAAAACTTTGTGTTATGAAAGTATCTCCTAGACAATATGTTCACTTTTCCTTCTTATTTTGAGGTAAAAATATAATGAACAATTTGTTTTCTGATTTTTAATTTTTTTCACTAAAATCACCATGAAATGACTTGTCCAATATTTAAAAGAGTAGCTTTAGAACCAAGGGCTTGACAATCTGTGGAATACTAATTTATTTCCAGAATGTCTAAATTTTTAAAAACCCCAATGGGTGTTTTTTAAAAGTAGAATTACAGAGTTCAACATTTTAAATAGCTTTGAGACTGGCTGATTTTCTAATCAACCACTGTGAAGTTTTGGGAAGTTAAAATTTTCCAAGTAAACTAATGAAGTTTATTTAATTGGGAAACAAAGTTTGATCAATAAATTAGTACTATGTTTGCTAATTTATTCTTTAATGATTATTTAAATTAGATTTAAGATGCACTTAATTAATTCATAGTAATCTTGATATCCTTTAAAATATAATTTACAATTATGAATGCTTATTTCATAAGCACTGAAAGAATGTAAACACACAACAGGTTAAGATAGGAAATTTTTTTCTTAGTTTCTCTGAAGTCAAATTATTTTAAAATCACTTTAGTCAATTTGATTTTTTTCATGCTTACAGAATCATAAAAAATCCTAAGTGCTGATAACGTTAACTTCTCCAATTACTTAGCGTGCACTAGGAATCCCACGTATAGTCTCTGAAACCCCCACCATAACACAATCACTAAACATAAGCATAGAGCAAACACTACCTGTACTTCCCCAACACTGGCCCCATGGCTCTACGTTCTATGGATATAACTAATCACATGAACTTTTATGTGTACTTAGCCATAAAAGGTCCTGTTATTTAGAACTAAGGGATGGAGACATGTATTCTCCCCCGCTCACTGTAGCAAGTTCTGCTTGCCAAAGCTCTGCAAGTTGCTATCAGCAATGAAGACGTTAACACTCAGAATATTGGAACACAATGAACTCTTATAACCTACACAGCCCTAGAAACAAAACAAATATAGTAAGTGCCTACACAGATTTCATCATGAACTTGTTGACTTATTCTAGCCTGAAATCTCCAGATATTTTCCCATCATATTCACACATCTTAAGACTAGGAAATTCAGTCATGCTTTCACTAATAGCGACCACCAACTATGTGCCTCTTTGAAGCCCTTTCAAATTACTGAAGAAAAAGAATAAGGCCTTTTAAAGTAATTACACAGAAGTTTTATTCTACAACAACAGGGTTAACCCTACTTGCACTCATAAAGAATAGTGTTCTGGTATCTCCAGCTCTGCAAGCCTTCACTTCAGATGGGGTTCCTGTCATTGTGAGGGAATTCAAGAGGCTCTATCAGCTCTGGAGATAACAAGCTCATGTACCTCTACTGGATACCCAACTTGCGTCTTCTTATCACCAGAACACGAAGAGTTGTTGTGAGGACCCAACTACCATAAAAAGACTTTTTCTGTCTTCTTTATCATTACCACATAGCTTAATAGTAAAAGTCTCTCCTGTGTCACAGGTACTAACACATGGAATGCTGTCATCTATTAACAAGCCTAGGTGAGGCATATAAGAAACAGGCTAGCTTCAATTTTTTCACGTGCTTCAGGTCAGCCACAATAAAAACACTTGGTCAACGAAGAAAACAGTCTGAAATGCTACCATTTTGAGGAATCTGCTGTTATGTATTCCTTAAGAGTACTAGCACAGTGCACAGTCTATGGCTATTACAGATAATTATTATGGTCCATTCTGAAGTAAATAGTACTTCGTAAAAAGTACTTTGCTATTGTACATCAACTGACAGTTTTCAGTGACATTATGGCAAACTCACAGGGAAAGTTCAGTTGTGCCAAAATAATTTCAAGTTTCACGGGTATGTATCATGTAAGTTGACTGAAGTTGCTTTTCTTAAATAATTAAGTTATTAATTTAAGCTAACTTGATACAACCTGTTAGGTGTTCTTTTGTACCAGTGTTCTAAACATGTCTAATGATTCCAACTACAAAGATTACTTAAATGAAATCCTAAAATGAATGCCCATATAATTTTCATCAGTGCGTTTCTATAAAAGAAATTTTATTTTTGGAGGATTAGCTAAACACCTTTAAAAAACAAACATTTCTACTCCTCACAATAGATGTAAACAACATTATGATTTTAATGGCACTTCTTCTTATATTTTGGGCCAATTCGGTCAGGTACTTTCTGCATACTTGAACATACATTATAAAATGCAGATTTTAAATAATCAACATCCTTAGCTAATATTTACCTTAAGTATTAGTTATCTAAGGACAGATTCTGAAAGCTTTTTAAATGGATCAAAAAAAAAAAAACCCTCCTAAGTGTCTTTATGGAAAACTATGTATTGTTTAGGGCACATCCTTCCATGTCATCCGATTCTATGGGGTTTGTGCCTTTGAGCTATTTAACAACTCCGTAGAGATAGAAGTTAATTTGTTAAAACTGGTAATAATGGAAATTAATGTTTGTAGACATGCAAATAAATTCTGTCTGATGGTGGTTCAATTGACTTCTGTCACTACTGTGGAAGAGGTCAGGTCTTTTACTTTTTTGCACCTATGAAGAAAATTTATTTTGCCTTCTTGATGGGCTTATGTATTTGTCTAATCTTAGGATTTATCTATTAACCACTTGTAATTTTTTCCAGTTTCCTCAGTCATTAATGAGTTAAAATCTTTTTTTTTTTTTTTTTTTAAAGAGTGTGTGTGAGTGGGGAAGAGGAGTAGAGGGACAGAATTCTCAAGTGGCCTCTGTACTGAATGCAGAGGCCAATGCAGGGTGATCGCAGGACCCCCACGATCTCGACGTGAACCCAAACCAAGAGCTGGATGCTTAACGGACTGAGCACTCAGGTGCCCACAAGTTAAAGTCTTCGATTCATGTTCATTTTAGATTTGAGAGTCATGATTTTACTTTTGAAGAGTACTGTTTAACAGTCGTATAAAACTACCCTTGACTTATGATTCACAGTAAATGTAAACTCAAGGGAGCTTCCCAGTAATTCTTGTTAGGATTTAGTATGTACTAAGCATACTTAGTTTTTTAAAAGAAAAAACTAATGTGCTGCTAAATTTTTTGAAAATATTTGGTTAACTGATTAGTGATTTGTGTTAATTTATTATAGTATCAAAAATTAAGGAGAGATGATCAGAGAAGGATTGTAACCTTTCAGTATTCTTCTTCAAGAAATAAAAGAGTGATCCTTAATTCTTGTGGTAATTCATAAATTAAATGCTATTCCTATCACAGTATTAAGAGTACAACAGTCTAAAACCACAAACCCACAATCTTCTGAGGCAGGGTTCCTCTCCATCTGAAGCAAGTGAGTTCTAAGGTGAAATTTGAGCTGCTAGAAGACTGGGTGGTGTTTTACCTAAACGAATTTCCAAGGGAGGGGCACCTGGGTGGCTCAGTTGGTTAAGCGTCTGCCTTCGGCTCAAGTCATGATCCCAGTGTCCTGGGTCAAGCCCTGCATTGGGCTCCTTGTTCAGCAGAGAGCCTGCTTCTCCCCCTCTTGCTCTACCTGAGGCTTCCCCTGCTTGTGCTCTCTCAAATAAACAAATAAAATCTTAAAACAAAAAAACAAAAAACAAAACTTCCAAGGGACAAGGGATCCCTGTATCACATCCACAGTTTCTGAGCTGGAAATGCCCAAATTAAACTTAAAAGAGGTGGTTTTTTTTTTTGTATTAATTAAATGAGTTTTAACTAAATGAAGAGGAACTTAAAAACTTCTATTGATTAAAGACCCTACCAATAGGAAGGCTCTGAAATTTAAAACATTTCCATCAATTTAAGGAAAAAACAATGAAATTATATCCTGGCTAGAACTTTCATTCAGGTTTATCTACCTTTGTTCTTTGACAAAGCTGTATTACAACTCTGTAGGGATGGATGTTAATTAACTTGCAGAAAATGAATAATAACTGCAAATAACTCCTGTTCATAGAAATTGTTTCCTGTGGGATGTCACTGATTATCACCTTGTGGATACTGACCCATTTTCTTGCATTTGTAAACTCACTTCAGCATTCTTTAACCACTATTACATGGTATTTTGAGTTCTTTGAACTGGCTGTAACATCTTACTGGTGTACTCATTCGTTAAATAAAATCTTTGATGCCTGTTCATTCTATAGTTGTAAGAGTAATGATTATGCTTTCTTTCACACCTAACCTAACATTTGGAAGACCTATAGTCTCAACTGCCTGTTGCACATTTTCATTTGGATATCTGGCTACTCTATTTCAATGGAACTCACTACCTCTCATTAAACAGATCCCCTCTTCAAACTTACCCTTCTCTAGTCAACACAGAAAGCAATCTTGCTGTGCATGCTTTGTTTTCTCCCCCACAATTCACAGGGAACACCAAGTTTTATAGATTATAGTTATTTCCACTGCCACCATATTCAACACAGGCCTGTGCTGCTTTATATCTAGATGCTTAGAATATACCCTTGTACTTTTTCTACTCTCTTTTCTAATCTGTCCCATAACTTGTTAGAGATTCGGGTCTCCTCAATACCACTTTGTATTGATCACACCTGTTTTAAATCTTTGATGCTTCTCTAGAATCTAAAGCAGCAGTCTCTAAGACTTAGATTAGCTACCCCATCCAGACACATATTTTATGCACAGCCCCCAAAATATGCATACATTTTGCAATTTATAGGCATAAATTAATCTTTTTAATATTAATAAGCACATTTTAGAGTAAAATAGAATTTCTAATATTTTCTTCCTAAACCGCAAGAGACTGTTTTACATATCTTACATCCCTCTTTGGAAATAACAGATACAGAATACAGAACCAAAATTCCTTAGCCTAACTGCAAGTCACCAACAGCC
The DNA here is from genome assembly GCF_011764305.1 of Mustela putorius furo. Classification (NCBI taxonomy): domain Eukaryota; kingdom Metazoa; phylum Chordata; class Mammalia; order Carnivora; family Mustelidae; genus Mustela; species Mustela putorius. Next base: position 421,966 of record NW_025422115.1, on the reverse strand, counting down.
TAGCTCCTACTTACCGGCTCACTTGTTTAAAACCCTCCCCTCTTTTCTGTAGGACTGTTTTATAGCTCACTATGGCCTGTGGCCTTGTTTGAACCCCATCTTCCATGAAACTTTTCCCCTACTACTTCCCTACAATAAAATTCCAAGAGCACTTATTCAATAGAACATTCATTTATTTATACTACCTTGTATTTACCTATCTAATGTACCCTCAACTAATACGTGAACTTTCAAGTCAAAAACTGAAGTCTAGACTGCTTTACATTTTTCTGAATCTAGACAAACAAGGCGGTAGACAAGCATAAAATATTTATTTATTAATACTTACAAGATAAAAAAAAGGCAAAGAACGAGATCAGGATGCTATGACAAGTTACTTTAGAAGTCTTCTAAAACACAAAGTTATGAATTTGTAAAAATACATAATAAACTAAAAATATTAGTTTGTACCCGATGGATCCACAGAAATTGTTGTATTTGGCTACTTTTGAACTATGAGAAAAAATATAATTTCATAGGTATAATTTCTTAAATTCATACATGTATTTAACTTTTATATTCTGAAAGCTGCTGGGAGATGCCCCAGTGGGCTTTTGGATAGTAAAGAATAGAACTGGTAGTGCAAGAGGACATCTCTTACACTGTGTGTGTATAGTCTTTACCAAACAAAGGTTTTGATTCTGGATCTTATTTTGAGCCCAGCAGGTTGGAATACAAACTTGGTAACCTGAAAAACAAAATTCATACTTTTCTAGAGTAGAAAAATTCATACCATCTATAGAGAACCAATCCAGTTTAAAAAAAAATCTTATTAGTACTAAGATAGCGGTCCCACAGCTCACCAACCCTTTTCTCCCACTGAGACAAAAGACAGTAAGATAAATAAAGCTTTTTTTAAATTTGGAAATTATACTCTGATTATAAAAATGGTTAACTGGAAAAGTACCCAGAACATCAATTATTTTTACATAAAGCCTTTGCCAGAGTCATCCAGCAAATCAGGGTTGGTGGCAGAGATGACACACCATGCAGACCTTGAGATGGAGCTCCTGGTGTCAAGCCTTTAGAACACCTGGTATTCCTTCCTGCCTTGGGTGCCACGTGACTGTATTCTCTCAATAAATTCTCCTTTAGGGGTATCTGGGTGGCGCAGTCAATTAAACATCTGCCTTTGACTCAGGTCATGGTCTCGAGGTCCTAGGATCGAGCCCTGAAGCAGGCTCTCTGCTCAACAGGGAGCCTTCTTCTCCCTCTCCTTCGGCCCCTCTTCCCTGCTTGTGCTCTCTCTTTCAAATAAATACAATCTTTTTTAAAAAAATGATAAATTCTTCTTTAGCTTGAGTTACTTTAAATGGATTTCTAGTTCTTAGAATCAAAGAACCTTGATGAAAAAAACTATCATAATCCTTTAGGTCATATATTAGTGGTCTCTTATCTAAGTCCTATAATTCCCAAAACAAGTCTGGCTAGTGCCCCCACTACTCTGAGCTCAGAAAGGATCCCAAACCTGGAAGTAAGATGCCTGAGCAGTGCTTACTGTTTCTAGCCAAAGATAATTGATTCAAATAATGGTACAAATACCAACAAAGATCCTTAAAGTGCTGTATTGTTCTACTTACAAAGCATCACTGACCCTATCTCTCAAGTTCAAGGAAGCATATACAGAATTCTGGGTATATAGCACAGCTTGGCAGGTCCTATACTTCATTTTCTAGCCTATATTATTAAATCTGCTAGTGACAGTGGAGATGGAAAGGATAAGGAAATGGTGGAAAGGAGACAGGGAAAAGAAACTCAAGGCAAAAACAATGTTGTTTACTTTTTTCCCTAAGTATATCCAAGTTTTCTTTTATACAATAAACTTAAAAAAGCAAACATATTTCAAAATGGGTTGTATACAAAAGGTGGTCAATTTTAAACAGCCTTTTTTTTTTTAGCTTACATGCTCTTATCCCCAAAAAACAATGTATTTAAAATTTTAGATACGCTTATTCTCCATGGAAATTACATATATGCATGTGTGTATATAGAGATATTATATAAATACATATACATACAATCATGTTACCATAATATTTTGTTTTTTAATAAAGAAATCTAGTACTCATGATATTTTTCACTGTAAATAAGTTTAAATATTTAAACTCCAGGAATTCTGAAATAAGAACTGATAAAAATCCCGAAGGGCAGGGTGAGGGATGCCTGGGTGGCTCAGTCAGTTAAACGGCTGCCTTCGGCTCAGGTCATCATCCCAGCGTTCTGGGATCGAGTCCCACATCAACGCTCCTTGCTCAGTAGGGAGCCTGCTTCTCCCTCTGCCTGCCACTCTGTCTGCCTGTGCTCACTCGCTTGCTCGCTCTCTGACAAGTAAATAAATAAAATCTTAAAAAAAAAAATCACAGGGGGCTGGCATTTTCTGAAATTTTGAGTTATGCTACAAAGTTTTAGACTCAGGAGTCTATACTGTCTGAGTGTTTACCAGAGCCCACACCTGACAAGACTGTGTTTTTAACAACTGCCTACAAAGAACTGAAATGTTCTTTAATGTATGCTCAATTCTGCCACTGCCAAATTCCATTACAAGCTAATAGAATCACAGTACTCAGAAGCAAAACTATGGAACTAAAAGTACTCAATAGGTATATATGCATTATTTTTTAAATGCACAAGGAGCTAATTAATCAATCTATAATATCACCACCCATCCTGAATCTCATTTCTGTCAAGCACCTGAGCAGTAAATGCTCTGTAAATACTGGATGAATGGATAATCAGATCTAGCACAAGATATGACTACTTGTAAAATAAAGGAATAACATGTCTTAAGTTTCAAGGAACTCAAACCAAATAGGGTTATTTTAAATAGGCAAAGTTCTCCTTTTCCTCATTTTTAATAACTGTTGCTAATTAAAGACACTTCATATTCTTCCTAAACACTCTGAAAATTCATAAAAACATTTAATTTTTTAAAACTGAAAAATTCACAAAGAAAGGCCATCAAAATTTATTAAATTCAACAATTATAAAATGACTACTAGTAATCAAACCAAATCAAAACACAGACTAGAACTGGAACCTATATATTTCCCTCAATCACACACCTCTCCTCTCTGCCCTCTCCAGGAAAGACCACCCAACCTCTGTGATGACGAAGCTTTCTGGTTTACCACATGTATGCGTACCTGTAACTATATCCTTCGGCTTACTTTTAAATATTATGTGAATGAAGTATATGCAATGCATTATTCTGTCTCGCCTCTTTTATCATACATTATGTTTATTAGATTCATCCTTAGGGTTGCATACAGATCTAGTTTGTTCATTTTCACTGAATATTGTAACTCATTGTATAGGGGAAAACCTTTATTCATTCTACTGCAGATATTGGAATTGTTTCAGTTTTTTGGCCATTATTGAAATGAAAATGGTGCTATGAACATTATCTACGCACACTTCTCTAGAGTATATTCTTGGGAATGGAACTGCTAAGTTCATAAAATATGTGGCTCTTATCTGTCTTATACTAGATAATGTCAAAACATTTTTTAAAGTACTTTTTATCTTTGAACAACACAGGTTTAAACTGTGCAGACCTACCCAGATATCTTTCCCAATAAATACAGTATAATACAGTAAATGTATTTTTTCTTCCTTCAAGTTTTCTTTTTTTTTTTTCCTTCAAGTTTTCTTAATAACATCTTCTCTTCTCCAGCTGGCTTTACTGTCAGGATACAGTATGTAACACATATAACTTGAAAAATGTGTGTTAACTGACTATGTTACTGGTAAGGCTTCTGGTAAGCAGCCAAGTTTAGGGGGAGTCAAAAGTCAAACATGGATTTTCAACTGCACAGGGTGCTGTTTTCCCAACTGTGGAGCTGTTCAAGGGTCAACTATAATTGTATCGAAGTACATTTCTACCTGAAATGAGAAGTTGTTTTGCATTTCCCTGATTACTAAGGAAATGAAGCACTTTCATACCTATTGGCTCTCTGAATTTTTTTTCTAAGTGTCTGGTCAAGTACTTTCCAAATTTTCAATTGGGTTGTTTATCTTTTTCTTATTTATTGTCATTTTTAAAATTTGAAATCAACATAAGTCCTTTACTAATTTTATGCATTATAAAAATATTTTTCCATTCTGTGGTTTAAAAAAAAAAAACTGCCTTCAGATAAAAACAGGTTCTTAATTTTAACAAAGTCAAATTTAACAATTTTTCCTTTATAGTTTTTATGTCTTCAATAAATCCTTCCCTACCTCAAAATCACGAAAATAATCTCCTATATCTTCTAAAAGCTTTCAATTTTGCCTTCTGCATTTAAGTCTATAATCTTCCTGGAGATAGATTTTATGTAAGATATGAGGTAGACTCCCTTCATAGTTTCCTATGTATCTAATTGTCCCAGCACTATTAAATAATTTTTTTCTTTCCCCTATGATTATAGATACCCCCATTTATGCACACATGGTTCAGTTTCTAAGCTATTACTTCACTGCTATGTTTGGAAATCAGTATTTGTGCATTGTCATAGTATCTCCATTACTACAGCTTTAAAATTAGTCACAATATATTGGAGAGCAAACCCTCTCACACTGTTATTCTTCAGGATGTCTTCTTTCCCCCCCTCATTTTCCCTTTATTTCAGAATCAGTTGTTGAATTCTTTTGACTGGCATTTCCTTGACTCTATAAAGATTATTATTTATTTATTTATTTATTTATTTGGTTGGTTGGTTTTTTGGTGGCAGAGATATATACCTATTGAGAGTTCCATTCCACAATGATGGGATAACTCTGTTAAATCAACCCTACATTCCTGTGAGCAATCCAATGTAGTCATGATACACTGTCCCTTTTATATACTGCTGGATTTAATTTCTGTTTTAGCATAAGTAACATGAGATGCTTTAATGAACAAAACACTCTCAGTGGTTTAACACAATGAAGTTTCCTATTCATAAAAAGCCATATGAGGATGTTTCTTATCTCAGAGGCTTGCATGAGATTATTCAGAGCCCAGATTCATTTATTTTGTGCTTCCATGCATAAGACCTCAAGAGTGCCCATCTGGATTCTCTGCACCTGGCAGGCAAACAGGGAAGAGACAGTATGAAGATCATGTGGGAGGTATTTGACAGATCAGCCCTGGAACCAGCATGTGTCACTTCTACTCAAATTCCATTGGCCAATTTAGTCACATGGCTACTCCCAAAGGGAGGCTGACAGAGTCTATATGCATGCCCAAGGAGTACGGAAAATGGATCAAAGTGAAAACAAGTTAAGTGTCTCCACTAAAAAAGATGTGAACTCAAAGGAGTGGACTAATATTTTGTTTAGGAGTTCTGCATTTATGTTCAGTGGGGCTGACTTCTGATTTTTCTTCTTCGAACTCTCCTTGCTGGTTTTGCTATCAAAGTTGGGCTAGCGCATAGAATGGAGAAAAGAGTGTTTCTTCTTTTTCTGTTCTCTGAAAGAGTTTAGAAATACTGGCATTATTTCTTCCTTAAAAAATCTGTTAGTCCTTGCTTATGAAGCCATCTGGACTTGGAGATCTTCTGTGGTAAACTTCACAATTAAGACTATTCAGGTTGTCTATAGTTTCATGATTCCATTTTGTTAAGTTTTATTTTTCTGAAAATTTGTCCACTGAGTCAAAATATTTGAGGCACAACAGGATCCTGAGATTTTACATACACAAAAAAAGTATACTAAGATAGCTGATGAAAAACAAATTAAATGGTACCATTGCAACCTAGTTTAACCTCCTATCTTTACAAAGGAGAATATGAAGCTTAGGAGAGACCCAAGTACTCCGCCTTCAACCCTACCACATCACACAGCTCTTAAGTAGCAGAACTAGGACTAGAATCTAAATCTTCTGATGTCCAATTCAGTGCTTTTTCCACCACACTGTACTAGTTCAGCTGGTTCAACAGACTGCATTAATCAGCCAATAAATGAAAGGGAGAACACAGAGAGGCTTGGGATCAGGAAACACTTCAACCTTGGGAAGACAGCACATTCCTTTTGCATATAGCTATAGGCAATGCCTTCTGGCTCCTTCTCCAGTTCCTCCATAATCTTATTCCTATCTTCCTCAGTAAGAAGTGTGTCGTGTTCAAAATATGGCTTCTTTGAATTTTAAAAGTTCTATGATACTCCTAGGTTTGAGTGTAAAGATCCCAATAAATGGCAATGATACTTCTTCCCTTAACCCTGAGCAAAACCAAAAGTTTGAGGGGGCCCTTAACTCACAGAAACCAGATATTGGGCATCAGCCTATCAACAGGGGATAATGTAATTCTGTTGCAAATCTTCACACATAAATATTTTGATAAACTTGGTTCTCAGTGCACCATGAAGTCAGGAAAGTGTATCTTCAAAAGCCTTGGCTATTGGTTTTCACCATCCCTTCTTAGTGTGTGTGTGTGTGTGTTTTAATTGTATGAATAATTTAATTTGCCTTCTTTTTTTCCAACAAAACTTACTGAGAGTACCTACTAGGTTCTAATGTTCACTGATGAAACAGAGACACGGGTCACTGTCTATTTTCTACCTTTTCATCTCTTTGTGGTGAGCCTCCAGATAACCTGTTTCAGTTCACAAATTCTTGTGAATTTTCATTGCTCTAAGTATTTCATTCAATTTTGCTATACTACTTCGTTTCGATTTTCCTGTTTCTTGCAGATATTTTCAAGCTTGTTTATTAAAACAGAGTGAAACTGTTTATAATCTATGTATAATAATGAGTATCTGAAGTATTTAAATGTTAGTTTCTGCTATTTCTTCTGCATTTTGCTTACGGTGTCTTATTTTCTTTTATGGTCAGTCATCTTTGTATGAGGTAGGCTCTATGGTTTTGAAAGAGATTTTTGATGCTTTGAATAAAGTGCCTTTCTTCAAAAAGTATATCAATTTGCTTCTTCCAGATACCTGAGGCAAAAGTTTTCCCGGGCTTCCTGTGTTAAATGATTTTGGACAATGAGTGGTTCCACACAATGCTGGTACTTGTTTTACAGCCCTCAGAGACAGGTTCTCTTTCTTACTTTTCTTATTCTCCTCTTTCCCCCATCTGTTCAGGACAACAGATCTCCCCTTGCAATTTTTTCAAGTGAGAAAAGACTGTGGACTTTTTGTTCTTCCTGAGGTCCCAGTTTGATATGGGAGGCGATCTATTAGACTTGGAAACCTAGATGTAATGAGTTGTTCTTTGCCTCTGGATCCAACAAAATCTGAAGCTCAGTTTTCAACTATTTTATCCTGGTGGGCAAATGACTCAGGGTAGCCAGAATTTTAAATACTTCTTTACCTCTTAGGATCTTACCTTTTCTTAGATTTTGGTCTGGCATGTTCCTTAACAGCTCTTTGATACTACAAGGAAGTTTTTGTACAATTTATCCAGTATTTTTAGTTGTCTTCAGCTGAAGGGTTGGTCCAGATAACCTGATCCAACATTACAGAAATAAAAAAATAAATAAAAATCAATGTTTTAGGAAAAAATTAACCAAATATTTTATAATGACATCCACAAAGTTTTTTGATGATGTTTCTGCTTTTCCTTGAAATGTGGAAAGGAGTCCCACATTTTCCGCAGAATTCCACTGTCAAGTTCCTCAAAAAGTTCAACACAGAGCTATCATACAAACTGACCAATGCCACTCTTAGGTAGATACCTAAGAAAAATGAAAACATGTCCATACAAAAACTTGTACACAAATTCAGAGCCACATTTTTGTAGCAATCAAAAAGTAGAAATAACCCAATGTCCATCAATGAATGATGGATAAACAAAATATGGTTTATCCATACAATGGAATATCATTTAACCATGGAATGATATATTGATACATACTAAAATATAAATGAACCTTGGAAGTATTCTGCTAAATGGAAGAAGCTAGACACAAGACAGAACATTTATATGAAATATCCAGAATAGGCAAATTCATAGACACACAAAAAAGGTTAGTGTTTGCCAGGATGAGGAGGTAAGGGGAGCTGGGAAATGACTGTGAACGGTTGATGAAAATGTTCTGGAATTAGCGTGCACAGTTGCACAAACTTTTGAATACATTAAAAACTATAATTTTAAATAGTGAACTTTATGGTCTGAAAATTATATCTCAATAAAAAGAAAAAGTTAATCTCAAATATATCTACATTGTGGTAGCCACTAGCTAAACTACGTTGCCTTGCTGAACATTCAATCATTCAATTTCACATGACAGTGAAGGATTTGGGGGACAATGATTTATAAAGATATCAGGTAGTGTGAAAGCACTTTATGCAGGTTGCAGAAAACACTAGAAATCTTTACCATTATTACGAATAATCACACTGGAATTCACACCTATTGAGTCTTATACCCAGGTATATTAAGATTAGCACTGAACAGAACTATATGAAACAAAAGCCAATAGAATCTATGAAAACAGCTATTTTTTGTACCTTAAAAGAAACCAGTAATAATACAACTCCCCCCACACCCAGAATAATCTTCTTTTACACAGCAGCCGCTTATTCAGATGAATATTAGCTGATAAATGTGCTTTTAAAAAAAAGCAAAACTCTTTCTATGATTAAACAATACAGTCTGCTCTACTATAATGTGTTTTGGAATGTAAATTAGGTGCCATGAAACTGACAAATAGGGAATGGTGTCAGTACAAAGAAGTCACTCTGGTTCACTGGGGATTTTTCCTAGGAAAGGGGAGCCAGGAAAGTGGCAACCTTTAGCAGGAAAGGAGAAAGGCCTCCTGAGAGCCAGAGATTTTTAAAAAAAGAAAAAAAGAAATTGAAAACGAGGCTTCAGAGAACTATTCCCAGCCTTGATGAAGGTTGTAATATTTCCCATGCTCACTTTAATGGCAACCCCCCCCTCACCTTCCATTGCTCATTGCTACACAGCCATCTGCACTGTCCTAAGATCCACTATCTCCATTCTAATTAAATGTTGCCAACACTTCTACTCAAGTAATCAATTCTGTGCATTTATAACACCTACTGTGGTAGCCACTAACTACATACTAAGCTGTCTCACTGAGCAGTTCAAATTCTCTTTTTAATTACTAATTATTTTTTAGTTTGTGTTGATCAAAACACAACGTTGCACAGGTTTTGGAGTTTATGAGATTTTTCAGGAATGCATTACAGCAGAAGTACTTGTATGTTTTTCTTTTTAAGTCTGTTTACTTTTCTAAAGGTTGGAAATAATATATCATGGGAGTCAATGTGGAAGATGGGGGCAATACAGCAATAAAGGCAGTATTTCCAGTATTACAGTGTGAAGAGAATCACATTCTTTCATTCTTGAACTTTATTTCCATTTAAACATACTTCATGCTTTTTGTCCTTAACACTTTTGGGTAACGTCTGATGTTTGTTTTTTGTTTTTTAATTTAAAGATTTATTTGAGACAGAGAGTGTGTGTATGGGGCAGGGGAGCAGAGAATCTCAAGCAAGATTCCACACTGTGCAGGGCCTAACATGGGGCTTGATTCTGTCACCCTGAGACCATGACCTGACTTAAAATCAAGTTGGACACCCAACCAACTGAGCCACCCAGACATTCCTGATAAAGTTTTAAGAGTATAAATTAACTGAAGGAAGTAACACTGCTTTTAGTTCAACCTTACAGGTTATTATTAAGCTGTGTGCTGATTTTTGGGAATCCAGTGGGAAGAATATTGATGTTCTTTAGCAAAGACTTTCTGAGATAGACCCAGGGTCTTCAAGAAAACATTATTTAAGTCTTGGTTTTGTCACTGCAAACTCGTAAGATCTTGGACCAGTCCTTTGCTTTGTTTGGACTCCTGCTTTCTTATCATTTAAATGAAGTACAGAACTAGATCAGGGTTTTCCAAACCTTCTCATAATAAACTCCCTTTTACAGTAATTTTGGTCACTTTTTCATAATAAATAATGACTTTAAATAAAAATACTTCAAATTGTTACATTAAGGGAGATCAAATTACAAAGCTTATTTATACTTATATTTGATCACATTCACATTATGGGTAAATTCTAAACATTTCCTTTTCTACAAATGATGCTCTCTTCAATTTTTTTATAGATCAATTAAGAAAAAGCATGACATGTCAATATTCCAAAATCTTTAGGACACAGTCTAGACCACCATTTTAATCACCATTCCTCATTCAAACTAAGTGGAACAGCATTCTTCTTCATAAAATCTCAACATTACTAAGGACTATCATAATTAAAAGATGAGATCTGTAGTCTATTTTTAAAAGCTATAAACCTCCTTTAAAATGCTGGTAATCTGCTGCCAGATTAGTATTCTTGTAACAATTATTTGACTACCTAAACTTTTAAACACCTCTAAAGGCTGCCCAATGCCTGTAAGACAAATGTCAAACACCACAGCCTGATATTCAAGGCCCTGTATCAACTACACCCAGTCTGTCTGTTCCTCACCTTTATTATTCACCCATACAAACTCTTTACTCCACAGACATGTGTATGATGTGTAGTAATATTAAGGTTTATTTTTTCTTTATGTATATCCAGCTTTTTTAGCACCACTTATTGAAAAGACTTTCCTTTTCTCATTGATTAACCTTAGCACTTTTGTCAAACGTCCACTGACCATGGATGTATGGGTCTGTTTCTGAGCTCTGTGCCCTGTTCCACTGAGCCACAGGTCTATCCCCACCTATGCAAATAGAAACTTTCCGGATCAATGTAGCTTCATAGTACCTCTCAGAGGTGGAGTATCTAGCAAGAATAAGCCAATGAGCACTTTCCATTTTCTCCTCGCTACCATGATTAGTGTACTGCAGGGAGGAGTGTGGAAGCATGTTACCCAAGCCAGCATAATAGAGTTAATTTCAGAACATTTGGTGAAAACTCTAGGACACAATAAAACTCTGATGCTTTATATTGGTGCTTAACAATATGGTAGCCACTAGCCACATGTGGTTACTCAATTAAAGTTAAAAATACAGTTTCTCAGTTGCACTATTTCTATTTCAAGTGCTCAACAGCTACATATGACTAATGGCTACCACTACTGGACAGTACAAATAGAGAACATTTCCATCACCACAAGAAGTTCTATTGGGTAATGCTGCTATAGATGATGCCATGTGCAGAGGTAAGATTGGGAGCTGCTACTGTCAATATGCACCAGCCAGCATAAGGATGCCTGAGAGAAGCTGATGCCTGAGAGTAGGCAGAAACCTGGAGCCTACTTCAACAGAGCAGAGCCTAATCTCTACCACACTGCTGCATTTTTTGTTATGTGATGTAACAAGTACCCCTATTTTATTTATTTTTAAATTTCTAAAAAGATTTTAAAAGATTTTGGGAATCCAGTGGGAAGAATATTGATGTTCTTTAGCAAAGACTTTGCTAATAAATTTATTTATTTGACAGACATTAGCAGGCAGAGAGGCAGGCAGAGAGAGGAGAAAGCAGGCTCCCTGCTGAGCACAGAGCCCGATGAGGGGCTCAATCCTAGGACCCTGGAATCATGACCTGAGCCAAAGGCAGAGGCTTTAACCCACTGAGCCACCCAGGTGCCCCAACAAGTACCCTTATTTTAAAGGTGAGTTTCAGTCAGTTCTTTGTTGCTTATAATCAGAAACAACCTAATACAAAAGAGTTTTCAAAATGCTTTCATGGGGTGCCTGGCTGAGTTAGTCGGTAGAGCATACAACTCTTGATCTTGGGCTTGTGAGTATGAGCCCCATGCTGCATGTAGAGATTACTTAAAAATAAAAGATCTTTTTAAAAAAATGCTTATGCATATATTATTTTAATTGATACTTAATACCCACAAGATTTAGAACTTTTTTAAAAAATATTTATTTATTTATTTTATAGAGAGAGATCACAAGTAGGCAGAGAGGCAGGCAGAGAGAGAGGAGGAAGCCGGCTCCCCAATGAGCAGAGAGCCCGATGTGGGGCTCAGTCCCAGGGCTCTAGGCTCATGATCCAAGCTGAAGGCAGAGGCTTTAACCCACTGAGCCACCTAGCATCATGTGAAAGTAGCAGATGTTAGAGGGGGTAATGGGATAAAAAAAAAAAAAAATCACTTAATCCAGAGGAGAAAGGAAAAAGAAACATAGAATAGATAAGACAAATTGCAATAAGAACATGATGATACATAGAAAATCATACATATAAACTTTCCTTAAGTGAAGATTAGATTAAATACTTCAGCTAAAAAGAAAAAAACTCAGGCTACATTAAAACACAATCATTGCTGCTTATAAGAAATAGTACACCATATGTTAATTAATCAAATTTAAATTTTAAAAAAAGGAAAACATTACATTTGGAATTCAGGAAAGAGATGGAAAAATATTTTGCGGAAATTCTAATCAAAAGCAAGCCGGTGCAACAATGCTAACATCAGATAATATAGATCTTAGGGAACAAATATTTTTGAAGATCAAGAGTGATATTTTGTAATAATAACAGGTTCAATTTACTAGAAAGATCTACACATTCTAAACTTGGATACTTGTAACAAGAGAGCTTCAAAATATATTAAGCATATTTATTAAGCACAACTTAAAAGATAAACATAGCAATTCATAATCATTTGGGGAGACTTCCACACAGTTCTCTCAATAATTAGCAAAACAAGCAAACAAACAAACAAAAAGCCCAAAAAGCCCATTACTGTAAAGGATATATGAACAATGTGATTATCATACAAAATCTAATTTATGTACATAATATACTGCAAGTTATAATTACAAAATACATAGTCTTTTCAAGAGCAGAGAGAATATATATCCACAAACAATGTTGAGCCATAAAAGCAAGTCTCAACAACAAGGAATTGAATCCTTTAAGAGTATATTACCTTATCACACTAGAAATATGGTACAAATCAGTAATTAAAAGAAAATACCATGTTTTGTAAATGAACACATATGCTTAAAATAACCATGGGTCAAAACTGAAATCACAGTGGAGTGAAGAAAGATTTTGAACAAAATGATAGAAAAAGAATGATGGGGTGCTGATAGAGCTTCACATAAAGGAAAATTTGTAGCCTTAATGCCACATATTAAAAAACAAAACAAAACAAAACAAAACAAAACAAAAAAACCCACAACAACCTCAAAATCAACTATCCATGTATCTAACTCAAGAATGTAGAAAAATATTTGCAAATCAAAGCCAGTAAACAGCAGAAAGATGAAATTATAAGTATAATAAAAGAGAACAATGATACAAAAAAGCAGGTCTACAAAGCCAAACAGTGGTGCTTTGAAAAAGCTAGTGTTATCAATAACTCCTACTAATAATAATCAGAATAGAGAGACAAGGCACAAATAACCAACATCAGGAATATAACACAGAACATCACTATTATTGATGCTATAGACCTTAAAATGTTTGACAGAGGAAAATATAAACTACATTAGAGAATATAATGAATTATATTCCAAAATACTTGAACATCTTGATTAGATAGATAAACTTCTAAAGAGAACATCTGCATAGTCTGTTATCTGTTGAAGATGTTGAATCAATAATTTCAAATCTTCCTACAAAGAAAATTACAAGACCAGATGGCTTCACTGGAATATTCTACCAAAAATTTACCTGAGAATAGACACCAATATTACACAAACCTTCCAGAAAATAAGAAAAGAAGGAAACTCCCTTATAATTTAAGAAGGCCATTCTAAGCATGGTACCAAGAACACAGTAATAATAATAATAGTAATATAGCTGAGTTACTCTCACAAACCAGTACCTACAAATACTAAAGATATTAACAAACCCAGAAATATATTAAAAATACATAAAAACCAAGTTTAGTTAATTTGAAGAATGCAAAGTTGGTTTGACATTTGAAATCAATGTAGTGAACCGCATCAACAAAAAAGAGAGGGGAAATCATGTGACCATAACTAGATATAGAAAGCAATTGATAAGATTCAACATATAATTCATAATGAAAATCTATAAAGTACATAAACAAAGAGAATTTCCTTAACCTATTAGAAGTTACCTACAAGAAGCAAGAATTACTGTTGTGTCGAAGGGTGAAACATTGAGAGCTTTCTTCCTGTGATTACGAAGGGAGTAGGATATCCCTTATTCACACCTCTAGGTACCACTGGACTAGAGGACCTAGTCAACTCCATTAGAGTAGAAAATTAAACCAAAATTATAAAGTTAAGAAAAACTGGAACCGTCATTCACTGATGATATGGCTGGAATTTGCAGAAGATCTAAAAGAACCAAAAGTTGAGTAATTTGAATCACTAAGTGAATTTTTCAAGGTTGCTAGATTCAGATTTGACATCGAAGGTCAATTCAATTTTAAAGTCATTAACAATAAATGATAAAGTGTGCCTTTTCAATGTGCAGTACAATTTATAAGGATATTCAAAATATCAAATAAATGCAAAACAGATCTATTGGGTTATAAGCATATCTGTATACAAAATACATAACATCATTACAATAAAGAAAATTTAATAAATGAAGAAATACACTATACTCATGAAGTTAGTGGCTCAGTATTTTAAAGATGTTATTTCTCCATAACCTGAAGTAAAGATTCAGGGCAATCTCTATAGAAATCCTAGCAGGTTGTTGTTGTTGTTTTTTTTAATAGGTTGTTTTTTCATGTGGAAATTGATGAGCTGATTCTAAGAGTTATATGAAAATAAAAATGCCAAGAATAGCAAAGAATAAGAACAAAATGTGAAGCCTGAATCTAGTGGCTTTCAAGAATTATTAGAGGGTTATCTGGGTGGCTTAGTGAGTTAAGTGTCTGACTCTTGGTTTCAGCTCAGGTCATGATCTCAAGAGCCTTAAGATCAAGCCCATGCTGACTGCCACCACCTTCACCCCACATTAATCCTTTCTCTCTTTCTTTAAAATCTCCCTCTCTCAAATAAATAAATAAATCCTTAAAAAAAGAATTATAATGAAGCTAAAGTGATTAAGACAACTAACAGAGTAGACTAAATTTTAGATGATGACAGGGAATTACTGTTAAGTTTCTTAAGTGCTTTTACAGTATTAGTACTGTTCATCAAATATTTCTGATTTCTTATGCTTTTCTTGGGCACCTGGTTAATAATGTTTTATTTTTCCAGTCCTTTTGAATTTAGGTGTGGCTATGCAGCTTTCTTTGACCACTGAAATGGAAATGTGTTATTTCCAAGGCTAAGTTTTAAGGATTAGGGCCTGATTTCTCAATCTTGACTGAAACAATAATTAGCCCTTAGATATAGAACATTGCCATAACAAAAATCTATAATTTGGGTGGCTATTTGTTGGCAAAAAAACTTTATTGAAGGCTCGAATTGTTGTGTAATGCAATGGTGAAAGTTTTGCTGAAACCATCATGTTTGATAACTTGGGGGGAAATCATGCAATTAATGAAGTTGTAGATGTCTAGTGGAAAAGGGTGGAAGCTGTACAGTGTGATAGGTACTGTTGGCTGCTTTTGGCAAGTATTACAGGAAAGGTAAAAGGAAGAGGGGCAAATCAATGCACAGAAATCAGTTGCATTTCTCTACACCAACAGCAAGACAGAAGAAAGAGATATTAAGGAGTCAATCCCATTTACAATTGCATCCAAAACCATAAGATACCTAGGAATAAACCTAACCAAAGAGACACAGAATCTATACTCAGAAAACTATAAAGTACTCATGAAAGAAATTGAGGAAGACACAAAGAAATGGAAAAATGTTTCATGCTCCTGGATTGGAAGAATAAATATTGTGAAAATGTCTATGCTACCTAAAGCAATCTACACATTTAATGCAATTCCTATCAAAGTACCATCCATCTTTTTCAAAGAAATGGAACAAATAATTCTAAAATTTATATGGAACCAAAAAGACCTCGAATAGCCAAAGGGATATTGAAAAAGAAAGCCAACGTTGGTGGCATCACAATTCCGGACTTCAAGCTCTATTACAAAGCTGTCATCATCAAGACAGCATGGTACTGGCACAAAAACAGACACATAGATCAATGGAACAGAATAGAGAGCCCAGAAATAGACCCTCAAATCTATGGTCATCTAATCTTCGACAAAGCAGGAAAGAATGTCCAATGGAAAAAAGACAGCCTTTTCAATAAATGGTGCTGGGAAAATTGGACAGCCACATGCAGAAAAATGAAATTGGACCATTTCCTTACACCACACACAAAAATAGACTCAAAATGGATGAAGGACCTCAATGTACGAAAGGAATCCATCAAAATCCTTGAGGAGAACACGGGCAGCAACCTCTTCGACCTCTGCCGCAGCAACATCTTCCTAGGAACAACGCAAAAGGCAAGGGAAGCAAGGGAAAAAATGAACTACTGGGATTTCATCAAGATCAAAAGCTTTTGCACAGCAAAGGAAACAGTTAACAAAATCAAAAGACAACTGACAGAATGGGAGAAGATATTTGCAAACGACATATCAGATAAAGGACTAGTGTCCAGAATCTATAAAGAACTTAGCAAACTCAACACCCAAAGAACAAATAATCCAATCAAGAAATGGGCAGAGGACATGAACAGACATTTCTGCAAAGAAGACATCCAGATGGCCAACAGACACATGAAAAAGTGCTCCATATCACTCGGCATCAGGGAAATACAAATCAAAACCACAATGAGATATCACCTCACACCAGTCAGAATGGCTAAAATCAACAAGTCAGGAAATGACAGATGCTGGCGAGGATGCGGAGAAAGGGGAACCCTCCTACACTGTTGGTGGGAATGCAAGCTGGTGCAGCCACTCTGGAAAACAGCATGGAGGTTCCTCAAAATGTTGAAAAGAGAACTGCCCTATGACCCAGCAATTGCACTATTGGGTATTTACCCTAAAGATACAAATGTAGTGATCCAAAGGGACACATGCACCCGAATGTTTATAGCAGCAATGTCCACAATAGCCAAACTATGGAAAGAACCTAGATGTCCATCAACAGATGAATGGATCAAGAAGATGTGGTATATATACACAATGGAATACTATGCAGCCATCAAAAGAAATGAAATCTTGCCATTTGCAACAACATGGATGGAACTAGAGCGTATCATGCTTAGCGAAATAAGTCAAGCAGAGAAAGACAACTATCATATGATCTCCCTGATATGAGGAAGTGGTGATGCAACATGGAGGCTTAAGTGGGTAGAAGAAGAATAAATGAAACAAGATGGGATTGGGAGGGAGACAAACCATAAGTGACTCTTAATCTCACAAAACAAACTGAGGGTTGCCGGGGGGAGGGGGTTTGGGAGAAGGGGGTGGGATTATGGACATTGGGGAGGGTATGTGATTTGGTGTGTGCTGTGAAGTGTGTAAACCTGGTGATTCACAGACCTGTACCCCTGGGGATAAAAATATATGTTTATAAAAAATAAAAAATTTAAAAAAAAAAAAGGAAGAGGGGCAGGCAGTTTACAAGCAAGAATAAAATGGAATAGATGTATTTCAGAGACTTCTAGGTAGAGAGAAGGAGGTTTTCTTCACCTTAAATGGTAGGATGATAAAACACAGACTGGAAAATGGTCAATTAAAACTCATTCTTTTAACAAGGTACAAATCAATGGGTTAAGGTGTCAAGAGTAAAAATCCAATCAGGATGTGGCATACACTTAACCTTGTATCTGCACAAAATGTCTCCAATTAATGATACTAAATGTGTGCCTCTATCAAGTCTTGTAAGTTCAGGGTACCTGGCATTAAGAAAGAGCAAGAACTGGTGGTGGTAAGAAATAGAGTGAATATTATCTGTCTACCTACCCACCTATCTGTCTATCTCATGGGTGAGGCTATCGGCACATGGAATTGTTTGGAGTCAATAGGGTAAAAACTCTACTATATTGTAAGTTACACCACGGTGACGCAAATATTGGATTATTTGATACTGAGGACAAACTTTGAATACCCAAATCCCTTGACTGAGAAACTGACTGAGAAAGAAGTTTAGCCCCTGGGAGTGCTGAGTCTCTCCCACCTATGGTCAGGGAAAGTAAGGGAAAAGAACGAACTTTCCAGAGTGAAGAGCCAAAGACAAGGCAGAGGAATAAATTACCTTATTGATTTTTAAGATCAGCTAAGTGAAAAAGCTAGGCTTTTTGTTGATATTTTGGGCAAAGGACCAGCTTCCCTTTACCAGGTTGGGTAGAACCACAACCAAGAACCTCTCAAGAGATATTAGCATTTAACACTCTGGAGAAGGAGTCCATTGGAAGTATGTTTTCATTTTCCAAATTCTGGCTATTACTTCTCCCACACTTTCTCAACCTCAGTAGGAGAAGGGTGACAAACTCTTCCAAGGATGTCCCATTGCTATTTTCGTAAGTATGAGTAAATGTGCATGACATTGCCTGTGGCTTTATCATTTCTTTAATCCCCAGGACAGTGTCTTTTCCCTTTTTTATTCATGTCTCCCCAGGCAGAAGCAGATAAGCTAATTTAGCATCACAGGACAGCTAAGTAGGATGAAGAACCAGGAGTGTTAGTGAGTAGGCCCCCTGTGTTCTTCATTTACTGCTTCAAAGAAAAGTTAGTTACTTTTTTTTTTTTTTTTTTTTGTGGAGAGGCAGGTCAATAAGGGTTGAAAAAAGACCAATGCCAGCAAAGAAGGTAAAACAGCTAAATGGGAGCTCAGTACTTTGGAAACTACTGACACTTCTCTATGGTTTGGAAGTAAGACAAGGAAAACGGAAATATGCAGGTCAGCACCCAGGATACCAGCAGACTTAGAGTTTTGTATATTCTGTGGTACTTCCTGTCCTTTGTTCTAACATGAAAGCAAGGCAATAAAATGAAGTTGCTGATTACATATGTTAAAAAGGCAAGGATTTGGTACCTGGGTGGCTCAGCTATTAAGCATCTGCCTTGGCTCATGGTCAAGTCATGATCTGGGGTCCTGGGATCGAGCCCCAAATCGGGCTCTCTGCTCAGCAGGGGAGTCTGCTTTTCCTTCTCTCACTCCTCCACTTGTTTTCCTCTCTCACTGTGTGTGTCTCTCTCTCTGTGTCAAATAAATAAATAAAAATCTAAAAAAAAAAAAGACAAGGATTGAGAAAAAACTAGCAGCAAGCTCTGTCTAAAACATTGTCAGTTTCTTTGGCCCTGTAAATCGGATGTGGTTGCAAAGGACTGTTTGCCTCCAAGTCATTAACATTATACAGGTGATAGGAGATTCATGCAATTAGTATGCTCGCTGCTGTGGCAGCTAAGTCAGAAGGAAAAAAAAAGAAGTGGTTTTAAAATTATGCCTTTGAGGCTCTGACTTGGGTTTTTCATAATTGGATACAATTACGAAGCCCTGGAAGGGAATTACTGTGAGATTTAGCATGGGATTATTTAATCATGGATTTAAAAAGGCAGAATTCTGTGGGTGCCAAGAAACCACAGGATTGTAAAGCATAGTTGTGGTTACAGAAGAATGAGCTACCACCTCTATGTCTGCACCTGGTTATCGGGAGAGTAGGATTTTTTTTTTAATCATTGATCCATCCAGGCCCTCTTCAGGACCTCAGAGAGCACCTACTGCGTGTTAGTTTTTCAGGTTGAAGTGTGTCCCCTAAATAAATAAGTGGAAGTCCTAACCCCTGGTATCTGTGAATGTGACCTTATTTGGAAATAGAGTCTTTGTAGATGCCATTAAGGTGTAGGTCATAGTGAAATGGGGTTAGCAGCTAATCCAACCTGACTGGTGACCTTATAAGAAAAGGAAAAGAGAGACAGACACGGACACTCAGAGCGAAGAGTGCCTCATGAAGATGGACACAAAAATCAGAGTGACGCAGCCACAAGCCAGTGAATGCCAAGGAGCACCGTCAACATCAGAAACCCTGTAGAATCTTGGGAAGACTTTTCTAGAGCCTTCAGAGGAAGCATGGCCCATATGACACCACGATGTTAGACTTCTAGCTTCTAAAACTGTGACATGGTAACTTGTTTCAAGTCATCAAGTTTGTGCTCCTTTGTTAGAGCGGCCCTAGAAAACTAATATACTACACAGTATGCAGGGTGCTGGGCAGACTGGAATGAACACATTTCCAACCCCTTCTTCAGGAACTCCCAGCCAAGTGGCTGGGATAGGAACCAAGATTTCCATATCTGAGATGAGAGCTACATCAAGATACAAATGGGTACTAGCGAGGCACCAGGGAGGAGCATGAGAAAGGTTTTCAGGGAAACGTTTCTCAAGATGCATGGTTAGGAAAGATGGTTAGAGATTTGCCAGATGGATCATAGGATATAATGTCCTCACTTCAGAAAATATCATGCTGGAGAGAACTGGTGGGAGGAGCAGGTAATTAGAAAAGGAATCACTATCTCGCATGCAATACCCTTGGGTAGCAGCAAAAATGAGCATGTTTCTCATCTTTGATGATGATGTTGATGAAGATGACAATGAAGATGATAATGTATCACCATTTGCTGAGTTTCTGTTAGGCCAGCTAGTCTTAGATCTTATATCAGATACTGTCTTATTTAATTCTCTCAGCAGATTTATGTAGGAACTATGACCATCTGCATTATACCAATGAAAAAGCTAGCTCTCAAAGAGCTTAGGTAACTGCCATAAAGGCCCCACAATTAACTAATAGAAGCAATTCTTGATATGCCCTTTGTACTCTATCGCATATGTGTGTGTGTATGTTTGTGTGAATCTAATTTAATTTTTTTGTGTGTGTTCCAAAATTTATTGTTTATGCACCACACCCAGTGCTCCATGCAATACATGCCCTCCATAATACCCATCATTAGGCTTACCCGACATACAAATGGCTAACAGACTCATGAAACAATGTTCATCAGCATTAGCGATCAGGGAGAGTCAAATCAAAACCGCATTGAGATACCACCTTGCACCAGGTAGAATTGATGGGGTCCGTGATCAAAGGAGCGAGACTGATACAAAGCGAAGGTCAAGCAAAGCTTTATTTCGAGCCAGCATGGAGAATCAAACTGAGTGGCCCGGGGCCGTCTCTTACGGAGAAAGTGACGACCCCCCAGCCTCACAGACTAGCTTTTATAGAGCAAAAGCCATGTGGTTGAGCCTGGCCAATGAAAGCTGCATAGTCATGTTAGGTCACATGCAGGTGGCCAATTGAATTACAATTTGCCCTATAGTAGCTGTTTGAACTAGCCTATCACTCTGGTCAGAATCGGAGCCCAAAAGTCGGGGTTTACATTCTTTGGTGGTTAGAGAGATAGTATGTGTGCTTTACTGATTGGATGTCTCCACCTGACCTGACTCGTCCTTGCATTCTGGGCTCTGTTATCTCCATCTGACCTGACCCATCCTTGTATTGGGGCTCTGTTATCAGGGACTGTTTGACCATATTTTACTGGTTTCCCAGGCTTGCTTCTAAATAAGTTCCTCTGAGGGGGGTTGGGGGGGGCAAGGTCAGTTTAAGTTTACTGCACAAACAACAAAATGGCTGCTTTACTGAGATGGAATTGCTCTGGCTAAGTAGGCCCTTATAGAATGGCCAAAATCAACAAGACAGTAAACAACAAGTGTTGGAGAGGATGTAGAGAAAGGGGAACCCTCTTACACTGTTGGTAGGAATGCAAGTTGGTGCAGCCACTTTGGAGAACAGTGTGAAGATTCCTTAAGAAATTAAGAATAGACCCTGCAATTGCTCTACTGGGTATTTACCCCAAAGACACAGATGTAGTGAAAAGAAAGGCTACATGCACCCCAATGTTCATAGCAGCAATGGCCACAGTCACCAAACTGTGGAAAGAACCAAGATGCCCTTCAACAGACAAATGGATAAAGAAGATATGGCCCATATATACAATGCAGTTTTATGCTTCCATCAGAAAGGATGAATACCCAACTTTTGTATCAACATGGATGGGACTGGAAGAGATTATGCTGAGTGAAATAAGTCAAATAGAGAGTGTCCATTATCATATGGTTTCACTTACTTGTGTCTTTTTAAAATCATAAACTTGAATAAAAGAGTCACAGTCACAGTGCTCACAGAATTCAGTTTATGGTCTAACATTGATGGTAGATTTCATGTTGCACATGAATTGTCTTACCCTCTGAAATTAAGTTCTACTCTAGGGAAACCCTATTCCCAGTACTTCCAACACTTCATTCATTCATTTATAAACATTCACTCAACATGTGAGCAAGGCACTGTGCTAGGCGCTGTGTTCCAGATGAAACTGTGTGCAGTTTATTTATTTATTTATTTTACCACATTGATCATTTGGCCGATTTCTGTTTTTTCCCGGTGGGGTGGACCCTGTCTGAATTCTACTTGTTAAAAAGGACTGGATGTGAACCAAATGGGCTCCCCTCCAACCCCCCACTAAAATTGATCAGCCAGCTGCGTGAAATATAGGACACTCATTCTTCTGTAAATAAGCTGGCAAATTTCCTTTATTTTCTATTTTGCTCAACACTTAACACTTTGAATGACTATTGGTAGCTTATATACATCTTAGAGTTCCCAATCCCTTCCTGGGAGTATTTAGCTATTCATGCATGTGTAAGGAGTTAGAACGACTACAACATCCCTTCATCTCTTCCAGTTTTCAAAGAATTGAAATGTAATTGAAAGACTGTCACAGCCAAGCTGAACCTAAAGAGATATGATGACTAACATAATATGGACCCTGGATGAGATCCTGGAATGGAAAAGAACATTAAGTAAAAACTGAGGAAATCTGAATCAAGTATGGACTTTAGTTAATAAGAATGAATCAACATTGATTCATTTATTATGACAATATACCACACTGATGTAAGAGGCTAAAAACATGGGAAACTGGATGTAAGCTGTGGGAGAATTCTCTGTCCCCTCTGTAATTTTTCTATAAATCTAAAAGTATTCCAAAATTCAGAAGAATTTGAACATGATTTCCATCGGAGCTCTTTAATTTCTACCTGGATAATTCCCTCCCTGCTCCTTAATTTGAATTCTTCTGGACTTCCTTCAGACATGTTTCTGTGAAAGAGAAAGAGCTGTCTTAGATGGTTTGCAAGAGCTTGGGTGAGAAGCAGCTGGATTTTTGTCTGTGAGTCATCTCTGTCAAAAATGAGAAAGTGGTAGATAGGAACAGACAGGGAAGAGTCCTGTCCGTGACTCCGGGGAAAGGTGAAAAGTATGCAAAATTCCTGCCAAGAAGCCTTGAGGAGAATTCCTTCCTAATTGAAATTTATTGACTACGGTAACTCAATCTATATCAGAGATGATATTAAAAGTCATATCACATGGAAGGTCCATCACAAAATCCCCAATGAGTACTTTTGAGGATGAAGCTTGTCAGAAAAAAACAAAACAAAACAAAACTTCTTTCTTATCAGAAACTTATTTCCTATTGCTTTTTAAACTGAAGTTTGTTTTTATTTTTCCATGTAAAAGTAATAAAAGTTTATTTTAGAAAATGAAATATTAAAGAAATTTGAAAAAAAAATTCATTTTTTTCCCACCCAGAGGGGGAAAAAAATCTACCGATGTGTCGGTGTATTTCTTCCAGTTTGAGTAAGTGTGGCTAACACTTTTTTAAAAAGCTTTTTCTAGGGCACCTGGGTGGCTCAGTGGGTTAAAGCCTCTACCTTTGGCTCAGGTCATGATCTCAGGGTCCTGGGATGGAGCCCCACATCAGGCTTTCTGCTCAGCGGGGAGCCTGCTTCCCCCTCTGTCTCTGCCTGCCTCTCTGTCTACTTGTCATCTCTCTGTCAAATAAATAAATAATATCTTTAAAAATATATCTATATATATTTTTAAATGGTTTTTCTAAGATTTTTTTCTAAAAATAGATTATTTTATTAAAAAAAAAAAACTCCAAGGATTATAAAAACAAGGATTCTGTCTTCCTTCAAGTTTCTTTTATTTTTTAAAGTTTTTATTTAAGTTATAGTTAGTTAATATGCAGTGTAATATTAGTTTGGGGTGAATAGTATAGTGACTCAACATACCCATACAACACCCGGAATGCTGGTCCTAAGTGCCATCCTTCATCGCCATCACCTGTTTCTCCCATCCCCCATTCCCCTCCCTTCTGGTAACCACCAGCTTGTTCTCTATAGTGAAGAATGTTTCTTGGTTTGCTTCTCTCTCATTTTCACTTTGCTCATTTGTTCTGTTTCTTAAATTCCACTTATGAGTGAAATCATATGGAATTTGTCTGTCTCTGACTGACTGACTTCACTTGGCTTTATACTCTCT
Source organism: Mustela putorius furo (assembly GCF_011764305.1). Classification (NCBI taxonomy): domain Eukaryota; kingdom Metazoa; phylum Chordata; class Mammalia; order Carnivora; family Mustelidae; genus Mustela; species Mustela putorius. Next base: position 397,792 of record NW_025422115.1, on the reverse strand, counting down.
AGATGCATCTATGTTGTCGCAAATGGCAAGTTCTTATCAAACTTGGAAAAGGTGGAGCTGCTTTTTTCTCTTTTGGAAGCAAGAAAACATGTTTTAAATTATAGACTCTTTGGGGTGTTTTATTTATTTTATTTTATTTTTAAATATTTTATCTATTTATTTGACAGAGGGAAATCACAAGTAGGCAGAGACGCAGGCAGAGAGAAAAGAGGAAGCAGGCTCCCTGCTGAGCAGAGAGCCCAATCCCAGGACTCTGGGATCATGACCTGAGCCTAAGGCAGAGGATTTAACCCACTGAACCACCGAGGAGCCCCCTTTGGGGTGTTTTAAATGCTGGCAAATTCCTTCCGTACTTAACTCACCTCATCGTAACTTACCTCTTGAACTGTGCTCTGAAGACACATCACTGAACAGCAAGGGCTTCTGGGAGGAGTTTAGAGACAGTTCCGGAAACACCAAAAAGAAGAACCTGGGGGGAAATGCAGCATGAGCTGGACCTTCACAGGTGAGAATTGGAGATTGCATTTGGTAGACCTTCTCTCCCCATGGATCCCCATCTTCAGCGGGAATAACCCGTGATGGGGGAGGCCTTGGGACACACTGAGAAAGGATCAAGACTTGCCCCTCAGACACACCTGCATTTGAATCCCGACCCCAGCCCTGTGTAAATGACATCACTCCATGGTCCCCCAACTTTTGATTTGTGATACAAAGATTAATTTACCGACACACACTTGCTGAGCCATTTATGCATTATTTTATATTCCCTTCTCTTCGCTGTGTTTTTCCTTCTGTTTTGTTCCAAGCTTTCCTTACCTTTTTAGCCCTCCTGGTGGGTTCTTTTGTTCAGGTACAAAAGTAAGATGGCAAATGCAATTTTAAATATCATTTTTTGGAAGTGGTGCACCATTTGGTTTTCGGTCTTTGATCATTTCATTTTTATGCTGATCACTTTCCTTGTAGAGATTTAAAGTCATTGTTTTCCCCAGGACTAGACCACTATGAGGTCCCAGCTGGCCACCTTATGCAGGCAAAGTCAAAGTGCTTTGCAACTTGACTCTGTGTAGATCCAGTCAGTTTACGGATTCATTGAGTTTTGTTTCATTTTTGTTTTTTTTTTCCTTTTATAAGCTGCTTGTCTTGATGCAGTGTTACATTTCTTTGTTTTCACCTTGTGCCTAGATCTGTTTTCAGAATGAAACAAATAAGCAAACAAATATCATGGAACAACAACAACAAAAAAAAGGTAGAATTATTGCTTTCTAAACACTAAGCACAGTATCTCCGGATGTCAAACAAACCTCAGGTGCTGTTGGTTATGGCCCAGTACTGTTCTTTCTTGAAGCCCGAGTCACACTGGTCCTAGCATCAGCCCCAAACTGAGCTTTGGCAGTGAAAGCTGTCCCATAACCTGTGCCCTTGGACCTCTCTATACTCTGCTTGGAGTGTGACCTACATCACATTAAAAACCAGTTCATGCCTAGGCTGATGTCATCCCCTGAGAGGTCTGGTGGCTAAAGGCTAGAAGCCATGAAACTTTCTTTCTTTTCAGCTATGGACTTTGCCACCTTACAGTGTTTACTTTTTTAATAAGTGATGAGAGATTTGCGATCAACTGTGAACATCTTGACCCAAAGATGGAATGAGTTGAGTAGACTCTGGCTTTAAGTGAATAGTTACGCTTCATGCCCCTGTACCCATTCATCACTGGCAAAGTCTGAGCTCATGTCTGCTTCTTAATACACAAAGAGTCTATAAATTCAATGACGGTCGAACTTCTTCCAGATCATTAAATTATATAGTGGGATTTTATCATATGAGTCTTGGCCTTTGAAATTCATCATTTTGAAGAAAGATTATTGCTATCTGTAGCTGTAAAATGACTGCCAAATAAATATTCTACTTGGAAAGAAATAGGATATTTGCTCTTACAGAAAGTGACAAATAGTAATTAATTTTCTGTTGTTTGATATATCTGGCAACAGTATGGGCAAATTGCTATTCCACTGTTGCTCTTCATCTCTACCACTAAGGGACCATGGGTGCCCACCCAGGTCCCAGGGGACCTGCTGGCTGCTACCAGGCCAGCTCTACCCCTATATTTCTCTTTGCTTTTCCCTTCACTGTCTACAGCGGATTCTCCAGGCTTTCCGGTTCTGAAGATGAGTTCCTCATGTACTTATCACCAATGAGTTGCCACATCTCTTTCCTTCTGTAAGACAGATTCATGAAGGATGACATCACTGGGTAAAAGCAGGTGCTCTCTGGACCCCAGCTTTCCTTCTCAGGAGAGTTTGTTTATTTGTTTGTTTTTTTTTCTTTCTTTCTTTTCTTAAATGCCTAGTAATTTCTGCAGGCTGCTATCCTAAAAGCTAAGGGTTTGCTCTATGATTTTATACTTTCCCAGGAACAACAACAACTAATTTTAGAATTTGAATTGCTAAGGTCTGACATGGAAATTGGAAATACAAAGATAAAACAATGGTTTTATCTTTCATTATGAGAATAATGGTAAAGGGCTTATATTAATTAAAGTTTAGCAAGTATATTATAGAAACTTGAGGCTGTGTTGTTGGATGGCTGATGAACCAATTAGTTGGGGAACCATAAAAGAGGACTTATTTCTTCTCTTTCCAAAGTTCTTCAAAAGCCACAGTTTTTAAAAGAGCTATGATTGTGGACATGATTATGAAATTAAATCCTTTTATTGTTTCAATTTTACTGCAGCAATCTATTTTTAGCTTTTCATTTTAATGTGTTGCAAGGTCTCACAATCATAAAAATCCTGAGTCCTTGAGAGACTAATATGGTCATCCAGGCTGACCTTATAGGTGTAGACAACACCAGCCTATCTCCAGGTCTTAGAACTCTGGGGATGGAGAATCTACTTCATCCCTTGGTATAATTGATTATGAGCCAGAACTTTTTAAAGAATAAATCTTGTTCCACAGTACAACCCCATTTTACTTATTTTAATTGCTTGTTATCGAAATTGAATATAATTCATGAAATGCTGAATGTTCTGTTATCTATTGCTATTAACAGATTTTTTAAAAATTATTTTCTGGTTGGTTAGAAATACTTGGAGTCTTCTAAATCCATCTACAAGGCACTCAATATTATTGAGAACCTGGTCTCAGTCTCCAGTGGCTTAGCTGTGTCAGCTGATTCCCCATTCTCTGAAGACAAGTTAGGTACTTTCTCATCTCTGCATTGTTGTTTCATTCTGCATCTTGGTTTCCATGCCTTCCTCTCGCATTAGTTGGTGAATTCCTTTTTAGCAGTCAAACTTCAAAGCACATGTTGCCTTGGCTAACCAGTTTTCTCCGATTTCTCCAACCATTTCCTTGGTCCAACAGAACACATCTCCCTTTACTTTTCAATGCAAATGAACAAGCATCTACTCACTTCTCTCTCCTCTTCTCTCTGCCCTCAAAGCTCTCTGTTTAGAAGGTAAACCTTTTGAGTCTAGGATCCCTGTCTATCTTGTTTACTGCTACAATCAGAAGGTCAAACAAAACATTTAACACATGATAGGCACACAGCAAATATTAGCCCCATTGGTGGGCATGGGATATATTATTGCACCAATGTACAACATCTAGCATATTTAATTTTAATATTATAAACAATGAAGACAGTTATCATTCCTGTCCATCTTATTTTTTTTACAATGCCCATCTTCTCATCACTGAATGAGAACATGAATGAAAAATTGATTTGTGAAGCACTATAGAAGCATATTATTTAAGGAAAATACTCTTCCTTCTGACCAATAAGGATTTAAAGAAAGAAAAGAAGTGGAAAATTTAGCCTCATTTATATTTAGCCTTGTCTATATAACACTTGATCCAAATTAATCTTTGGGTCAATATTCTATATTGTGGAGGTGACATTGTTGTTCTTGTAACCTGAAATATCCTGGAGGCATATTAAATAATCCAATTTTCTATTTAGAAGTGCTATATTACAAAAATATGGGTGTCAAGGTTAATTGCCATGAATTACAGTATTTTTCTAATATGATATAATTGCATTATCACCTTCCTGTGTAATCTCATTCTGCTTCCCTTCTTCCCCTTCACCCTACTTCTTCTCCCCTGTACTCGAACCTAGAAACGTTTAGCTCTTGCTTTAATAACAGGTGTTATCCAAGTGGGATGTAACTATATTCTTTGATGGTTCAAAAAAGAGTCTGCAGAAGTGTGGTCATGTGAAAAGGAAGTGAACTTTCAAATCAAGCAATTGAAGAGTAAAAGTTGGGTGGGGGGGAAGTTTTGAGTAACAGATGGTTATCCAGTGGTTAGAGCCCTTCACTGTGCTGATGCTTTTCAGGGACTTACACTTGCTGTGATGATTACTGAACCTTCCTCTCCTCCTCCCTCTTGAACCCGTCTCCTGTTTCCCCTCTTTCTAGAAAGGAAATCCCATGTATGCCTCTCCAGGCCAGACCAGCACTCTGAGTTTCCCATCTGTATTCCCAGTTGCCAAATCAATATTTCCATTTATATTTTCCACCAGCATGTCAAACTCAACACATCTGAAACCAAGCTCATAATCACCTCCTAAAATGTCATGCTCCATGTCTTAGCAGATGGACCCATCTTCATGCTTTGCTTTCTCACATACATCATGTCTAGTCAACTGAACAGTCCTGTTCTACCTACCAGGTTAATACTCTCTCTTGCAAGTGTTCAACCCTCCTGTCTAGCCTCCTTGCCATTGTCCTTGGCCTTGGTGAAAGTTACAGTCATCTCTTGCTTGGACCACAACCCAGTCCCCCTCAATGGCCCTTGATTTGGTCTGATTTTATATATTCTTCATTGTGACACCAAACTTACCCATTCAAAATGAAATCTATTACACCATCCCCTGACTTGAGAACCTCCCACTGTTTTTTAAATAATCTCTCTTCTCACCATGGTTGTAAATCCCTGTGTAGTATGTTTTTTACCTGCCTATCTGCCTCATCTCCTACTGTTCGATGTCCTCCATACTCTGACCTACTGGATTGTTTCAGGGCTTGAATGTAGAACTATCTCCATGACCTCTTGGCTCTTGCACGGGGTAGAACCCACTTCCATATGTGAGCTGCACCTTTCCATATAACTGCCACTCATTCTAGATCCTTATATCTCCTTTTAAACACTCTCAGCTTGGCCTTTCCTGATCTGCAATGACAGCCAGGGCCCCTCTGCCATTTTGTTCTCATAACACCCTGCTCTTCCCTATCATGCCCCCCATCCTATGTTGCCTTCAGTTTTATTTGATCAATTTTCTATCTTCTCTCCTCAATGGTAAGATCCATAGGAGAAGAGATGGCACTGCCCTTATGATACTGCTTGTATTTGTTTCCCATTGCTGCTAGAATGATTGTCATGAACTTGGTGGCTTCATCAAAGGAAACCGATTCTTGCTGACTTCTCAACTCTGGAAGTCTCAAATCAGTATCACTAGGCCTAAATCAGGGTATGATCAGGGGACTGCACTTCCACCAGAAGCTCAAGGAGAGAATACGTATCTTGCCTCTTCCCTTTACTGGTTACTGGTGCCTGCCAGGATTGTTTCATGGCTGCATCATTCCAATCCTGAAGGCCAGCATCTCCAAACCTTTTGGTTCCTTTTTACATTTCCACCTTCTCTGTGCATGTCAGATCTCTCTTCCCCTCTTTCTTGTAAGGACATGTGCAATGCATTTAGGATACACCCAAATAACCCAGAATAATCTCCCCATCTCAATATTCTTGATGCAATCACATGTGAAACTCTTTCTCCAAACCAACAACCATCAGAAGAGATCAGGACCTAAAAACTGGGGGGCCTGTTATGGAGCCTATCACACTGCTGAATTCCCAGTTCTGTCTTCCATTCTCAGTTAGATACGTATGTATATTTGTGGATATATTCTGTGATTTTTGTGGACCAACTCATTTTAAACTTTTAAATGTATGTGAAAATAATATTTTGCTTCAATGAAGTCAATGCTAACTTTGTTGTGTATAAGTTTCCACAAGTACACAAGCCAAAAGCTCAGCTATCTTGCCTTTCCCCTGTCATTGGGAGCAGGTCCAGAATCTTTTGACTCCACGGGTTAGGAGTTAGGCTCTGCTGACTGTCCAACTCAGTCCAGTTTCTTAGAGATCAAGCCCTCTGAGAAATGGCATAAGATTGAACTCAATAATGACAGTATATTTGGCTAGCACTAGCCAACGTTTCATCATATTGATTGAAAGGCAAGAATGAGGCTCATCTTTCAGGGTTATAGTGAAACAAATAGCCATCCATGGGTGAGACAAAGGTTAGAGTCAGGAGCAAGATCCCTTACCAGGTATGTGAAATAATAATATTGGTGTAGATGACCTTTAGATTTTATTCTAACGATAAAATAAAAAGATTCTATCAAACATATGTTTCAGATCAATGGTATTTTTATGGCAGGAAATCCAAGGCTTTTTATGAGTCGATGCCCCTCTCCTTTTAAGCTACAAAAACCACATCATCTTTTCTTCTCTCTGTCTTGGGGATGCCGACAACTGTATCGCCTTTGTCATATAGGTTGCAGATCATCTGAGGCCATTCCAGAATCCCTCTGACTGAGACTGGACCAACCGTTGAGGGATTTTGTAGATAAAGATCTCATTTTTAATCTCATTTTATTACTACAATAAACCATTGAGGATGATATTCATATTCATTCTCACGTTAGAGAGGGTCAGTTTCAGCATCTACCTGACAGGCCCAGGAGTGGTGTTTTAGCTTGTTGAAGTTTAGGTATCCGGATTTATTTTGAATTCCTTAGTCTTAGTAGCTGGAAAAAGAAATAATATCTACTGAGTATTAGCTCTTTGTCCTATATCGTGCTACGGACACACCGGTCTTGACAACCATACCACCCAGCATCATTTGTACCATCACGTGGGGCTGGGAAAGAAACGCATTTAGAGGAATTTCTCTGAAAATACAGTGGGATGATGGGGCAAAGGTGAGGTTCTAAACCCAGGGTTGAATCTTTAAAAAAAAAAAAAAAAGTCAACTGTCTCCTTCTACCTTGAAATAAGCCAGACACAAAGACACAAAAAGGCAAAGACTATATGACTCTACTTGCAGGAGGCAGGCAGAGTAGTCCTGGAGTTAATGCATAGATCGGCGGTTGCCAGGGGCTGGAGGAGAAGGAGAATGAGGAGCCAGGTGTATGATGTGGAGGACGTGGAGGAAGATGAGAATATTCTAGAAGCAGGTGGTGGTGATAAGGGTTGCAGACAACAGGAAGGTACTTGATGTCACCAACCTCTACATGTGAGACTGCTTAAACTGGTAGACTTTATGTGACGTATATTTTACCACAATAAAAAAATGGGATTTTCTGCATTAGTTCACTAACTGAGAAAATTGCTCAGGGAGGCCAAGGACACAGGCCCCAACAGTTCACAGTCAGAAGGGATTAAGTAGTATTTTTGCCTCAGAGAGAGGGCCAAATAAGCACATTTATTTTCCTCATCTCAGATTTCTGTTATTCTATTATTTTTATTGTAAAAGTTTACCAGAGGCAGTATTTCCCTTTGAAAGGCTGATGAAGGCTCTCCTTTAAAAAAATGAAACATTTATCCTCCCATGACCAAAACTGAAGGTGTTGTAAAGAGAAAATGTAAATTGTTTGGAGGAAAACAAATGCGCAGAACACATCCCCTAGCTTCCTATCTTGGAGCATTTGTCATTTAAATGATCTGAAGCAACCTTGAAAGGAGATGGCAGGAACAAGGCCTTCTCACTGTGTAGGTACTCCAAGAAAAGAAGAAATGGTTAACCAAAATGTAACCCAGGTGAAGAGCGGAAATAAAGCCATGAATATAAATAGAGGCATGAATACAATGCTTTGTCTATCTATTACCTTCATGCACCAAAGAATGAGGAGTGGTGATTAAGCAAATGGATATAAAGCTTGTAATTTCTGCTTTCTGACTTTCCCTTGGTTTCATCTCCATAGGGGGCCAGTCAGCTCCAATTAACTTCAGTTGCTAGGTCCATGATATAGAAGTCTTTTGAGTCAAGTTGGTGCCAAACCTGCTTTTGCTTGGTTTAGCTGAAAAAAAAAAAAAAAATTGAAGGAGCAGATTTACTGTCTACACTGCAGATATGGACTGTCCCCCATTACACATGTTAAGACAGCTCTCTACAGTGGAGTCACTGAATGGAATAGCTTTAAGGCATTTAAGTAAATGGCATCCGTGGAAGCCAACAGTCAATAAGGAGGTCTGAGTAGCTGTTGCTTGAAACTAAGTGACATATAGGATTAATTTTGTTTTATTTAAAATCTCCCAGACTTCATTGCAAGGAAGGAGAGCGTTCACTTGAATTACATTTTAAGATTAAAGAAAGTGAAAATGAGCAACAGAGAAGGAATCTTCCATGTGAATGGGAATCAGTTTTCATCTCATGGGTTTCTGTCGAGGGTGTGTGTATGCGTCATGGTTTTGTGGAAATAACATTCAGACACTTGTGGGCTGGTGGCATTGTTAATCTGCAGGCACTATTTGCATGGCTTTGTTTGCATAGTGTGGAAGGAGGAGGTCCTGCAAGCAGCTGTCTTCAAATGGGCTTGAAGACAAAGACTAGAGAGTGGAGTGAGGCAGGACTGGGAGTGGAGAGCCCTGTAGGCTCTCTGTTTTCAGGAAGATCTCATTGGCTGAGGTTGCGCCCTTTAGAGGGAAGCAAAACAGACTGGAGACTAAGGTGAAACACTATTCCCAGGGACTCTGTGAGGCTTGGAACATAAGCAGCCCCGCTCTGTGTCCAGGAAACAAAATGTGAAAAGGAATTAGGGAGGAAATATTCCTCCCTCCTGTCCTCCCTCTCTCCCCCTTTCCTCCTTTCCTTTCCTTCCCTTCCCATTCCCTTCCCTTCTCCTTCCCTCCTTCTTTTAAGATTTATTTATTTGAGAGAGAGTGAGAGTGCACTAGCAGGAGGGGCAGAGGGAGGAAAGGCAATCCCAAGCAGACTCTGCACTGAGAGTGGAACCCCACATGGACCTCGATCTCCAAGACTGTGAGATCACGACCTGAGCAAAAGCCAAGAGTTGGACACTTAACCGACGGCCACTCAGGCACCCCTCTCCCTTCTTCTTGGAAACATCTTGTCTCTGGTTTGGCCAAAACCAAAAAAAGAAATTTTATTTAGGTTGGTGACTTTGGGAGGCCTGAGGGGATGGAACTTGCAGCATGAAAGTCAGTTTTCTTAAGAAAGACCTTAGGTTCTGAGGAAGGGACTTCAGCAACATGGATAGGGGTGGGGCAGAAGAACATTGAAGAATGAGTTGCGTACATGTGGAACAATCTGAGAACCTCCAGGAAATGAAGAGGAGAGATTGTTAGGAGCTGATGACCTGTAACTTGCAGGCAGCAGCCACACTCCCAGGAAGTATGAATGACTCCATTAAACCTGTCTACGAAGGGGTGATGTTTGGGGAATGCTGGCTGCTTCTGTTTTTCACCAGGACTTTATTTCAAATTTCCAGTGATGGGCTTTTTCCTTTTCAAGAGAAATAAATATAGGGAACTTTATTTTTACCAAATGTCTAGACTTATAAAATAAATAACTAACTCCATCAAGACAAAACCCAGTGTTGCTCTCTCAAATATCATGTCCACTGACCTTCACGGCATGCCTCCATGACAGGTTTTGTAATTTTCGGCTTACAGATGAAGGAAAAGGGCAAGAATATTAACAGTTACTAAGACCCAAATGTGTTTTAGGTACCACAGCAGTAATTTTATCTGCTTTTCCCATTCAAGTATCACGACCACCTTGGGAGGTAGGTATTATTTGTTACCATGACGGAAAGTGGAAACTGAAACCCAGAAAGAGCAATGGCTCTAGAGCAAAGCCAGCTCTTTCCTCTGCATTCTCCTGAACACAGCGGAGTGCTGGCCCTTAAGGCGAATCTCAAAAAGGAAAGACAGTTGCTCTTGAAGAGCTGCAAAGACCCAAGAGAGGGAGGGGTGCTGGGAGAGATTGTGAGATGAAGCCCAGGGTGTCTCTATCCAGGGCCACATGCGGTCTTTGCACCTACTCCCCCATGAGGCAATACTACAGACATCTAGTTTTCTACTATGTGGTTGGGGGAACTCTCTCCCAGTTCTTCAATGATATCATTTACCTGATCTGCCATGAGCTGCCTTGACCGAGAGGCTGCCTTCCCAGCACCAGCTTCCAGTCACTGTAGTAAGATCCAAACAGTGTCTCACCCCTGTGATGTCAAGTTATGTGCCCTGCTCCCTCCAAAAACGCTCCTTCTTGGTGTTAAATGTTCTTGTCAAAAGGAACTATTTATAGGCCATTAACAATAGAATGGATGATTAGGCTCTTTCCAGGCCTGATGAATAATGCCTGCTGCCAGGCAGTGCATTTACCATCCACTACAGGGCTCTTGGAGGAAAAGTGTCACTGAAGAGTGTGCTGTTCAATTTCCAAGATCTGAATGATTTGAAGGAATAATTGCATTTTGTATGGGGAGGAAAAAGTTATTCTTCGTGAGCTTTGTTCATTTGGGCAAAAGCAGAGAAAAAGGTAAACTTGTCCAGTTCAGTGTCTTTCAGATATTTCCTTTTTCCTTCCTTCCCTTCACCTTTTCCATCCCCGTGCACACAGCCTACAGGTGCATGAACCTATAAGGTCCAGCTGCAGCTGTACACATCATTTCTGCCACTTAATCCTTGCCTAGAGGCATCCCTGCATTTCCATTTAAGTCCTAACCACAGTTCCTTTCCAGTCTCCTTTCAAAAGTAAGGCTTATATGAAGTTAAGCATATTCACAGGACTAAGTACTGTTTGTACACCATCAGTCCTATGGGTGGCTCTTTACTGTGTATCCTTTCTAGATACATACAGTTTTCAAGATTTGTCTGGGGATCTATTTGGCAAGATCTGTCAGCTTGCAGAGACGCATGGGGAAGAATTTTCTGGGCATGGAGAAATTGGAGATACCCAGTCTTCCTCCAAAAAAACACAGTCAATCATGGGAAAAGGTCAGTTTTGGGAGCTCCCTGGTACAGATCATTTCAATTATCCTATATAGCCCACTCTGGAAAGACTCTTACCCATGTCTTAGAGAGAAAGGGTGATGAGAAATTTGGGGAAAAAAGAAGGAAATATCTTTTTCAAAAGCATGTTGCTTGTCAGATGCTGGCTGGTTTCTTGGAGATGTGGAGCCATCTGCCGTGTGACATCTTTGTCATGTAAGTGTCTATGAACAAAGGACAGTGTTAAGGCCTCACTGGTAGGGGGAGGGGCTTCATGCACCTGATGGCACTGGCACTGGATGGACAGAGGGACGGACTCCTTTGGAAACACAGAGTTTAATATATCCCAGGAACCAGAAGCATCTAACACTTGCCTGGCTTTTGAGACCCTTCCTTGCTGGGTTCTAGGACTCACTTCTCTTGGGTGTCTGTTTACCCACAGCCCTGATCCTTTCTACATAGTCTCCTTTAAGGACTTGTTAACTACCTCCCTCTTTAATGTCCTTCCTAAGTGGACTGGACATGTGCACCACAAGAACCATTTATGAATCTGATTGTGGCTTAGGTTTGCTCATAAATAGGGCTTTAGCCTCCATGGTAGGCTCTTGAAATGGATTCCTTATATCCTTCCTTGGAGGATGGAATACATAGATATTGGCTTTATTTCTCCCCATTGTTAGATTATGTGAGGTTAGAAAGGTATTATCTTAGATTAAAAAAAAAATGTGTCTGGTGTTCATGATGACCACAAGGCCATGTTGGAAAGTTCTAGAAACTATGAACCCCTACTCACCTCTCTGACCATGATTATGATTGAATGGGTTCTGATGAACAAAAGCAGCCAACAAAGGACCAGCCCAACCTGGTAGTCACTGCTGCTTCTCTGGGTAACTTCTCTTTGTCACGTTCATGAAGAATAAAATATTCTCATCCCAGCATCCCCAGCTTTTCTAATTATCTCCTTAGGCAACATCTTTCCTCTTTGTGTCCCCTATGGCACCGTGAGATGAAGGACACAAACTTTCTGTAAAGAAGCATAAGATCTATACTATTAACAGAACACTGTTCATTGTCCCATGCTTAACCCTATCCTGATATACAGAGCTTGTAGGCACTCAAAATCATGGTTTCAATAAACACATTTTGATAGTAGGAAACTGCATGTCTCCAATTGTATTTGGACAGTTCTTATGCTTAGCTTCACATCCCCTACTTCCCTTATACTCAAAACATTGCTATAATAACCAGATCTGCCTCGTGGCCACATCCTCAGCTTCACTTCGTATGTCTTGCTCTCTGTAGTATGTGCTTCCTGCAGGAAGCTGCCCAGAATTCACAAATGTAAGGGAATCAATGCCCAGAGAGCAATATGGGCCAACAGGAGACTAGAGCAGGTGGATGATCACCACTGTCTTCCATCATTTAGGTGAACAATTCTAAGGTACATTCCAGGGAGCAACCCAAAAAGTGTAAGAGATTGAGCCCATTGCCCCACTGTGTAGACCCATCAGGACTACTCCCTTTCCCCCTCTCCTTCTTTCTTTTATTCCTCCCTGGTTCTCACTCTACTTCTCTGATAGCTTCTTCAACTGAACTAAAAACACACAAGTCCTATTCTGAACTCTGCTTTGGAGACCAGCAGGAGTCTAAGCTAAGACATCCTTTGTTTATGATTTGATTTTATGTCTTTTTTACTTTTTTATTTATTTTTTAATTATGTTATGTTAGTCATCATGCAGTACATCATTAATTTTTGATGTAGTGTTCCATGATTCATTGTTCGTGTCTCTTTTAAATAGCAAGTGATACTTCTATGGGTTGTCTTTCCAGTTCCCTCCTCTGATCTAGGTTCCTCATATCCATTCTCTCCATCTCTTTGCCTTCTATTCTCTCCCCATCCTCTATGTCCAAGTCTCCCATTCTGCTACAAAGTGATTAAGGACTTCATGGACATTGGTTTGCTTGCTGAATTGTTGGTCTGCCCTATCCAGAAACCATCTCTCCTATTCAGGGGGTTTCTAGACTTAGAGTCTTGGTGGGAGGCAGAACCCATTTTTCCCTAAAGATGACCTAATAAGGACCCCCCCCCCCATTTCTTTGGCTGTCCCCTGGTGGCTAGAACATGGGCATATAGTCCGGGCTTAGCTGACAGGATACTTCCATCTGAGAAAGTGATTCTTGAGCAACTGACACAAAAACAGGGAGAATGTGACCCCAATAGCATGGAGTGACCAGGTCAGTGGTGCTGGTGGTGGTGTAGCCACCTGTCAGAGGGCCATGCTTCTGCCACATGACCACGACTCTGTTCCTCATGTCCAATTCCCCACGCTCATCTTCCAAATCTGGTCTAGCAGCCTCCCTGTCTGCCTTACAATCTCTTACTAATTCCTTTGCAGCCTGCATTGGCCAGAACCTGTCTCTGTGGCTTGTGACAAAACAAACAAACAAACAAACACAGAGTCTTTTTATCCACCCTTGAAGACCCTTTTCAGCTGCAGGTTAAATTCATATCATTACACATAGCCTGGTTCTCCGTTAGCCAATTATGAGTTAACTTCTGTTCTGGGATTCCTCTACAATGATCTTCTAGCCTCTGTCAAAATGGCCTCTTTCTCTCTGTATCCCTTTGAATGCTATACATCCTTTCAAGAGCTCCTTTATATTCTCCTCCAAGCGCAGCCCAAGGAGTGCTGGTCCCATGAGCAGGTTGTAGCCCACCTTCCATATTCACTCTCGGTCACATCTATTCCTCTTCTGTGGGGGGTTTTTTGAATCCCAGATGATCTGAGCAAAGTCTGTTTAATCACAATCACTGGAAAACTTTTGTGGCAGACTAGTCAATTCTCTTTTATCCAGTAATGTTGAATTAACAGGAGAAATAGTTGTTTTCTAAAGCTTCTAAAAGGCATTCTGAAAGCGGAGTGAGGAAATGCTTTTGAAATATATGTAATCTTTGAAAGAAGTCCAGGGTACGAAGAATATACTTACCCTGACTCATGCTGTGCCTCACCATTCCATCTGATCAATGAAGCAAGAGTTCTGAGGCACTTGCTCCAACAGCTTTGGCCTTTGGAATAGCTTTCTGTATTAGGATGTCGGGTTCCTTAATGTCATCCACAGATTACAAAACCAGACATCTATGGCGGGTTTGCGTGTTTGTTTGTTCGTTTGTTTTTAATAATCCTTTCATTGTTCTCAGGCAATGTACACAGGTAGCCTGGCTGCCTTCCCCCAACTCTAGGGGGCGCTATTCATAGCCTAGTGTTTGCCAAGGCTTTTTCTCCCAGTTTTGCCAATGCAGGACCAGCACAGCCAGGGACAGTCGCCCTTGGAGTGAGACACTTAAAGAAAAACACATATTATTAGAAATGAAGGAATGATTCCCCGGTTCCTTTGATGAAACCCCCAGCGGGTGTGCAATTAATTCCCAGCCAAAGTACCAAAGTCTGGGCAGGTTTATAAGCTGCAAGAAATGTCTCATTTATATTCCACTTTCAGAGATAAGAAAAAGGTATTTCAGGGCTCCTTAGTCACTCTCTGGTACTTGAAACTTATGGATAGCTCTGTTAAAAGTGAAGATTTAAAAAATGAATAATAAAACCACTGTAGAAGATATTATTTTTTATGCCAGTATTTTTTATTCCCTCTCCTTTTTCTAAGGTGAATGTGAAATACAAATTGGTATCAACAGACACAGAAAAGATACCAAATGATTTGCCAAGTGGGGATAAAGCTTCCTGGCTCCCAGAGCCTGAAGAACACACTTGCTGATTCTAAGACCGGATCTATGTACTGGGTTCCTCCCTGCTGTTTGGAGCTTCTGCAAGAAGAGTCCGTTGTTTCTACAGAAGGAGGCTCAGATTCATGATTTTTTTTTTTTTCCTCTGTGGGTGTTGCTAGTCAATGACAAACACCATCCAAATAGGCAGACGATTTTGAGCCTCTACTCACAGAGCCTCAGTGGGGTCCTCAAGTCATAACTCACTGAGACCATCCGAGGTGAATTCCATTCCTGCATCCTGAGTGCCCTGAGAGGGCTGTCCTGGGCTGGATAGGCTACCGATACCACAGATTAGAAGCTGCTAGAACCATCGAAGCAACTGAAGATTAATAATGAATTGCACAACTGCTACTGTGAACTAAGGAAACTTAGTGGACACAAACTTGGGGCTATTTTTTTTTTTTAAATCAATTCATGAGACTTCTTTCTCCCCAAGCAATCTGGCTGTGTGTATCAAAGGGTAAAAGATACATTGCTTTTGGCCAACTGTTTCAATAGCTAGGATTTAAAAAAAAAATACCTTAATTTTTAAAATAGTATTTTCACATGATTCAAAACTGAAAAAAATTTTGAAGTATGCAAAACCCTCAGTTTGTTTCTCGGAGTCCACCGGATCTCATGGTTCATATTGCCCTCTGATTTCCTCTAATTTACATTTCCTTTCCTTCTCCTAATGTCTTCCATGTTATTCCTTATGTTCCACAAGTAAGTGAAACCATATGATAATTGACTCTCTGCCTGACTTCTTTCGCTCAGCATAATCTCCTCCAGTCCCATCTATGTTGATGTAAAAGTTGGTTATTCATCCTTTCTGATGGCTGAGTAATATTCTGTTGTGTGTATGAGCCACATCTTCTTTATCCATTCATCTGTTGAAGGGTAGGTCAGCTCTTTCCACAGTTTGGTTATTGTGGACATTGCTGCTATGAACATTGGGGTACATATGGCCCTTATTTTGACTACATCTGTATCTTTGGGGTAACTACCCAGTAGTGCATTTGCCAGGTGATAGGGTAGCTCCATTTTTAATCTTTTGAGAAATCTCCACACTGTTTTCCAAAGTGGCTGTACCAACTTGCATTTGCACCAACAGTGTAAGAGGGTTTCCCTTTCTCCACATCCTCCCAACATGTGCTGTTTCCTGTCTTGTTAATCTTTGCCATTCTAACTGGTGTAAAATGGTATCTCAATGTCATTTTGATTTAAATTTCCCTGATGGCTAATGATGATGAACATTTTTTTCATATGTCTGCTAGCCATTTGTATGTTTTCAATAGAGAAGTGTCTGTTGATGTCTTTTGCCCATTTTTTGTACATGCTTATCTGTTTTTTGCATGTTGAGTTTGAGAAGTTCTTTATGGATCTTGGATATGAGCCCTTTGTCTGTAGTGTCACTTGCAAATATTCTTCTCCCATTGTATGGGTTGCCTCTTTGTTTTGTTGACCATTTCCTGTGCTGTGCAGAAGCTTTTGATCTTGATGAAGTCCCAAAAGTACATTTTCACTTTTGTTTCCTTTGCCTTTGGAGACATGTCTTTTTTCTTTTTTTTCTTTTCTTTTTTTTTTTTTAAGATTATTTATTTATTTATTTATTTGACAGACAGAGATCAAAAGTAGGAAGAGAGCAAGAGGAGGAAGCAGGCTCCCTGCTGAGCAGAGACCCAATGCAGGACTAGATCCCAGTACCCTGGGATCATGACCTGAGTCGAAAACAGAGACCTTAACCCACTGATCCACCCAGAGGCCCTGGAGACAAGTCTTGAGAGATACTGCTGTTAAAGAGGCTACTGCCTATGTTCTCCTCTAGGATTATGCTGGATTCCTGTCTCATGTTGAGGTCTTTCACCCATTTCAAGTTTGTCTTTGTGTATGGTGGTAAGAGAATGGTTGAGTTTCATTCTTCTACGCATAGCTGTCCAATTTTCCCAGGACCATTTATTGAGGAGACTATCTTTTCTCCACTGCTTTGTCGAAGATTATTTGACCATAGAGTTGAGGGTCTATATCTGGGCTCTCTACTCTGTTGCATTGGTCTATGTGTCTTGTATTTTCTTCTAGTGGTATATATGGATTATACAAACAAATCCACATATAGGTTTCTCCCTACATTTTTAAAATAAAAATTATACCAATTTTGCTTGGATTTTTTTTAGATAAATTTTAGGGGAATAATTTTAGATTTACAGAAAAAGTTATGAAATTAACACAGAAAGTTTTATATACACTTTACCTAGTTTCATCTTATATTGACCTAGCACATTTGTCAAAGCTAACAAGTTAAACTCAATGCAAATAATTAGTGAAACTACAAACTTTATTTGGACTTCATCAGCATTTTCACTGTCTATTTTCTGTTTCAGTATTGAAATCCAGCGTAGAGCGCATCACATTTTTTTTTTTATTTTTAAAGATTTTATTTATTTGTTTGAGAGAGAGAGAGTACATGAATGGGAGTGGGGGAGGGGCAGAGGGAGCTGGAGAGAGGAAGGGAGAAGCAGACTCTCCACTGAGCAGGGTGCCCAACGTGGGGCTCTATCCCAGGACTCCAAGATCATGTACTTAGCCGAAGGCAGATGTTCAATGAACTGAGCCACCCAGGTGCCCAGACTGCATCAAATTTAAGGATGTATTCTTTCTTCCTACCTTCCTTCCTTTCCTCCCTTCCTTCCTCCTTCCCTTTCCTCCTTTTTTCTTTCCTTCCTCCCTCCCTCTCTCCCTCTTCTTCCTTCACTCTATGTCTCTCTGTCTTTCCTTCTCTCTCTTTCTTCTACTTATATAGTAAAATTAACTTTGGTGTAATGGGTGTTGGAGGGACAAATGAAGGTATGGATTTTAGCGCATGTTTTGGGAAACCACCACCATGGTGAGCAGACAGAGCAGTTACATCTCCCTGAGAATCTACCTCCTTTTCTTAATCTTTCCCCCTGGCAACCACTGTTCTGATGTCCCTCACTGGAGTTTACTCTAATTTTGTCTTTTTCAGGATGTCATCAAACTGCAGTCATGAAGCTTGTAATCCTTTTGAGACTGATTTCTTTTACTCAGCATTATGTCCATGACATACAGCATGTACCAAAACCCACCCATTCCTTTTTTTTTTTTTGATTTTTGATTTCTTTTCAGTGTAACAGTATTCATTGTTTTTGCACTGCACCCAGTGCTCCATGCAATCCATGCCCTCTCTAATACCCGCCACCTGGTTTCCCCAACCTCCTACCCCCCGCCCCTTCAAAACCCTCAGATTGTTTTTCAAAGTCCATAGTCTCTTATGGTTCACCTCCCCTTCCAATTTCCCTCTACTCCCTTCTCCTCTCCATCTCCCCTTGTCCTCCATGCTATTTGTTATGCTCCACAAATAAGTGAAGCTATATGATAATTGACTCTCTCTGCTTGACTTATTTCACTCAGCATAATCTCTTCCAATCCTGTCCATGTTGCTACAAAAGTTGGGTATTCATCCTTTCTGATGGAGGCATAATACTCCATAGTGTATATGGACCACATCTTCCTTATCCATTCGTCCTTTGAAGGGCATCTTTGTTCTTTCCACAGTTTGGCAACTGTGGCCATTGCTGCTATAAACATTGGGGTACAGATGGCCCTTCTTTTCACTACATCTGTATCCTTGAGGTAAATACCCAATAGTGCAATGGCAGGGTCATAGGAAAGTTCTATTTTTAATTTCTTGAGGAATCTCCACACTGTTCTCCAAAGTGGCTGCACCAACTTGCATTCCCACCAACAGTGTAAGAGGGTTCCCCTTTCTCCACATCCCCTCCAACACCTGTTGTTTCCTGTCTTGCTAATTTTGGCCATTTTAACTGGTGTAAGGTGGTATCTCAATGTGGTTTTAATTTGAATCTCCCTGATGGCTAGTGATGATGAACATTTTTTCATGTGTCTGATAGCCATTTGTATGTCTTCATTGGAGAAGTGTCTGTTCATATCTTCTGCCCATTTTTTAATATGATTGTCTGTTTTGTGTGTGTTGAGTTTAAGGAGTTCTTTATAGATCCTGGATATCAACCTTTTGTCTGTACTGTCATTTGCATATATCTTCTCCCATTCCATGGGTTGCCTCTTTGTTTGTTAACTGTCTCCTTTGCTGTGCAGAAGCTTTTGATCCTGATGAAGTCCCCAAAATTTATTTTTGCTTTTGTTTCCTTTGCCTTTGGAGACATATCTTGAAAAAAGTTGCTGTGGCTGATATCAAAGAGGTTACTGCCTATGTTCTCCTCTAGGACTCTGATGGATCCCTGTCTCATGTTGAGGTCTTTTATCCATTTTGAGTTTATCTTTGTGTATGGTGTAAGAGAATGGTCCAGTTTCATTCTTCTACATATAGCTGTCCAGTTTTCCCAGCACCATTTATTGAAGAGACTGTCTTTTTTCCACTGTATATTTTTTCCTGTTTTGTGGAAGATCATTTGACCGTAGAGTTGAGGGTCCATATCTGGGCTCTCTCCTCTGTTCCACTGGTCTATGTGTCTGTTTTTATGCCAGTACCATGCTGTCTTGGTGATCACAGCTTTGTAGTAAAGCTTGAAATCAGGTAACGTGATGCCCCCAGTTTTATTTTTGTTTTTCAACATTTCCTTAGTGATTCGGGGTCTCTTCTGTTTCCATATAAATTTTAGGATTATTTGTTCCAGCTCTTTGAAAAATACCGGTGGTATTTTGATCAGAATGGCATTAAAAATATAGATTTCTCTAGGCAGTATAGACATTTTAACAATGTTTATTCTTCTGATCCAAGAGCATGGAATGGTCTTCCATCTTTTTGTGTCTTCTTCAATGTCTTTCATGAGTGTTCTGTAGTTCCTCGAGTACAGTTTCTTTACCTCTTTGGTTGGGTTTATTCCCATGTATCTTATGGTTTTTGGTGCCATAGTAGATGAAACAGATTCTCTAATTTCCCTTTCTGTATTTTCATTGTTAGTGTATAAGAAAGCCAATGTACAGATTTCTGTACATTGACTTTGTATCCTGCCACGTTGCTGAATTGCTGTATGAGTTCTAGTAGTTTGGGGGTGGAGTCTTTTGGGTTTTCCATATAAAGAATCATGTCATCTGCAAAGAGAGAGAGAGTTTGACTTCTTCATTGCCAATTTGGATACCTTTTATTTCTCTTTGTTGTCTGATTGCTGGTGCTAGGACTTCTAATACTATGTTGAACAAGAGTGGTGAGAGTCCACCCATTCCTTTTCACTGCTGGGTAGTATTCCCTTGATTGTATCTCTGAACATCAGTTTTATTTTATTCACTCTATCTTGAAAATCTTAGGAGCTTAAGCTGACCATAGGCAAAGATTTCCATCGAAGCATTATTATTGTCCTTACTTTTAAATTCAGAACTAGTGTTTGATTGTTAAAAAGAAAGAAAGAAAGAAAGAAATTAAAAAGAAAAGAAAAGCCCAAATGATGTCAAAGTTAAGAAACCAAATGTGGATGCTCTTTCCTCACCCCAAGTACACATGAAGGTGATGAGAAGCTCTCAGCAGTCTTCTCTGCCTCCTTCCACACTTGTTCCTTTTTCTATGCTTTTTTTTCATAAGCTCTCTTAAATATCAAGCCTACACTTTAAATGTATATTATATATTTTTAAAATATCTGTGATATAATCACAGATATGGCACAGTTATACCACAGATATGGAGAATAGTGATAAGATGATCATGGTGGAGCTCATCACGGGGGTTAAAAAAGACCAATCCAAGACCTCTCTAGTTCTGGGAGTCCTTGTCTTTCCAAGACCAATTTTCTGCCTTCCCCACAGGCATGACCACTGTTTTATCTTGGTGTTCATCATTCCCTTTATAGTTCCTTCATAATTTCACCGCATATGTACACACATTTATATACCTAAGCAATGCATTACTTAGTTTTGTCTGTTTTTGATCTATAGTAACAGGAATCCTGCCAGATGTGTTCTTTTATATTTTCTCTTCCACTAAATCTGAATGTTTGAGACCCATATTGATATATCAGAACTTTATCTGATTTTATTTATTTCCACCTCAGATTATATTTAATTACATGAATACATCTAAATTTATACATCTGCTCCATTATTGAAAAACGTGTGTGTGTGTGTGTGTGTGTGTGTGTGTGTGTGTTGTAAAGTATTGAATATCACAAGAAAATGATGCCGAGAACATTTTTGTATGTGGCTTAGGAGGAAAATTGCTGTGTAGACAGGTATGTGTATTCACTCTCTTTTTGGACAGTGCAACTTGCTTCTAAAATAGTTGGTCAAAGATGTACTCTGGCCAGTTTCTTTCACTCTACATCCTTGTCAACACTTGATATGATAGATGTTTTTTATTTTTGCCAAGCTGGTGGGTATGGGTTCAAATCTGATCTACTCATGGGTTGAAGTATATGGAGTTTGAGTATTTTGACAATTTTTGGTTCTTTTATGAAATCCTTATACAAGAAATGATTTTTATGTCTTTTGTCCATTGAAATGGAATTTCATTGTTTCATTGTTATCTCATAAAGGTTTTTTTAAAAATTCAAAATACCAATCCTTTGTTGATTATAAATGGTACATACATCATCTCCCCAGGGTATACGGCTTATTTTTATCCCCTTAAAGTATCTGTGATGGACTGAAGTTTATTGCTGTTGAATTCGCTGCCTTTTCTTTGGTGATCTGTACTTTTTGATTCTTCTTTAGAAATTCCTTACTACCTCAGGATCTCTCTCTCTCAATCTCTCTCTCTCTCTCTCTCTATATATATATATATATATTCCCCTACTAGGTATCAAGTTAGATTTTCCTCTGGAATTGAGAAAACACATTTTGAGTAGTATTTAAGAATAGGGATTTTAAAATCAGTCCATCTGAGCTTTGAATCACAGCTCTTATCCCTTGGTAAATTTCAGTATGTGCAAATTTCAACCTGAGCAAATTTCATCCTGGATAAGTTCTTTGACCTCTCTGTGTCTTAGTTCATCATATGTAAGGTAAGGATTATTTTATTTTATCAATTTCTTTTAGTAAGGGTAATTTGAAAAAAAAAATCCTCATATTACATTGTAGCTCTGAGTTTAAAATGAGTTAATATATACTATGTGCTAGAAATCTGACTAAAATCTTAATTATGTATGGTATAAAACAGCAGCCCAATTTTATATCTTCATATGGATAAATTAGTTGCCCTAGCACCATCTATTAAATAACCTATCTTTCCCCAGTGACTTCTAGTTCCACTGTGTCATACATCAGATACTGGTATGTGGGCCTGTGTATATTTTAAGGCTATTTTCCACTGACTTCTTTGCATACTCCTGCATAAATGATGCATTTACTTTATGAAATCTTACTTAATATAAGGAACTTTCTTCCATCTCTCTACTTTGGGGAAATCTTGCTCATCTTAGTGCTTTGCTCTTTGAAATAAGAAGGACAACCCCATTCCTTCCACCCCTCAGCTCTGGGAGCCATGGTTCCACTTTCTGTTTGTAGGAATTTGACTGCTTTATTTTTTTATTTTTATTATTATTTTAAGATTTTATTCATTTATTTGACAGACAGAGATCACAAGTAGGCAGAGAGGAGGAAGCAGGCTCCCCGCGGAGCAGAAAGCCCAGTGCAGGGCTCGATCCCAGGACCCTGGGATCATGACCTGAGCCAAAGGCAGAGGCTTTAACCTACTGAGCCACCCAGGTGCCCCTATTTTATATTATTTTCAACCCCTTTAGACATCTCATATAAGGGGACTGAGAAAATCTGGTGTGTGTGTGTGTGTATGTGACTGGCTTATTTTGCGTAACGCAATATCCTTAAGTTTCATTCATATTGTAACGTGTGACAGAATTTACTTCTTTTTAAAGAATAATGTTACATTTTCTTTACTCATTCACACCACATTCTCTCAGCCCATCCATCCATCCATGGGCTCCTGGGAATAGTGCCCTATGAACCTAGAATGCAGAAACCCCGTTCAGATCCTGATTTCAGTTTTCTGCAATACAGAAGTGGGATTACTGGATCATAGAGTATTTTTTAATTTTTGGAGGAAACTTCGCACCATGTTCCACACCAGCTTCACTGTTTCACATTCCCACCCATCTGCACTCCAATTTGTTCACGTCCCTCCACAGCCCTGCCTGCTACCAGAAGTCTTCGTGACAGGAAGGGTAGGCTGATGAGGCAACCTTGGTAGTCGTCGTCTTTGAAGAAATTGCCACAGTTTTCTATCAACCACCACCCTGATCAACGTGCATCAATACTGAAACGAAACCCTCCTCCCAGCAAAAAGATTACAGCTTGCTAAAAGCTCACATGACGGTTAGCAATTTTCAGTAAGAAAATATTTTTTAGTTTGGGTGCCTGGGGGACTCCGTTGGCAAAGCAACGGCCTTCAGCTCGGGTCATGATCCCAGAGTCCTGGGATCGAGTCCCACATGGGGCTCCCCGATCCATGAGCAGTCCGCCTCTCCCTCTGTTCTTCTCCCCTCTCATGCTTTCTCTCACTCTCACTCTCTCTCTTAAATAAATAAATAAAATCTTAACAAAACATATTTTTTAAACAAAGCTTAATTTTTATTTCTTTAGAGATAATGCTATTGCACACTCACAAGACTGCAGTGTCGTGGGATAAACACCTTTTATATGCACTGGGAAACGTGGAAAAAAATGATTTCCATAAAAAATATTAATTAATGAATTATGTGCTTTATGGTGACATTTGCATTATTGTGGTGGCCTGGAACTAAATCTGCCTTCCCTAGGGCCCTGATGGCACCACTTTCCCCCTCCTCCCTCCAGGCAGGCCCAAGAGTGGGAACAGCTCCCCCTGTTGTTAGCATCTGGGAGTCTCCCTCTGCTTTTAGCCTTGCTTTCTGCTTCCACAGCTCCAAGGAACAGAGAGCAAGCATCTATCTGATAGATTGGGCAATTCTCCTTTTGTGTATATACGAGCTAGGTATATTTTGCATATTATACAAATTGTGTGAACATCATTTCTTTCTCTCTTTAAAATTGTTTTAAAAATTGGCAGCTTTGTTTACTGTTCTACTACTCTCTGTTACCGCCAAACTGACTAAAAGTGCCTTGTAAACCGCATGGGGGAGGTCTGTTTGCTTGCCATCTCTGAAAAACTTTTATTTTCGCTACATAAAATTGAGAACTGTCTAAACATTTAGCAAACAATATCTTAAACAAAAGGAAAAAAGTTTTAAAAGTTAACAGAAAGAAAAAATTGTAACTTTAAACTCTGCTAAGATAATCAAAATTTCATGAAGTTGGAATAGGAAATTGTTGTTTTAGGGTTTTCTTTTCCCCAGTTTTTCAAATCAAAATTTATTCAGATACATATTAATTGACTTGTGCAGATGTCTAATACAAGCTTATGAGTAAGAAAACAGCACACAAAAATGTTCATGCCATAGAAAAATGTTCTTAAAAAAATGTTGATTATTTTAAATGTTTGTATCCATGCCAAATTTTGATAACTGTTAAAGTAACTGGAGATCTTTAACTTAAATCTTTAACTTAATATTTTCTAGTTCTAGAGGGTCTGGTGAAAATAATACATCTGTAAGAATTATAGGAAATGACACTTTAATGGAAAAATACTATCTGAAAACTATAATGCTAAATCTACTTGAATAAAAGCAATTGTACTATCAATTAAATAACTGTCTAACTATCTATCTAAATAATACCTAAACTAACAAGAGATAATTCAAAATAACTTTAAAGACAGAAAACATATGCAGATGTTATGCTGTGGTTGTGGGAGTTCAGGACCGGCCTGCGGTGAGCTCAGTCAAATCCACAGGGGTCTCTGATGGTGTGGCCCAGCTGCCTGGGCCCTCAAGTCCTGGCTCTTCTCCTTCCTGGGGGTGCTGATGATCCAGGGGTTCTCTCACACTACGGGGCCTCTGTGGGCAGCTGGTGGAGGAGCAGGAGTAAAAGGGCCACTTGGGAAAAGCTGGAAGTTGGACTCTGCTTTGGCCAACATTTGCCTGTTGTAATCACTTTCTTTCTTTAGCTCCTTGAGGCTTCTCTCGGTCAGCACAGCTGCCATCCAGCTTTCCTGAGCTCTCTTTGCATGGAAGAGGATCCCCTTTTGATAGTGTATGGCATTTTCCCCCAATTGTCTCCTGGTGTCTTCAGCGATCTCCTTGTAGAAGTCTTGAGTCTGAGACATGGCCTTGATGTTTCTACGTGTGCAGGAAAGATTCCACTTAATGTCTGCACACTGCTCTTCTGCCTCAGACCATTTTCTCTCAACGGGGCTGATGCATTCTTGATATAATTGAGGCAGAGTTTGAAGCTTCTGTTTCAGCTGCTGAATCTCCTCTTCAAGCTGTGAATTTTCACGCTGCCAAGAGGCCTCCTTGGCTTGAAGATCTGTTATTTGTCCCATAAGCTCCTCATTCATTTGCTTTCCTTCCTGCAATTGTCTGGCTAGTTCCTGCTTTTTTGCTTCAGCACTTTGAAGGGACATGTTGGAATCAGCATCATCAGTGACACCCTTCAGATCACCTTCTGACCCGTGGATGGGGCCATCGTCATTTTCTGTTTCCCTCTTTTCCTCAACCTCACAGTTGACATGACCCAACTGATCTCCAAGGTGTGTGGGCCTGTGGAAGGTCTTCAGCAGGTTTTCACCCACGGGTACTAACTGGCTGACTTTCTCGTTCAGGGCCTGTTGGAATCCTGCGTTTGACTGTTCAAGCCTTTCTTTCTCCTGCTCCATTTCTTGGAGTCTCTGCTTCCATCTCTCAGTTTCTTGGGCGAGCCGTTCTGGACTCTGGAGATCAGGAGGGTTTTTATTCACATCACCCAGGGTTTTCTCCCCAAGGTCTTCATTCTCTTCTGAGGCTTTGAAGATGGGTCTGTCGCCAGTCTCTTGAGATGATTTAGGAGGCTGGCCCTTCAGTAACTTTTTCAGAAAGTCAAGAGTATTCTGAAGAGACAGGCTACAGTGGTTTGTATTTATTGCTGATAAGCAGGAGCATTTTAAGTTGGGAAGACTGGCCTCCGCCCCGGGCAGACCTCGGGCATCATCAGCTTGTGTCAGCGGTTCCATATTCTTACTGCCTTTTCCACAGACTTCAGCGTGGGTGAAACACCTTTTGCCTGACACCTTCACACTTCTCTAAAATGTGTTGTTTCTTCACTGGTAAAACCAGTATCACAGTTTATACCGGGATTTCCCAGGGAAATCCCCGGAGACCTGAAACGTGTCTCCAGCTTTCAGAAATCACCAGTGGAGGACCGTACAGGTGGTCTAGGACCAAGTGGAAAGTGGATCTATGGTAGGCAGGAGGCCATCCAGGGCTGTGGAGAGCTCCCCAGCTCTGCCTCCAAAGGCCAGTGTTCTCTGGGTCTCAACTGAAGGCTCAGAACCTTGGGGGGTGCTCTACCTCTAAGGTAAACAGTTGCCTGACAACCAGAGCACAGCAGTTGCATTGGGGGATGGGGAGGCCAGCCAGCTTCTAGGAGACAGTTGCTCTAACTTTGCCCTGAAATAAAAAGTGATCTCACTTCTACAGGCATGGGGGGAGGTGGAAAGACTGATGGTAGCCAGGTGTCCAGCCACTGAAGTCTCACATGACCCTACTGAAAAACTACGGGTCAAAGTAGGGCCAGACCTTGACCATTCTCTCAGGACCCCCACCTGTAAGTGAGGCTCATTCTCCTGATTTAAAGCTTCCTTCTGCTTCAGAGAAGCTTGGCACTGTCCTCCAAGGTCTCAGGGATCTGTCTCCTTTGAGGTCCCCTCAGCCACTCTGGGTAGGCAGCTTCCCAGGAGTGAAAGGGTCTCCCCAAAGGTATTAATTAAGACAATGGATTCTAGTTCTAGCAAGTCAGAAGAAATCAGCTGGAGCTGGCAGAGTCTCATGAATTCATGAATTTTCTGTGGAGCCAGCATGTCCAAGAATATTTGGAAGGGATTAACTCTGTTCTAGGGGTGACTGCAGTGGTCCATGTGGTTCTCCATCTTTAGCCCATCACCCCCAAGATGGCCCCCAGGAGGGTCCCTGGTCCACAAAGTCATTTCCAGAAGCGGACCTGTGGGGAGAGGGCAGGTCCTTTTTTGGGCTCACCTTTTATTTCATTAAACCCTGTCTCACTCCCCAGGCATCTCTCTGGCAGACACAGCTCAGAACCCGTGAGCTAAAATGTTCATTCATAGAAAGGGTCAATAATCATGGTGACTAACATAACACAATAAAAAAAGAAGAAATGAAAGGTTAATAAAACTGACATAATCTCAGTGATCAAGGAAAAAAAAGACACGAAGTAACAATATAAGGAATGGAAGACAAAATATAAAAGAGAATATGAGCAATATGAAGAAAATTAGAGCATATGAACATTGAATATCAATAATATTAACAATTTAAATAAAATAGAGAATTTCTTGAAAAACCCAACTTACCCAACTGGCAGAAAAAGTAGAAGAGTAGGAATCATTCTATCTCTTACAGAAATTAAATATTTACTTTAAAAAACTCTCACACAGTAAACTCCAAGTACAAACAGATTTACTGGTAAACTTTTCCAAGTATTCAAAGAAGAACTATATTACTATTACACAAACTTCTCCAGAGAACAAGAAACAACACTTCCCAACTCATTTTATAAGGCCAGCATAACTTGTCATAACCTAAGAATGACATTACAAGAAAAAAAAATTTCAGACTAAACTCACACACACACACACATACTCGCAAAAATAAACAATGGGGTAAGAACAATCAAATCAAGTGATATATATAAAGGTGTATTTCAAGAAATACATTTTTAAAGCATTCAAATGCTTTAACATTTGAAAATCAACCAACATAGGATACTACATTAAAGAAAAAAGGGGAGAAAAATACCATAGAATCATCTACATAAACTCAGAAAAAGCTTTTGATAAAATTCAGTACTGATTCAGGATAAAAACAGTGGCATTAAAAATAGCAGAAAACTTTTCTATTCCGATAAAAGGGATCTTTTAGAAAAACTCTCAGTAAATACCATAATCAATGATCACATATTGAATGTTTTTTCCTAAAGTTGAGAATGAGACAAAGGATGCCCACTACCTTCACATTTATTCATTATTCCAGAGGTCCTAGCTAGTACAATGAAACAAGATAATGTAATGAAGGATTTCAAAAAGAGTAAATCACTGTTCACAGACAACACACCTGTTTACATAGGAAATCCAAAATAATGTGAAAATTATACTATTAGAAATAAGTAAATTTTGAAAGTGAATTTTGCAAGATTGCTATACACAAAGTCAAAATTAAAAAAATAAACTAAGCTTTTATAGGCTTAGCAACAAGCATCGAGAAAAATGAAATGTGGGGAAAAACATAATGACACTAAAAAAAATGCAATACCTAAAAATAAACAAAATAAAAAATGTTTAGGCCTGTACATTAATGAAAAACAAATGTAAGGTAACCATATCTATTTATGGATTACAAGACTTAATACTGTAAAGATTTCAGTTCTCCTAAATCAATCCATACATCTGAATTCCAGTAAGTTCATTTTGTTGATTCTCTTAATGAATATATTTTTTTAAAGATTTTATTTATTTATTTGACAGAGAGAGATCACAAGTAGGCAGAGAGGCAGGCAGAGAGAGAGAGAGAAGGAAGCAGGCTTCCTCCTGAGCAGAGAGCCCGATGCGGGACTTGATCCCAGGATCCTGAGATCATGACCTGAGCCGAAGGCAGCGGCCTAACCCACTGAGCCACCCAGGCGCCCATCTCCTAAGTGAATATTGACACTTGGTTTCACTTGGAAAGAAAAATGACAAGAACAACCACTCAGTCATGCAAAATACCATGGTAGAGAATTTCTACTACCAAATATTAAACTACAGTAATTAAAATAGTACAGAATTGAGCAAGGATATAAAATACACAAATGGAACAAAACAGAGTTCAGAAACAGCCCCACATGTGTATGATTCCTTGATTCACAGCAAAGGCAATCCCTGTCATGCAATGGAATAAGGATGGTTCTTAAAACAAACTGTACTGGGTGAACTGAGTATTTATCAGGAAAACAAATCTTAACCCCAACACCTCAAATCATACACAAAACTAAATTCAAAATGGATAACAGATCTAAAACATGAAAGGTAAAAAGCAGAAGAAAGCATAAAAACAATCTTTATGGACTTATGATAGGAAAGTATTTCTCCAACACAACACAGAGCATTAGCCATAAAGGAAAAAAAAGAAGAGAAACTGGACAACATTAAAAAAAAAAAAAAGGATTGAAAAAGTGAAAAGGCAAGCCATGATATGAGGGAAGTTATTTGAAATGCACACAATGAACAAAACACTCAGAATATATTATATACAGAATGTATACTAATAATTACTAAGAAAAAAGCAGTCAAGGAGACTGCCTAAGAAAAGGTAGTCAGGTACGACTTAACAGGTAAGTCATAAAAGAAGGTATCTAAAGGGCCAAGAAAAATATGAAAAGGTGATCAACTTCATCAAACATCACAGAAACTTAAAATTAAAATGTTACTTTTGCTCACCCACCAGAACAGCTAAAATGAAAGGGATAAAAACTAGTAATGGTGAATATTTAGAGCAGCTGAGCAGCTGGAAATTTCACACCCTGTTAGCAGAGCAAAAATTATAAATCAGTACAACCACTTTAGAAAACTATTGTTATTAAAGCTATCACAGGCATATTCTCTGACTTAGCAACTGTACCCCTCGGTATATACCCAAGCATTCATAGGTACCAAAGACACACATGGGAGTATTCAAAATAGCACTCTTTATAATAGTCTCAAAGTAGAAAACAACCCAAAATTCTATTTACAGTAGAAAAAATAAGTGTACACATTGTGTTCTATCCACTCAATGGGATATCATACATCAATGAAAACATATATGAATATGTAGATTTATAAAATACATCTACATATATACCCACATGCAACACTAACATTAATTTCACAAACATAATGTTGCCCAAACGAACACATGCTGTTCACATAAATTCAAAACCAGGGGTAATTAACTTATGTGTTAGAAAGTTCAGTTAATGACTTTCCTTCCCTGGGGCAGGGAGATAATCCCTGGGAGACAAGACAGAGAGTTTCTGGGGTGGTGCACTGGGATATGCTGGTTACGTGGCCATGTACATTTTGCAATAACTCTCTTAGCCACACTTAGGATTTGTGTGCTTTTCTTTTATGTTATACTTTAATACAAAGTTTACTTTTTAAATAGAAACACATTATGCCAAGAAGGACCAACACAAGGTTTCACCAGAAGCTCCCAAATGGAAGTCAAGTGAAAGCTTCCAAGTAGAAGTGAAGTGAGGTGAAGCAGCTCTTAAGTGCATGGTAGTGTCAACCCCACGAGTTTTAACTCACTGTTCTAATGACTTGAAGTGTGATTTTATCTTAGGTAAACTCAACATATTAGTTATTAATTCAGGCTAATTCTAGTTGCTGAGTATAGTGGCAAGCTTCATCTTTTAATAATATCATTTCCTTAGGTTAAAAAGCTCCATTACACAGTCACTTACATATGCCTAGCTCCTTTTTCTCTCTAAAGATGGGACGTCTTTTCCACTGGTAGATCCAGTGTATCTATGCTGAATTTAAACATGACTCTCTATGGGATAATGAGA
The DNA here is from genome assembly GCF_011764305.1 of Mustela putorius furo. NCBI lineage: Eukaryota > Metazoa > Chordata > Mammalia > Carnivora > Mustelidae > Mustela > Mustela putorius. Next base: position 367,360 of record NW_025422115.1, on the reverse strand, counting down.
GTTCAGGGAATGTTATGTCTTTTGCCAGTTCTCTGCTTTTATGTTATTCCCCGAATAAACCCTATTTTACATTAATATTGCATGTGTTCATGAAGCAGGTCCCCCATGTTCCCTCTATGTGACACAGTCCTCAGATTTATGAAGGGACATTTACTTGCAAGCTTGCTTAGAATCATGATGGAATAGTTATTTTATCACTCTCCCCTGTTTTATCAACCTTCATAAAGGATCATACTGTGTGAGCCTTACATTTTATCAGAAGAATTTTCACGAGATGAAACAGGAGTTCTCTTCATTTAGGTCCAGTGACAACTCTAATCACTTCCACTAACTTCTCTATCAGCTATTCAGCTGAGTTTTGTCTCCAATTATATCCATATTACCAGATGAATTACTACTCAGACTTTGCAGATTTTATCTTTAGTGCTGTTCTGTTCCTGGTAAGCTTCCAGAAACCAGCTTTTCTGGAAACTTCTCCTGAGAGGCAAACTTTCCAGAGCAGAATCTACCCCTCCTGCATATGCTGTGACTACTAGATTATTTACAATATTCTATGAAACTATTTTTCCTTCTTTCCTGTAAGCCAAGAGCATGGCAAACTTCTTCTTAAAAGGCCAGGAGTAAAGATTTTAGGCCTATGGGCAACTGCACAATTATGCTGTTACAATGTGAAATCAGGCACAGACAATATGTAAACAAATGCACATGGCAGTTTTCTAACAATGATTTGTTTGTCAAAAGAGCCAGCATGCCCATGAACCACAGTTTGCCAATCCCTGCTCTAAACTCTTACAATTTCTGGTCTTCATATATCAGTATTATAATTGTCTTGAACTTATAAGGGTTTATTGACACTGGTGCTAAAAATTAAGTTCAATATATTTTATCAATTAAAACTGAGATCAATATAGTAACTGTTCTGGGAATATTTGTGATAATATGAGTTATAAAAAAATTCTCTTTATTTGTTGGTTAACCAGAAAATTTAAGTGACTAAAGCACATTCACTGATAACCATAGTTAACTTAGGTATTCCCTAATTATGAAAATAGAGGTGATAATTTATAATAATAATTAACCTATTAAAAACAAACATAATCAAATGAACAAAAGACTAAGTATATTACAATAAATCTACACAATGGACAGTAATGGTGGGACTACTGTGATCTCTTCTTTTCCCCTATATTTTCTAGAAACAACATCTATGATTTTTGTAATAAGAAAAAGTTTCTTTAAAGCACATGATGACAAGGTAAAAGTGTTTAAATTTTTTACTTAGTTTGAAAACAAAAATAGACTTGGAATTAAATTTAAGGAAAATTCAACCATTCTATCCTATGCTCCTGTTTTAAAAAAATATTTACATCAAGAATAAATAAGTTAAAATTTTCATTTACCTGTTGGTTCCTTTCATCCATTATGCGTGTGATTTGAATTTTCTTCTGCCCCATTTTCAATCACCTTTCCTTCCTTATATTCCAAACATTTAATTCAAAATGTATTTTCTTCAACACCCTAATGCATCGTACACAGCTTCTATTATTTCAGCTTCTGGTGCAAGGGCTACAGCTGAAATTTTCTATAAGATCTAAAAGAAAACACAAATTGGAAAATTTAAGTTCTATAAGTTTGTATATCATGGAACTGTTATACAAATTTCAAACTTACCTCTACGCTGCACATAGGCACATATTAGTTGAAATTCCTGGTTACATATTGGTAGTTAAGTAGAAGCTTTGTTAACTTCACCCCTAAGAAATCCCTTGAATCTTTTTGTGCCTCTAGCTCTGGCTGAAAATAAGCTTTGAGTTTTTCTCAATGCATATAGTAAAAGCAACAAGAGCCAATACTTATTGGGATTTTTCTATGTGCCAAGAATTTTTCCATGTACCTTATATATCTTAACTCATTCAATCCAAACAGCAATCTTTTTGGTTATAATTATCGTCACCATTTTATAAATAAGGATACTGAGGCAGAGAGATCCTAAATAAATATGTCCAAGGTAACACACATACCCCAGTGCACCACCCCCCAGGGCAGGGCTTGGAATATGAACTCAGGGACTCTGGCTCCAGAATTTCTCTGCTTGGAAAATATCCTTGGAAATATCCTTGGAAAGTTTCTGATGTCCTCCATGTCAAAGGATGAACTAATAATCTGGGTAGCCCCAATCTGCCCTTACAAATGATTCTTGCAAACTGCCCTAGCTACCACCCAAATTACTGTCAATCCATAAAGGCACCATATGATTTCATAATAATGTCCACTTAATAAATGAAATATTGTTCCTTTTAGCCATTTAATAAAATTCTCCTAATTTATCAAGATTCAGTTCCCCCGGATAGAGTAAACCATAGCACCTTATACTCTGTGGCTATTTGTATAATAAATTCTAAGTCCGTATTCCTGAGACCATGAATCCTTCAAGACCAGGATTTTTTTTTTTATTATTCCATTTTCCCTGTAATTCAATGACTGGCAATGATATCATCTGTCATGTTCCGAATGACAGTTGTGTCAAAGACCTAGTGTTTTCAAAACTTACATAATAAAATATTTACAAGGGAATAAAAGACAAATACTAAAATACAATAATAAATTCTCAGGGTAATTTTATTCAAGTATTTCTAATATTGTGCATATACAGCCATAAAACTTTAAAAGTACTGTGCAAATCCATGTTTGATTAAATCTGGCTTTTGCTCAAAAGCAGTGAATTTTTCATTTCTTAACACTACCATCATAACTATAAGCATGGCATGTCTTACGTATCTTCCCTTGTATTCTTTCATTTCTTCATTCATACAAACATTAAGTGAGCATCTATTAACAATTGATAACCTATTAACTGATCACCAACTTGCAAAAGTATTGTACTTCTAAACACTGAAGTAGGCACATAGAGTAAAATATTTAAAAAGAAAAAAGGCATGATTTCTGATCTCACTGAGTTCATAGTTTAGAGGGGAAAACAGACATTAATCAAACTACCATATAAATGAGTCCAGAAATTAAAATTAGGATGTTAGTTTATTTGACCTAAATTCACAAGTTAGGTAAGGCTTCCTTTGGAATGTGCCTCAAACCTGAGTATGAAGGTATACATTCTAAGCAGAGAGAATACCATGTGCATGGAAACAGGAAACATTAGAAAAACTGAAGGATGGCTAGTCAACTGGTGGGAACCAAACAAACAACTGTGCTGTAGAATGTTTTTGCTTCCTCATGAGACTGCAATATAAACCAATAAAAGTCAGTTTATTCAAATCATGTTCCTTAACAGATCACACTGCATTCAATTCCCATTATAAAAATTTGAACTGTAGTAGACAAGATAAATATTCGTGCATTTCAATTCTAATGCCTCTAATGCCTCTAAGGTGTATGTACTCTACTCTCTTTTAGAATCTGAAAAATTCTGAATTCTATTAGACCATATCTAAGCATTTTGCTTTTGACAATAGTTGAATAGGTTACTTCAACCTTCTCTCTTAAGATTTATTTATTTCAGAGGGAGGGTGAGAGAACATAAGCAAGCACAAATGGTGGGGGGGTGAGGGGACAGAGGTAGAAAATCTTCAAGGAGACTCCGAACTGAGCGCGAAGCCTGACAGAGCGCTCAATCCCACAAACAATGAGATCACAACCTGAGCCAAAAGTAAGTCAGATGCTTAACTGACTAAGTCACCCAGGAGCCCCAAACCAACCTTCTAATAATGAGAAAACAACAAGAAAAGTAGTCTATTCAAAACCACTGGAGAACTTCCAAGACAGAATTGAAGGGCTGAGATCTGGAAGAAATGGATGAGATCGCACTTCAGATTCATTCTCCCCCTAGTCATTAGTAGATTCTTAAAATATTGCCTGTGCCCCATGTCAGGTTCCCTGCTCAGCAGGGAGTCTGCTTCTCCCTCTTCCTCTCCATGTACCCCCCACCCACTCGTGCTCTCTCTCTCACTTTTTCTCAAATAAATAAGAGTGTGTGTGTGTGTGTGTGTGTGTGTGTGTGTGTGTTTATTTTTAGACCCAAAAACGCTGGCTGAGAGGCTGAGAAGCTAAACAGAGCTTTCAACAGATCTTCAGTAGGACACAAAAATAGATGCAAGGTCTGCCAAGGAATAGCCCAGCCCCAGTAAACACACCGGGAGTAGGGAGGGAATCCAAAAGACTATACCCTAGGTATAAACGTAAACTAGAAATGGACCAGACCAACAAGGAGGAAATTATAGCTTCATATCATCTCAATCCCTGATTAGGTTAAGGAATCTGGGCTACCTAGTGTCATTAGCCTAGCTGCAGGCCAATAAAAACTTCTGTAAAGATTTTAGCAAAAGTATATCTTACCAGCAAAACTTAACATCATCTAGAAATTTAAATGATCTTATCATTCTTATACAAAATGTCTAAAAATAAAAAATAACCAGTCAAGACCTGACTTGAAAACTAAGATTTTAAAATGGCAAGAAATCAGACCTATAGTAGATCCAAGTAATGGTGTTATCAGAAAAGAACTTTAAAATATGTTAATGTGTTCAAAGAATTAATAACGACTATTAGCAGATAATGCTAAAAGTATGGAAAACAACTGAAAATTCAATTCTGGAAACAGAAAATAAAAAAATAAATCATAATAGGTTAGAATACAGCTGAACAATCAATGATCCACAAGCTAAGAAAGAGGAAAATACTTATACTCATGCCCAAGAAGACATAAATTGGGAAATACAGAAAAGAGTGTGAAAAACTTATGACACATGGATCCAAAATGCATGTAACTGCAGTCCTTGAAAGAAAAGAGAGAAATATTTAAAGACATATAGTTGAAAACTTTTTAAAAACTTACCAGTGACATTATGCCATAGAACCAAGATCTACAAACTCCCAAGCAAAACAAATACAAAGAAAACCACAACAAAAAACATATCAAAGTAAAAAGGGTGGATGGAGGGAAAGAGAGAGACACACACAAAGAGATACAGCCACAGACAGAGAGATCTTAAAAGTAGTCAAAAAAGGAAAGATTTACAGTGGACTTTTTCACAATAGTAATGGAAGTCAGAAGACTTGGAATGAGATTCTCAAAGTGCCAAGAGTGGGATAAATGCCAAACTAGAATAGTCTATCTGGCAAGTAATACTCCTGAAGGGGGGTGGGGAGGCAAAACACAGATATCTGTAATCGAATAGAAACAAAGAATTTAACACCAAAAACAATGAAGGGACTTCTTCAAGTAGAAAGAAAAAAGGATGTTTTCTTTGCAGCAATGTCTGTTCATGTCTTCTGCCCATTTCTTGATTGGATTATTTGTTTTTAGGGTGTTGAGTTTGCTAAGTTCTTTATAGATTTTGGACACCAGCCCTTTATCTGATATGTCATTTGCAAATATCTTCTCCCGTTCTGTCAGTTGTCTTTTGGTTTTGTTAACTGTTTCCTTTGCTGTATAAAAGCTTTGGATCTTGATAAAATCCCAATAGTTCATTTTTGCCCTTGCTTCCCTTGCCTTTGGCAATGGAAGTTGTTGCTGCGGCTGAGGTCGAAGAGGTTGCTGCCTGTGTTCTCCTCAAGGATTTTGATGGATTCCTTTCTCACATTGAGGTCCTTCACCTATTTGGAGTCTATTTTCGTGTGTGGTGTAAGGAAATGGTCCAATTTCATTTTTATGCATGTGGCTGTCCAATTTTCCCAACACCATTTATTGAAGAGGCTGTCTTTTTTCCATTGGACATTCTTTCCTGCTCTGTCAAAGATTAGTTGACCATAGAGTTGAGGGTCTATTTCTGGGCTTTCTATTCTATTCCATTGATCTATGTGTGTGTTTTTGTGCCAGTACCATGCTGTCTTGATGATGACAGCATTGTAATAGAGTTTGAAGTCCGGAATTGTGATGCCACCAACTCTGGCTTTCTTTTTCAATATTCCTTTGTGTATTGGAGGTCTTTTCTTGTTCCATGTAAATTATAGGATTCTTTGTTCCATTTCTTTGAAAAAGATGGATGGTACTTTGATAGGAATTGCATTAAATGTGTAGATTGCTTTAGGTAGAATAGACATTTTCACAATATTTATTTTTCCAATCCAGGAGCATGGAACATTTCTGCAAAGAAGACATCCAGATGGCCAACAGACACATGAAAAAGTGCTCCATATCACTCAGCATCAGGGAAATACAAATCAAAACCACAATGAGATATCACCTCACACCAGTCAGAATGGCTAATATTAACAAGTCAGGAAATGACAGATGCTTGAGAGGATGCGGAGAAAGGGGAAACCCTCCTACACTGTTGGTGGGAATGCAAGCTGGTGCAACCACTCTGGAAAATAGCATGGAGGTTCCTCAAAATGTTGAAAATAGAACTACCCTATGACCCAGCAATAGCACTACTGGGTATTTACCCTAAAGATACAAACCTAGTGATCTAAAGGGGCACGTGCACCTGAATGTTTATAGCAGCAATGTCTATAATAGCCAAACTATGGAAAGAACCTAAATGTCCATCAATAGATGAATGGATAAAGAAGATATGGTATATATACACAATGGAATACTATGCAGCCATCAAAAGAAATGTAATCTTGCCACTTGCAACGACGTGAATGGAACTAGAGGGTATCATGCTTAGCAAAATAAGTTAAGCGGAGAAAGACAACTATAATACGGTCTCCCTGATATGAGGAAGTGGAGATGCAACATGGGGGTTAAGGGGGTAGGAGAAGAATAAATGAAACAAGATGGGACTGGGAGGGAGACAAACCATAAGTGACTCTTAATCTCACAAAACAAACTGAGGGTTGCTAGGGAGAGGGGGGGTGGGAGAAGGAAGGTGAGGTTATAGACACTGGGGAGGGTATGTGCTTTGATGAGTGCTGTGAAGTGTGTAAACCTGGCGATTCACAGACCTGTACCCCTGGGGATAAAAATATATTCTATGTTTATAAAAAATTTAAATAAAAAAAAGAAATAAAGAAAAAAGGATACCAGACACAGCTTGGATATTGCACCAAAAAGTACGTACATAAACAAACAAATAAGAATAAGGAACAGGGTAAATATGTAACTCTAAGTAAATATAGACTAAAGAAGATAATAATACACTGTAGAATTTAAAATATTAATAATACACAACAACAGTACAGTACAGGAGTAAATAAAGTTAAGGTGTTCTAAAACTCTTTCATTTAATGGGAAATAAAAAAAGTACTTTTTACCTTTTTGGACTTGAGTCAAAGATGCATGTAAGAGCAGTAAAAGTACAGAAAGCTAACAAGCTAATGGAAGACTACAAAAGTACATCTGAAATATGAGATAGAATGGAAGTAAAAGCATGGAGAACACAGTGTAGAACACAAATCAAAAATAAAGATCTGTAGCTATACTTTATCACAGTACATTTTTTTATTTTTTTGAAGATTTTATTTATTTGACAGAGAGAGACACCGTGAGAGAGGAACACAAGCAGGGGGAGTGGGAGAGAGAGAAGCATGCTTCCCACGAAAAAGGGACACAGTAAAAGCTCAATTCACTGGAGAAAGAGCTAGCAATTCTAAATCTGAATATATCTAATAACACTTAAAGTCAGGAATCTGTTCCTTAAAATCAGATATCCTGTACAAAATCCTAACTAGGACTTTATTTTCCATGTTTTTAAATAGGAAAAATTATATTACATATAAACTCATAATCCCCAATCATTTCTCTTTTAATACTTAACTGAAATATAGAAAATGTCCATTTATAATAGAAAATTATCATGGTTAGGATGTAAAATACTACATGACTCCAGATGCAATAGTTTTCTCACTGGCTTTATTTCCTTTTCCATGATTTAACACTTTCTGTGTTAAACACTTTTTGTGCTTTCTACAAAACTAAGCAAAATTAAGGGACAAATACAAAAGCAATTAGAAACTTATGCAAGACAAACACATACAGCAGATAACAGCTCAAAGGCTTATAATATGGAAACCTCTTTCTTTTTGCCAGTAGCAACAGAGACGCACATTCCCTCTGTTGAAAGAACATGACTCAAAAATGTCTACATGTGATTCTAATGTTCTACAAATTGATTTGAAATTTAATTTGTGACTTTGCCCACATATCAGTTTGTTAAAATATTGTACTGAACTGTGCAGATGGAAAAACACTTTTGTTTTCAAAATTTATTTGAGAGAGAAAGCAGGGTTGAGAGAAGGCAGAGGCAGAAGGAATCTCAACCAGACCCTGCTGAGCACAGAGCCTGATGTCGGGCTCAATCTCACCACCCTGAGATCATGACCTGAGCAAAAATCAAGAGTCAGACACTTAACGACTGAGCCACCAAGGCGTCCCCAAAACATACTTTCTCCAAATAAACTTCAGTCAGTACCAAGGGAACTAGTAAGTAAGACGACAAATCTAGCAAGTTGATTTTAACAAAGCTTTCTCAGAAACTAATGGAACAAGCACACCAAAACAAGGAATAGATTAGAAGAAACAAAAAGATTTGAATTTTACAATTACCAGCCTGACATACAGAACAGTATACCTAACAAGAGCAGAAGACACATTCCTTGTAAGTGAATAAAAACATTTGCCAAAAGTGACCACATGCTGGATCATAAACTGCTAACAAATTCCAAAGGACAGACATGTTTCTCTGACCTCCAATGAATTAAGCTATGAAGTAACAACAATATGATTAGAAATGCTTATAGAGTGAAATGAAGCAATAAACTTCTTTTTTTTTTTAAAGATTTTATTTATTTATTTGACAGAGAGAAATCACAAGTAGTCGGTGAGGCAGGCAGAGAGAGAGAGAGGGAAGCAGGCTCCCCACTGAGCAGAGAGCCCAACGCGGGACTCGATCCCAGGACCCCGAGATCATGTCCAGGGCCGAAGGCAGTGGCTCAACCCACTGAGCCACCCAGGTGCCCCAAGCAATAAACTTCTAAACAACTCATGGGTCAAAGAAGAAATCACAGCCACAATCAGAAAAGAATTGAACACTATTAAATTCACATAACATCAAAAGTTATGGGATGCAGGTAACACCATGCTTAAGAGGGAAATTTATAGCTTTAGAACACATATATGGAGGAAAGGCCAAAAACCAATGTTCTAAGCAACCATCTGAAAGTGTTATAAAAAGAACGAATTAAACCCAAGACACTACAGATGAAGAAATAAAAGAGCATACCATAATGAAATAAAAAATATACAACAGAGATCAACAAAACTAAAAGTTAGTTCTTTGGAGAAAATAATAAAACTGGCAAGTTCCTGGAAAAAATAATAGAGGGGCTGAAAATAAAACAAATATCTGTCCCAAAAGGTTTTAGATTAAAAAATATGAACCTGTTTTTTATAACATGTGCTGCATTTACCACATGAAGATTAATACAAATAACCAACAAAAATCTGAAAGCAAATTATATCAAACTAAACTCATTAAGTATAACTCTTTAACTACTACTTCCCATATTTCTGGCTCAAATGCTCTAGTAACATAATTTTAACACTCTTTAGATCCCATTAGGTGCTATAATTTAATTATACCTACCACCTTTTCACTGTTCCTCAGCCAGTTTATGTCTCTTTATCTAATTAAATTTTCATGCACCCTCACTCCCTCGGCTCTTGCTCTCCCTCTTCTCTCCTCCCTCCAGTCATTTCCTGGGAAAGAACCCGCTCTTGACTACCTGCTTACTTCCATGTAGCTGAATAGGCTGAGAATAAACAACCGTACTAACCAGGCTAATTAATCTTTCCTTAAGTTTAGTAATTTTCCATTTCCCAGTGATGTGCTTGATTATTTGATGCCCTATTCTAACACTCTAACACTCATCACTCATCCTCACTTTCAGTTGATGACTTTGCTACCTATTCTACTTATGGAAAAAACAGTAATCAGAAGAGAATTTCCTCAAGTTCCTGCCATCATATCTATCAATCCATCAGCATCTGTCCCACTATACATGCCTTCTTTCCTCTTTAGGTCTTGGCTACAGCAATTCCTCCTTTCTTTCCTTCAAAGTGAAAATTTTCTTCTATACTGAAGCAAGCACTCCCACTGGCAAAAAATTAAATAAAAGATGCTATTATCTCAGTTATCCAAAACAAAACACAGAAAAGAAAAAATGTCTCGATCCTGAAACTTAAAATATACTACAAGAAAAATCCGTCTTTGCAGATTCTGAGAAGTTTCAATTTCATAAAGATGTCATTCTCCCCCAAATTAATCTAGAGATTCAATGCAATCCTAATCAAAATACCAGATTTACTTTTATTACATGCAGAAACTAACAAGATTATTTTAAAATCCATTTGCAAATATAAAGAATAGTCAAAATTACCTTGAAGAAAAGACTCATACAGTTATTTAATAGACATATTATAAAACTAATAGTAATTGAGATGGTATGATTTTTGCAGCTCTGTGTTTTGCATGTTGAAAGGACTGTACACCATGACAAAGTGGGACTTATTCCTGGAATGTAAGGATGATTCAACACAATAATAAAATTAATCAATGTGATAAACCACATTAAGAGAATGAAGGAAAAAAACCACATGACCCTCTAAACTGATGCAAAAGCAGCATGTGACAAAGGACAATATTCTTTCAAGATAAAAAAAAAAAAAATCAACCCGAAATAGAAGGAAACTACCTCAACAAAATAAAAATCATATAGGAAAACCCCACAGCTCACAGCATGTTCAAGTGGTGAAAGACTAAAAGCTTTTCCTCTAAGATCTGGAATAAGACTAGAATGATTGATTTCACCCCATAAATTCAACAGTGGAAGTTCTAGTCAAAGCAATTAAGCAAGAAAAATGAATAAAAGGTATCCAAAGTGGAACGGAAAAAGTGTAAGTACCTCTGTTTGCAGATGATGTGATCTTATACATAGAATCCACTAAAAAGATTCCACAGAAACCTGTTGAACTAATAAATTCATCAAAATAGTAGGATACAAATGAACACAATAAAATCAGTTGCATTTCTACACTAACAATAAACAGTTTGAAAGAAGAAAATAATTCCATTTGCCATAGCATCAAACATTTTTTTTAAATATTTTAGAGAGCGTGTGTGTGTGCAAGAGTGGGGAGGAACAGAGGGAAGGGAAGAGAATCCTCAAGCATGCTCCCCACACAGCACAGAGCCCAATGTGGGGCTCAATCTCAGGATCATAATCTGAGCCAAAATCAAGATGCAAGAGCCAAAGCCAAAATTTGGCTTAACTGACTTGAGCCACCTTAGGCGCCTCTACAATAGCATCAAATTTTTTAAATGCTCAGGAATTAACTTAGTCAATGTGAAAAACTTGCCCACTGAAAACTCAACAACACAGATAAAAGAAAGTAAAGAATACAGAATAAATAAAAAGACACCCTATGTTCACAGACTGTAAGACTTATTGCTGTTAACATACCAATATTACCCAAAGTGAACCACAAATTCAATGCAATCCCTATCAAGATCCCCAATTTTGAAAAGCCACCCTAAATTAATATTGAATCTCAAAGATCTCCAAATATCCAAAACAATTTTGAAAAAGAACAAATTTGGAGGACACACACTCCCTAATGTTGAAATTTTCTATAAAACTATAGTAATCAATACAATATGGCATTGGCATAAAGACAGACACATAGATCAATAGAACAGACTAAAGAGCACAGACAAATCCAGGAATACATGACCAAATGTCAAAAAGTGTCCATGGACACTATCAACAGAGTAAATGAGCAACCCACCAAATAGAAGAAAATAATTCTATATCATATTATCTGAGATTAATATCCAGAGAAAAGAACCCCTAAAACTCAAAACCAAAAACAGGCAGAAGACTTGAACAGACATTTCTCCAAAGATGATATACAAATAGTCAATAAGCAAGTGAAATGATACTCAACATCACTAATCATTAGGCAAATGCAAATCAAAACCACAATGACATACCACTTCACACAATTTGGACAACTATCATTAAAACCAGCGAAAACAAACAAACAAAAAAGTCATATTGTGAATGGGGGTAAATGTGAAACCTTGTGCGTTGCTTGGGGGAATGTAAAATGGTACTGTTGCTGTGAAAAACAGTATGCTGGTTACTCAAAAGATTAAACAGCAAATAATCATTTGATCCAAAAATTCCACTTCTAGGTCTATATACAAGAGAACCGTAACCAGGGACTTGAATAATATTTTTGTACATCTATGTTCATAGGAGCGTTATCCACACTTAAAAGGTAGAAAAATCCCAATGTCATTGGCAGATGAACAGAAAAACAAAACGTGTTATCTACATACAATGGAGTATTTTTCAGCTTTACAGAAAATCCTATCACTTAGGGTACCTGAGTAACTCTGCCAGTTAAGCATCTCCCTTCAGCTCAGGGTGTGATCTCAGTGTCCTGTCAGGCCTCCTGCTCAGTGGACAGCCTGCTTCCCCCTCCCTCTGCCCCCTGTACCACTCATGAGTGCATGCACACATGTGCTCTTCTCAATCAACAAATAAAATCTTTTTTTTTTTAAGATTTTATTTATTTATTTGACACAGAGAGATCACAAGTAGGCAGAGAGGCAGGCAGAGAGGAGGAAGCAGGCTTCCTGTCCAGCAGAGAGCCCGATGTGGGGCTCGATCCCAGTACCCTGGGATCATGACCCGCACCGAAAGCAGAGGCTTAACCCACTGAGCCACCCAGGTGCCCCATCAATCAACAAATAAAACCTTAAAAAAAAAAAGATACCTTCACTGATAAAACTGTTATAAAAAAAAGAATCCTAACACTTGTTATAACATGAATAAACCTTAAAAATATATGATAAGAGAAAGAGGTCAAAAAAGACACATATTAGATAATTCCATTTATGTAAGGTACAAAGAGTAGTCAAAATTCATAGAGAAAGTAAAATAGTTCCCAGGGATGACAGAGACGGACAAATGGAAAATTATTGCTTAATGAGTGCACAGTTTTAAAATGGGATGATGAAAAAGTTCTGGAGATGGTGGTGATTATTGCACAGCGACAGAAGTTTGCTTAATACCACCATACTATACATTTAAAAATGATTAAAATGATAAATACTGTGTTATATACATTCTACCACACTTTCAAAAAATATAAATGCTAAACAAAAGTATGTACACACCTTTAAAACAACTGCAGGATTATGATTTTATTAAATTAAGATAACCACTAACATATTAGGTCAACAGAGTGCTAATTCTTCTATATGATAAAACTAAAGGAATTGTAAGAAATGGAAACATTTAAAACTAACCTTTGAGACTAATAGTTATCTTTAGCAAACACAGATGGCATTTTCCCCACAAAGTAATATATCTTATCCTTCGGGGAGAGGGGAAGGAATCTCACTAACTCCAAGGCCTATATCTGTGTTCAGGCAACATTAAAGTCAAAAATCAGTTTAAACTGAACTCTCAGTTAACTGAAATTCTTTTTAGTGGGTCATTTTCATAAAATCAGAAACTACATTTTTAGAAAGACTTCCAATATGGGTTCTGCTGTCTTAATTTAAGAAATACCAGGGCACCTGTGGTTCAGTCAGTAGAGCTTGTGACTCTAGATCTCAGGTTATGAGTTCAATCCCCACGATATGGGGTACAGTTCACTTAATTTAAAAAAAAAAAAAAAAGGAGGGCGCCTGGGTGGCTCAGTGGGTTAAGCCGCTGCCTTCGGCTCAGGTCATGATCTCAGGGTCCTGAGATTGAATCCCGCATCGGGTTCTCTGCTCAGCAGGGAGCCTGCTTCCCTCTCTCTCTCTCTGCCTGCCTCTCTGCCTACTTGTGATCTCTCTCTGTCAAATAAATAAATAAAATATTTTAAAAAGAAAAAAAAAGGAAAGAGAAATAACATCATCTAACACTCAAAATAATACTAATACTGATCACAGAATTTCAGTCTTTTCAAATCAAATTTGTTTACTGTTTTAAAGAACTCTGTTACTTAAGTAACTAAATATTTTAAGAGATGAACTTTAAACACAAGGTGAACTTTCCTTTCTAAGGTTTCCTCTTATTAAATAAACATCAATCTCTGAGTTCATTAGAACATCTCATTCTGATGATCCTGGTAAATCAGTTATTAATTTTTTTCAAAAACTTTTATTAAAAAGTACCTTTCTAATAGAAGTAACTGTGTACAATCAATAACTGAGCTTTTTAAACAAATAAACAAGTACTTAACAAGAGAAAATCTTTAATGATTCATTACTACTTTAAAAGAAGGGAACATAGAGGACACCTGGGTGGTTCAGTTAGTTAAGCACTGGCTCTTGATTTCAGCTCAGGTCTGGATCTCAGGGTCCTAGGATTGAGCTTCTGTTGAGCTCCGTGCTCAGCAGGGAGTCCACTTGAAGATTCTCTCCCTCTGTTCCTACCCCAGCTTGTGTTGGCAGGCACGTTCTCTCTCAAATAAATAAATTGTTAGAAGGAAGAAGGAAGAAGGAAGGAAGGAAGGAAAGAAGGAGAAGAAGAAGGAGAAGAAGAAGGAGGAAGAGAAGGAGGAAGAGAAGGAGGAGGAGGAGGGGACGTAATTCAATTTGGGACATATTAAACCTGAGATGGTCAAGGATTATACAATTGAAAATGTCAAACAGGAACCTAGACACAAGACTCAGAGATTAGAGCTAAAAATATGCCTTTGGGAATCTTGAGCATATAATTATTAATGTTGTGGGAAACAATGTGCTCATCTAGGGATAACATAAAATGAAATCAGCACCAAAGTCCTAAGGAACACAATATATATTACTGTTGCAAATGAATACCCCAGAACTATCATCTAGACATGAGGTTTTTAAACAATGTGGTCAACAGTAAAGAATAAAAAGAATTTTAATATTTTATCGACTTATTTGAAAGAAAGAGAGCAAGAGAGTGTGAGCACGAGCAGGGTGAGTCTGAGTCTGGACAGAGAGAGGGAGAGACTCCCCACTGAGCAGGGAGCCCGATGTGGGGCTTGATCCAGGGACTCTGGGATCAAGACCTGAGTTGAAGGCAGATACTTAACCAACTGAGCCACCCAGGCACCTCTAAAGAAAAAGAATTTTTTAAATATTTTCCAAAAAGAAATCTTTCAGCTTCCCTTGAAAAAATGCATTCTACTTTGAAGTAGTAGAAAAGGAAGAAAGTTCCTATAAACAACACCACAATGGCTGCCTTTAAATTAAAGAAGAAAGACAAATCCTGAAGACCAAAAATCATGAACTTTAAACATTGCTGAAATCTTCATTCTGCTTTAGCATTTTGCGCCATTTCCAATTACTCCTTCTTCACAACTTGCTTAGAATTTCAAAGCACTATCTGACTGAGAAGATCCATTACTATTTGAGTAAGAAAGGTGGATCCTAGCCACAAACATTTCACTGTTTGAGCTGCATAACCTTCAGTATCTCACAATTTCTAAAACTAATTTTTATAAGAGGAAAATTGAAATTATACATATTATATGTACACATGGGGCTAGAACAAAATGCTACACAATTGTAAATATTTGTGGGAGAGTGAATCATTATTACTACTAACAAATTTATTTCCAAGCATGATATTAGTATTTATGATCATAAAAAAATGAGTATTTACTGCATTCATGCTATTTCACATATTTACTTTCTTTGAAACATATTACTACCTTTTTTTGTACATACACTAGAAATCAGGAGAAAAAATTCAACTGAAAATATTATCTTATAATTACTTTTCAATAATTAAATGTCAAATTGGTATCTAAGGTTATACCATATAAAAAAGCAAACTAAAACATAAGAGTATATAATACATATATTACATACGTAGTTTCTACATAGTTTAAATTCTTTTCCTTAAGCTTAGTAGATACTCTGATTTCTTCCCTTTTCCTTAAATATTCATCAACAAAAAGAAGGGGAACTGGGGCGCCTGGGTGGCTCAGTGGGTTAAGCCGCTGCCTTCGGCTCAGGTCATGATCTCAGAGTCCTGGGATCGAGTCCCGCATTGGGCTCTCTGCTCAGCGGAGAGCCTGCTTCCCTCTCTCTCTCTCTCTGCCTGCCTCTCCATCTACTTGTGATTTCTCTCTGTCAAATAAATAAATAAAATCTTTAAAAAAAAAAAAAAAAGAAGAAGGGGAACTGCTGAGTGAATACTGTTCCAGGACCCATTTTAATCTATACATTTTTCTTTAGCAAACTTCAATCAAGGTGCTTGAAAAACAACAGAATCCTGTAATTTCCAGTTTATCTTAGAAATCACCAATTTATCTTAGAAACCTTGTATTGCACCTTACACACATTTATCTTCTTACATTCTCACAACTTTTTTTATGAGATATGACTATTATTCTCTTTTAAATCTGAGAAAATAGAAACGAAGGCCATAAGTATCTTTTCCCCAAGGTCACAGTGGCTAAACAGCAGAGCCAAGACTCAATGCAGGTCTAGGTATCCCCAGAAGAGTGCTCTCCTGGTTAGATTCTGCTGCCTGAATAAGAGGATCAAGAATCTAAAAGCCCTGCATCACTTTTCCCAGAGCAGCTAGTGTCAGGTGCCTAATACCAGACTTGACCAGTGGACTCTGAGTCCAGGGCTGCCCCAGGTCAAAAGCCTGGCCATGAAAACCCTTTGTTTCACTACTGGCAAAAAGCAGGATGGGGGAGAATGGAGAAGACAAAGACCACCAATCCTAAGAGCATAAAGAAACTCTGCCACCAATTCCATAGCCTGGTTCCTTCCCTCCTTCCTTCTCCCTCTCATCCTTAATGGGCCATGTCAAGGGCACTGTAGCTGCTGCCTCCTCCTCCTGCTTTGCTCACACAATGGGACACAGATCTTCCTTAACCGACAGTATCATTCTTCCAAAATTTAAAATCTGCATATGCCACAGAAGAAAATATTTTTAAAAGTCTTCAGCACATATATTAATGTTTATAACCATTTAGAAAAATGTTTTTTTAACTTCTAATTTTTTCAACTTATTTAAAAATAAGTCCAAACTTACTGAAAGGTGTAAGAACAGCATTCACTCTCTCCTTCATTCCTCATGGTGTGAGAGTGCATGTGTGCTATAATCCATATATAAACATCTAAACATTATTGTTCTGAACCACTTGGGGATAAGTTGCATATATCATGCCCTGTAACCCTCCATACTTACAGAATTTCCTAAGAACAAGAATATTTCTTATATAACCAAAGTACAGTGAGTCAACTTTAGGATACACCTCACTGACACAATACTTCCAAGGGCAAGCCATAGCCTACTTTTATCATTGTTCTAATAATGTTCTTTAGAGCTTGTCCCCCTCTTCATTACAGGATCTATGCAGATCACAGATCACATGCAGCTGTCAGTCTCCTCAGTCTCCTTTAATCTGGAAGTGTTTCTGGGCCTTTGCCTATCATGACACAACATTTTGAAAAATACGAGCCATTTTTTTATAAATATTTCTCAATTTGGGTTTGTCTGATGTTCTCGCATCATTCCCAGCCAAAATACTATATCAGTGATCTTGTGTCCTTCTCAGGGTATCACATACCTAGAGGCATCTGATATCCACCTACCCCTTTTTACCGATGTTTATTTTGATCATCTGACCAAAATGTCACCTAATTTCTCTGCTGTATACATCTATTTCCCTCTTGCAAATATCAAGCTATCTATGGGAAAAGATGTTAAAACCCTGTAAATATCCCACTTCTCAAACTTTTGCCCTGAACTTAGAACACTTACATGACTAAATTCAAGATAAGTTGACCCCTGAACAACATAGGGCTTAAGGAAGCCTATCTCTCCCTTCATCATGCAGTCAAAAATACCTAAAGAACTTTTGTTTCCTCAAAACTTTACTAAATAGCCTACTGCTTACCTAAAGCCTTAACCAATAATATAATGTTAACACATATTTTATAATTCTTACAATTAAGTAAGCTAGAGAAAAGGTCATTAAAGAAAACATAAGGAAAAGAAAATAGATTTACAGAACTGCAGTCTTTATTTTAAAATGAAAAATAAATCTATATATTAAGTGGACCCACACATTTCAAACCTGTGATGTTCAAGGGTCAAATGTACATCATTTACAAACAGTAGACGAGGGAGCAGTTAAGTGTTTGTTTTATTGGTTTGTTTGATTTCAGGTTTGTTCATATATTTACTGGGATAGAGGACACACAGTATCAAATAAAAGGTTATGGAATTATAAAAAACCCACAAAACCCTAAGGAGTTAGAATGCCTGAGCTAGGGCACAAGGAAGTCATTTGTAGGAATATGAGAAAAGATGATAGTGGAAAAGCCAGTAGGAGATATATGGGCTTTATGTTAAATATGATGAGAAGACATCAATAGTTTTATTCTGGTGTTGCTATTAATTATGTGACCCTGGAAATGTCTTTTGACTTCTCTATTCCAAACTAAATAAACCAACGATAATAACATATGTATTATTAAGTGTATTCATAAGAATAAATGCAGTGATATCCATACAATCCTTATTAGAGTGCCAAGCACATATAAAGTGTTCTATAAATGTACTTCAGCTCTAACATTACACAATTCTAATTAATATCTATAAAACACTTCTAAAAATGAAATCGACAGTATCATCTGAAGAGTATCATCTCTGCTGAACAAAGACTGATTGTATCTTTCTGAATACTACGTAAACATAAATCATCACTGAAATGATAGTGAGGAAAGTGGAAGAACATCCAAAGAGTTATTTAAGACATAATTATTAAGAAAAAATATGTTATGGTTCACAAACTTGACTTCAACAGACAAGTAACATACTATTTTCTTCTACACAAAATTTCTTTCACACTTCTAGGGAAACAACGGAACACTGCAAAGGGTTTTAGAAAATCCTACATCTATTTTTACAAATCCTTTCAAATCAAGTGTGACCACTCTATAATGTACCTCTCTGATGTTTTTCTTTCTCACAGTATTTATGGTAAATGTTTTCCAACTCAAGGGAAGGAAATTAAGATGAAGTTTAAATTCAAACCCTACTTGAAACAGTATTATGTACTGTCCTCTCCACACATTAACAATACAGTAACATGGGGTGCCTGGGTGGCTCAGTGGGTTGAGCCGCTGCCTTCGGCTCAGGTCATGATCTCAGAGTCCTGGGATCGAGTCCCGCATTGGGCTCTCTGCTCAGCGGAGAGCCTGCTTCCCTCTCTCTCTCTCTGCCTGCCTCTCCATCTTCTTGTGATTTCTCTCTGTCAAACAAATAAATAAAATCTTAAAAAAAAAGAATACAGTAACAATTTCATAGTTGCCATTTCTTCACCATGTCAAAGTCTCTGTTGGTTAGTTAAAAAAAATTAATTATAAATATATATTGTAGGTACAAAGTGCAATAAAAAATAAACCCAACAATCGTCAATACTTAGGGTCAAGAAAACAAGCATTACTACTTTCCAGTGACATCTAACCAGGAATATGGAGGAAAATTTCCCATCTTTGACTGCATTAACAGAAAATCCCCTGTAACAGTTCTAATAAATAATAAAATGCACTAAACATTTTTTGCCCGAGGCCTTCCTTTTGCTTTATAGTGCCTTAATGTCCAAGACTTAGAAACAGACGTGGATCCCAGTGTCTTTCAGTTACCCATAAGTAAACTGCAGCTAGAGACAACAGGAAGCACACCAATATCCCCAAACTGGGTGGGAATAGAAGTAGGACTGATAAAGACATCACAACATAATATCTTTTTAAATTAACATAGAATGTATTATTTCTTTCAGGAGTACAGGGCTGTGATTCATCAGTCTTACACAATTCACAGCACTCACCATAGCATATACCCTCCCCAAAGTCCATCATCCAGCCACCCCACAACATAATATTTTAAGCATTTACATAAGCAAGGATTTCATTTTCAACAATATTCTCAGAGAGAAGGATAATCCCCAAAAGATAAAAACTTCACATGTTTTCAAGACAACTAGATTTCCAGACAGAAAGACCCACAAGATCATAAAGAAAATGATTCTTCAAATTCAGTGAAATCTGCCCTGTTTATCTGATAAGGTATTAATACAGACTACCATTAGAGAGAAATGTGTTTTCAGAACAGCCAAGGGTAAGGAATAAAACTTCAAGTGTTACAAAATTTAGTTATATATGAAAAACAATAGACACGTCAAAGCACAGAGACAATAATAGGCACATACAGTCCCATAAAGAATGTTCTAGCTCTATATAGCATCTCACATTAGATCATTTTTTTCTATAGGCAACGAATGTAAAATAATCAGAGAACAAAAATATTTATCCAACATCATTAATAAGTCTGTGGCCATTATAAACAGAAGGAAGACTCCTCTGAGTCCAGCCTTTCATTCATAAATAAAATCAAGACAACAATTTATTCTTTACAGAGAAGAAAGATCATTTTTATAAATGATTAACAAATAAATGCATTCCAAGGATTTGTGTTATATTTCTCTTATATTTCTATCACTAAAAGATGTGATTCTCTCAATTTCAACTTATTTGACTGCATACCTCCAGAAAATTAAGATGAAGTTTAAAACCAAACACTACTTGAAACAGTATTATGTATTTAAGAAAATTTGCACTTAACATTAATTACTATTGAGAGCAAGTCAACTAATCAATACAATGTTTTTTTGAAATTCTCAATTTTACACAAGAAAGGACTTTAGAGTCTAGCTACTAAAGAAAAATTCAAGTCTACAACTTGAGCTATGAATCTTAAATTGCCCCAGGGGTGCCTGGGTGGCTCCATGGGTTAAATGGCTGACGCTTGATTTCCCCTCAAGTCATGATCTCAAGTCCAGTTACACACTCAGCATGGAACCTACTTAAGATTCTCTCTCCCCCTGCTGCACCACTGTCCTCCCCCAACTCATGTGTATAGACATGCACACGCCCTCTTTAAAAAGAAAATAAATCATTGCTCATATCCTAACAAAAAGACTCACATAGCCTACACAAGCATAACTTTTCTTAAGCGTATCAAAACTCTGAGGCTATAGGACAAAAACATGAATGGAATTCCAAAGGATGACAAAACTCTCTCGGCAAATAGTACACATGAACTGATTCACCTCTGGCAGAACATGAGACAAACAGGATGCTGCCACAAAAGCTGCTAAGAAACTAGCTCATATTTTAAAATATTCGTAAAGGCTGACTGGGCTAGTTAGACACTTTAGAATCTCTGGAAAAGGCAGACAAAGGATAATGTTTTCTTTTCCACGGACCTGTTCTACATGCTTATAAGAAAGACTAGAGGGATAATACAAAAGATATGAGAGGGGCCCTCTTGGTGACACATAAACACAAAATATTCTCCACTTTTCAGACATCAAAGTCGTTTACTAGATATAGGACTGTGGGCTACAAACAAGTAGAATTCTCTTACCCTTAGTTTTCAGATCTATAAAATGGGAGTAATATATTTTACACAGGGGTCTATGAGAATTGGTCAAAATAAAGGAACTTCAGCACTTGGCACATATCAAATGTTTAAAAAATTATACTTATCACTCAACTGATTCCAACTTCAAATACTTACTTGATCATAAAATTAATGATAGCAACACAGGCTGGGTGGCCAGCTATGAAACATCTAAAAGGCAAAGGAACCAAAAATGGGGGGGGGGGGGAAGCACACAAAAGATCAATGTCAAATTCTGCTAATTTAATAAGATATTTAGAGAAATTCATTAGATATTTTAAATCTATAAGAAATCTGCATTTATAATGACAGAAAGAACTAGCTATTTATGAGGAGCCTGTGGTTCTCGTTCATGAAATGAAGAACTGTCTCTTAATTTCCCCTGAAAATTCATTACTTAAATATACTGGATTTTCATCAAGAGTATTTACTCTTTTTAACATGCTTTCTTCATTTTGTACTACAGATATCACAAAAATTGGACTCGATTTATTGACAGGACTCTTTATTACTTCTGACTGCAGAAAGAGAGGCTTCTGACTACAGAAAGAAACACTCATTACTCTCTATGCTTTTCTTAGTGTTCATTTTCCTTGATGTATATGTTTAACTAAAAAATAAACATCATTAGATGCTTAGGAGACTCTTCATATTTCTTTAGTTTCAACAAGGAAAATAAAAGATGAAGCAAAATAAGCTAGGAAAAAATCCAGGGCAAAGAAGTCTATGACTAATAAGTGCCTTTTTCAACCCACAGTGTAGGTAAATCACATATTGCTAAGGGACTATGCTACTGGGAAGGACAACTAAATAAATAAATTTAGAATGAAATAGTAAAACACAAAAATGACAGAGAAGAGGCAGAAAAGGGACCCAAGTTAAGTAACCATAGAACCAACCTAACTTTGAATTTCTTATTAGACAAGAGGGTAAATTCTGTTTTGGTTAGCCTCTCTGGTAATTGCAAAGAACGCATCCTACATACACACAAACAGTTTAAGAGTTCATTATAATCTGTTCCCAAAGAACAAATTATAAATCATTTTTTAATGTTTCAGGTAGGTCATTTTCATAACAGGTCATAAATATTCTTTTCTTATCACTTTATAGTTTTTATTCTAGACATTAAAAAAGAAAAATGTTTGTAAGACCAAATTCTTCTAAGTCAAAATATCAGATGATACAGAAAAGGTCTGTAAATAAACATAGACAAAATATATCTACAAACTTAAATATGAAAGTTTCCTTTGTAGTTCTAATGAAAGCTATTTCTGATATCCTAAAGGCAGCCTGTACACCAGTCTTTACAAGTAATGATGTGTGAACTAAGCCCTCAATTAAAAATTGCTAAACAAATAAAAAAAAGTCACTGAGACAAATCTTAAGCATTCTCACCATACACACGCACATAATCGGGAGTTAACTGTGTTAATTATTTGGGATGATGCTGTGTTAATTGTCTTAATCTTTGTAATTATTCTATAATGTATATGTATATCAAGTTATTACATTGTAGACTTTAAATAAATACAACTGTATTTCTCAATGATTCCTCAATAAAGTTCACAAACTAAAAAAAAAAAAATTGTTCAACAATAGCAGTGTTAGATGATAGAACCCAGCATTCAAAATGGAGCAGTCAATTCTTGTAATATACACAGATCATAATCATATGCAAAATAAAAGGCAAATTAACAAATGACTATAACAAAGATGAAGCAGGAAATAGTAGAACAGTAAGCTTGATGATTTAGCTACTCACTGGTTCTTAAAATTCAAAAGAACCTTCTAAGACTGCTTCAAAATTCTCACACCCAACCAAACTAATCAAACTTTAGTTGTGTTTCAGAAAGGTTCTACTGGCATAGTGAGACAATTTTTTTTCATCACTGTAATAAGAAATCCTATAGCCACAGCTCTCAATAGTGTATCCAATCCACTCACCAAAAGAAAAACCTGAATATAGCATTACTTTATAAGCAAGCATTCAGTACCCAAGACATTCCACATCAAATGATAGCACAAAACTAAAGGTAGCTGATAGGTGATTTTTGGTTGCTTTTGTTTTTCATTTTTAGAATATGTTAAGTCCTTCTGCATAGGGCTTACTGAGAGAAAGAAGAAAAGAGTACATATTCCAAAGCCAGATCCTGAAGAAGGAGCTAGACTGTTAATACTGAGCTTGTCTTTCACTGATTTTTAACAGGCACTCACAAGACCTGGCAAGGTGAAAGTCTTGAACTCATTCCCATTTATAAAATCTCCACAGACTAAATGGCCTACAAGATCAAAGCCATTATAAGACCTTTCTCCAACTCCCATTTCCAGTCATAGCACAGTACTCTACTTCCAGAAACAGCTACTGCCACCTCTAGCCTAGGCTTTGCAATAGCCTGCTAACTGGTCTCAGCAGACATTCTTACTCCTCTCCAATCCAATTTCCCCATTTTCATTAGAGTGATTTTAAAATGCAAATGTCAGCTGCCACGTTCTTTAAGTCCAAACCCTATAAACATGGCCTAGAGAACCCTGTCCAAACCCTATAAACATGGCCTAGAGAACCCTGTCTAATCTTGCCCCCACCTCTACCCACCATCCTCACTCTTTGCTACTCTTCCGGTTACCCAGTAAGCTTCTGGGCATAGGCTTTTCTGGACTTAACACAATTCCTAAATCCTCTCTGGTGCAGGGACTTCACACATACTACCCACCGGCTCACTATCTCCTGCGAGGTCTCATCCCAAGCACTTCCCCTCACTACAAGTTCCATAGATCCATTACGTCTCAGTATTAGCATTATTTTGTCCAAAATATTCCCTAACTTTACCCAAACTGTATTAGGGCTCCTTCTAATACGCTTTCAAAGGACATTATACTTCTCTTTTATGACACTTACCACAACTGTAATTAACTACTTGTGCAATATTTAATCTTTTTTCTCCAACCACATTGTAAGCTCAGTGAGGTCTCGAGAAAACCAAGTATGTTATATTTGTCCCATAACTCCAGCAGCTACCAAAGTGCTAGCCCAAAACAGATGCTCAATAAGCAGATGCACAGTTAATGAATGAATGCAATAAATCGACATGTAGAAAAATTTCAGGCCCCAGGCTGTGAAAACTCTCATCTTCTGAGGTCAGTCAGCTGTGCACTGAATTGCAGAAGGAAAGGTCACTTACCCACTTCCCTAATATCTACAAGTACGCGTAGCTACGTTAGACCTTAACGTATGCTGTATTCATTCAGTAGCCACAATAATTCTGTGGGGCAGCTATCATTTGTTCTATTTCCTAGATGAAGCAACTAGGTGCCAAAATGTCAAGAACTCTTGCGAAGTCACAGGAGGAGAGAGAGTTGAAATTCTGGCTCTAATGTCATGTATGGTACAACAATACAGAATCACCATGGTTACTATTTAGGCAGCCTAAAGAAAGGCTCTCAGTCAAAAATGTCATAGGGACACAGCTGGATGGTCATAATCCCTCATTAAATAAGGTGAATTACAAATCTTTGAGGAACCATGCAACTCCAATGTCATGAGTCTACGCTACTTTTCAGTAGCAGCGTTAGGGGAATTTCTGAACTGTGCATGGCTGCACGAGAGAAACGAGAGATGTGAAAGAACCACAGGTTGCACTGTGTCCTTTCCCAGTTCCAACAACAGAGAGCAATTTACTTGCCATTACAATGGGCTGTCAAAATACAAAGGCCATGAGCAGTTCTCAGCTAACTTAGAGAGTTCTGACCCTCTAAAAGGCCTCTCTCTCTCAACCCCTCCTGTTCTGTACAGTGATGGTAATACCCTTCCCCCTCCTACCAAAGATAGATTTTCAACATTTGCAAAGGAACTGCAGCTTCTAACTACTTCCCACTACTCCTCCCACCTCAAAGTGACCTAAATAAACAAATAAGATAATAATAATAATAATAATAATAATAATATAAAATAATAATAAATAATAAGATATCCAAGCATCTCAATGCTTGGGAGAATTAAAAGAATCACAATTTCTGCATTATCAACACACAGGGCTGGCCCAGGAAGAAAGGGGATGGTAGGTGACTGTAGTTAGAATGAGATTCTCTGTTGCTACCTCTGCTTACTAGTTGTGCACAAAACAATAATAACTATAGATTTTAATAATGGAGTAATAAAACTCATTGATTTAATGTACCAGTTCTCAATTGAATGAATACTGATTCAACTGGAGAGCTAAAACATATTTTGCATGCATGAACTTCCCTAACCCCACAATAAAACTATCAAATGATAATTGAGATTAATGCCCAAGCTAGAATAATTTTTAAAAGCTCCACAGATTATTATGAAACACAGCTCTAGTTCAGAGAAGATGTTTTATTATAATACAACACAAAACTCCTTATTCATTCGAACACTGATTGGCTATGTATGGAGAGTGAAGTGACAAAATCACATAAAGGAGTAAACTCTTAGTTTTACACACTGCACCTAACACACACATAAATACTCATTTTCATTAAGAAATACCTTCTCTCCCACTTTTTTGAATTACATGGCTTTCTTAATCTTTTTCTCTTTCCCCACATTTGATAAAGAAGAATATTAGAAGAGATTTATATTCTTCTTATTTCATCAATGATGGGAAAAAACTTTACACAAACCAAAAAGCAGGGAAAACATACATACTGGTTTAACTGGGACAGCTGGCTTTATGTGTATCTTGCAGGTTACTTAATTATAACTTATATAATTATAATTTAATTATGATTATTAAGTGATACCCCTCACTCTCAAAAACATCCTGGTTTGATAATAAATTCGATCACAAGTAGGCCACTCTTTTCATTTCTATGTGATTTTTTTAAAATTGAGGTATAATTCACATGTCATAAAACTCACCTTTTAAAGTATACAATTCAGAGTTTATTTGTCTTAATATATTCACAAAGTTGTACAACCATCCCCACTATCTTAATTCTAGGATATCTTTGTCATCCCCAAAAGAAATTCAATACCAATTAACTATCATTCCTCATTCCTCCCTCTCCTCAACTCCGAGCATTTACTTTCCGTCTCTATGATTTGCCTATTTGAGATATTTCAAACAAATGGAATCATACAATATGAAGCCTTTTTTGTCTTCTTTCACTCAGCAAAATGTTTTCAAAGTTCATCTGTGTTAAGTATTATCAGTACCTTGCTCCTTTTTTGGCTGAATAATATTTATTTTATGGAAATACCACATTTCGTTTACCCATTCAACAGCAGATGGAAATTTGAGTTTTTTCCACTCTTATGAACAATGCTTTGAACGTGTGTGTGTGTGTGTGTGTGTGTGTGTGTGTGTGTTACATGTTTTCAATTCTCTTGAATATACAGCTCAGAGCAGAACTTATGGGTCGTATGCTAACTCTATGTAATTGAATCTGTTTGGGGAGTACTACAATCTTAATAATATTAAGTCTTCCAATCCATAAACAGAGTAATCTGTCTTTGCATTTATTTAGGTCTTCTTTAATTTCTTTCAATGATATTTTGTGTTTTTGGTGTACAGATGTTGCATTTCTTTTAAGTGCTTTATTCTTTTGATGCTATTATTAATAGAACTGTTTAATTTCATTCACAGATTTCACTGCTAACATTCTACATCATTCTTGATTTCAAGAACTTTCAATGATAGGGGGACCTGGTGGCTCAGGCATTAAGTATCTGCCTTCAGCTCAGGTCATGATCCCGGGGTCTTAGGATCGAGCTCCATATCGGGCTCCCTGCTCAGTGGGAAGCCTACTTTTCCCTCTCCCAATACCCCCCACTTGTGTTCCCTCTCTCAATGTGTCTCTGTCAAATAAATAAATAAAAATGTTAAAAAAAAAAAGAACTTTCAATGATACAAAAAAGAAACTAGAAAAGTTAACTGTATTGAAGTATAAATGCCACGAATCCTTGAATTACGATCTAAGAAAAACAGGGAAAAAAAACTGACCTAAGCAAGCAAGAAACGCTATTGGCTACCCACTTTGCTAAAAGAGCTTTCTGAAAAATCAGAATCAAACAATGTCTAATAATTTTAATCCCAATGTCAGTATTGACCAATGCAACTATATTACACCACATACACACACACACACACACACACACACACACACACACAATGCCATATATATATTCCCTTACAAAATATACAAACAAAAATTCACTCATACTGTACAATACGTTTATCAGACAACCTTGGGGGAAACCACCTTACTGTTAATTTTTAATACAACTAGAGGTTTTTGACTTTATGGAATTATCTCTTTCAGTTACTTTTACTGGAAGAACATTCTCCTTCGTTCCCTTTAAAATAGGATGTTTTCATACAGCTTACAAACAATTAAATCCAGGCAAAAATTCAAATTCTAAATTAATTTAAGACTATCATTAGACAACTAAAATATAGGATATTGGTGTCCCTACCTGAAATCATAACACCACAGTATCACTTCTTACTATGTGTTTATTCAGAATGTTTTAGATAAAATCATCAACAGAAAAAATAATAAATAGGTTGGGGGAGGAGAGAAGTCATGTAAAAATCTTAAGAGTGATTTAAATATGGCATCTATCTTAATTTGGATTTCTTTGATTAATAACAGGTTATATATTTCTATATGCTTTGACCCTATGCTTTTGAATGAGAGATATTTTAAAGCAAAATGCTAAAAATATTTGAGAAGCATAGGAATAAAATATTAAAGAGTCTATTCCCAGAAGGCTCTATTCCTATTAGAGAAATACAGACCTTGTTTTACACAACATGTAAGGAAGTGCTAAAAATTGTGTATTAATTACAAATACTGGTCACTTAAGCATCTTAAATTTGCTATGGAAATTAAGTGATGGAAACTGGAAGTAATTTTTTAAATTAGTATCACTCTCTTCATTCCATTGTACAGGGCATTAAAGATTTTCTAAATTGTGAGACTGTGCTTCCTTAAAGCAAGAAATACTATCATTTTCAAATTATATAAAATTATCAATCAAGATAAATAATCCAAATACTAACAAAAAAGATACTGTAAACTCAAAAAATTTTATCAGAATGGCCAGTCTATAAAATTTGTTTTACTTCTAGATATACCAATGAACTGTCATATGATTTTCAATGACTCACTTCTTTACTACCTCACTCAATTCTACAAAGTGGAGCAAGAATATAGCTCAGACTTTTACGGAAAATTATGAGAATACCAGAAGCCATCCTCGGCTCCTTACATTTAGGCACAATATTATTAAAATCACTATTAGAAAGGAGACTTTGTAAACTGCCTTTATTAAGATTAAAGCCCATCCACAGATAACCAGTCATTCCCAGATTAATTACACCCACTTAAGAGCAATGTCCTGTCTTCAAACAGGACATGCAAGAGAAATAAAGGACACAGTTAAGACAAGGTGAGGGAATGAAAATGAAGTTCTAGTCTTTCAATCACCACCAACTTACTCTCCATATTAACATTCCCTTCATTTGTAAAATGCAGATATTCCCAGTACTTTTTGGGCTGTCATAATGATTTCTGGAAAAACTGCTTTGCCAATAATTATATGTTGTACAGAGATTAATTATCATTACTAGAAACCATACCAATTCTCTATGCTACTTTTCAAATAGGAGCTATAATAAAAACTTTAACTCTTTTATCACCTAAATCAAACCTGTACATAAATGCTGTTTTATCTTTATTTATAAAGATGAATATGATTATAAAGTATACTGCTATACTCAGAATCAGAAAATTTCTTAATGAATGTGGAAAGAAGTTTAGAAATGTGGACAGGCATGCATTGGAATTAGGAATTGGCATTTTTGGTGTTAACATATAATTGTTCATAAACATAAATATATTTATGTTGCTATATTTTTGTGTGTTTTGATTTTATTTTACAAAAATGGAATCACAAACTATGAATTCTTTGTTCCTCGCTTCTCTTGAGAAATGTATCTGTAAATTTCACCTGTGCAGCATGTAACTGTACTTCATTCACTTTTATTTTTTAAAAGTATTGTGTTATATGAATAGATCACAATTTTACTTATTCAGTCAACTGCTGATGAACAATGTAATGAGTTTGAAGCTATTATAAATACCCCTGCCTCCAGGTTATTAACACATCTATTAGTGTACATGCTCACACATTACTCTCAGGGATATACCCCTAGAAAGAAATTACTGGGTCAGAGGGTATGCAAATATTAAAGTGTTTCCTAAACTGTTTATAATAATATACATTCCCAAGAGCGGTGTTTAATGAGTTTCCATAACTTAACATCCTCTCCAAAATGCGTACTGTCTCTTTTTTAATTTTAGCCACTCCGGTGGTTTATGATGAAGCCCCTTCAGTTTTAATTTATATTTCTCATATTACTAATGAGGTTAAACACATTTTTCCCATGTTTCCTGCATATCTGGATTTCTTTTATGAAGTGTCTTTTCATGACTCTTGTCATTATTCTATTGTCTCTGTCATACTGATTTGTAAAAGTGCTTTGAATATTCTGATACATGCTTTTTGTCTGTTAAATGTATTGCAAGTATGTTCTTCCACTCTGGTTAGCCTCACAATTCTCCTATTGGTAATTTGGCAAGAATAAAATTTCTTAATTGTAAGGTAATAAAACGTATCAATTGTTTTATTTATATTAGTAATTTTTACTTCTTTTAAAGAAATCTTTGCCTGCGGCATCTGGGTGGCTCAGTGGTTTAGCGCCTCTGTCTTCAGCTCAGGACATGATCCCAGGATCGTGGAATTGAGCCCCGCATCACGCTCTCTGGTCAATGGGGAGCCTGCTTCTCCCTCTCTCTCTGCCTACATCTGCCTACTTGTGATCTCTGTCAAATAAATAAATAAAATCTTTAAAACAAACAAACAAAAAAAAACTTTTCCTGCCAGAAGATCATGAACATATTCTCCCTATACTAACTTCTAAACTTTTAAAGTTTAGTCTTTCACACGGAGATGTACAAATCAATCTTAACTTGATTTTTGCCAGTGGTATGGAACATGGGTAATTTTTTTCTGTATGGATCACCAATTGTCCTAGCACCATCTGTTAAATAGTTCTTTTCCTACTACTCTATAGTGCCAGTGTTGTCAAAAAGCATACATCCATGTACATATACACTGGCCCTCTTCCAGGCTCTTTATTTCTTTTGTTTATCCTTGTGGCATTATTTCATGAAAGTAATTATTACAGATTTATAAGTTATGAGTAAAGAAAATCCTTCCGCTTTGATATTTTCTTGCAAGAATACCAAAGTTATTCCTGAGCCAAAAAATTTCCTTCAAAACACAAAACGAAAACAGATGAACTAATGAAAATTTTATAATATTGGTTAAGAGTAACATCAAGAATAAGCCTCAAATGGGCATAGATTGTAACACTGAGAAAGATATAACCTTAATGGGCAACTAAATTAACTCTATAAAGAATGTTCTGGACCAATACCAACAAAGCTTTAAAAACAAAAACACCTCAGAGGGATTCAGCTGATGCCTAGTAACTTACATGAATACAAAAACAAAGCTCTCCTCTATCTAAAATAATGCAAAAAATTTCTTTGCTCAACAATCTTAACACCACAATGTCCAGCATCCAAAAAAATTATAGAAAATGAAAAGAAACAGGAAATGGGCCCCATATGGGGAAAAGTCAATCAGTATAAACTCAGAAATGATAAAGTTAAAGGAATTAACAGACGAGGGCATTAAAACAATGATTATAAATAAGCTCTAAATGTTAAAACAGGTAAAGAAAAACAATAACATGATCAAAAGAGAAATGGAAGAAATAAAACTTCTACAGATAAACAATAATTATCAGAAATAAACACACTGAATGAGATTAAGAACAGATAACATATTGCAGGAAAAAAATAGGTCAGAACCTCGAAACATGGCAATATCAATGATCCAAAAAGAAAAAAAGAGGAAAAAAATACAAAGTACAAGTGCTGAGACAATATCAGATATATGAAATTCTCTCCTCCACTTCAAAAAAACAAACAAAAAACCCAACCCTGAGATGTGATATTTAAAGAAACAGTGCTAATATTTTCCCAAATTGGCGGGGGGGACAAAAACTCAAGAAAACCTAAGAAGGATTTAAGGCATATCATAATCAAATGACTAAAGCACAATCATTGAAAAAGTCTTAGACCAGTCAACAAAATTGAAAAATTAGAATAAGAAAAACAGCAGTCTTTGTATCAGAAAATATGCAAGTTATTTCAGAAAAGATTTCACAACATATTACCAAAGACAAAGTGGGACATCAACATACAGAATTCATTAAGAATATAGAAAAAAATTAAATATGCATGCAACTAACATTAGAACTTCAAAATACATGAACCAAGAAGTGAAAGGAAAAACAGACAAGTCCACAATTAAAGCTGAAGATTTCTCCAGCATTGGGCTCTCTGCTCAGCAGGGAGCCTGCTTCCTCCTCTCTCTCTCTGCCTGCCTCTCTGCCTACTTGTAATCTCTCTGTCAAATAAATAAATAAAATCTTAAAAAAAAAAAGCTGAAGATTTCTTACTCCTCTCTTACAAATACTGAAAGATAATACAGAGGGATAAATTTTGAAAAAAAAAAACTATCAACCAATTTGGCCCAATTAACATTTTTAGAAAGTTCTACTCTGCAAGAGCACAATACACACTCTTCTTAAATGCACAAAAAACATTCACTAACAGAAAACATTCTGCACTTTATAATACATAAAATATGTTCTTGGACCACAACATAATTAAATTAAAAACAAAGAAATGGCACCTGGATGGTTCAGCTGGTCAAGCATCTATCTGCCTTTGGCTCAAGTCAAGATCCCAGGATCCTGGGATCAAGCCCAAGGACAGGCTTTCTGCTCTGTGGAAAGCCTACTTCTCCCTCTCCCCCTGCCTGTGTACACTCTTACTCTCTCTGTCAAATACATAAAATCTTAAGAGAGAAACATATCTAAAAAATTAACCAAATATTTGACAACTAAGTAGATCCAAAAAAAATCACAAAGGAATTTAAGAATTCTTTGAACTCTATGTAAATGAACACAAAACAAACTTTGCAAAATGCAGAAAAAGGAATAATTGCTCCTTTAGGAAAAGAAGGGAAATCTCTAATACCAGAACAAAGGAGTGGATATCACTATAAATCCTTCAAACATTAAAAAGAGTAAGGAATTACAATATGCAACCTTATGCTAATAAATAAGGCAATTCACCTGAAATGGACAAATTCACTTGAAAGACACAAACAACTGAAACTTTATTCAAGAATTACCATAATCTGAATAGCCCAAATCAAAGAAATTGAGTTCATAGTTTAAAATCTTCTAAAAGACGCCTGGGTGGCTCAGTCCTTTGGCTCAGGTCATGATCCCAGGGTTCTGGGATCAAGTCCCATATCAGGCACATTGCTCAGAGGGAAGCCTGCTTTCCCCCTACCTGCCACTCCCCCCCATTCCTTCTTTCTCCCTATGTCAAATAAATAAAATCTTTAAAAATAAATAAATAAGTAAAATCTTCCCACAAAGAAACTCCAAAACCAGAAGTCTTCATTATTGAATTCTACCAAACAATTAAAGAAGCAGTAACACCAAATGCATGGCAACTTTTCCAGAAGAGGGCATCTTTTCAACTCACTCTTATCCAAATACAAGACACAGACAAAACATTACAAAAAAGAAAAAACTACAAACCAGTATCTACTAAGAGCACAGATGAAAAAAAGTTAACTAAAATTTGGCAGATTAATCCAGCAATATATAAACATAACAAGTGGAGATTATCTAAGCGGAAATGCAAGACTTCTTAGTTTAATATTTAAAAAAATCAATGTAATTAACTACATTAACAGGTAAGAGAGAAAAAAAAAGAGGATCATCTCACCCATGTTCATCTCAATAGTGTGGAAAAACTGATAAAATTTCAATACTCATTCATGACAAGAAAAAAAAATTCTCAACAAGCTATGAATAAAAGAGAGCTTAATCTCACACAAAGTGTATCTGTTAAAAATCTGTAATTAACATCATACTTAGTGGTGAAAAACTGAATGTACTTGACCGAACATCAGGAGTAAGGCAAGAATGTCAGCTTACCACTTCCACATTGCACTAGGACTACTAGGCAGTGCAATAAAGCAAGCAAAAAAATAAAGGGATAAAAAATTTAAGGGAGTCTTTATTCACAGACAAGACGAAAGTCTACACAGAACATCTTAAGGACTATAAAAAAATATCCCTAGAACAGGGAGCCCGGATGGTGCAGTTGGTTAAGCATCTAATTCTTGGTTTTGGCTCAGGTCATGATCTCAGGATGAGATGGAGCCCCGTGTCTGGCTCCCTACAGAGTCTCTCCCTTGTTCCCCCCTGCCTCTCCCACTCGTGCCCTCTTTCTGTCTCACTCTCTCTCTAAAATAAACAAATCTTTTTAAAAAAAATGTTACTACAACTAATAATGAGCTTGGCAGAATCACAAATTACAAAATCTAATAAAAAATCAATTAAGAGTCCGCATACAAAACCTTATTTTTTTTACATTACCACTTAACATAAAAATTTAAAAGAGAGATCAACATAACAAAATAGATGTAATATGCTTACATTGAAAACACAACTCCAAGAAAAACTAAACACAATTTAAACAGAGAGAGGTACCAAGAAGATTCAACATTCTTCACAGGTCAATTCTCCCCAGTGTAGCCTCTAGGATAAAAGCAATCACAACTGAAATCTCATTGACCTCTTTGTAAAAACTGACAAGCTGATTCTAAAATACACGGAAAGATATGGAAAGGATGCAGAGTACAAAAACAACTCTGGGAAACAGAAAAACAAGGGTGACAAATGGATAAGGAAGATGTGGTCCCTATACACTATGGAGTATTATGCCTCCATCAGAAAGGATGAATACCCAACTTTTGTAGCAACATGGATGGGACTGGAAGACATTATGCTGAGTGGAATAAATCAAGCCGAGAGAGTCAATTATCATATGGTTTCACTTATTTGTGGAGCATTAACAAATAGCACGGAGGAGAAGGGGAGTTAGAGAGGAGAAGGGAGTGGGGGGAAATTGGAAAGGGAGGTGAACCATGAGAGACTATGGACTCTGAAAAACAATCTGAGGGATTTGAAGCAGTGGGGGGTGGGAGGTTGGGGGAACCAGGTGGTGGGTATTAGAGAGGGCACTGATTGCATGGAGCACTGGGTGTGGTACAAAAAACAAGGAATACTGTTATGCTGGAAAAAAAAAAAAAACAAGGGTAGAGGATGTATACTACCTGATTTTAAGACTTACTACAAATCTACAGTAATCAAAACAGTACAATATTGCCATAAATAGATATACAGATCAATAAAATGAAAAGGTTCTAAAAAAAAAAAGACCTCCATATATAATGGTCAGTTGACTTTCAACAAAGTTACCAAGGTAATTCAAGAGGGAAAAATACAATCTTTTCAAAATTGCTTCGGAAAACACTTGATTTTTATAGCAGAGAAATAAATCTTATCCCTTACTTCATACCATAACAAGAATTAACTCAAAAGTGGATCACAGACCTAAAATATAAGAGCCCAATGCAGTTCCAAGACACAAGGGATAGGAAAAAAGGTAGAAAAAAAATTTGCCCAATCTCTGTACCAGCCTCCCCAATTTCCACCCTACCCCAAATTAGGACAGAATTATAGGGAAAACTAATCTGAAGCTCTTTAGTCAGCACATGAATCTGTCCAAAAGGAAAGCATTACTCAGAGTAACTCCTAAGCAAGTACTTATTAACTCAAGTACAACCCTCAGAGCCATAGAAGCCTGCCATGAAGAATAAGACACTGTATACATCCATAGATGTAGAGCCTAGTGGAAGAAACATCATAAAGGATTTCATTATGTTTAAACAGATCCCAAAATATGACAGCTGAAGTTATGCCCACAGCCATCCCTGAGGTTCACAGAAGGTGCAGAGTTCTGAAGTATGGACATCAAGATGGTTAAAATTCCTATAGTGCTTTTAGAACTCAAATCACTTAGTTTCAAACAGTTAGTGGACAAAAGAAATGTAAATAAGATATAAAGAAAAAACAAATATTCAAAGATTTACACAACACTCATCAAGGTTTATATTTAAAAATGGGAATTAAAGGGGCACCTGGGTGGCTCAGTGGGTTAAAGCCTCTGCCTTTGGCTCAGGTCATGATGGGGTCTTGGGATAGAGCCCTGCATCAGGCTTTCTGCTCAGTGGGGAGCCCGCATCCCCCATCTCTGCCTGCCTCTCTGCCTACTTGTGATCTCTGCCTGTCAAATAAATAAATAAAATACTTAAAAAATTAAAAAATAAAAATGGGAATTAGATTCTATTTTTCCCATCCTGCCTGTGTGTATACAAGTTCTGGCCTGTAGGATACTTTGCTTCAATTGAAAAAATTATGCCTTTTCTCCTACTTCCCCAAACTGAAAGATATCATAAAATGGACACTTCCTCTGTCAAAGTTTTAAAAGAAAAATATATAAACATAAGAAACTGGTATCATGGGGTGCCTGACTGGCTCAGTCTGTTAAGAGTCTGACTCTTATTCAGCTCAGATCATGATCTCCAGGTTGTGAGATAGTGCCCCACATTGGGCTCTGCACTGGGCATGGAACCTACTTAAGATTCTCTCTCTCCCTCTACCTCTGGCCTTCCCCCTCCCCTCCCTCCCTCCCTCTCTACCTCTCCCCATCCCTCTCTCTCTCAAAAAAATGAAATAAAAATTTAAAAATAAAAAAAAATTTAAAAAGAAACTGGTATCACAATAAAGTACTTTAACAAAGAATTCATTTTTTAAGTCATAAGGTTTTAATACCACTTAATACCCTCAAAATTTTACATTTTATGTTAAATAAAACTGTTCTTAAAACAAGTACAAAAAATAAATGTCAAGTTCCACTCCCTTTTCTTACTGAGATAATCATCAGGCACATCAATGAGGTCTAATATTTATTTAAAATGTTAATGTTAAAACACATCACAAACTATCCCCTACTAACATTTTTCAAAATTTTATTATTTCAAAATGTTCTGGTATTAATGTAACTAACTTCTTTTCCATTTTGAATAAAGGAGGAATTCAGATAAAGTTTCAGTCACGAAAACTTTTTTTTTTATTTGATAGACAGAGATCACAAGTAGGAAGAGAGGCAGGTAGAGAGAGCGGGGAAGGGGGGGAAGCAGGCTCCCTGCTGAGCAGAGAGCCCCATGTGGGGCTCGATCCCAGGACCCTGAGATCACGACCTGAGCCGAAGGCAGAGGCTTTAACCCATTGAGCCACGTGGGTGCCCCCATGAAAACTTTTGAAGAGCACCATACATCTTACAATCTGGAACCATGAACCTAGACCAG
This sequence comes from Mustela putorius furo, assembly GCF_011764305.1. Taxonomy (NCBI): domain Eukaryota; kingdom Metazoa; phylum Chordata; class Mammalia; order Carnivora; family Mustelidae; genus Mustela; species Mustela putorius. The sequence goes on along the minus strand of NW_025422115.1, from coordinate 330,528 downwards.
GGTAAGTTTGTAAGTCAAACACCCTACTCAGAAGCTTTGCAAATATGCACCTATGATTTAAGGAGGCAAATTCAAGTTACAAATGTTAAGTTTACATTTTTAAAAAATCTCTTAACTCTGCTTAACTTTTTTCTTTGACCCTTCCTAAGATATTTTCAGGAAATATTTGTATACTTAATCTTTCATTTGAACATCTTTCTCAGCTTATATCTAACTCAAGTCCTCAAATCCACACTTTCTTCTGTTTATTGTCACAGAAAATATGGACTACTTCAGGTTTTTTTCTTTTTTTAAATAAGGCTAAATGATATGGAAGATGAAGTGAGAACAATGAAAAAGTTAGGATTATCTCAGCGGTATCAGATAAAATATATGAAAAACTGTCAGTGTACAGAAGAATGCGCTTCAAATGGACATTATAAATTCCCTTAACTAATCTACATTAAGCCACAAAATGAACTCCAAAAAGACTACTATTCAAGCTCACAAGACCGTCTGATTTTAAGAAAGGAAATAATTTCCATTGTGTTTATTTACTTCATAACATAGTGAAAAATATCTTACTAGAAATGATATATCAGCAAGAAAGTGCACTTCATATGATCCTCGCAGAAAATTCTTTGCTCCTTTTTCACAAAATGCAATTCCTAAAGAAAAAAAAAATGAGATGGGTAAGTGTTCTTAACTCCAAAATTGAACTAAATATGTTTTGTCATTATACATTTGAACTCTCAACACTATGCCCGGCAGATAGCTCCACAAATACATGCTGAAAAATAGGGAAATAAATTTTTAAGTCATTTGTGGTATTTTCCTAATAAAAACATAATGTTAGCCAATGGAGAATTTCTAATGTCACTAACCTATTTTTTCAGTTAAGTATTACTTAGATGTTCAGTAATATTCTGTAACTCCCTAGATTCACAAATTGGGTTTCCTAGGTCCCATTTTCCTACACTCTAGATCCCATGATATGCTTTCTATTTACCTTGTACACACAGCCTACTGAATGTGCGCTTTGCTAAAATAATTGGAAGTATTCACTGTATTATGTTCTCATTTATAAAAGAAAATTGTCAGAGGGTCAGTGATCTGTGTTGCCGTAAAATATGTTTGTATTCAAATACATGTATGCTTGTAGCTTTCACTGTCTTTTAAAGGTAATAATGAAATGAAAATAATGAACATAAGATTGTCAAAGTGAACATAAAACTGATGTCGATAATTCATATTTAAAAAAGGAACATTGGTGAATACTAAGCAAGGATCAGTACATAAAGAATAATCCAGTTTGCTTTGAATAACAGTAAGGCATTTAGGTATAAAGGAAAGATGGTAAAAGCCCCTTCCCTCAGTCCCCACCTTGCTCACCCAGATTGGCCAGGACCAATTATGATGTTGTTCATCCAATAATTTCGAAATGCATGACTGGATGACTCTACCAACTCCCAAGTAAATCTGCTACATCAAATAAAAATGGTAATTTCTCCATGGAAAGAAATACCAGTCTTTAGAATCTGATTCAGCAATATTAATTACTGTGATACTATAATTTTATTTCCATTTCAAATCAACCCCTTCTTTAGAGGGGAAAAAATACAAATTGCCAAATATTCTTTTTGTATTAATAAATTAAATATTAAAATCCTGAACTTTTAAGACATATACACACACAAATAAGCTTTTTTTGGCAAGGTTAAAAAGAGCTTGCTTTAAAAAGCCAATTTTAGCTTTTAATCTAATTACACTGAAATGAAAAAAAGCTCCTTAAAAAGTTTCATCACCAATTTCTAAAACCAAGTAATTCAAAGTGGAGCTCTTTTTTTATGGGTTCTCAAATTAAAGTTTAGCAATTTGGCCCATATTAAATAACCAATTAAACACAAATCTGAGCGGCACCTGATTGGCTCAGTCGGTTTAAGCATCTGCCTTGGGCTCAGATCATGATTCTAGGATCCTAGGATTGAGTCCCATATCCAGCTCCTGGCTCAGCAGGGAGCCAGCCTACTTTTCCCTATGTGTGCTACTTCCCCAGCTTATGTGCACACTCTTGTGGTCTCTCTCTCTCTCACTCTTTCTCTGACAAATAAACAAAATCTTTAAAAATAAATAAATAAATAATGAATTGTTATTGGAAATTTGTGTTTTGTACATAGTTCTCAATTCCTAAAAGGAAATATTTTAAAAAATCAAATTCCTTTATAATATTCTATAATGAAACATACTCTTACCTTCAAAGTAAAACCTGAACTAAAATGTTAGTGCTACATCCAGTTATCATTAAATTTCATATATTAAATCTCCAAATCTCATTGCTTCTGTCCAGGCAAGGGCTAGACAACCTGCATCTCCAATTGCTATTACTCCCAAATCTGATTCTGTGATCCCCACCAACCTCCTAGCTATACCCTCTACCGTTTGTTTTTTTTTTTTTTTTTTTAGAGGGAGCGGCTTGCATTCATATAAGCAAGCAGGTTGGGGAGAGGGGGTTTAGCAAAGGGAAAGGGAGACAGAGACAACTAAGCAGGCTCCATACCAAGCATGGAACCAAACCTGGGCCAACTGCAGAACCCTGAGATCATGACCTGAGCCAAATCCAGTCAGACACCCAACTGAGTCACCCAGTCCCTCCATTTCTAATCAGCCTACATTGTTGTTAACCTGGACTTCAAGCTCTGTAATTCCGCTCAAATTTTCACCTCTGCTAGAAAACAGTGTGCCCCCATCTCTTAAACAATCTTCCCCAATTTAACGGCACCTTCTGTGACAGCAACCTCAGGAATACTCTTACCATCACAATCACTTCTGGGAGGTGGGGGGGAGTAAAATCATACTGAGTTTTGTTTAAGTATGAGCCTCTTCTATTCTATACTTTATGTTTTTTTTAGAGAAAGACCTTCATGCATTTTTATATCCCCAATATCTAGTTACTATTTGGAATAGAATTCAATATAGTCCATTCAGAAAATATTTACTGAGTATCCAATATACTCCAGACAACTTTCTAGGTTCTAGTGAAAAATCTCTACATCTCTACGACTGATCTCACGGAGCTTGCATTCTAATTGGGGAAGCCTACATCACACAATGAATGAGGAATATGTAATATACAGCAGTTATATGAAGTCCTTAATAAAAAAAAAAAAGAGAGTGAGAGAGAGAGAAAGCAAGGAAGTAAGTACTATCATATGGGATTAAGATTTGAGAAAGACTTAATGAGATGATGACAATAACAGCAACTGCAACAGCAGTATTTATCATATGCTAACCAATATCCTAACTGCTTTATATGCAGTTAGGAACAGCAACAAAGGCAAGCCAACAATAATCTCATTATTATCCTCAAAAGGAAACTGAAAGATTAAGAAGGTACCTACCAAGGTCACATAGCAAAGTCAGTAAAGTTGTCTAACCCGGGCATGCTTTTAACAGTTATGCACAACCACAGTTCAGCTCACTTTTTTTTTTTTTTAACGTTTTATATATTTATTTGTGAGAGAGAGAGCGAGTACGAGCAGCGGGAGAGGAAGAAGGAGAGGACGAAGCAGACTCCTTGCTGAGCAGGGAGCCCAACTCTGCTGGAGCTCAATCCCAGGACTCTGAGAACATGACCTGAGCCCTGAACCAAAGGCAGATGGCAAACCAACGGAGCCACTCATGTCATGAGATACCATGACAACAGGTGAGTGCTCACTGTGAACAAAAATGATAAACACTGACAACTTCTCAACCTTATTCTTAAAATAAGTTTTAAGTTTCTATATATAATTACCAGAGCTAGAAATTACACAATACAATATCACAAAATCACATGGATACATCTTGTAAAGAAGTAATCTGAAACAAATAAAAACAGTGTAGACACTATCATTCCAATAATAGTTGAATGTCAAATATCACAGTTTATATTGTGAAACAAGTTACCACAACTTCCAATTTTCCATATTAACAAGAAGGGTTAAATGAAATGACTAATTCAAACTCCTCTTTTCAAATATCTCAGGTACATTTTACAAAGCAAATAGATTAACACTTAATACAATTGCTGATGATAACTGAAGACCTGAATGACCCATGAAAAACCACTGCCTAATGCCTTCTCTTGCTATACTAGCTTGTTAATTATGTTCTTAATCAGTGAATGCCAACAAACTAGAAAGCAAAATGAAACAAAGTGCTCCTGACATGGTATTAACATTCCCCGTATCAAGTCTTAAGGGCCTAAAATTCTAAGCATCTCCTCAAGTCTTGATAAAAAAAAAACCTCAACCTAATTATGAAGAAAATTTCTGCTTTATGTTTGAACTTACCAAATTTCACTGGATAACTCTGCCCTGAGTATAATGCAGTGTGAAAGAAAAGAGGTTTGTATATGCAAACAGCTTTTAAAATCAATCCAGATTAAGGGGAAAATTAAACAGGCAATAACCAAAAATAAGTCTATAGACACAATAAATGGTGCATATTTGCTCAAATATTAATTTCATTTTGTAAGGACTGAACGTTAACAGTCTTCAAGAACCCCAGCATGGCCTGGTACAACCTGTTTTGCTGGTAAACCTGTTTTGATTACAAAATGGGGAAGTGTTTTGAGATTCCAGGAGGACGGGGCTCCTGGGTGGTTCAATCAGTTAAGTGTCTGTCTTAGGCTCAAGATCCCAGGGTCCTGGGATGGAGCCCCACATAGGACTCCTTGCTCAGTAGGAAGGCTGTTTCTTCCTCTTTCTCTGCCTGTTGTTCCTTTGTTCCTCCTGCTTGTTGCTTCCTCTGTTTAAAAAAAAAAAAAAAAGACTTCAGGAAGAGAGTGATATGACTGGGTTTAATCACTAGCTACATTTGAGATAGGAAGACCTACCTGGAAATGTTCTCTAGGTAGAATCATCTTTATCGTTTTAAAAAGATTTTATTTATTTATTTATTTGTTTGTTTGTTTGTTTATTTATTTTGGAGAGAGAGAGAGAGCGGGCACGTGGGGGAGGAGGAATGCAAGGGACTAGCTCAGATGCAGGGCTCAATCCCGGACCCTGAGATCATGACCTGAACCCAAAGCAAGAACTGGATGCCTCAGGCACTGAGCCACCCAGGCGCCTTTAGAATAATCTCTATCTTGAGGTTATATCTAGGATATTCTCCAGAGGTATATAATCAGGGCACCCAAACACCATAGAGTAATAGGAAAATAAGACACCAGCTTCCTTCTCATTGGCTAACTCCCTAATTTCTGATTTGATTCTGGGGGGATAGGAAGGACACATTTGTTCTCACGCGAGTTTGCTGTTTTGTATTACTAACTAAATTCAAATAATTGTGCAAGAGTTTGCTAGAAATTTTAATCTTGCAAATCTGAAACTCTATGCTCAGGGAAGAACAACCCCTTTCCTTCCACCCCTCAGCCCTGGGAGCCATGGTTCCACTTTTTGTTTCTAGGAATTTGACTGCTTTATTTTTTAATTTTATTTTTATTATTATTTTAAGATTTTATTCACTTATTTGATAGACAGAGATCACAAGTAGGCAGAGAGGAGGAAGCAGGCTCCCCGCCGAGCAGAAAGCCCAGTGCGGGGTTCGATCCCAGGACCCTGGGATCATGACCTAAGCCCAAGGCAGAGGCTTTAACCTACTGAGCCACCCAGGTGCCCCTATTTTATATTATTTTCAACCCCTTTAGAGATCTCATATAAGGGGACTCAGAAAATCTGGTGTGTGTGTGTGTGTGGCTGTGTGTCTGTGTATGTGACTGGCTTATTTTGCGTAACGCAATATCCTTAAGTTTCATTCATATTGTAACGTGTGACAGAATTTCCTTCTTTTTAAAGAATAATATTACATTTTCTTTACTCATTCACACCACATTCCCTCAGCCCATCCATCCATCCATGGACTCCTGTCAATAGTGCCCTATGAACCTAGAAATGCAGAAACCCCGTTCAGATCGTGATTTCAGTTTTCCGCAATGCAGAAGTGGGATTACTGGATCATAGAGTATTTTTTAATTTTTGGAGGAAACTTCACACCATGTTCCACAGCAGCTGCACTGTTTCACATTCCCACCCATCTGCGCTCCAATTTGTTCACGTCCCTCCACAGCCCTGCCCGCTACCAGAAGTCTTCGTGACAGGAAGGGTAGGCTGATGCGGCAACCTTGGTAGTCGTTGTCTTTGAAGAAATTGCCACAGTTTTCTATCAACCACCACCCTGATCAACGTGCATCAATACTGAAAAGAGACCTTCCTCCCAGCTAAAAGATTACAGCTTGCTAAATGCACAGATGACGGTTAGCAGTTTTCAGCAAGAAAATATTTTTTAATTTGGGTGCCTGGGGGACTCCGTTGGCAAAGCAACGGCCTTCAGCTCGGGTTATGATCCCAGAGTCCTGGGATCGAGTCCCACATGGGGCTCCCCGATCCACGAGCAGTCCGCCTCTCCCTCTGTTCTTCTCCCCTCTCATGCTCTCTCTCACTCTCACTCTCTCTCTCAAATAAATAAATATAATCTTAACAAGACATATTTTTTAAACAAGGCTTAATTTTTATTTGTTTAGAGATAATGCTATTGCACACTCAAAAGACTGCAGTGTCGTGGGATAAACACCTTTTATATGCACTGGGAAACGTGAAAAAAATGATTTCCATAAAAAATATTAATGAATGAATTATGTGCTTTATGTTGACATTTGCATTATTGTGGTGGCCTGGAACTAAATCTGCCTGCCCTGGGCCCTGATGGCACCACTTTCCCCCTCCTCCCTCCAGGCAGGCCCAAGAGTGGGAACAGCTCCCCCTGTTGTTAGCATCTGGGAGTCTCCCTCTGCTTTTTGCCTTGCTTTCTGCTTCCACAGCTCCAAGGAAGAGAGAGCAAGCATCTATCTGATAGATTGGGCAATTCTCCTTTTGTGTATATACGAGCTAGGTATATTTTGCATATTATACAAATTGTGTGAACATCATTTCTTTCTCTCTTTAAAATTGTTTTAAAAATTGGCAGCTTTCTTTATTGTTCGATTACTCTCTGTTACCGCCAAACTGACTAAGGGGAGGTCTGTTTGCTTGCCATCTCTGAAAAACTTTTATTTTCGCTACATAAAATTGAGATATGTCTAAACATTTAGCAAACAATATCTTAAACGAAAGGAAAAAGGTTTTAAAAGTTAACAAAGGGAGAAAAAATTGTAACTTTAAACTCTGCTAAGATAATCAAAATTTTATGAAGTTGGAATAGGAAATTGTTGTTTTAGGGTTTTCTTTTCCCCAGTTTTTCAAATCAAAATTTATTCAGATACATATTAATTGACTTGTGCAGATGTCTAATACAAGCTTATGTGTATGAAAACAGCACACAAAAATGTTCATGCCATAGAAAACCATTCTTAAAAAAAATGTTGATTATTTTAAATGTTTGTATCCATGCCAAATTTTGATAATTGTTAAAGTAACTGGAGATCTTTAACGTAAATCTTTAACTTAATATTTTCTAGTTCTAGAGGGTCTGGTGAAAATAATACATCTGTAAGAATTATAGGAAATGACACTTTAATGGAAAAATACTATCTGAAAACTATAATGCTAAATCTACTTGAATAAAAGCAATTGTACTATCAATTAAATAACTATCTAACTATCTATCTAAATAATACCTAAAATAAAAAGAGATAAGTCAAAATAACTTTAAAGACAGAAAACACATGCAGATGTTATGCTGTGGTTGTGGGAGTTCAGGACCCTGCGGTGAGCTCAGTCAAATCCGCAGGGGTCTCTGGTGGTGTGGCCCAGCTGCCTGGGCCCTCACGTCCTGGCTCTTCTCCTTCCTGGGGGTGCTGATGATCCAGGGGTTCTCTGACACTTCTGGGCCTCTGTGGGCAGCTGGTGGAGGAGCAGGAGTAAAAGGGCCACTTGGGAAAAGCTGGAAGTTGGACTCTGCTTTGGCCAACATTTGCCTGTTGTAATCACTTTCTTTCTTTAGCTCCTTGAGGCTTCTCTCGGTCAGCACAGCTGCCATCCAGCTTTCCTGAGCTCTCTTTGCATGGAAGAGGATCCCCTTTTGATAGTGTATGGCATTTTCCTCCAATTGTCTCCTGGTGTCTTCAGCGATCTCCTTGTAGAAGTCTCGAGTCTGAGACATGGCCTTGATGTTTCTATGTGTGCAGGAAAGATTCCACTTAATGTCTGCACACTGCTCTTCTGCCTCAGACCATTTTCTCTCAACGGGGCTGATGCATTCTTGATATAATTTAGGCAGAGTTTGAAGCTTCTGTTTCAGCTGCTGAATCTCCTCTTCAAGCTGTGAATTTTCACGCTGAAAAGAGGCCTCCTTGGCTTGAAGATCTGTTATTTGTCCCATAAGCTCCTCATTCATTTGCTTTCCCTCCTGCAATTGTCTGGCTAGTTCCTGCTTTTCTGCTTCAGCACTTTGAAGGGAAACATTGGAATCAGCATCATCAGTGACACCCTTCAGATCACCCTCTGACATGTGGATGGGGCCATCGTCATTTTCTGTTTCCCTCTTTTCCTCGACCTCACAGTTGACATGACCCAAATGATCTCCAAGGTGTGTGGGCCCGGGGAAGGTCTTCAGCAGGTTTTCACCCACCGGTACTAACTGGCTGACTTTCTCGTTCAGGGCCTGTTGGAATCCTGCGTTTGACTGTTCAAGCCTTTCTTTTTCCTGCTCGATTTCTTGGAGTCTCTGCTTCCATCTCTCAGTTTCTTGGGCGAGCTGTTCTGGACTCTGGAGATCAGGAGGGTTTTTATTCACATCACCCAGGGTTTTCTCCCCAAGGTCTTCATTCTCTTATGAGGCTTTGAAGATGGGTCTGTCACCAGTCTCTTGAGACAGTTTAGAAGGCTGGCCCTTCAGTAACTTTTTCAGAAAGTCAAGAGTATTCTGAAGAGACAGCCTACAGTGGTTTGTATTTATTGCTGATAAGCAGGAGGATTTTAAGTTGGGAAGACTGGCCTCCGCCCCAGGCAGACCTCGGGCATCATCAGCTTGTGTCAGCGGTTCCATATTCTTACTGCCTTTTCCAGAGACTTCAGCGTGGGCAAAACACCTTTTGCCTGACACCTTCACACTTCTCTAAAATGTGTTGTTTCTTCACTGGCAAAACCAGTATCACAGTTTATACCAGGATCTCCAAGGGAAATCCACGGAGACCTGAAACATATCTCCAGCTTTCAGAAATCACCAGCAGAGGACCGCACAGGTGGTCTAGGACCAAGTGGAAAGTGGATCTATGGTAGGCAGGAGGCCATCCAGGGCTGTGGAGAGCTCCCCAGCTCTGCCTCCAAAGGCCAGTGTTCTCTGGGTCTCAACTGAAGGCTCAGAACCTTGGGGGGTGCTCTACCTCTAAGGTAAACAGTTGCCTGACAACCAGAGCACAGCAGTTGCATTGGGGAATGGGGAGGCCAGCCAGATTCTAGAACACAGTTGCTCTAACTTTGCCTTGAAATAAAAAGTGATCTCACTTCTACAGGCATGGGGGGAGGTGGAAAGACTGATTGTAGCCAGGTGTCCAGCCACTGAAGGCCCACGTGACCTGACAGGAAACCTACGGGTCAAAGCAGGGCCAGACCTTGTCCATTCTCTCAGGACTCCCACCTGTAAGTTAGGTTCATTCTCCTGATTTAAATCTTCCTTCTGCTTCAGAGAAGCCTGGCACTGTCCTCCAAGGTCTCAGGGATCTGCCTCCTTTGAGGTCCCCTCAGCCACTCTGGGCAGGCAGCTTCCCAGGAGTGAAAGGGTCTCCCCAAAGGTATTAATTAAGACAATGGATTCTAGTTCTAGCAAGTCAGAAGAAATCAGCTGGAGCTGGCAGAGTCTCATGAATTCATGAATTTTCTGTGGAGCCAGCATGTCCAAGAATATTTGGAAGGGATTAACTCTGTTCTAGGGGTGACTGCAGTGGTCCATGTGGTTCTCCATCTTTAGCCCATCACCCTCAAGATGGCCCCCAGGAGGGTCCCTGGTCCACAAAGTCATTTCCAGAAGCGGACCTGTGGGGAGAGGGCAGGTCCTTTTTTGGGCTCACCTTTTATTTCATTAAACCCTGTCTCACTCCCCAGGCATCTCTCTGGCAGACACAGCTCAGAACCCATGAGCTAAAATGTTCATTCTAGAAAGGGTTAATAATTATTGTGACTAACATAATACAATAAGAAAAGAAGAAAAGAAAGGTTAATAAAACTGACATAATCTCAGGGATCAAGGAAAAAAAAGACACGAAGTAACAATATAAGGAATGGAAGACAAAATATAAAAGAGAATATGAACAATATGAAGAAAATTAGAGCATATGACCATTGAATATCAATAATATTAACAATTTAATAAAATAGAGAATTTCTTGAAAAACCCAACTTACCCAACTGGCAGAAAAAGTAGAAGAGTAGGAATCATTCTATCTCTTACAGAAATTAAATATTTACTTTAAAAAACTCTCACGCAGTAAACTCCAAGTACAAACAGATTTACTGGTAAACTTTTCCAAGTATTCAAAGAAGAAATATATTACTATTACACAAACTTCTCCAGAGAACAAGAAACAACAATTCCCAACTCATTTTATAAGGCCAGCATAACTTGTCATAACCTAAGAATGACATTACAAGAATAAAAAATTTCAACTAAACTAACACACACACACACACATACTCACAAAAATAAAAAATGGGGTAAGAACAATCAAATCAATTGATATATATAAAGGTGTATTTCAAGAAATACATTTTTAAATCATTCAAATGCTTTAACATTTGAAAATCAACCAACATAGGATACTACATTAAAGAAAAAAGGGGATGGAGATGTGGGGCTCGATCCCAGGACCCTGAGATCATGACCTGGACTGAAGGCAGAGGCTTTAACCCACTGAGCCACCCAGGCGCCCATCTCCTAAGTGAATATTGACACTTGGTTTCACTTGGAAAGAAAAATGACAAGAACAACCACTCAGTCATGCAGAATACCATGGTAGAGAATTTCTACTACCAAGTATTAAACTACAGTAATTAAAATAGTACAGAATTGAGCCAGGATATAAAATACACAAATGGAACAAAACAGAGTTCAGAAACAGCCCCACATGTGTATGATTCCTTGATTCGCAGCAAAGGCAACCCCTGTCATGCAATGGAGGAAGGATGGTTCTTAAAACAAACTGTACTGGGTGAACTTAATATTTATCAGGAAAACAAATCTTAACCCCAACACCTCAAACCATACACAAAACTAAATTCAAAATGGATAAGAGATCTAAAACATGAAAGGTAAAAAGCAGAAGAAAGCATAAAAACAATCTTTATGGACTTATGATAGGAAAGTATTTCTCCAACACAACACAGAGCATTAGCCATAAAGGAAAAAAAAGAAGAGAAACTGGACAACATTAAAAAAAAAAAAAAAGGATTGAAAAAGTGAAAAAGCAAGCCATGATATGAGGGAAGTTATTTGAAATGCACATAATGAACAAAACACTCAGAATATATTATATACAGAATGTATACTAATAATTACTAAGAAAAAAGCAGTCAAGGAGACTGCCTAAGAAAAGGTAGTCAGGTACGACTTAACAGGTAAGACATAAAAGAAGGTATCTAAAGGGCCAAGAAAGATATGAAAAGGTGATCAACTTCATCAAACATCACAGAAACTTAAAATTAAAATGTTACTTTTGCTCACCCACCAGAACAGCTAAAATGAAAGGGATAAAAACTAGTAATGGTGAATATTTAGAGCAGCTGAGCAGCTGGAAATTTCACACCCTGTTAGCAGAGCAAAAATTATAAATCAGTACAACCACTTTAGAAAACTATTGTTATTAAAGCTATCACAGGCATATTCTCTGACTTAGCAACTGTACCCCTCGGTATACACCCAAGCATTCATAGGTACCAAAGACACACATGGGAGTATTCAAAATAGCACTCTTTATAATAGTCTCAAAGTAGAAAACAACCCAAAATTCTATTTACAGTAGAAAAAATAAGTGTACACATTGTGTTCTATCCACTCAATGGGATATCATACATCAATGAAAACATATATGAATATGTAGATTTATAAAATACATCTACATATATACCCACATGCAACACTAACATTAATTTCACAAACATAATGTTGCCCAAACGAACACATGCTGTTCACATAAATTCAAAACCAGGGGTAATTAACCTATGTGTTAGAAAGTTCAGTTAATGACTTTCCTTCCTTGGGGCAGGGAAATAATGCCTGGGAGACAAGACAGAGAGTTTCTGGGGTGGTGCACTGGGATATGCTGGTTACGTGGCCATGTACTTTTTGCAATAACTCTCTTAGCCACACTTAGGATTTGTGTGCTTTTCTTTTATGTTATACTTTAATACAAAATTTACTTTTTAAATAGAAACACATTATGCCAAGAAGGACCAACACAAGGTTTCACCAGAAGCTCCCAAATGGAAGTCAAGTGAAAGCTTCCAAGTAGAAGTGAAGTGAGGTGAAGCAGCTCTTAAATGCATGGTAGTGTCAACCCCACGAGTTTTAACTCACTGTTCTAATGACTTGAAGTGTGATTTTATCTTAGTAGCTCCAAAAATCCATCATTAAAAACTCTATTCGCTATTACCTCCATCAGTACTGCTCGCTAAACAACCCCAGAGGTTGGTAGTTCCTTCCATAAACCCTCCCAGCACCTAAGCTTAGCATCTATCTGCCACATAGTTAAATTTCTTCCCTAGGCTATATGTTTTTAATGAGTCTCCAGTGCTTAACAGTCTCTCTCTGATATGGTAAATATTCAAATTTGGATGAATAAGTGACACATATTCTCTTCAGCACAGAAACCTTTTTCCCCCATTTTAATGCAAGAATAATGAAACTTTTAACTTAAAATCCACAAGTTAAAAATGACAAATTACGTCTGTGCCTAATCAAACCTGAAAACCAAATTGTCTAACTACTTCCACAGTATGGTTTCTGCATTCTTTGCCAAAATCTCCTGAGAAGAAATTCAGACACCCTTACCCTTGCCTCATCCGGCAGCTTAGTAAGAAAATGACTTAGGTAAACTCAACATATTAATTATTAATTCAGGCTAATTCTAGTTGCTGAGTATAGTGGCAAGCTTCATCTTTTAATAATATCATTTCCTTAGCTTAAAAGCTCCATTACACAGTCACTTACATATGCCTAGCTCCTTTTTCTCTCTAAAGATGGGACGTCTTTTCCACTGGTAGACCCAGTGTATCTATGCTGAATTTAAACATGACTCTCTATGGGATAATGAGAGTTCAGGGAATGTTACATCCTCTGCCAGTTCTCTGCTTTTATGTTATTCCCCAAATAAACCCTATTTTACATTAATATTGCATGTGTTCATGAAGCAGGTCCCCCATGTTCCCTCTATGTGACATAGTCTTCAGATTTATGAAGGGACATTTACTTGCAAGCTTGCTTAGGATCATGATGGAATAGTTATTTTATCACTCTCCCCTGTTTTATCAACCTTCATAAAGGATCATACTGTGTGAGCCTTACATTTTATCAGAAGAATTTTCACGAGATGAAACAGGAGTTCTCTTCATTTAGGTCCAGTGACAACTCTAATCACTTCCACTAACTTCTCTATCAGCTATTCAGCTGAGTTTTGTCTCCAATTATATCCATATTACCAGATGAATGACCACTCAGACTCTGCAGATTTTATCTTTAGTGCTGTTCTGTTCCTGGTAAGCTTCCAGAAACCAGCTTTTCTGGAAACTTCTCCTGAGAGACATACTTTCCAGAGTAGAATCTACCCCTCCTGCATATGCTGTGACTACTAGATTATTTACAATATTCAATGAAACTATTTTTCCTTCTTTCCTGTAAACCAAGAGCATGGCAAACTTCTTCTTAGAAGGCCAGGAGTAAAGATTTTAGGCCTATGGGCAACTACACAATTATGCTGTTACAATGTGAAATCAGGCACAGACAATATGTAAACAAATGCACATGGCAGTTTTCTAACAATGATTTGTTTGTCAAAAGAGCCAGCATGCCCATGAACCACAGTTTGCCAATCCCTGCTCTAAACTCTTACAATTTCTGGTCTTCATATATCAGTATTATAATTATCTTGAACTTATAAGGGTTTATTGACACTGGTGCTAAAAATTAAGTTCAATATATTTTATCAATTAAAACTGAGATCAATATAATAACTCTTCTGGGAATATTTGTGATAATATGAGTTATAAAAAAATTCTCTTTATTTGTTGGTTAACCAGAAAATTTAAGTGACTAAAGCACATTCACTGATAACCATAGTTAACTTAGGTATTCCCTAATTATGAAAATAGAGGTGATAATTTATAATAATAATTAACCTATTAAAAACAAACATAATCAAATGAACAAAAGACAAAGTATATTACAATAAATCTACACAATGGACAGTAACGGTGGGACTACAGTGATCTCTTCTTTTCCCCTATATTTTCTAGAACCAACATCTATGATTTTTGTAATAAGAAAAAGTTTCTTTAAAGCACATGATGACAAGCTAAAAGTGTTTAAATTTTTTATTTAGTTTGAAAATAAAAATAGACTTGGAATTAAATTTAAGAAAAACTCAACCATTCTATCCTATGCTCCTCTTTTAAAAAAAATATTTACATCAAGAATAAATAAGTTAAAATTTTCATTTACCTGTCGGTTCCTTTCGTCCACTACGCGTGTGATTTGAATTTTCTTCCACCCCATTTTCAATCACCTTTCCTTCCTTATATTCCAAATATTTAATTCAAAATGTATTTTCTTAAATACCCTAATGCAGCGTACACAGCTTCTATTATTTCAGCTTCTGGTGCAAGGGCTACAGCTGAAATTTTCTATAAGATCTAAAAGAAAACACAAATTAGAATACTTAAGTTCTGTAAGTTTGTAAATCATGGAACTATTATACAAATTTCAAACTTACCTCTACGCTGCACATAGGCACATATTAGTTGAAATTCCTGATTACATATTGGTAGTTAAGTAGAAGCTTTGTTAACTTCACCCCTAAAAATTCCCTTGAATCTTTTTGTGCTTCTAGCTCTGGCTGAAAGAATACAATTATAAGCTTTCAGTTTTTCTCAATGCATATAGTAAAAGCAACAAGAGCCAATACTTATTGGGATTTTTCTATGTGCCAAGTATTTTTCCATGTACCTGATATATCTTAACTCATTCAATCCAAACAGCAATCTTTTTGGTTATAATTATCATCACCATTTTATAAATAAGGATACTGAGGCAGAGAGATCCTAAATAATATGTCCAAGGTAACACACACAATAAAGGGAAGGGCTTGGAATATGAACTCAGGGACTCTGGCTCCAGAATTTCTCTGCTTGGAAAATATCCTTGGAAATATCCTTGGAAAGTTTCTGATGTCCTCCATGTCAAAGGATGAACTAATAATCTGGGTAGCCCCAATCTGCTCTTACAAATGATTCTTGCAGACTGCCCTAGCTACCACCCAAATTACTGTCAATCCATAAAGGCACCATATGATTTCATAATAATGTCCACTTATTAAATGAAATATTGTTCCTTTTAGCCATTTAATAAAATTCTCCTAATTTATCAAGATTCAGTTCCCCCGGATAGAGTAAACCATAGCACCTTATACTCTGTGGCTATTTGTATAATAAATTCTAAGTCCGTATTCCTGAGACCGTGAATCCTTCAAGAACAGGATTTTTTTTTTTATTCCATTTATCTCTGTAATTCAATGACTGGCAATGATATAATCTGTCATGTTCCGAATGACAGTTGTGTCAAAGACCTAGTGTTTTCAAAACTTACATAATAAAATATTTACAAGGGAATAAAAGACAAATACTAAAATACAATAATAAATTCTCAGGGGAATTTTATTCAAGTATTTCTAATATTGTGCATATACAGCCATAAAACATTAAAAGTACTGTGCAAATCCATGTTTGATTAAATCTGGCTTTTGCTCAAAAGCAGTGAATTTTTCATTTCTTAACACTACCATCATAACTATAAGCATGGCATGTCTTACGTATCTTCCCTTGTATTCTTTCATTTCTTCATTCATACAAACATTAACTGAACATCTATTAACAATTGATAACCTATTAACTGATCACCAACTTGCAAAAGTATTGTACTTCCAAAAACTGAAGTAGGCACATAGAGTAAAATATTTAAAAAGAAAAAAGGCATGATTTCTGATCTCACTGAGTTCATAGTTTAGAGGGGAAAACAGACATTAATCAAACTACCATATAAATGAGTCCAGAAATTAAAATTAGGATGTTAGTTTATTTGACCTAAATTCACAAGTTAGGTAAGGCTTCCTTTGGAATGTGCCTCAAACCTGAGTATGAAGGTATACATTCTAAGCAGAGAGAATACCATGTGCATGGAAACAGGAAACATTAGAAAAACTGAAGGATGGCTAGTCAACTGGTGGGAACCAAACAAACAACTGTGCTGTAGAATGTTTTTGCTTCCTCATGAGACTGCAATATAAACCAATAAAAGTCAGTTTATTCAAATCATGTTCCTTAACAGATCACACTGCATTCAATTCCCATTATAAAAATTTGAACTGTAGTAGACAAGATAAATATTCGTGCATTTCAATTCTAATGCCTCTAATGCCTCTAAGGTGTATGTACTCTACTCTCTTTTAGAATCTGAAAAATTCTGAATTCTATTAGACCATATCTAAGCATTTTGCTTTTGACAATAGTTGAATAGGTTACTTCAACCTTCTCTCTTAAGATTTATTTATTTCAGAGGGAGGGTGAGAGAACATAAGCAAGCACAAATGGTGGGGGGGTGAGGGGACAGAGGTAGAAAATCTTCAAGGAGACTCCGAACTGAGCGCGCGAAGCCTGACAGAGCGCTCAATCCCACAAACAATGAGATCACAACCTGAGCCAAAAGTAAGTCAGATGCTTAACTGACTAAGTCACCCAGGAGCCCCAAACCAACCTTCTAATAATGAGAAAACAACAAGAAAAGTAGTCTATTCAAAACCACTGGAGAACTTCCAAGACAGAATTGAAGGGCTGAGATCTGGAAGAAATGGATGAGATCGCACTTCAGATTCATTCTCCCCCTAGTCATTAGTAGATTCTTAAAATATTGCCTGTGCCCCATGTCAGGTTCCCTGCTCAGCAGGGAGTCTGCTTCTCCCTCTTCCTCTCCATGTACCCCCCACCCACTCGTGCTCTCTCTCTCACTTTTTCTCAAATAAATAAGAGTGTGTGTGTGTGTGTGTGTGTGTGTGTGTGTGTGTTTATTTTTAGACCCAAAAACGCTGGCTGAGAGGCTGAGAAGCTAAACAGAGCTTTCAACAGATCTTCAGTAG
Organism: Mustela putorius furo; assembly: GCF_011764305.1. Taxonomy (NCBI): domain Eukaryota; kingdom Metazoa; phylum Chordata; class Mammalia; order Carnivora; family Mustelidae; genus Mustela; species Mustela putorius. Next base: position 313,178 of record NW_025422115.1, on the reverse strand, counting down.
GACACAAAAATAGATGCAAGGTCTGCCAAGGAATAGCCCAGCCCCAGTAAACACACCGGGAGTAGGGAGGGAATCCAAAAGACTATACCCTAGGTATAAACGTAAACTAGAAATGGACCAGACCAACAAGGAGGAAATTATAGCTTCATATCATCTCAATCCCTGATTAGGTTAAGGAATCTGGGCTACCTAGTGTCATTAGCCTAGCTGCAGGCCAATAAAAACTTCTGTAAAGATTTTTTAGCAAAAGTATATCTTACCAGCAAAACTTAACATCATCTAGAAATTTAAATGATCTTATCATTCTTATACAAAAATGTCTAAAAATAAAAAATAACCAGTCAAGACCTGACTTGAAAACTAAGATTTTAAAATGGCAAGAAATCAGACCTATAGTAGATCCAAGTAATGGTGTTATCAGAAAAGAACTTTAAAATATGTTAATGTGTTCAAAGAATTAATAACGACTATTAGCAGATAATGCTAAAAGTATGGAAAATAACTGAAAATTCAATTCTGGAAACAGAAAATAAAAAAATAAATCATAATAGGTTAGAATACAGCTGAACAATCAATGATCCACAAGCTAAGAAAGAGGAAAATACTTATACTCATGCCCAAGAAGACATAAATTGGGAAATACAGAAAAGAGTGTGAAAAACTTATGACACATGGATCCAAAATGCATGTAACTGCAGTCCTTGAAAGAAAAGAGAAAATTGTTTAAGACATATAGTTGAAAACTTTTAAAAACTTACCAGTGACATCATGCCACAGAACCAAGATCTACAAACTCCCAAGCAAAACAAATACAAAGAAAACCACAACAAAAAACCTATCAAAGTAAAAAGGGTGGATGGAAGGAAAGAGAGAGACACACACAAAGAGACACGGCCACAGACAGAGAGATCTTAAAAGTAGTCAAAAAAGGAAAGATTTACAGTGGACTTTTTCACAGTAGTAATGGAAATCAGAAGACATGGAATGATATTCTCAAAGTGTCAAGAGTAGGAGAAATGCCAAACTAGAATAGTCTATCTGGCAAGTAATACTCCTGAAGGGGGTGGGGGGGGAGGCAAAACACAGACATCTGTAATCAAATAGAAACAAAGAATTTAACACCAAAAACAATGAAGGGACTTCTTCAAGTAGAAAGAAAAAAGGATGTTTTCTTTGCAGCAATGTCTGTTCATGTCTTCTGCCCATTTCTTGATTGGATTATTTGCTCTTAGGGTGTTGAGTTTGCTAAGTTCTTTATAGATTTTGGACACTAGCCCTTTATCTGATATGTCATTTGCAAATATCTTCTCCCATTCTGTCAGTTGTCTTTTGGTTTTGTTAACTGTTTCCTTTGCTGTATAAAAGCTTTGGATCTTGATAAAATCCCAATAGTTCATTTTTGCCCTTGCTTCCCTTGCCTTTGGCAATGGAAGATGTTGCTGCAGCTGAGGTCGAAGAGGTTGCTGCCTGTGTTCTCCTCAAGGATTTTGATGGATTCCTTTCTCACATTGAGGTCCTTCACCTATTTGGAGTCTATTTTCATCTGTGGTTTAAGGAAATGGTCCAATTTCATTTTTATGCATGTGGCTGTCCAAGTTTCCCAACACCATTTATTGAAGAGGCTGTCTTTTTTCCATTGGACATTCTTTCCTGCTCTGTCAAAGATTAGTTGACCATAGAGTTGAGGGTCTATTTCTGGGCTTTCTATTCTATTCCATTGATCTATGTGTGTGTTTTTGTGCCAGTACCATGCTGTCTTGATGATGACAGCTTTGTAATAGAGTTTGAAGTCCGGAATTGTGATGCCACCAACTCTAGCTTTCTTTTTCAATATTCCTTTGTGTATTGGAGGTCTTTTCTTGTTCCATGTAAATTATAGGATTCTTTGTTCCATTTCTTTGAAAAAGATGGATGGTACTTTGATAGGAATTGCATTAAATGTGTAGATTGCTTTAGGTAGAATAGACATTTTCACAATATTTATTCTTCCAATCCAGGAGCATGGAACATTTCTGCAAAGAAGACATCCAGATGGCCAACAGACACATGAAAAAGTGCTCCATATCACTCGGCATCAGGGAAATACAAATCAAAACCACAATGAGATATCACCTCACACCAGTCAGAATGGCTAATATTAACAAGTCAGGAAATGACAGATGCTGGAGAGGATGCGGAGAAAGGGGAAACCCTCCTACAATGTTGGTGGGAATGCAAGCTGGTTCAACCACTCTGGAAAACAGCATGGAGGTTCTTCAAAATGTTGAAAATAGAACTACCCTATGACCCAGCAATAGCACTACTGGGTATTTACCCTAAAGATACAAACCTAGTGATCCAAAGGGGCACGTGCACCCGAATGTTTATAGCAGCAATGTCTATAATAGCCAAACTATGGAAAGAACCTAAATGTCCATCAATAGATGAATGGATAAAGAAGATGTGGTATATATACACAATGGAATACTATGCAGCCATCAAAAGAAATGAAATCTTGCCACTTGCAACGACGTGGATGGAACTAGAGGGTATCATGCTTAGCAAAATAAGTCACGTGGAGAAAGACAACTATAATACAGTCTCCCTGATATGAGGAAGTGGAGATGCAACATGGGGGTTAAGGGGGTAGGAGAAGAATAAATGAAACAAGATGGGACTGGGAGGGAGACAAACCATAAGTGACTCTTAATCTCACAAAACAAACTGAGGGTTGCTAGGGAGAGGGGGGGTGGGAGAAGGAAGGTGAGGTTATAGACATTGGGGAGGGTATGTGCTTTGATGAGTCCTGTGAAGTGTGTAAACCTGGCGATTCACAGACCTGTACCCCTGGGGATAAAAATATATTCTATGTTTATAAAAAAAATAAAAAATTTAAATAAAAAGAAAGAAAGAAAGAAAAAAGGATACCAGACACAGCTTGGATATTGCACCAAAAAGTACGTACATAAACAAACAAATAAGAATAAGGAAGAGCGTAAATATGTAACTCTAAGTAAATATAGACTAAAGAAGATAATAATACACTGTAGAATTTAAAATATTAATAATACACACCAACAGTACAGTACAGGAGTAAATAAAGTTAAGGTGTTCTAAAACCCTTTCATTTAATGGGAAATAAAAAAAGTACTTTTTTACTTTTTGGACTTGAGTTAAAGATGCATGTAAGAGCAGTAAAAGTACAGAAAGCTAACAAGCTAATGGAAGGGGAAAATGAATTAATACCTGAATTGTATTAAAAAAAGATCTGATGACTACAAAAGTACATCTTAATTATGAGATAGAAGGGAAGTAAAAGCATGGAGAACACACTGTGTAGAACCCAAATCAAAAAAAAAGATCTGTAACTATACTTTATCACAGTACTTTTTTTTATTTTTTTGAAGATTTTATTTATTTATTTGACAGAGAGAGAGAGAGAGACACCGTGAGAGAGGAACATAAACAGTGGGAGTGGGAGAGAGAGAAGCATGCTTCCCACAAAGCAGGTAGCCCGATGTAGGACTCAATCCCAGGACACTTTAAAAGCTCAATTCACTGGAAAGACCTAGCAATTCTAAATCTGAATATACCTAATAACACTTAAAGTCAGGAATCTGTTCCTTAAAATCAGATATCCTGTACAAAATCCTAACTAGGACCTTATTTTCCAATTTCTTAAATAGGAAAAATTATATTACATATAAACTCATAATCCCCAATCGTTTCTCTTTTAATACTTAACTGAAATACAGAAAATGTCCATTTATAATAGAAAATTATCATGGTTAGGATGTAAAATACTACATGACTTCAGATGCAATAGCTTTCTCACTGGCTTTATTTCCTTTTCCATGATTTAACACTTTCGGTGTTAAACACTTTTTGTGCTTTCTACAAAACTAAGCAAAATTAAGTGACAAATACAACAGCAATTAGAAATTTATGCAAGACAAACACATACAGCAGATAACAGCTCAAAGGCTTATAATATGGAAACCTCTTTCTTTTTGCCAGTAGCAACAGAGATGCACATTCCCTCTGTTGACAGAACATGACTCAAAAATGTCTACATGTGATTCTAATGTTCTACAAATTGATTTGAAATTTAATTTGTGACTTTGCCCACATATCAGTTTGTTAAAATATTGTACTGAACTGTGCAGATGGAAAAACACTTTTGTTTTCAAAATTTATTTGAGAGAGAAAGCAGGGTTGGGAGAAGGCAGAGGCAGAAGGAATCTCAACCAGACCCTGCTGAGCACAGAGACTGATGTCGGGCTCAATCTCACCACCCTGAGATCATGACCTGAGCAAAAATCAAGAGTCAGACACTTAACGACTGAGCCACCAAGGCATCCCCAAAACATACTTTCTCCAAATAAACTTCAGTCAGTACCAAGGGAACTAGTAAGTAAGACGACAAATCTAGCAAGTTGATTTTAACAAAGCTTTCTCAGAAATTAATGGAACAAGCACACCAAAACAAGGAATAGATTAGAAGAAACAAAAAGATTTGAATTTTACAATTACCAGCCTGACATACAGAACAGTATACCTAACAAGAGCAGAAGACACATTCCTTGTAAGTGAATAAAAACATTTGCCAAAAGTGACCACATGCTGGATCATAAACTGCTAACAAATTCCAAAGGACAGACATGTTTCTCTGACCTCCAATGAATTAAGCTATGAAGTAACAACAATATGATTAGAAATGCTTATAGAGTGAAATTAAGCAATAAACTTCTAATCAACTCATGGCTCAAAGAAGAAATCACAGCCACAATCAGAAAAGAATTGAACACTATTAAATTCACATAACATCAAAAGTTATGGGATGCAGGTAACACCATGCTTAAGAGGGAAATTTATAGCTTTAGAACACATATATGGAGGAAAGGCCAAAAACCAATGTTCTAAGCAACCATCTGAAAGTGTTATAAAAAGAACGAATTAAACCCAAGACACTACAGATGAAGAAATAAAAGAGCATACCATAATGAAATAAAAAATATACAACAGAGATCAACAAAACTAAAAGTTAGTTCTTTGGAGGGAATAATAAAACTGGCAAGTTCCTGGAAAAAATAATAGAGGGGCTGAAAATAAAACAAGTATCTGTCCCCAAAGGTTTTAGATTAAAAAATATGAACCTGTTTTTTATAACATATGCTGCATTTACCACATGAAGATTAATACAAATAACCAACAAAAATCTGAAAGCAAATTATATCAAACTAAACTCATAAGTATAACTCTTTAACTACTACTTCCCATATTTCTGGCTCAAATGCTCTAGTAACATAATTTTAACACTCTTTAGATCCCATTAGGTGCTATAATTTAATTATACCTACCACCTTTTCACTGTTCCTCAGCCAGTTTATGTCTCTTTATCTAATTAAATTTTCATGCACCCTGACTCCCTCGGCTCTTGCTCTCCCTCTTCTCTCCTCCCTCCAGTCATTTCCTGGGAAAGAACCCGCTCTTGACTACCTGCTTACTTCCATGTAGCTGAATAGGCTGAGCATAAACAACCGTACTAACCAGGCTAATTAATCTTTCCTTAAGATTAGTAATTTTCCATTTCCCAGTGATGTGCTTGATTATTTGATGCCCTATTCTAACACTCTAACACTCATCACTCATCCTCATTTTCAGTTGATGACTTTGCTACCTATTCTACTTATGGAAAAAATCAGTAATCAGAAGAGAATCTCCTCAAGTTCCTGCCACCATATCTATCAATCCATCAGCATCTGTCCCACTATACATGCCTTCTTTCCTCTTTAGGTCTTGGCTACAGCAATTCCTCCTTTCTTTCCTTCAAAGTGAAAATTTTCTTCTATACTGAAGCAAGCACTCCCACTGGCAAAAAATTAAATAAAAGATGCTATTATCTCAGTTATCCAAAACAAAACACAGAAAAGAAAAAATGTCTCGATCCTGAAACTTAAAATATACTACAAGAAAAATCCGTCTTTGCAGATTCTGAGAAGTTTCAATTTCATAAAGATGTTATTCTCCCCCAAATTAATCTAGAGATTCAATGCAATCCTAATCAAAATACCAGATTTACTTTTATTATGTGCAGAAAATAACAAGATTATTTTAAAATCCATTTGCAAATATAAAGAAGAGTCAAAACTACCTTGAAGAAAAGACTCATACAGTTATTTAATAGACATATTATAAAATGAATAGTAATTGAGATGGTGTGATTTTGCAGTTGTGTGTTTTGCATGTTGAAAGGACTATATACCATGACAAAGTGGGGCTTATTCCTGGAATGTAAGGATGATTCAACACACTAATAAAATTAATCAATGTGATAAACCACATTAAGAGAATAAGGGAAAAAACCACATGACCCTCTAAACTGATGCAAAAGCAGCATGTGACAAAGTACAATATTCTTCTATGATAAAAAAAAAATCAACCAGAAATAGAAGGACACTAACTCAACCAAATAAAAATCATATAGGAAAACCCCACAGCTCACAGCATGTTCAATTGGTGAAAGACTAAAAGCTTTTCCTCTAAGATCTGGAATAAGACTAGAATGACTGATTTCGCCCCATAAATTCAACAGTGGAAGTTCTAGTCAAAGCAATTAAGCAAGAAAAATGAATAAAAGGTATCCAAACTGGAAAGGAAAAAGTGTAAGTACCTCTGTTTGCAGATGATGTGATCTTATACATAGAATCCACTAAAAAGATTCCACAAAAACCTGTTGAACTAATAAATTCATCAAAATAGTAGGATACAAATGAACACAATAAAATCAGTTGCATTTCTACATTAACAATAAACAGTTTGAAAGAAGAAAATAATTCCATTTGCCATAGCATCAAAACTTTTTTTTTAATATTTTAGAGAACATGTGTGCGTGCAAGAGTGGGGAGGAACAGAGGGAAGGGAAGAGAAACCTCAAGCATGCTCCCCGCACAGCACAGAGCCCAATGTGGGGCTCAATCTCAGGATCATAATCTGAACCAAAATCAAGATGCAAGAGCCAAAGCCAAAATTTGGCTTAACTGACTTGAGCCACCTTAGGCGCCTCTACAATAGCATCAAATTTTTTAAATACTCAGGAATTAACTTAGTCAATGTGAAAAACTTGCACACTGAAAACTCAACACTGATAAAAGAAAGTAAAGAATACAGAATAAATAAAAAGACACCCTATGTTCACAGACTGTAAGACTTATTGTTGTTACCATACCAATATTACCCAAAGTGAACCACAAATTCAATGCAATCCCTATCAAGATCCAAATTTTGAAAAGCCACCCTAAATTAATATTGAATCTCAAAGGTCTCCAAATAGCCAAAACAATTTTGAAAAAGAACAAATTTGGAGGACACACACTCCCTAATGTTGAAATTTTCTATAAAACTATAGTAATCAATACAATATGGCATTGGCATGAAGACAGACACACAGATCAATGGAACAGAATAAAGAGCACAGACAAATCCAGGAATACATGGCCAAGTGCCAAAAAGTGTCCATGGACACTATCAACAGAGTAAATGAGCAACCCACCAAATAGAAGAAAATAATTCTATATCATATTATCTGAGATTAATATCCAGAGAAAAGAACCCCTAAAACTCAAAACCAAAAATAGGCAGAAGACTTGAATAGACATTTCTCCAAAGATGATATACAAATGGTCAATAAGCAAGTGAAATGATACTCAACATCACTAATCATTAGGCAAATGCAAATCAAAACCACAATGACATACCACTTCACACAATTTGGACAACTATCATTAAAACCAGCGAAAACAAACAAACAAAAAAGTCATATTGTGAATGGGGGTAAATGTGAAACCTTGTGCGTTGCTTGGGGGAATGTAAAATGGTACTGTTGCTGTGAAAAACAGTATGCTGGTTACTCAAAAGATTAAACAGCAAATAATCATTTGATCCAAAAATTCCACTTCTAGGTCTATATACAAGAGAACCGTAACCAGGGACTTGAATAATATTTTTGTACATCTATGTTCATAGGAGCGTTATCCACACTTAAAAGGTAGAAAAATCCCAATGTCATTGGCAGATGAACAGAAAAACAAAATGTGTTATCTACATACAATGGAGTATTTTTCAGCTTTACAGAAAATCCTATCACTTAGGGTACCTGAGTAACTCTGCCAGTTAAGCATCTCCCTTCAGCTCAGGGTGTGATCTCAGTGTCCTGTCAGGCCTCCTGCTCAGTGGACAGCCTGCTTCCCCCTCCCTCTGCCCCCTGCACCACTCATGAGTGCATGCACACATGTGCTCTTCTCAATCAACAAATAAAATCTTTTTTTTAAGATTTTATTTATTTATTTGACACAGAGAGATCACAAGTAGGCAGAGAGGCAGGCAGAGAGGAGGTAGCAGGCTTCCTGTCCAGCAGAGAGCCCGATGTGGGGCTCGATCCCAGTACCCTGGGATCATGACCCGCACCGAAAGCAGAGGCTTAACCCACTGAGCCACCCAGGTGCCCCATCAATCAACAAATAAAACCTTAAAAAAAAAAATACCTTCACTGATAAAACTGTTATAAAAAAAAGAATCCTAACACTTGTTATAACATGAATAAACCTTAAAAATATATGATAAGAGAAAGAGTTCAAAAAAGACACATATTAGATAATTCCATTTATATAAGGTACAAAGAGTAGTCAAAATTCATAGAGAAAGTAAAATAGTTCCCAGGGATGACAGAGACGGACAAATGGAAAATTATTGCTTAATGAGGCAACAGTTTTAAAATAGGATGATGAAAAAGTTCTGGAGATGGTGGTGATTATTGCACAGCGACAGAAGTTTGCTTAATACCACCATACTATACATTTAAAAATGATTAAAATGATAAATACTGTGTTATATACATTCTACCACACTTTCAAAAAATATAAATGCTAAAACAAAAGTATGTACACACCTTTAAAACAACTGCAGGATTATGATTTTATTAAATTAAGATAACCACTAACATATTAGGTCAACGGAGTGCTAATTCTTCTATATGATAAAACTAAAGGAATTGTAAGAAATGGAAACATTTAAAACTAACCTTTGAGACTAATAGTTATCTTTAGCAAACACAGATGGCATTTTCCCCACAAAGTAATATATCTTATCCTTCGGGGAGAGGGGAAGGAATCTCACTAACTCCAAGGCCTATATCTGTGTTCAGGCAACATTAAAGTCAAAAATCAGTTTAAACTGAACTCTCAGTTAACTGAAATTCTTTTTAGTGGGTCATTTTCATAAAATCAGAAACTACATTTTTAGAAAGACTTCCAATATGGGTTCTGCTGTCTTAATTTAAGAAATACCAGGGCACCTGTGGTTCAGTCAGTAGAGCTTGTGACTCTAGATCTCAGGTTATGAGTTCAATCTCCACGATGGGGGGTACAGTTCACTTAATTTATAAAAAAAAAAAAAAGGAAAGAGAAATAAGATCATCTAACACTCAAAATCATACTAATACTGATCACAGAATTTCAGTCTTTTCAAATCAATTTTGTTTACTGTTTTAAAGAACTCTGTTACTTAAGTAACTAAATATTTTAAGAGCATGAACTTTAAACACAAGTTGAACTTTACTTTCTAAGGTTTGCTCTTATTAAATAAACATCAATCTCTGAGTTCATCAGAACATCTCATTCTGATGATCCTGGTATATCAATTATTAATTTTTTTCAAAAGCTTTTAGTAAAAAGTACTAACTTTTTAGTAAAAAGTACCTTTGTAATAGAAGTAACTGTGTACAATCAACAACTGAGCTTTTTAAACAAATAAACAAGTACTTAACAAGAGAAAATCTTTAATGATTCATTACTGTTTTAAAAGAAGGGAACTTAGAGGACACCTGGGTGGTTCAGTTAGTTAAGCACTGGCTCTTGATTTCAGCTCAGGTCTGGATCTCAGGGTCCTAGGATTGAGCCTCTGTTGAGCTCCGTGCTCAGCAGGGAGTCCACTTGAAGATTCTCTCCCTCTGTTCCTACCCCAGCTTGTGTTGGCAGGCACGTTCTCTCTCAAATAAATAAATTGTTAGAAGGAAGAAGGAAGGAAGGAAAGAAGGAGAAGAAGAAGGAGGAAGAGAAGGAGGAGGAGGAGGAGGGGACTTAATTCAATTTGGGACATATTAAACCTGAGATGGTCAAGGATCATACAATTGAAAATGTCAAACAGGAACCTAGACACAAGACTCAGAGATTAGAGCTAAAAATATGCCCTTGGGAATCTTGAGCATATAATTATTAATGTTGTGGGAAACAATGTGCTCATCTAGGGATAACATAAAATGAAATCAGCACCAAAGTCCCAAGGAACACAATATATATTACTGTTGCAAATGAATACCCCAGAACTATCATCTAGACATGAGGTTTTTTAAACAATGTGGTCAACAGTAAAGAATAAAAAGAATTTTAAGATTTTATCGACTTATTTGAAAGAAAGAGAGCAAGAGAGTGTGAGCACGAGCAGGGTAAATCTGAGTCTGGACAGAGAGAGGGAGAGACTCCCCACTGAGCAGGGAGCCCGATGTGGGGCTTGATCCAGGGACTCTGGGATCAAGCCCTGAATTGAAGGCAGATATTTAACCAACTGAGCCACCCAGGCACCTCTAAAGAAAAAGAATTTTTTAAATATTTTCCAAAAAGAAATCTTTCAGCTTCCCTTGAAAAAATGCATTCTACTTTGAAGTAGTAGAAAAGGAAGAAAGTTCCTATAAACAACACCACAATGGCTGCCTTTAAATTAAAGAAGAAAGACAAATCCTGAAGACCAAAAATCATGAACTTTAAACATTGCTGAAATCTTCCTTCTGCTTTAGCATTTTGCGCCATTTCCAATTACTCCTTCTTCACAACTTGCTTAGAATTTCAAAGCACTATCTGACTGAGAAGATCCATTACCATTTGAGTAAGAAAGGTGGATCCTAGCCACAAACATTTCACTGTTTAAGCTGCATAACCTTCAGTATCTCACAATTTCTAAAACTAACTTTTTATAAGAGGAAAATTGAAATTATACATATTATATGTACCACATGGGGCTAGAACAAAAAGCTACACAATTGTAAATATTTGCGGAGGAGTGAATCATTATTACTACTAACAAATGTATTTCCAAGCATGATATAAGTATTTATGATCATAAAAAAATGAGTATTTACTGCATTCATGCTATTTCACATATTTACTTTCTTTGAAACATATTAATACCTTTTTTTGTACATACACTAGAAATCAGGAGAAAAAATCCAACGTAAAATATTGTCTTATAATTAATTTTCAATAATTAAATGTCAAATTGGTATCTACGGTTATACCATATAATAAAGCAAACTAAAACATAAGAGTATATAATACATATATTATATACGTAGTTTCTACATAGTTTAAATTCTTTTCCTTAAGCTTAGTAGATACTCTGATTTCTTCCCTTTTCTTTAAATATTCATCAACAAAAAGAAGGGGAACTGCTGAGTGAATACTGTTCCAGGACCCATTTTAATCTATACATTTTTCTTTAGCAAACTTCAATCAAGGTGCTTGAAAAACAACAGAATCCTGTAATTTCCAGTTTATCTTAGAAATCACCAATTTATCTTAGAAACCTTGTATTGCACCTTACACACATTTATCTTCTTACATTCTCACAACTTTTTTTATGAGATATGACTATTATTCTCTTTTAAATCTGAGAAAATAGAAACGAAGGCCATAAGTATCTTTTCCCCAAGGTCACAGTGGCTAAACAGCAGAGCCAAGACTCAATGCAGGTCTAGGTATCCCCAGAAGAGTGCTCTCCTGGTTAGATTCTGCTGCCTGAATAAGAGGATCAAGAATCTAAAAGCCCTGCATCACTTTTCCCAGAGCAGCTAGTGTCAGGTGCCTAATACCAGACTTGACCAGTGGACTCTGAGTCCAGGGCTGCCCCAGGTCAAAAGCCTGGCCATGAAAACCCTTTGTTTCACTACTGGCAAAAAGCAGGATGGGGGAGAATGGAGAAGACAAAGACCACCAATCCTAAGAGCATAAAGAAACTCTGCCACCAATTCCATAGCCTGGTTCCTTCCCTCCTTCCTTCTCCCTCTCATCCTTAATGGGCCATGTCAAGGGCACTGTAGCTGCTGCCTCCTCCTCCTGCTTTGCTCACACAATGGGACACAGATCTTCCTTAACCGACAGTATCATTCTTCCAAAATTTAAAATCTGCATATGCCACAGAAGAAAATATTTTAAAAGTCTTCAGCACATATATTAATGTTTATAACCATTTAGAAAAATGTTTTTTAACTTCTAATTTTTTCAACTTATTTAAAAATAAGTCCAAACTTACTGAAAGGTGTAAGAACAGCATTCACTCTCTCCTTCATTCCTCATGGTGTGAGAGTGCATGTGTGCTATAATCCATATATAAACATCTAAACATTATTGTTCTGAACCACTTGGGGATAAGTTGCATATATCATGCCCTGTAACCCTCCATACTTACAGAATTTCCTAAGAACAAGAATATTTCTTATATAACCAAAGTACAGTGAGTCAACTTTAGGATACACCTCACTGACACAATACTTCCAAGGGCAAGCCATAGTCTACTTTTATCATTGTTCTAATAATGTTCTTTAGAGCTTGTCCCCCTCTTCATTACAGGATCTATGCAGATCACAGATCACATGCAGCTATCAGTCTCCTCAGTCTCCTTTAATCTGGAAGCGTTTCTGGGCCTTTGCCTATCATGACACGACATTTTGAAAAATACGAGCCATTTTTCTATAAATATTTCTCAATTTGGGTTTGTCTGATGTTCTCGCATCATTCCCAGCCAAAATACTATATCAGTGATCTTGTGTCCTTCTCAGGGTATCACATACCTAGAGGCATCTGATATCCACCTACCCCTTTTTACCGATGTTTATTTTGATCATCTGACCAAAATGTCACCTAATTTCTCTGCTGTATACATCTATTTCCCTCTTGCAAATACCAAGCTATCTATGGGAAAAGATGTTAAAACCCTGTAAATATCCCACTTCTCAAACTTTTGCCCTGAACTTAGAACACCTACATGAATAAGTTCAAGATAAGTTGACCCCTGAACAACATAGGGCTTAAGGAAGCCTATCCCTCCCTTCATCATGCAGTCAAAAATACCTAAAGAACTTTTCCTTTTGAGGAAACTTTTGTTTCCTCAAAACTTTACTAAATAGCCTACTGCTTACCTAAAGCCTTAACCAATAATATAATGTTAACACATATTTTATAATTCTTACAATTAAGTAAGCTAGAGAAAAGGTCATTAAAGAAAACATAAGGAAAAGAAAATAGATTTACAGAACTGCAATCTTTATTTTAAAAAGAAAAATAAATCTATGTATTAAGTGGACCCACACATTTCAAACCTGTGATGTTCAAGGGTCAAATGTACATCATTTACAAACAGTAGACGAGGGAGCAGTTAAGTGTTTGTTTTATTGGTTTGTTTGATTTCAGGTTTGTTCATATATTTACTGGGATAGAGGACACACAGTATCAAATAAAAGGTTATGGAATTAAAAAAAAAAAAAACACAAAACCCTAAAGAGTTAGAGTGCCTGAGCTAGGGCACAAGGAAGGCATTTGAGGAAAATGAGAAATGATGATAGTGGAAAAGCCAGTAGGAGATATATGGACTTTATGTTAAATATGATGAGAAGACATCAATAGTTTTATTCTGGTGTTGCTATTAATTGTGTGACCCTGGAAATGTCTTTTGACTTCTCTATTCCAAACTAAATAAACCAACGATAATAACATATGTATTATTAAGTGTATTCATAAGAATAAATGCAGTGATATCCATACAATCCTTACTAGAGTGCCAAGCACATATAAAGTGTTCTATAAATGTATTTCAGCTCTAACATTACACAATTCTAATGAATATCTATAAAACACTTCTAAAAATGAAATCGACAGTATCATCTGAAGAATATCATCTCTGCTGAACAAAGACTGATTGTATCTTTCTGAATACTACGTAAACATAAATCATCACTGAAATGATAGTGAGGAAAGTGGAAGAACATCCAAAGAGTTATTAAAGACATAATTATTAAGAAAAAAAAAATGTTACGGTTCACAAACTTGACTTCAACAGACAATTAAGATACTATTTTCTTCTACACAAAATTTCTTTCAATCTTCTAGGGAAACAATGGAGCACTGCAAAGGGTTTTAGAAAATCCTACATCTATTTTTACAAATCCTTTCAAATCAAGTGTGATCACTCTATAATGTACCTCTCTGATGTTTTTCTTTCTCACAGTATTTATGGTAAATGTTTTCCAACTCAAGGGAAGGAAATTAAGATGAAGTTTAAACTCAAATGCTACTTGAAACAGTATTATGTATTATGTACTGTCCTCTCCACACATTAACAATACAGTAACGGGGGGGAGGATTCAAGATGGCAGAGAAGTAGCAGGCTGAGACTACTTCAGCTAGCCGGAGATCAGCTAGATAGCTTATCTAAAGATTGCAAACACCTGAAAATCCATCGGCAGATCAAAGAGAAGAACAGCAATTCTGTAAACAGAAAAACAACCACTTTCTGAAAGGTAGGACTGGCGGAGAAGTGAATCCAAAGCGACGGGAAGATAGACCCCGGGGGGAGGGGCCGGCTCTTGGCAAGCGGCGGAGCAACGGGCACACAAATCCAGGACTTTTAAAAGTCTGTTCCCCTGAGGGATATCACTCCAGGGGCTAAACCGGGGCAAAGCCCACGCTGGCTTAGCATGGCCTCAGGTCCCGCTGGGTCACAGAAGGATAGGGAGTGTCTGAGTGTCGCAGAGCTTGCGGATATTGGAACAGGAAAGCCGGCTACAGAGACAGAGCCGACAGTAAGCTCACAGCTCGGGGTGACCTTGAACCTGTCGCAGGCTCGGTGATCTCAGAGCGTGGCCGGAGGTCAGGCAGACGGGAGTAACTGGGCGCTGTTCTCTGAGGGCGCACTGAGGAGTGGGCCCTGGGCTCTCAGCTCCTCCGGGCCGGAGACCAGGAGGCCGCCATTTGTATTCCCGTCCTCCGGAACTTTACAGAAAGCACTCAGGGAACAAAAGCTCCGGAAAGCAACCCTGAGCGGATTACTCACCCTGGCTCCTGGTAAGGGCGGTGCAATTCCGCCTGGGGCCAAGACCCTTGAGAATCACTACAACAGGCCCCCCCCCCCAGAAGATCAACAAGAAATCCTGTGGAGACCAAGTTCACCAACCAAGGAGTGCGGTCTCAATACCAAGGAGAGCAGCAGAATTCCAGAGGAGGAGAAAGCAAAGCACGGAACTCGGCTTTTTTCCTGTGATTTTTTTAATCTTGCAGTTAATTTAATTTGTTTCTTTTTCATTTTTTGTTTTTTTTCTCGCCTTCTGGTAAATTTATTTTTTAACTTTTACCCTTTTCTTTTTTGACGTTTTTTAACTAGTTTATCCAATATATATATTTTTTCTTTTTTATATTTTTCTTATTTGTTTTCTTCTTTTTAAATTCTTTTCCTTTTTTTTTCTTTTCTCTTTTTTTTTCTTTCTTCCTTTTTGAACCTCTTTTTATCCCTTTTCTCCCCCCTCACGATTTGGGATCTCTTCTAATTTGGATAAAGCATATTTTCCTGGGGTTGTTGCCACCCTTTTAGTATTTTACTTGCTCCTTCATATACTTTTATCTGGACAAATGACACGACGGAAAATTCAACACAAAAAAAAGAACAAGAGGCAGTACTGAAGGCTAGGGACCTAATCAATACAGACATTGGTAATATGTCAGATCTAGAGTTCAGAATGACAATTCTCAAGGTTCTAGCCAGGCTCGAAAAAGGCATGGAAGATATTAGAGAAACCCTCTAGAGAGATATAAAAGCCCTTTCTGGAGAAATAAAAGAACTAAAATCTAACCAAGTTGAAATCAAAAAAGCAATTAATGAGGTGCAATCAAAAATGGAGGCTCTCACTGCTAGGATAAATGAGGCAGAAGAAAGGATTAGTGATATAGAAGACCAAATGACAGAGAATAAAGAAGCTGAGCAAAAGAGGGACAAACAGCTACTGGACCATGAGGGGAGAATTCGAGAGATAAGTGACACCATAAGACGAAACAACATTAGAATAATTGGGATTCCAGAAGAAGAAGAAAGAGAGAGGGGAGCAGAAGGTATACTGGAGAGAATTATTGGGGAGAATTTCCCCAATATGGCAAAGGGAACGAGCATCAAAATTCAGGAGGTTCAGAGAACGCCCCTCAAAATCAATAAGAATAGGCCCACACCCTGTCACCTAATAGTAAAATTTACAAGTCTCAGTGACAAAGAGAAAATCCTGAAAGCAGCCCGGGAAAAGAAGTCTGTAACATACAATGGTAAAAATATTAGATTGGCAGCTGACTTATCCACAGAGACCTGGTAGGCCAGAAAGAGCTGGCATGATATTTTCAGAGCACTAAACGAGAAAAACATGCAGCCAAGAATACTATATCCAGCTAGGCTATCATTGAAAATAGAAGGAGAGATTAAAAGCTTCCAGGACAAACAAAAACTGAAAGAATTTGCAAACGCCAAACCAGCTCTACAGGAAATCTTGAAAGGGGTCCTCTAAGCAAAGAGAGAGCCTACAAGTGGTAGATCAGAAAGGAACAGAGACCATATACAGTAACAGTCACCTTACAGGCAATACAATGGCCCTAAATTCATATCTCTCAATAGTTACCCTGAATGTTAATGGGCTAAATGCCCCTGTCAAAAGACACAGGGTATCAGAATGAATAAAAAAACAAAACCCATCTATATGTTGCCTCCAAGAAACTCATTTTAAGCCCAAAGACACCTCCAGATTTAAAGTGAGGGGGTGGAAAAGAATGTACCATGCTAATGGACATCAGAAGAAAGCAGGAGTGGCAATCCTTATATCAGATCAATTAGATTTTAAGCCAAAGACTATAATAAGAGATGAGGAAGGATACTATATCATACTCAAAGGGTCTGTCCAACAAGAAGATTTAACAATTTTAAATATCTACGCCCCCAACGTGGGAGCAGCCAACTATATAAACCAATTAATAACAAAATCAAAGAAACACATCAACAATAATACAATAATAGTAGGGGACTTTAACACTCCCCTCACTGAAATGGACAGATCATCCAAGCAAAAGATCAGCAAGGAAATAAAGGCCTTAAACGACACACTGGACCAGATGGACATCACAGATATATTCAGAACATTTCATTGCAAAGCAACAGAATGCACTTTCTTCTCTAGTGCACATGGAACATTCTCCAGAATAGATCACATCCTCGGTCCTAAATCAGGACTCAACCGGTATCTAAAGAGCACTTAAAACTCAATAAGAAAATAAACAACCTGATTAAAATATAGACCAAAGATCTTAACAAATATCTCACCAAAGAAGATGCAGAGGACAAATAAGCATCTGAAAAGATCTTGACGTCACATTTCATTAGGGAAAAGCAAATAAAAACAATATGAGATATCAGTATAATGGCCAAAATCTGGCACACTGACAATACCAAGTGCTGCTGGGGGTGTAAAACAGCAAGAACTCTTATTCATTGCTGGTGGGAATGCAAAATGGAACAGCTGCTTTGGAAGACATTTTGGTGGTTTCTCACAGAATTAAATATATTCTTATCATACTATCCAGGAATCTCACTCTGGTATTTACCCAAAGGAGCTGAAAACTTATGTCCACGCAAAAACTTGCACAGAGATGGTTATAGCAGCATTATCATAATTGCCAAAACTTGGAAGCAACCAAGATCATCTTCTGCAGATAAGTGAATGAACTGTGGTACATCCAGACAATGGAGTATTGTTTGGTGCTAAAAAGAAATAAGCCATCAAGTCATAAAAAGATATGGAGGAATCTTAACTGCACTATTAAAAAGAAAGAAGTCAATCTGATAAGTCTATATATTGTATAATACCAACTACATGACATTCTGGAAAAAGTTAACTATGGAAACTATGAAAAGATCAGTGAAGTTTGGGAGTGATGAGTAAGCAGAGCACAGAGGATTTCTACAGCAGTCAAAGGGCACTGTTTGATACCACAATAATGAGCACATGCATTTATCCAAACCCATATAATGTCCAACACCAAGAGTGAACCGTAATGTAAACTATGGACTTTGGGGACATATGATGGGTCATGTAGGCTCACCAGTTGAAATAAATGTACCACCCTTGTGAGAAATGAGAGAAGTTAAGTGGAAATTTCTGTACCTTTCCCTCAAATTTACTGTGAACATAAAAATGTTCTGAAAAAAATTAAGTCTTCACAAAATAAGAAGAAGGAAGAGGAGGAGGGTGAGGGAGGAGGAAAAAGAAAGGAAGGAAGGAGGGAAGGACGAGAGGGAGGTGAGAGGAGGGGAGGGAAAAGTAGGAGAGGGGAGTGGTGGGGAGGAAGGAGACACAAATACATATTAACAAAAAATGAAAAAGCAAATATGTTTCAATTAACAACTGAGGAATGTAAAGGTTAATCATGAGTTCATAGTACTATTCTTGTAATTTTTCTGTAAGTCTGAAATTATTTGACAGTACAAAGTAAGTACTTTTAACTCTATACCCTTTTGCCTCTAGGACTTCTCACTTCATCTTTACTCCCCTGCTCTGCTACCTCACATTGAGTAAGAGTCTTCACTTTTGACCCTCATTAATCTGTCTCAAACACCATTGACTCCATGCTCAGAAGCTGGGGATAAGAGGACCTCTACGATGTACCAAGAAATTGGAGAGCAGTTTTCATTTGTGGAGTAAAGTTCATAGTAAGACAAGGGAACATGAGTCTTAATTTATGACCATATTTAGAAACTTCTTAGCTTCCTGAAAACTAATTCTTCATGATAATTCTACAAGTAAACTCCTTCAGCATTTGTCAACATTTGTTGTTGATGGAAAGCTAGAAGATCCACTCTCAGCAAAAAGGCTGGATGGGCCCATCTTGGACTTTCATTACAGAAGACAATAAAAGCACATATTAACCTGGGTTTTCTAGATACACTGAAGTCATGATATCTGATCTTTATGAAATGAGAACATCCTGGCAAATTTAATGAATGTAGATGGTTCACCCAGAGGCTGAAATGGCAAAAAGCAATAGCCCCCAACGGGATTTATGGACAGCACTGCAGAGCTGGACTACTTCATTTGTCAAAAAGAGGCAATCAGCATTCACTGAAGATATCCAGAGGTTTCATCATCTCCCCATTTTTTTTTTTAAGATGAAGCCAACTCTTCAATGTGCTCAGTCCTTACCATTCAAGAATTCTCTAGCACTTTCTCTGATTTCAGTCTTATGACTTTGATTCCTTGGAAACCGGTAGGAGTTTGAGGAGAAAAGAACCTATGCCATGATGCTATTTGACAGAGGACATAGCTTTGAGCTATCTGCTGCCCACCTCAGATCAAAAACCTTGCCAAGATAACTGATACTTACACTGGATGGCTTGAAAATCAGAGTATCCATTCCTCAGTATAGCTCATGCTTCATTTGTAGGTTAAGTAAGAGAGAGAATCAGAAATCTACGTTAGTTTGCAGAAAACTTCCCAGGCTCTCAGGACCCCTTTTACTAAATCAGACACTTGTATTATGCTTCAGTGTTCCCTGAAAATGCCACAAAAGTGGGGTTATTAAAGCCAGTATCATCTTTATTATAAAGCCATTGCTTCACACACTTCATGATACTTGGCTCCTATACCATGTAGAGCAAGAGATGGTAGCTTTCAGAACAAATGCCAGGAATATTTTATTTTTCTATGAAACTGGTACATGTTCGCTTTGTGGTCAAAGGGATGCATACAACTGAAGTTTTGTTCTGTTTTGTTTGTTTGTTTTTTTGCTTTGACCACTGGGAAGCTCAAAGCCAAATTTTCAGTTCAACTTTAACAATATAAGCATCAGTGAGGTTTCCTCTTTTGGGATCTTATATATTGCTCTTGTAATTTGTCTTTTCATTGGTTGTGATTTTTTTTTTATTCCTATGTTTCTAAGGAAGGAAAGGAGATAAGAGGCTGGGGAGAGGGAGGCAATTCATTTGTTGAAATGGGATTATACTGCTTAAGGAAACAAGAATGATCAGTGTGTCTTATTCCCCCACTTGACAACACTGGTAAACAAAGAAATTTGGTAAGAAAATTGGAAGGATTCCTGGGGTATCTGGATCAGGTCATGATTCCAGAGTCCTGGGATCGAGCCCCACATTGGGCTACTTGCTCAGTGAGGACACTGTTTCCACCTCTCCCTCTGCCTGCCACTACCCCCTCCTTGTGCTGTCTGTCAAATAAACAAACTCTTTTTTAAAAGTAGGAAGAAGTTCTCAGCACAAGCTACACGGCTTGTTTTCATCAAATGGTAACAGAGGGCTTCACCCATACCAAAGAGGAAATTTTAAATTAGATGACCAGGACAGGGGACCATGGCCAAAGAGACAGATGAGTTATTCAGTTTTAAGTAGAAGTAACTATGAAGCTCTTCATTTGGCATGCTTGAGAGACAAGTCATGGAAACAAAAAAACACTTTCACTCATTCTTAATTCTCAAGCTACCAGCTCACACACAAGCCATGGAGAGTGAGACAGCAACAGACCAGGCTACCATGTAGGGGACATCTTGAAGCTGCCTGCAACCCCCCACACAGGGGTTATCCTGGGTGCCTCGCTCCCACCCTGCCAAGAGCTTGTCCTTCTGGCCAATCCTCCACAATGTCCTCACAAGTTTAAATAAAAGCAACCGAACTAGAGTAGAGCATACTAAAACATAGATTTAGAAACATATTAGGGTAAATGAGACATTAGTAGGCTCCTGAGGGACATAAACAGAATAAATAGCATACTTTTCTTTTTCTTCTACTTTTTTTTTTTTCTTTCCCACAGAGCTGGGGTTGAGATGGGCATGAAAACCCCCATGGAATTCAAATAATATCCCTTTGCATGTAGGATTTCACGGGAACATACCCACAGTTGTTAGAGTTCTAGCCAGATTAGGAATGAGCTAATAAGTTATATTTTGAAAAAAGAAAAAGCACCCTAGTCGCCGGGTCCCGTTGTTGGCTACCATTTTGCAAAGGTGGCCCCAGCTGCAGGATGCAAATGCCAGGAGGAGAGTCCAACCCACAACAATGCTATTCCCCAGGGTCCGTACTTGCTTGTTCCTTCAGCTGGTGTGTTATCTTCCTCAGACAGGAACATAAATAAATGTTGCCTCAGACAGGAACTGCAGCAGCAAATATAAAAGCTGCGTATTTGCAATTAATTGTTTTCTGGAACAATTCCGTTTAAAAAAAAAAAAAAAAGACTTGCTTTCAGCTGAAGCATTTCCATGTAAAGCCAATTAAGCAAGAGAAGCAACAACTGGGCCAAGGTCAATAAAGGATGTTGGCTATTGTTCAGCAATGAGGCAGGCCGTGCTGGTCACCATCTGTGGAAGCAAGTTAGGACACCGTTTTCAATAAAGGTTGTCGGAACCTGCTGGAAGCAAGATAACAGGTGGAAAGAAATTACACCTTCAGAAGAAAATCTTCCCTTTCTCGTAGTCCTGTCCCCTTTATTCGTCAGCATCACCTCCGTTCTTACCTAGTCCTATTCTTGGGGGAAGAATTGACATTTTGACAGATGGACTTTATTCTGCTCAGGGATGGAGATCACTAAGCCAGATCATAAGGGCTTCCTTGAAGTATAATTTGCATAATTTTAGCATTCATTCACTTTAAATTGTACATTCTGTCATGGTAACATCACCACCACAGAGTCGAGGACATTTCCATTGGCCCCCAACAGTCCCCTATGTCCATTTGAGGTAGTTGATCCCATTCCCCAGCCCACTTCCTAGCACCAGGCAATGATTCATGTGTCTACATATTTATGTGACATTTTATACAAACACAATCATGCCAGGAAGGGAAGCAGCGGACAAATATTCAGCGAGTGCCAGGTACAGAAAAATCAAACTTATTAAAGATTTCTCCTTTCTCTTCTCCTTGAGTTGTTATGGATTTCATTTTTCATACTTAAATCTTGGGTCCATTTTAAAATTTATCCAGAGTAAAGTTTCATTTTTTTCTTTTTCCCAGATAGTGACTGCGTTGTTTCGATCCCAGGCTGTAAAGAGCCCACACTTCGCCCACTCTTGTGAGATGCTACCTGTATTACATAGTAAATTCTTACGAGGTCTTGCTTTTAGTTTCTTATTGTATTCTAGCTTTTCCCATTCCACCTATGACTTCCTATGCCATGAGCACACCTTTAAAATTACTTTCCTCTCTGACAGGAGATGGTCTCTACAGTTTGCTCTTCTTTTTTGAAAAAAATTCCTTGCCATTTTTGATTGCCTGTTCTTTCCCAACAAACTTTATCTTTGGTAGGAAAGACCTTTATAAATCCAACTCAAACTGCAGAAACAATTAAAAGATTGGCGCATTTGTCGACATGATAACAAGTTCTTCTGAATCACAAAACTAAAAAAAAGAAAAATCTGTAAGGGGACACAAAAGATAAATGACCAACTGGGGAACACATATTTGCAACTCATGTCACAGATAATGGGTTAATCTTTCTAATGTACAAGAAGTTCCTAGAAATAAAAAGACCAACGGCTCAAGAGACACAGGCAAAATATATCAATAATTCATGGGAAAGAGCTGTTGACAAGCCACTCAGTCCTACTCTCTTTCTTACCTGGAAGTGGCCCTGTAAGTGAGCAGAGTAAACAAATTCAACACCCTTTGGAGGAACACTTGTCCCCAAATTAAAACCAAGCTTTGGGGTCTCCTGGGTGGCTCAGCCAGTTAAGTGTGTGCCTTCTGCTCAGGTCATGATCCCAGGGTCCTAGGATCAAGACCCACATCAGGCTCCCTGCTCAGGGGAGAACCTGCTTCTCCCTCCTCCTCTGCCATCCCCCCTGCTTGTGCTCTCTTGTTCTCTGTCAAATAAATAAATGAAATCTTTTAAAAAATACTCTGTGTTGGCTAATTGAATTTAACTTAAAAACTAAGTGAATAAATAAAGAAATAAATAATAAAACTGAGCTTTGGAAGAAAAATGCTTCAAAAGGGAAGTAGAAAAGACAATATTGCTATTCTGGGGGTCCTTCAGAGTTATCGAAGCAAACACACAAAGACTACTAGGAAAATCCATGAATCACAAAAAATTAGGAAGAGAAATTAGGAAAAGAAAGTTATAGACGGGCTTTAGGACAGTTATTAAAGAAACCTGGGCAGGGACTGATCAGAACCTGTAAACTAAACCAATTTCTGGCACAGTCGGTGGTCTTATCTTTGGAACACATGGGTCCATACTGAGTCCTGGGAAAGTACTTTCTTACGGTCTAATCTCAGAACACACTGCTCCAAAGGAGCTGGTATTTGAACGACTTAAATTTTAATAGTTTTGTTGCACATCACCGTTTGAGATATTTTATCTGTTTGTGAGTTATAGAACAAGATTAGGAGTTGTGATTTTTCTATTTTCATTTCTCATGGTTTATATAGCATTTTGATATCCTCCATAACTAATCCATTAGGTATGTGCTATAATATTCATTTTATCAATGAGAAAATGTGCTATGATTTTAAGTATTTTGTCTAAATTCCCACAGTTATTAAGTGACAGAACTGAGTTTCAGAGTCAAGTTGTCTAACTGCAAAGCCTGGGCTTTGAACTTCTACTTCAAATGCCTCTGAAGCAGGGATTCTACACTTGGTGTGCATCAAAATAACTTCAAGAAGATTTTTAACCCCTGCAAACTGTATGCTAAATTTTGGATATATGTGTATTTGTGGGGAGAGAGAAGAAAATGCATCAGATCCTCCATGGGTAGGTAGGCGAACCAGCAAGATAAGTTAAAAATCTTAGCCCTAAAGGAATTGTCTCCTTAAACCAGGGATGTGTCAGTCTCACATTAAGGTGGAGAGAGGACATCTATTTATTTTAAAGATTTTATTTATTTGACAGAGAGAGATCACAAGTAGGCAGAGAGGCAGGCAGAGAGAGAGGAGGAAGCAGGCTCCCTGCCAAACAGAGAGCCCGACGCGGGGCTCGATCCCAGGACCCTAGGATCATGACCTGAGCTGAAAGCAGAGGCTTTAACCCACTGAGCCACCCAGGCGCCCCTACATCTATTTATTTTAAAAACAAAATGGGCAGGGTGACCTCTTTCGGAGCCATTACATGGATTGAGTTTCTCATCTGTAGCTTCTCTGGAATTTAAATAAAGAGCTAAAAGGAAGCAGACAATTACCTTGGATTGAGAACCCATGGAAAAGAGAATCCATGAGTTCTCTTTAGCCAGTGCAATTGCCTTGGAAAGTCAAGCAGGGCATCTGAAAGTCATCAAGTGCCTTGGGCTCTCTAAATCATGTCCATTTATTCCAGACAGTTCCAAGAGGCAAGTGATTTCAAAAGGATAACTCTATTCTCTACACAGTACATGCAAATTTGAAATAGAAATTAAGCTTTCAGTTTCTTCCCAATACAGCCTCATTCCAGAAGGGTTTAAAATCGAAAACTGAAACTTGATTCATAGCATAATAGGTAAGTTGTTTTTCTGAGAACAAGAAAATTTGCTCTAACTCGTTTGTTCACGAGACTGATTTTTCAAATACAGATAGTGAAGGAGTTTGGAAACGAACAAAACGTGATCATTCATTAAAAAAACAAAAAACAAAAAAACAGATAACAGAACAAAACAAAACTCTGTGAGTTTCTCCTTATGGCTTGTTGCAAACTATGCCCTCCAAAACAGATTGAATAAAATTTCTTTGAGAGTAAGATCATAAGCTAACAGCAAGAACAAAAATTCCTCTACAGACACAAGGATTTAGCATCATATTTTGAAAAGACACAGAGACAAAACAAGCAAGCAGCTCACAAGACACAGCCAAAGTGAATTGTGTCTACTTTATGGAGCCTGAGAATTTCATCTTTTTTGAGCACTTCACATTAGGCACTTTTATTTTTTGGATGCTTATCTTTTTTTTTTTTTTTTTTTTTTTAGTATGCTTATTCTATTACAGGCAACCTGCAGCTGTTATGCACATTTCTGAATAAACATTAATTTATAATAAGGTATTGTTTGTCACAGAAGACAAGGGGGAAATTGAACTCTTTCTGTCCATCTGGAGATGGTGAGCAGCTGGTTGAATCAGGGATCTGATGTATTTCTTTTTCTAGGTATCTCACCACCTTAACACACTAGCCCAGCCATAGCTGTTCCCTGGAATACATGTTGGTCTCTATCATCTAAACTTCCCCATTATTCTGTGGCCATCTGGCTGGGGGTTTGTTCTAAACCTTGGAAGTTTTGCCTTCTGTGAAACAAGTGTCTGAGAATTCATGAGAAGAGACTCTGTGCCACACTGGGGCAGAGGTTTCTCCATAGTCAGAGTCTGAAATTAACCATAACCAGGCTGCATGCATGCCTGAAGTCAAATTATTCATATTATAGGGGAAACACAACAGCAATTTTGTGGCTGAAAAAGATTTTCTCAATCACGCCTGTGGCAAAACCATTAAAACACATAAGAGACAAACAAACAGAAAAGGCAAACACAAATGTGCTTTATATCCCTCTGAATAGTCAGCTGGTGGAGGGTCACATCCAGATTATATGCCACGGAGAAACTCTGAAGTGGATCTTCACCAAAAGCTCTCTGTGAGGGCCAAGAAGTGAACCACTAACTTTAGAAGTGTGCAAATATGTGTCAAGTGAGAGCATTCTAAATCTTGCCAGAGGAAAACCATTAAACTGTACATCTATCTTCTCTTAAAGCTTTTTGACGTGTGCCTGGGTGGCTCAGTGGGTTAAGCCTCTGCCTTTGGCTCGGGTCAAGATCTCGATCCTGGGATCCAGCCCGGCATCGGGCTCTCTGCTCAGCAGGGAGCCTGCTTTCCCCTCCCCCCCACCTCTGCCTGCCTCTCTGCCTAATTGTGACCTCTGTCTGTCAAATACACAAATAAAATCTTTTTTTAAAAGAAAAAGCTTTTTGATACATAGTTCATTTATTTTAAATTACTGTTACACTAATATATGTAATTTACATTTTCCCTAGACCCACTAGCCGAGGCAACATAAAATTAGTGAATCTGGACATAAGGAGTAGTCACGGGTTGTTTCCTCAACATCAAAATTATTACATTGTTAGTCCATAAATTCCAAGTATTCAGAATTTAAAGTCATTTCTTCATGGTCGTTATGGGCTTCCTGATTTTTTTTTCTTTTCATATTAGGTTTGTGGTCCATGAAGTTATGAGACGCTGTAAAATGACTAAGAATCGTAGCCTCAGAGACCACAATCATACAAATATGACCAGACTTTGTAATTCTGGGAAGAATTACTAGACTATCATTCTAAGACTAGCTTACCAACTTCTGGCAAGTCTTAGAGTGAAAATAAAATCTCAGGGCATCATCCAGAATTAAGGTCAAACCAAAAATGGACTAGGCCTGGATCATAATAGACCATAATTGGATCATGATAATTGTCCAATGTCCTAACTGACCAACAGAAAGCTTAAATTCTGTAAGAAGTTTACATCGTCCAAGGCCTACAAAATAGTTCATAAGCAATTCCTAGCATTCAATCAAAAATTACTAAGCATGACAGGAACAACTGACAAAAACAGACAATAAAAACAGACTTACAAATGATGGGGTGATTATACTCATCAGACAAGGTGATTAAAAAAAAAGAAGAAGAAAAGAAAAAAGAAACTATAATGAATATATTAAGAAAATGAAGAAACAGATGCAGAATTTTATCAGGCAACTGAAATCTATTAAAAAGAATCCAAAAGAAATTTCAGAACTGAGAAAATGATTTCTTGAAATTAAGAGCTCAGAAGGTGAGTTTAACAGCAGAACAGAAAACTAGTGAATTGGAAAACAAATCAGTAGATAAATTAGATTGAAGCACAGAGAACGTGAAAGTGGGATATTTAAAATACAGTATTAAAAAATGTATGGGACATAGTAAAAAATTCTAATGTACATGTAATTAGAGAAGCCAAGAAAACGGAGGATAATGAGGTAGGATTTAAATAGATAACAGCTAAGAAAATTCTAAAATAGACATAAGACATCAAGTCATAGATTCAAGAAACTTCATAAAACAAAGGGGGATGAATTCAAAAAGACAACCAAACCTAGGAACTTTGTTGTAAGAGCTCTCAAACCAAAGACAAAGAGAAAATCTCAAAAGCAGCCTGATTACATGTTTCTATCAAGAAAACAAAACAAAAACAAAAACAAAAAACAAAACTACAGATATCATCAAACAGAAGGATCAGACTTCAGAATTTTCTTTAATAACATGAAAAACAAAATTAGACAACCCCATGTTTTCAGGTGTTTGGTAATTCCAAATTATTTCTTTAGGCCTATTATGGCTTTTGAGTTTGTATTTGTGTGTGTCTGTGCGCGCATGTTTTCACATTTGGGATATGGTCCAAGAAGAAGTTAGAATATCTAAAAGTCTCACCTCCGAATCCATAAT
Source organism: Mustela putorius furo (assembly GCF_011764305.1). Lineage (NCBI taxonomy): Eukaryota > Metazoa > Chordata > Mammalia > Carnivora > Mustelidae > Mustela > Mustela putorius. Next base: position 285,641 of record NW_025422115.1, on the reverse strand, counting down.
GAATAAAAACACAAACAGATATTGTTACCAGCCATAAAAGTACAATAAGACAAAGAAATAAATTTGAAAAATTTGAAATTTGAAGAATTTGAAAAATTTGAAAAAAGTTAAAAGATTGAGATTTACTCTCCTTATTTAGAGGTTTTTGATTATATATATATACTCTTTTATATATATATCTTGTTTTGATTATATGTATATTTTTATATATAAATCTCTTATGTGTATAAATCTTATATTTGGAAAATCATGCATATATAAATAATAAATATTATCTATAAATCTAATACCAAATTATTAGACAATCTACTGGCAAAATATTAGAACAATTATAGTGGGTAAGATCAGTATGCAATTGATATAGAATATGCAAACTGATATATAAACTGATCAAATAACAACAAAATTTTTGTGAGGCTTGACAAACTGATACTTAAATTGATATGAAAAAACAAAGGCCAAATATCACTAATATAATTTTACAGAAGAAATACAATGTGTAGGAATCTGATAGCCCAATCTTAATTGACACTACAAAATATGATGATTAAAGTATGTGCCATCAATGAATTAAATATGGAAAAAATAGACAGTATTAAAACAAATCCATACACACATTAAAATTTGATATGTGATTGAAATTAAAGTAAGAAGGCAGAATGATAGCCTCCAGTTTCTAGAAAAAACCACTGTGAGAGGATCAGTTGGCCAGGAGACGGACTCTTGATTTCAGCACAGGTCATGGTATCAGGGTCTTGAGATGAAGCCCTGTGTTGGGTTCCTCACTCAGTGGGGCATCTGTTTGAGAGTCACTCTCTCCCTCTCCCTCTAACCCTCCCCCAACCTGTGCACCCTCTCTCTAAAATAAATAAATCTTTGTATCAAAAATTAAAAAAAAAATAAAAGTTTAAAACTTTTTACAAATGTGGTGGGAAAATAACCAAAAAATATGGAGACATGCATGTGTATATAACATACATACGCACCAGCATACACTCATATTTAAACAAATCACTTTATTCACAAGAAGGCAAACAAAACAAAACAAAATAAACAAGCAAACAACAACAATAACCAAACAATTCTTCAAAACCAAACATGTAGGAAAGGCAGAAATCCAAAAAGGCAGAAATCCAAAAAAGGCAAATAACTTCTGAATTTAGTTCTTCTGATGCAAGATTGATGAATCATAGCTGTCATCTCCACACTTATATGCAACATGGACAACAGGAGAATAAGCCCAGGTTTTCCCAAATATTGGCCGTCAATTACAAAATGTCTGCATAAATTTGGGATTCCTGAGACCTATCCCTTTAGTTTTTGGGTGAACAAGGGGAAAAAGTCATAAAGCAAAGAGGAGAGCAAGAAATGGGAGGAAAATAAAGCTTCTATAATTATTCTAAGTCTTTTTGGGAATATGCACATTTTATTTCTCCTAGGTAAATACCTAGTAGTGGAGGGGCACCTGAGTGGTTCAGCGGGTTAAAGCCTCTGCCTTCAGCTTGGGTCATGATCCCAGGCTCCTGGGATCGAGCCTTGCATCAGTCTGTCTGCTCAGCAGGAAGCCTGCTTCCCCCTCTCTCTGTCTCTGCCTGCCTCTCTGCCCACTTGAGATCTCTGTCTATCAAATAAATACATAAAATCTTAAAAAAAAAAAATACCTAATAGTGGAGTCATTAGGTAAGGGCATGTTTAAGTTTGAACTACCAAAACTTTTTTTCCCCTTCGTTTTTAGCTTTATTTTTTAATTAAAAAAAATTTATTGTGTTATGTTAATCACCATAGAGATACCGTTAGTGGTTTTTTTTTTTTAAGATTTTATTTATTTATTTGACAGAGAGAGATCACAAGTAGGCGGAGAGGCAGGCAGAGAGAGAGATAGAGGGAAGCAGGCTCCCTGCTGAGCAGAGAGCCCGATGCAGGACTCGAGCCCAGGACCCTGAGATCATGACCTGAGCCAAAGGCAGCCGCTTAACCCACTGAGCCACCCAGGCACCCCAAGATATCATTAGTTTTTGATGTAGTGTTCCATGATTCATTGTTTGCATATTACGCCCAGTGCTCCATGCAATCCATGCCCTCCTTAATATCCATCACTGGGTTCACCATTCCCCCATTACTATCAAAACTTTTTTAAAGTAGTAGTGTTTTCTATTCTCAACAGAACTTCATGAAAGTTACAGTTCTGTGAAATCTTATCAATAGTTTGAGTTTAAGTCTTTAATCATTCCAGGGGTTGAATTAAGAGTATCTTGTGGTTAGTTTGTATCTCCCTGATTCCTAAAGATATTAAGCCCATTTTCACATGCCTTTCAGTCTTTGTCTTCTTCTTAAGCCTTTTGGCCATTTTTAATTGGGTTATTTGTCTTTATTATTGAGTTGTAAGTGTTATTTATCTATTCCAGATACAAATCCTTTGTCAAATGTGCAGTGGTGAATAATTTCTCCTGGCCAATTCATGTTCTTAGTAATGCCTTTTGATAAAGAAAAATGTTCTAAGGTTGATAAAGTCCAATTTACCAATTAAAATAATTATTGTGAGTGCCTAAGGGTGTCTTAAGAAAGTTTTGCTCACATTGAAGTGGTAAAGATATTGTCCTGTGTTTTCATCTAGAAACTTTGTAGTCCTAAGTTTTACCTTTCAGTGTCTGACCCATCCCAAATTAACATATACCAATGCTATAAGAAATGAGTTGAGGTTGATTTCTTTTTTATATAAATATCTAGTTGTTATAGCAACACATGTTCAAAGGTTTTACTTTGCTGATCTTCATCAGCCACATTATCATTGTTGCCAAAAATATTTTGCTCATATCAGTGTGGTTCTATCTCTGAACTGTGTAATCTGTTCCACTGATCTATTTGTCTATCTTAATGCCAATACTAACCTGCTTCGATTAATATAGTTTTAGGTAAGTCTTGAAAATCAGTATTGTAAGTCCTGAACATTCTTCTTTTGGGGGGTTATTTGGACTATTATTGTTTCTTGTATATTAACATAATTTTTTTTTTCATTTTTTAAAGGTTAATTTATTTGAGGGAGAGAATGAGAGGGGGGAGGGGGCAAAGAAAGAGGGAGAGAATCTGAAGTGGGGTCCCCACTGAGTGCAGAGCCCCACATGGGGCTAGATCTCACGACCCTAAGATCATGACCGGAACTAAAATCGAGTCAGATGCTTAGCCAACTGAGCCACCCAAGCACCTCTCCATATAAATATTTTAATCAGTTTGTCAATTTCTACAGAAAAGCTTGCTGAAATTTTGATTAGGAGCATATTGAATCTCTAGATCCATTATAGGGAAAAGATTGTTAAAATGGCCATTCAAAATTATGGATTTGTCTGTTCTTCCCTTCAGCTCTGTCCCTTAAATTCTTTGCATTTTGAATCTTTAAAATTGAATGTTTATGTACAATTCCATTTCACTTCTTCTACTGGTTTCTACCTATATCAATGTGGGTTTCTTTTTTTTTTTTTAATTTGTTTATTTGCTTCCTTTTTTTGCAGTTACTCAGGGGATTACAGCTGTATCATTAACTTATCTTATTCCACACAGGATTAATGTTACATCCCTTCATATATAATATGAGACTCTCCTAACATACTTTCATTTACCACCTTCTGTCTTTTGTGCTATTTTTGTTCCATAATTTTTCTTTACATAGGTTATAAACACCATAATACTCAATAATCATTTTCACTTGAAATAGCAAAATGCCTCTTAAATAAATTAACAAAAAGAGTTTTTTAACATCTTTACCCACATATTAACAATTTCTCACACTCTTCATTTTTCATGTAGATATGAACTTATACTTGACATTATTTGGAACTTCCTTCAGCATTCTTTATAGCGCAAGCCTACTGGTGATAAAGTCTCAGTTTTTATGTCTCAAAATATCTTTCCTTCATATTTTTGTATTATAGGTTGACCATTCCCACTCACTCCCACAACATTAAGGAATCATTACTTTAGAGACTCCATTATGTTTTAAATGAAGTCTTTAGAATTTTTATTGACTTTCCCATATATTAATCTCTTCCATACCCCCTTACTCCCCACTCCCAGACTGCTTTTAAAAATTTCTCTTTATTTGTAGTTAAGGCAACTTGACTATATTTTAGCTACAAATTGTTTCTTGGAGTCTGTCCTTCTTGGTGTTTGTTGATTTTCTTGGATTTGTAGGTGGATATTCTTTTTTAAATCAAGTTTGGTGGGAAAATATGCTCCTATCTCTTCAAATATTATTTCTGCCCCAATTTACCTTCTCTTCCTCCAGGTCACCAGTATATCCTCTGATATATTTTCAGCATTTGTTTCTCTCTTTACTATACTTTGTATGGTTTTTGCTGTTCTTTATTCAAATTAATTGGTTTTTGATCTATAGTAGCCAATCTGTGTTGATTCCATCTAAAAATGGATATTGTATATATCAGTTATATTTCTGTTTGGTTCTTTTTTATGGATTCATTTTTTCTGACATTACTCCCCATATGTTCATTCATTGTATTTTCCCTTAAATTTCAAGCATATTGTAATTGTCCTAAAGCCTTTGCCTACTAATGCCAACCTATGTCTTGTATTTGAGCCTATTTCCACTCACCTGACTTTTCTTTTGGTTTTGGGTCACATTTTCTTGTTTCTTCTCATGTCTAGTAATTTTTCTTTGTATACTGGACATTGTGTATGTGAAGAAATTGAGATTCTGGATTTGACATCTTCTAAAAGAATGTTGAGTTTAATTCTGGCAGAGAGGCAGTTTTCTTCAAAGATAAGCTTGATCCAGTCATGGTTTCTTTTTAGGCCTTCTTGGTAGGATCCAGAGAAACCGTTTTCCTAGGCAACGTGTAACCATACTCAAAGGCAGGTTTTGTGGTGGTGACATCTCAGCTAATGACCTGGCTGAGATGTCCAGCTATTCAGAAACTTAACATCTCTCAATACTGTGGTGTGATCTCTAAAATCTTGGCTCAGCTTTTCTCCACCAGGATTCAAGAAATAGCATGTGCAGCTCAGTATTTGGACAAAACTTGAAGGAGTCCTCATGAAGATTTATGAAATCCCTTCTCTGAGAATATCTCTGCTCTGGTACCACACTCTTTACATTCCAGCCTCGTAGCTGCCCTCAACTCTAATCTTGGTTAATTCTACCCAGAAAAAACTTCTAACTCTGTTTCAGTTCCAATTCCCTGTGTGGTAGTTTGGAACATGCCCCAGGCAGAAATCCAGAGTCAATGTGGTGTTTCCTTGAGTGATTTCATTCTTTCAAAGAGTCAAGTCCTGCATTGCTGCTTGTTCAGTATCTGAACCATTTGCTTTATATATTTCATCTAGTTCTATAACAGCTTATGGTGGAAGCATAAGTCTTTTAACTCTCCCTCCATCAAAGCCAGAATAAGAAGTTTCTCTAATGTTTTTGCCTTTTCTACATTTACAGTTTATATTCATCTCTCACTGTTGTCCTTCCCATTATATCTGCTTTTCCTTGAACACCTTTTAATTTACTCTTTAAATCTGAGATGGATGTTATATTTTTCTTTTGTTTCTTTTCTGAGTTCTATCAACTCCTGTTTCATAGCTTCCCGTTTTTCATCTTTTCTATTCTGTGCCTCATACCCCTTCATATGTGCAGTGGCTCTTTTAATGATATTTAACTCACAATAGAGTGTTTTGTTGCAAAGTTCCTCATTTCATGACTTTTTTTCAGTATCTTCATCTGCCAAGGTTTTTGGTATTAATTTATGTTTTCTTCTTATAACAATATTGCACAGGTACTGACTTCTTATTTGTTATTGTAATTAATAGTATTGAATTTCCCCCCGATTCACAATAGCAAGAAATTCCATGTGGAGAGACACTTTTCTCTCTTCCAGGGAAAGGAAGCATAAGTATTGTCATTATTTAGAAGTCAAAATTTCCATATTCTGTTGCTATAGTAAATAACAGGGCTTTTCCCCCCTCTTTTGTTTTTCTTATTCTGTTTTTTAAAGATTTTACTTATTTATTTGAGAGAGTATGTGAGAGCATGATCTAGGTGACAGGCAGAGGGAGAAGCAGACTCTCCATTGAGCAGGGACCCCAACATAGGGCTTGATCCCAGGACTCCAGGATCATCTGAGCCAAAGGCAGTTGCCCAACCAACTCAGCCACCTAGAGGCCCCTGTTTTTCTTATTGTTAAAGGCTATTTTGTTTCAGTAAGTTCTTTATTTTGGACTAGTACCTTCATTATCCAATAAAGGTAGAACCCTAAAGAGACACCACTTATACACTATGTCTCCTTTTCCTCGAAAAGGGACCTTACCAGAACCTCCTTTTCCCTTTGACTTTCCATGGCTCTGATTCACTTGATCTAAAACCTTTTCACAACATTTGCCCAATCATGCCAAGACCATCCAAAAGGAAATTTTTAATTTTTGTAGTGAAGTACTCACATCAAAGATTTTTAAATATTGGCATTTTTTATATGACATTCCCAACCAAATCCATTAGCTTAGTGTTCAGTAAAGTTTTGATTGTTTGAAGTAGTATCAAATCTTAGACATTTTTTTCTGTAGAAGAATATGAGCACATTGCACTGAACAGTATTAAGAGACTTCCAGACTTCCTTCAAGTGAAAAACAGTGAGTAGAAATAAGAAAATGACATGGAGTGTTATATAGCACAAGTACGTGGAGACATTTTTCTATCAATGTGTTCTTGCTCCCTATCTCCACTACCATGAAGGAAATATAATTTGAGGTGGTTGAAGAAGTTGACATGTATGTTTTGAGATAAATAAAGCAGGGGTGGGGTAGCAAGGAAGGAATGAAGGAAGAATAAGAGGGAAGAAGGGAGGAAGGAAGGAAAGGGAGGAGAGAGGTGGAAGGAAAGGAGAGGGGAGGGAACAGAAAAAGGAGGAAGGAAGGAAAATACTCCCTGGATATTTCTGGAAAATTCTCAACCACTGGCATTATCATGAAAACAAACACCAAAATGGAAAGAATGGCAATTTAAAAAAAATTGTTTTTTTTTAAATTCAACTTAACATATAGTGTATTACTAGTTTCAGGGGTAGAATTTGGTGACTCATCAGTTGTATAAACATCCAGTGCTCATTACATCAAGTTCCCTCCTTAATGTCCATCACCCAGTTACTCCATCCTCCTACTCACCTCCCTTCCAGGAACCCTCAGTTTGTTTCCTAGAGTTAAGAGTTTCTTATGGTTTGCCTCTGTTTAAGTAACCCCAGAAACACACGGGGGGAGTTGGACATACATCAGTAGTTAGGGACCAGTCAGAGTTAGAGGAGAAACTGGATGATACTAGAGAGCAGGAGAGGTCTTGTGGGGCGGGGCAGTGGGTGGGGGCAGCTGATACACCAGAGGAGACAGAAAGGGAACCTGGAAATGCAGACAACACTCACCTGACAAGAAACTACATGTTCTTCTCCTTTTCCAGAAAACCAATGCCTGACCTCCCTTAGCTCAACTTGTCTTTGAACTAAAGGGAGTTACGTGCTCTAATGAGGGAGGCATGCTTAGCTTTTGGAAGAGTTCACAACCAACTGCTAGGGAAGTGGTGTTAATGCTTGATTATGAGGCACACAAGCAAACTGAGGGGGTCCAATGCAGAAGTGCAGCTTTGTAAAGGCCTTTGACATTCAGATATACACAGACTAGATGCACTAACTGGAGATCAATTAGGGTTAAAAAAAAAATAAGTCTCAGAGGTTTTGAAGTCCATGCCCAGGAAGAAAAGTTAGATGATCCTCCATGATCCACGAGGGCAGAACTAGCATTTCCAAAGGCGGCAGGCTTGGCTTTGACATAAGGATGGCCCTTCCAACAGGTGAAGGTGAACCAGCATAAATAAAACAGATATTCACAGGTAAAATGGCCACCTGGTGGGAATGTTGGAGAAGCAATTGAAACATGGAAGAAAAGTTAGATTCCAAGGCATCTCTCACTCCTCCTGGGATCCCACGACTTCATGTCGGAGGCAAAAATACCACGGTGAGTGAAATGGGCTTGTTCCAGCTTCTCCCACTCAACCTGAAACCTGGAGAAATGTCCTTAAGTACTTTCAGCCTAGTTTCCTCCACTGTGGATGGAACAATGATAGCCCTATCTCATAGGTTGTGAGCTTCTTTAACGAGATGATAAATGTCCCATGTTTATCCGGAGCACAGTCAGACCCTAATGGCATTTGCTGCTGCTATTATTGAGAATGAATGTGACACTGGGACACAGCACAGTTCATCTACTTTGCAGATTCAGACAAAGGAAGATTCAGCAGATATTCCAACAGGCCCTTGTGTGTGTGGACACAGCAAGGTCAAGGACAGAGAACAGAAAATCGTCAACAATGATACCACATGGCATGTGGTCTAGAAGAGGGGAAAATGTGTCAGTCAATGATCAGTTGATCATTGAGAGGAACAACTGCCAAGCCTGCCCCCCTAAGAGGTAACTATTTGCAAGAGGAATTAAATAGAAAAAGTGCCATCTTAAAAATAAGTATACAAAATATGATCCGGGAAGAAAACTTTCCTCATTGGCAGTCTTACGAAGAGAAGTCATGTGTTGGAATTCATGGAGAAGGAAAGAAGCAGAATAATGAACTTTTCCCTGGTATCATGACATGTCAGAAATGCAAAATAAACTGAAACTTGGAACTAGAGGCAGTGAGGACGTGATTTGGACCAGCACAAATGTATTTTAGACTTCTTTCTGCCACTGGGTATCATTATTTCTCAAGGAAATTGCCAGGAAGACACAGACTGTCTTAGATAACCCCTTGGAGTGTTCATTCATCTACTACAATGTAAAACAGTGCAACTGGACGGCCTCCTTGATCACTTAAACCTATAAACCACAGCATATCACCCTTAAGTTTCCGATTCTGCAGGAATCTCATTTCGCATGGAACAGCTTCTAAAATCCCAGCAAAGAAAGTGTGTTTCTTTCTGTCTCTGACATGAACGGTTGGCACTATCCTGGATACAGCAGGGGCAAAATATGTGTGAAATTGAATCATTCCAGTATGGGGAGTTAGATTATAGGAATATACCAAGAGGATTAAAAAGGAGTTGGATGCTGAGTAAAGAGCCTTCAATACTTCTCCCGAAATCTTGTCAATTGCCTGTAATTAAACATAAAATAATTTTTGTTTTATTTACATTTTCTCTTTTCAAATGCATAATAGATTCTATAACTTTGGCTGAACTGTCAAACCTGCTTCAAATTTAATTATACTATAAATAAAAATGCCAGAAAGAGGAGCTTTTACTTAAAAAAAAAAAATCTAGTATGACTTCATTCCTGGCTTCTGTTGTCATTTGTGACGTTCAAAGCTGTGACTGTTGAAGGAAATGTGCTGTGTCATGATCCTCTCTGGCCTCTTTAATTACTGGGATCACACCAATAATGAGGGCTGGTGGACCCCGAAATGAGACTCACCAGAGAGGGAAAGGAAATCATTGATTTAATTCTGCTGGAAGCATTAGGTGAGGCATTTTTGGTATTAGAAGTGTCTTTACCGCTTGGGCTGTGGTGGGTGCTATCCTGGGAGTGACGGGATTCGTATCTGAATGCCTGTTCCACCATTTAGCAGCTCTGGGTTAATGTGAAAGCCAGTTAACCTCAGTGAACCTATAATAATTAAACTGCAAAATCAGAATAATAATTCAGACTTCACAAAGTTGTCATGAATATTAAATGGGGATTTATACCAAAATGCTTGAATAATTATAAATCAGCTTATAAAATTAAAGTAACAGTATTATTTTGCATAAATTAATTTTGTTACTTTACATAATAAACAACGCAAAGAAGCACAAAGCCCTGCCTTCATTTCAAACTTCGGTTAGGAAGTTTATTTTATTCTTGATTCCAGAGATGCCGCATACACCTCATTTGAACTTTCTGGAAGGGACTTCTGTTGATTTCACTTGAGTCTCAACTTTAGGGATATGCCATTGAGAGGGTCACTTGTGGGAGTGGGACTAGGTAATCCATAAGGCCCTTTCCAGCACTGATTCCTGTGATCCAAAACCAAAAATGACCTTAACTATAAAATGTCATTTCTCCCTTTGCTTTTTTTCAGTCCTGCCCTTATATCACCCCTGGCTTGATTTTCCTGCAAGCCCAGAGGAAGGGAAGGTCATGGGAAGAGAAACAAGCCTGGCAGAAGCAGGACACCAACTGGATCCAAGAACCTTGCTCCTTGTCGTTACCCTCAGTCCATTCCCTGGGTCTCTCCATGTGTTCTGCACGTAAGAGCGCCAAAAACTTTAGTCGATGCAAATATACAGTATTGAGCTAGCAGGACTGTTCAGAAGGAGGGGCATCTGTGGAAAAGGAGGGGGCAGTATGCGTCAAGGTACGTTCATAGAAATAAAATGTAGACAAAGGTACCAGCTAAAAGAAACACACAACGCTGCAGAATTATGATATGCTTCATTTCAAGTGCAGGAGAGGAGAGTGCTGAGAACCCAGTGGGATCGTGATCAGGTAGCCTTAAGTTTGCTCTGTGGTCAGATGCTATTAGCCTCGCCATCTCACAATAGAAAAGGGGGGAACTATGGGGTTACTGGGTGGCTCAGTCAGTGAAGCATCTGCCTTCAGCTCAAGTCATGATCCCAGGACCCTGGGATCGAGCCCTGCAAAGGACTCCCTGCTCTGTGGGGAGCCCGCTTCTCTGGCTCCCTCTGCTGCTTCTCTGCCCCACCCAACCCCAGCTTGTGCTCTCTGGCTCTCTCTCTCTCTCTGTCAAATAAGTAAATAAAATAATTTTTTTAAAAAGAGAGGATAACCTACATGAAATTAAAGCAGCAGCACAGAACAGCATAAAGCTGGTCTTTCCTGATACATAGAGTTTTTCCTGGTTTGAAATTTTCACATCAATAAAGAACAGATACTTGTATCTATTCCTACATGGGCAGGTATTCCTATAGGATTAATTATTAGAAGCAAATTGCCAGATCCAAGGTCAAGTACATTTAGAATCTGAATAGAGTGTTATTCTGTCCCAGTCAATGGGCCAAATCAGATTTCCATAGGCCACAGGAGACTGCCCATTCTCCACATCCTCACCAGCCCTGTACCTTGTTTTAAAATATTTTGCTGGTATAACAAGCAGTATCACTTAAGTTGCATTTGTGCAATTGATAGCAGAGGTGAATATATATATATTTTTTGCAGGTTTCTTGGCCATTCTTATTTTCTCAGCTTGCCCATGGTATTTGCTCCTTTTCTCATGCAGCTGTTTGTCTTTTTCTCGTTGATCTATAGAAATTCTTTACTCCGAATGTGAATCTTTGTTTGTCATTTTTGGTGCTGATAAAAATATCTCAGCCATCAGTTTATCTCTCATCAATGAGGTTTTTTTCATCATATAAATGTTTTTGAGTTTTCGTGGTGGTAAAATCTTTTTATCTTTTTCTCTATACAATTTCATTTTTATTTTTTTCTTAGGAAAGCTTTTCCTACTCGAAACTGTTTCAAGAAAAATCATTTTTTTTCCTCCTTCTAGGATTGCTACTGCTGTTTGCTTATTTTTTTTTTTAAAGATTGTATTTGAAAATGAGCTAGATTAGGTTTTCATATGGCGTGGGGTATTTTTTGTCAATGGATAACGAATTGTCCCCAAAATATTTATATCAATTCAGGATTTTTCCTCCTAAGGCACAAATGCACAAATTCTTCTTATACATCGAATTCCCATAGACATATGGGTTTATCAGCCCTCTTGTGAGCCCTGGAGAAATTTGAAAGGGCACAGAAATTCGGCATGTAGCAATTACTTTATTCTACCATATTATTAAAACAACAATAATATCTACCTCATCTCCTGGAATTTTCTGTTTCCTCTAAGTCAATGAAATGTCCTTTAAATAACTTCGACCAGCCATAGAGAAGGCAGATTTCCTGGAGACAATTCAGCTGTGGCGTCCCAACCACCTAAGCCCCCCTGATGGAGTCAGCAGAGGAGAAACAGGTCCACAGGTAACTAAAAGGCTGTTGAGATATTTGTGTGGGGTTCAGTAAGGTCAGAAAGCTGCTTCTCACTCAAGCAGCCCGGAGCCAGGCAACTCATCTGAAGGTGCACGCCCCCCTTTTCCTTCTGGGTCTGCAGGTGCTGGCTGAAGCGGGCTCTTACAAGAGCGTGCTGAGGCTCTCCTGATAATACAGTTTTTCCAAGTGGGAATATTCCCAGCCAAAACTTTCAGATTCAGCTCTTCTAAACAGAGAACTGAGCCAACCGGGTTGCAGCCTCCTATATGATCCGAGGTACTGGGCTCTTTGACAGACGCAGAACAATGTGCCCTGGGAAAAAGACCCCTTGGGAAAGCAAAGCCCAGCCTCCAGCCCGGGCTTGCGCAGCCAAGGGGTTGCGGGAAAGGAGAGGGTGAATATTCTTTTTGACTTACCACCTACTGAGTTAGGCTCAGAGAGGGGCCAGGATTAGCAAGTACTGTATGGCCAACACAGATCTTTTTATGCTGCAAGATAAACACACACTCTTTCAGGTTATAGCACGTTAGTATCTCCTCCCTGTGTAGGGAACTCACCCGGTGAGGATCTGCCACTTCCTGGTGACTCAGGGGACCACAACAGCATACTTGGACTGAGGACAGTCTCCTTGAGCCAGAGGTGAGCGGGACCCTGTGCAGGGGGGAAACAGAGCTGAGGCTGAGCTTTCCCTGTTCAGCTGCAATAGGCATCACCTTGTGTCAGAGAAGACAGCAGAGCCCATTTGACAGGCGACAACCATCCTCCTCCTGCATTCAGACTAGTTTGGCTGGAAGACACCAACGTTGTGTGGATGCGTGTCGATCAGTGTATATCTTGAGTATGAAAAATGCAAAAATATCCCCTTTGATGGCTTTGACTTTCCTTTGCTTCCACACCCAAGCACTCACCTCCCCACCTCCACTCCGTGACGGTGGTGTTCCATCCATACCCCTCTAACTGAGTTCCCAGGCCGCACTGTCCAGCACAAAAGCCACATGAGGCTATTGGAACTTAAATTCAAAAGAATTAAAATTAAATAGAATTAAAAACTCTATTCCTCTGGCCACATTTCAAATACTCAATAGTTTGTGTCCACCATAACAGAGAGCACAGATTTAGAACATTTCCACGATTACAGAAGTTCTATGAATCTCACATAGTCCTTGCATACCCTCAGTCTTTCTATGTTTTCTTCTATGCTCTGCCTTCAAAGAGCATGGGACCCACTAAGGAAACAGACAAAAGCCAGTATTCTTGCAAAGGAATCAGCGGTCCCAGTTGGTGATAGGATATGAGGGAAGGTGCTGGGGGCTTGGAGAGAGGGCAGTGTGTGGTCCAAGACCTTCCGGGAGCGCCCCAGACTTCACTTCAAGCCGTCACTTTGAGAAGTGAAGTTTCAGTGGAGAAATGAAGAATCCACGGACGTGAGTGTGTACATATGGCATAGAGGTTGGAGCAGGTGTAAAGGTGTTCACCCTACAGAGACAGACAAGGGGAGAGAGCCAGAGGAGGAACAGATCCCAGAACGTCTCTGGTTTCCCTGCATTTGTTTTGTTTCCAAGCCCATAGAGATGCTGCGCTCTGATTTATTCTGTTTCCTTCTCTATCACCAGGCTCCCAATCAAAATTAGGTTCTACCCAAGGTACCTCAGCCTAAAAACAAGATAAGAACTTTCAATTCCTAAAATGCATATTAAAATTCCCACCCTTTGCACACCTGGTGGAAAAAGTCAGGCCCAGTTTGCACTGCCCCCCATCCAAGCTGAGCAAGAAAGGCCAAGTTTGCGCCACTGTGCTGGTGGCTCTTGGCGAACGTACATAGGGAATCGCCGAGTCAGCAGTGACTTAGAGCCCCTTGGAGGGAGGAAGGGGAGCATTCGGAAAACTCAGATTCCCTCAAAAAGAGGAAAGTTACAGGAGGCCAAGATGCAAGTGAAAATCATTAAGCAGAATATTTGTAATGTGGCTCTAAAATTAGGCTGAGCTGGCAGTTTTCATCTGAATATTATTTATGGAATTCTTTTATGACTTACATGCTTCCTCCTTAAACAGATGCTTCAAGAACAAAATTGTAAGGGAAAGCCAGCATTTAAAACAAAATTTCCAAATACTATGCTAGGTTGCCTAATTGAAGGAATAAATACAAGTGTGGAATCACGTGTCTGATTTTAATAAGCAAATAGCTCAAGTTGGAAAAGAGCTACTACTCAATGTCCCTTTCCAATGTAGCAGAATTAAAATGAACTTTAAGCTAGCTATTTTAATGATGGAAACAAAAGGACTGATTAAAAGGGGATTCCTAAAATAATCCAAACTTTGAATTATTGATTTAGGGAAGATTTACACATGGAATTATTGAGCAAGAAAACGAAGAAGGGAAACATGTATAATGTGAATTTTTGAAAAGCAAATATTGAGAAAACTCTTATATAAATATGGACAAAAATTTCAAAAGTTAGGTACCACTTCATGATAATATGTTAAATACAGATCCAGTGTCAGTAAAATCAAATAGAAGCCGTGTGTGTGTGTGTGTGTGTGTGTGTGTGTGTGTAACTGGCTTATAAGACTTTCAGTTCTCTTTTTTTTGCACGTCCCACATGGTGGTGGTTTTACCATGTTTAGTTAACCTCTTTCTTGAGACCAGGTTTCTGCTCTCAGCTGTGCATTCCTGGTGCCCTAGGACAGTCTCTGGTATGCATTAGGCATGAGATGAACTATTGTTGCATAAATGACACCAGATAGATCAAACAGCATAGTTGGTCGAGGATGCTTGGAAACAAGTAGAAAAGCACAAGAGTTGAGGTCAGAGAACTGTAGCCAAGGTATTTCCTGGGAGAGGCAGGCACATGAAACTTGAAGACTCTATGGACTTGGATTCTGCACCAAAGACATAACCTACTGATGTAGTTTGTGGAGCCCAGTGCAAAATAAAATTTCAGGGCCTCTCCCTTAAATAATTATTAAAGGGGGTCCTGGGTGGCTCAGTCAGTTAAGTGTCTGACTCTTGATTTTGGCTCAGGTCATAATTTCAGGATCATGAGATGGAGTCCCACCCAGGGCTCCTCGCCCAGCAGAGAGCCTGCTAGTTCCTCTCTCTTACCCACCGCTTTCTCCCTTTTTCCCCCACCCCTAACTCATGTACACATCTATGCACTTGCTCTCTCTCTCTCTCTCTCGAATAAATCAGTATAAATAAATAAATAATTAGTAGAAGAAAATAAAGATTTGTAAGAAGTTCAAGATTGTGACCACAGAGCATTAAACCCATCAGGGGGCTCTGTGCCCCTGCACGGTCACAGACCTGTGACACCAACCCCAATAAAGGTGATCAAGGGTCCTTGAGAGACGCATTTAAGAAAGATCTTTAAGCAGGATCACTACAGATGTAGTGGAGGCAACTGTTGGCAGAAGGTCTGGGGAAATTGCTTGGAAGAAAGGTGCACCAGCAGTGCAAGAGGAAGAGGAGGGCCTGAACAAAACAACCAGTGGCCGCAGGGTTGGAGAGGTGCGGACACTGTCCAAGAGGAAATGAAGGAACGGGGAACTACTATCCTGATTGCACTGGGGGTGTAGACTCCAGGTAAATGGAGCTGCAGCAGGTCCAGCCCGCCAGGACTCCAACATGCTTCTGAAAGTAATAGTAAACCAGAGAATGTGATAACAGTGATAGAGCTATGAAATAGTAGAAATAACCCACTAATGATCTCAGAGGAGACTGACATCATTTCCTTTATAGGACCTAGGAGAACAGGACCTGCTCCATATTAACACTGGCATGGGTGCTGCATCTCAAAATATTGTTCAGATGCCGGGGGAGCGGGGAACAGTCAGTTGACAGACTGCCTCCTGGTTTCAGCTCAGGTCATGATCTCAGGGTCATGAGATGGAGCCCCACGCTGGGCCCCGCACTCAGCACAGAGTCTTCTTCGGAATTCTGTCTCTCCCTCTCCACCAACCTCCCTCCCCAAAATAAATAAATAAGTTTTAAAATGTACATATTGTTAATTTTTGAATAAAAAGCAGCAGGGAGGAGAGTCCAAGAGTCCAGGAGTCCAGTCAAGTGAGTGAGGAGGATATATACAAGCAGCGTATAGACAAGGACCCCGTGATGTTTGGGATCACAGCACTTTTCTGAGCAAGTTGAGTCCTATTTACAGGTGATAAAAGGAGGTCACCTGGAAGCAAGGTGATACTTTCAAGGTTACAGCGAGAGCTAGAAAATTATGTCACCAGACTCCTTTTCCAGGGTTTTCTCCAACAGACCACACTTTCTTCCCCAAGACTCTTCTATGGTGTAGACTGTTAGTCACTGATTGGATTAGCAACATGGCAGATTCAGTGGAAGGCAGGATAGATGCCAGATGTTGCAACCACTAAGGATTTGAAGGGTAAATAATCAAACGGTTGGAAATGAGCTGGGCACCAGGGTTAACCCATTCAGGGTAACAACATGCTCCTGGCAAAGACTAGCTTCCTGATCTTTAGGATCAAGGCAAACTACTCAGCCAAATTCAGTGCACAAGTGCTCATGAAATGGCAGATTTGTTTTTTTTGCTTTTGTTTTTTGCTTTTCTTCAAGTTATGCTTGAATGCCCAGTATTGTCATGAGAAAGTGCTGGTTGGAACATTTGCTTCTCTCTTATTGATGGGCAGCTGTGGTTGACAGAAATATAAGACTCAGAAGTTTCAGTCCCTTGGCCCCATCCGTCCATTCTGGCTTAAGATGATTACACAGCTATTTTGTATAACAAGAGCCAGACAAAAGAGAGACAAATGGTTGTATTTCTCAAACCAGCTCCATCAAGGATTACTCAGAGCATGGTCTCCTTCGTCTTTGCAGACTTATACTCCCATTATGGCTTGGAAATGGTAAGTCATTTTTCACAAGGCTGATCTTTAACTAGTTAGCAGTGGAACTGTTAACATTGGTGCATCCTGCAATACTGGACCTTTGTTTTCTGACCCTTCTGGCTTCAGGTGTCCTGTACATTCCCATCCATCACAGCAACCTCTTGGATAGCCTGATTCTGCTCTTCCAGGGCCCTTCACAATGGGAGCCCAGAACCTGAAGAAGGGGAAATGGCCAAGGAAACAGCTTCCCAGAACCTTTCAGAAGGAGCCACAAAACCACTGTTCCTGAGAGAAGACCATGTAATATATCATCTCCTGGAATACTTTAGAAATTAAGAAATGTTTTATTATAAATTATATCAAGTCCACAGATATAAATCAATTGTAAGTGAGAAAAACTAAAACATATGTCACTCTTACCCTTATCAATGTAAATTACTAAGTAATTTAGTGAAGTAACTAAAGAGACCATTTCCATGATGGGCTACGGCTACGGGATTCCACAACCCAACCCTCTTCCTTTCCCATTAGGGATAACTCCAACAGTCACAGATCACCCAAAGGAAAACCCCGCATTACAGAAGACATAAGGGAATTACAGTTTTAGAAGGAGGAGAAAAATCAGGCAGAAATTACATGCATATGTACACAAAACAAAAAAAAAAATGTTCTCATTATTTTAGGGTCTTAGAAAACCTATGTGTCTCAATATGCCTGGTTGTCTTCATCAAAGAGCATTTATCAAGGGGGAATTCTCACATGCTCTGCTGTGTCATTCACAAAAGGAACTATACATCCCTTGCTCTGTCCCTTGAGGGTGGCATCCCTTGTGCACTGGGTCCATGAGGGGGAAATCATTTCCACAACTCACAAAATGTCCTAATTGAATGGTGAGAGGAGAGGCCATTTGAGGAGAACTAAAAGTAAAATGGTCTCAAGAGTGTCCCTGTGGATTTCTACAAAATCTTTTAATAAAAGCAGCTGGAATTTCATCCTGGCTCACTCGCTTTCGTTATGTGTCCCAAGTACTTCAATCTAATTTTTTTTTCTTTTTTCTTTTACTACTTGTGCCAAATATCAGAGTCTTGAAAATACTGGAAAGATTGTTTGCTTTTCATTTTGTTCCTTTCTCAGGTTCCTTTTGAAAATGGGTTTCGGGCTCAACATTCCTTAGACACATTTCTTTGCAGTGAGTTATTGAAATGAGTGTTTCCTTGTGGCAAAGTTTAGCTATGAGTGCCACTAGGCCATTAAGCTATAAGGCATAGTGCAGTCCCCCTGAGCATCCCTGCATTTCCTTACATACTGCAGATTCAGGGGAGGGAGAGAGGGGAACAGCCACATCCAAGGTGGCTGATACTTTGGACTCACTCAAGGCTTGCTCTCATCATATCTCCTAGAAAAACCCAGGCAGCCCCTAAAGCCCATCCCAATGTCCCCACAGTGTCCATATGCCAGGATTCTCTCAGCACCACTATTTGCCCGGTGAAGCCTATTGAGCACTATCCGTGAACATCAGCTGGCCCAAAGCTGACGTCTTTCTACAGACCATGAAGCAAATGGGAAAATAATGGGACTTGGCACCCACAACCTTGACGTTCAGTTCCAGTTCTATCTTTGGTAGTAATTAGTATCATAATTAGCTGAGAAGGTTGTTTAGATTCACTGAGTCTCTGGAGGGTTTTGTTTGTTTGTTTTCTAAAATGGGCTATTCATATAAAACTGTAGGGAAAACTAACCAAAAAAGGACATTACTTTCCATTAAAAAAATAAAAAATAAAACTAGATTTAAAAAAAAATACCTAAACTGCAGGTTTGGGTGGCTGGCAGAATGACTCTCTGGGGGACTTAGAAAAATGCTCAGTCTGGTCTTGATCAATCATTTGGGATTGATAAAGATGATAACTGAGTAGACCAAGACTTGGGAAAATCCAGATTTCTAGGCCCAACAATGTATGAGGCACACTAGCAGTCCCCACTAACCCTGCACCAGGGAAAGAGGTTTCAGAAATGGAGAGAAAAGAGGGAGGGACCATAAACTAATATCCACCTTGTAAAATTTCCAGGAAAAGAATTATATATTTCCAAGAAAGTTATTAATAAATTAAGTATAATTAGCATCTGTATGGTTCCTCACAATTAGTTTTCATATCCTTTTTAATCTTACTTAATTGTAGTTGATTCTACCTACCTGATCTCATTCAATTCTTACCACAACCCCAGTGGTATCAGAAGTGTTGTTAGGGAGACTCAAACCCAGGCCCCCACATACAGTTTCATTATATTGCAAGTAAGGTGGTATCTTTTGGCAGATTTGCCTACTCTTGATATACCCATTAACCTCTCCAACCTCATGGGAAAACTGGAATAATGGCACAAAATTAAAAGGAAAACCCCACAAGAAGTAAGAGTCCGTGGACTTGAACTTTGTCCATTTGCTTTCCCAAACCCACATGTAGTCTGCTTACGCTCTCCTTCTCTTTCCATCTCTGTTGGCCTATGTATCTAGCCAGACTGGGGCAGTTATCTCTGATCCTCATGTGAAATAGTGAGACCATGATTCAGAAAAAAATGCTTCTCTTTGGAAACACCCTCTGAAAATAAATCAGACATTTCTTCTTTTTTCAGTGAATGGCTTCATTTCCCACCCTTTTCTGTCTTCTAGAAGTATGAGTTCCATTTGGGGTGTGAAATCCACCATGGTTCCTTGGGCAATGCTCAGATGAGACTTAAGCTCCCTATCGTAAAATCTGCAAGAAACAAGAGGGCCTTCTGCATTCCCAAAGAGCTTCAGATCTGGATGGCACAGGAAGGCAAGCACCTAAACCTGTCATAATTGTGCCCAAATTGAAGACCTCTTGTCGATGACAGGAGGGATGCCACACGGTTTTTTAATGTCATCTAATTTGGCTGAGCTGCTAAAGAGAAGTTGCAAAAATGTACGTGCTTTCTGTCATCCAAAGGGACAGCATCAATGCCTTTGAACCAATAGGCTTTTCAGCTAAGAGAAAATTAAAAGCAAATAGCAAGGCTCTGTGTGCACCTGTGTCCTTGTCTAGCACATGGATGGTGAGTTCCAGCATGTTTGGGCCTGGCTTTGCCTTCTTATCGACAAGAGAAGGGGAAGGGGGTCAAGGACAAAGCTGACGGGCAGACTGCAGGACACTACTTGCTATAGTCCTTGCATTCGCCACCTTAACAGTCAAAGAAATTAATCTTATCTCAATGGATTTCAAGATTCCAGCATGGCTGGCTGGCCTGGTTGTGAGAGAAGCTGGATAAATACAAAAGTATCCCCCAAGTCAATTTTTCTCAAGAAACTCATTCTTTATCTGAGGTAATCAAAAAGCAGATAAATGGTAACTTGAGCAATAGGCTCCATTTTAGGCAAAGCAAATGATGTATACGAAAAATGAAAATAATTCCTCTGCAAAGAATAATCAGGGAAGGAGGGAGAGAGGGAGGGAGAAGCAAAGACAGGAAAAGAGAGAGACAGATTAGGTGTAATAACCACACACAGATAAAGTTTTTCCCTTAACTCTGTCCCCCTGCTGACTGCATGACCATTAGTATGTGTGGACGACTATGACTATGGGGGCATCTGAATGTATCAATGTATCTGTATGTCTGTGTGGACATGTGTGGACATGGCGGGAGGGAGAATGTGTATGGGCCTGAGGTATGTGCAGGGGGCAGGTGAGAGGGATGGGCACAGGCAAGCAGGTGTGTATCTTGAGATGTGGGCGGGGTACCTGGGGGGCTGCGAGCTTAGACATATTAGAGAACATGTATATGAGAGTATGTAGGTGATATGTGTAAGCTATAAGGGGGATTGTGTTTGTTAGGTGGTAAGTGGTGTGTTTGTGGACATCAGGTGGGCACTGTGTGCACAGAGCTGCGTGTATGTATGTACATACATACGTGTGAGGGTTGAGGGCGTGTGCATAGGGAGTGTGTGTGGATACGGTGTATTAGAGGAGGATGTGCATCTGTGCAATTAAAGTGAAGTATGGGACCCGATGAAAAGCCAACTGAGCTTTCCTTTTGCCTCAGCTGCCCCACCCATGGATCCTGGTGCAACACCTAGAGTGTCTTGTCCCAGAGATGTCTCCGCATGCTTCTTCAGTCCCCTGGAACTGCTTCAGAATCCAAACCACACTTGGAAGCCCACACCCATGTCTCCTTTGCTGCAACTCAGAAGACTGCCTTGCCATGATTTATGTGACAACAAAGCCTTTATTCCCCCACTGGACTGATTTGGGAAGAATACTTCTGGGCCACAATTCCTGCTAATAAATTGTCTTCCTCATCATGACCGCCATCACCATCGCCATCGCCATCATCCCCATGTGTGGCAAGGTGCTCAGTGGTGATGATGCATCATCATCTCCTTGCTCTGTTTCCTAAGTCAGCTAATGACACATTATCCTTTGTGAAACTTAATTCTGTGGTATGAAATACAGCTGGATTTGCTCATGACTCCATGTTACTAGAGGGAAAAAAAAAAATCTTTGAAACCCTAAGACTGGGGAAGCTTAGAGATCTTCAAATCAACATACAATCTCCATTTCTTGGCCAAAGCCTCAGTCCATCCAGACCCCTTCTTGTTTCTACCCCAACATGCAAATTCTCTCACTACAGCTCCAACTTCTGTACCCCTTCTACCACCTTCTAAAATACAAAATTAATAATCCATACTATTCCCATGGATGGTTGCATGGAGAAATATTCCTTTTGTGGCTATTGTCTGTACATGAATAGATGTGTCACAATACCGCTAGTGACAATGATGACAGCACTATTCCTCCATTTTCCTGCATGGAACTTCATGGAGAGCAGTTAGTTACAGCATTTGTCCTGGGGTAAGAGCATTTTCACAAGCCTCCATATTTCCATTTCACAAACACCCATTCCCAGAATAGTTGCCGAAGAATTTCTCAGAGACAGCACAACAGGTGCAGTGGCAGAGATATTGCAAGTGTGCCAAACTGTTGAAATTGAAGGCAGAGCTCAGTCTAGTTAGGAGAAAATAGCACCTGGTATTTTCTCCAAGGAAGGGAGAGAAGGAAAGAAATGCCAGGGAGGGATGCACCCTACCTCTATCCCGGCAATGAGATTTTCTCTGATTGCACTGGAGGGAACAGTGGAGAGGTTACTCAAACATGCAGAGAATTCAGTTCTCATTTTTCTGGCCCAGTGAGTTCTGTATCCTTCTGCATGAGGAAAAGAAGTGACAGTGTCCTCAGAACTTCTATCTGGATCCAGGCAGAAGGGAGAGTGTGTCCCATGCCTGGAGGCAAAGATCTGCAGCACCCCATGTGGCTGCTTGTCTAAGTTCTTCCGAAAGCCAGATGGTTGTTAGGTCTTCCAGAGACCCAGATGGCAGATCATGCCCTCGCTCTCCTCTGGCATCGACCTCAGGCCAAAACCAGGGAAAGCACAGATGTCCCAGCATCACCAAAATTGGGCTCCTCCCTGCCGTGGGACTGGGGCCGAGAATATTAGGACTTAATGGAGAATGTACATTCACTCAATTATAATGTCAGGCAACCTGCTGATGTATACTATTTTTCCCTGATGGAATTGTTTTGAAGACTGATTTAGACTTCAGAGAGTAATGATATTAGTTTCAAGTGTACAATATAGCGGTTCACCAATTCTATACATAGCTCAGTGCTCATCACGGCAGGTGCACTCCTTAATCCCCTTCACCAATGTCATCTACCTCCCAACCATCTCCTCTCTGCTAACCACCAGTTTGTTCTCTACCATTAAGAATCTGGGTTTTTTTGTTTTGGTTTGTTTTCGTTTTGCATTTGGTTTGTCTCTTTTTCTCTTTGCTCATTGGTTTGTTTTCTTAAATTCCACATGTGAGCAAAATCATAAGGTATTTGTTTTTCTCTGACCAGCTTATTTCACTTAACATTATACCCTGTAGCTCCATCCAAGTTGTTGCAAATGGTGATATTTCATTCTTCATTATGGCTGAGCAGTATTCCATTGTGTATAGATATACCACATCCACTTTACCCATTCACATAGACTAACAATAATCAGCTCATCCATGAACATGGTTACAAACATAATGTGGACACAAAATGTACCAAAGTCCATGTTTTAACAGCATCCATCCATTTATCTAGCCACTCACAAGCCTCTGTGGGAAGACTGCAATGGCCAAGCATAGGGCTTAGAGCTGAGCACACAGGGACAACTATCACAGACCCCACACACTCAAGAAATTCAAAGTCTGCAGACAATTCAACCAACAAAGAACAGACAGAGAGGTCAGTGCTTCAAACGCAGCTAAAGAACAGGGTGAAGGGACCCTGGGCAGAGTCTGGGTCGGGGTTAGGATTTCTTTTGAAGTCATGACACTTGAGCTGAATCATGAACGATAAGCAGGAGCTGTCTTGGGAGATGGGAGCAATACTCCATTTGCAGAGTAAGTGGTCCCAGATGATCCCCTTACGTGATCAGTAGAGGGAGCAGGAACTAGGAAATGTTAGGCCAAATGCTTCACCCAGGAATCAGTGAGACCTCAGAAGAAATCTGACTTCCCCATATTGTTCTATATAACTCATAGTAAACACCTTCTCTCTCTCTCTTTCTCTCACACATACACACACACACACACACACACACACACACACACACACACACCAGTCGTGTGTTTTACTCCCTCTTCCTAGAAAGCAGAGAGAGAATACTGTGGGAAACTTGAGGCAAGATTACAGTTTGTGCAGTTTGTTCTTTGGGCAGGAACTGGTAGATGGAACTTTTGGAGGGGAGGGGGATTGGTGTGTTAATGCCAATCTGAGGGCATATAGCTGCATAATTTATGTTGGGCTTCCCTGGGAAAGAAAATCACCTAAAGACTGTAAAATCTTGCCTTGTATTACTTTCCAAGGGATTAAGTACCATCCTGTTTACAGGGGCCTAAATCCCTCCCAGTCTCACACTTTGCATCTGTCCTTAAGCTAGCTACCCGGTGCCAGCTACAGTCCCGAGACACAGACCCACTTCAGATGTAATGTAGATGGAAGTACACACAACACCAAAATAGGCACAAAGTACGGAAAGGCAGAACTCTATGGGGATCCCACACCTGCCCTTCAGCAGGGTAGTTATCAAGTCTTCCATGCATGCTGACTATGTCATATAGATACGTACTGATTTTACAAGATAGCGACAATGTCAGCCTTCCCAGCTCTTGCTCCCAGCTAAAACCTCCCATCCATCAAGGCCAAGGCAACTTTTCAATGTTTCTAAAAAGTCATTAATTCTCTTTTCCCCCTAAATTCTACAGCAAACGAGGTGTGTCACACCGATTTAGCCCTGAATTATATTCTCTGCATTACCTTGACCTCTCAAGTAGATTTTAAGCTCTCTCAGGAACCAAAAAATAACAAGACCTTATAAGGCACCTGGACCCTCATACTATGACCACGGGTTGTCCCTTCCCCAGAAACCCCGGGTCTAATACCTGGTTTCTGCCTATTGGATTTCCCCAGGAGGATGGTCTATAAGAACCAGAACCTCAATACATGTGAAGGTAAAATCATCTTTCTGCCACAATAAAGTCAGCTTGTTGACTGTCCTCTATCTCTTTAAGCTCTGACTTTTCCTTGGGTTAACCTTCCACCAGCCATCTTTGGTATTACGACTCTCCTAACTTCTTCTGCCTTTCTGTTCCAAATCCAGTCTCCCATATGACTCAGTCAGATTAATTTTCCCACAGCATCACATGAATGGTCCCTCCTATGCTTCTCACTGTCTGCTTCATAAAAAAACAAAGACTTCTTGATGTAGTGTTCAAAACCCTCTAGATCCTGGCACCCATTTTGTCAGCTGCATATTTTACTACATCTTAGTCCATACCTTTTATTCTAACAAGGCCATGCTTGCTACCTGAACCTCCCTTGTGCCTCTCTAGCTCCACACCTTCACTCAAGTCACTAATTCACATTAAATGCTTTTTCCAGCTAGCATAATCTGGCTCTGTCTTTAAGGAATACTCAATGTGTATGAGATCTTTGTAAGTGAACCCATCAAGATTCAGGCATTGTGTTCTTTGCTGAGGGCATTTTCAAATTAAGTGACTTTACAATGCATCTGATACACTAAAGGCACTATGCTCAATGCTGGAGGATCAATCTAGATAGTCCTACTTCCATTTAGTAAGAGTTTTAAAACATAAAGACATGAAAAGAAGAGACTCATTAATCAATTAATAGCAGGAAAAAAAGTCCTTGATATGAAGAAAAACATGCCTCTTCATACTGCAAAAGCACACTGAATAACAAGTTCATGAATTTATAGATGACTCACATAAAATATATCTTAGTAAAATGTTGGAATTCCATTCCATGGATAGCAACAAAAGCATAACATTTTTTTCCTAAAGATTTTATTTATTTATTTGACAGACAGAGATCACAAGTAGGCAGAGAGGCAGGCAGAGAGAGGAGGAAGCAGGCTCCCCGCTGAGCAGAGAGCCCAATCCGGGGCTCGATCCCAGGACCCAGGACCCTGGGATCATGACCTGAGTCGAAGGCAGAGGCTTTAACCCACTGAGCCACCCAAGTGCCCCAAAAGCATAACATTTTTAAAGAAATGTACAGAGAACCCCTAGAAAAATCTACATTTTGCTTTTCATCAGCACCACTAGGCAATCACTACAAATCAGAAGCAATTATCTTTGAAGTTTCGAGGGTAAATTTTTGGACCCTAGTATTCTATACACTGTCTAATTAACACATCCATGCAAGGGTCAAAAGTATATATGTATTTTAAAAAGCATACACATATATATACACACACAAATAAAAGGCCAATAAATGAGGGAAACAAAAAAAGAACAGCGCATATAGAAAAAACACAGGGGCACCTCAGAGACACAGTCAGTTAAGCAGCTGCCTTTGGCTCAGGTCTGATCCCAGAGTCCTGAGATCAAGCTTTGCTTCAGACTCCTTACTCAGTAGGGAACCTGTTTCTCCATCTCCCTTGGCCTGCTGCTACACCTGCTTGTGTTCTCTCTCTGTCAAATAAATAAATAAAATCTTAAAAAAAAAAGAAAGAGAAAACATAAAATATGAAACCTGCGATATTAAATGTTAATGGCTTAAACTTTCTCATTAAGAAGTGATTATCAAAATAAATTTTTAAAATAAACAAAAATCTAGCATTATGGTACTAATGACAAGTCTAAAATAGGATGACATACAAACCTTAAAAATTTATAAAAATAGGAAGGGATGAACCATATAAAATAGGAAAACAAAATAGACACAGAGAAACTCTATGTGAGACAAAAGAAATACAAATCAAAACCACAATGAGATATCACCTCACACCAGTCAGAATGGCTAAAATAAACAAGTCAGGAAATGACAGATGCTGGCGAGGATGCAGAGAAAGGGGAACCCTCCTAAACTGTTGGTGGGAATGCAAGCTGGTGCAACCACTCTGGAAAACAGCATGGAGGTTCTTCAAAATGTTGAAAATAGAACTGCCCTATGACACAGCAATTGCACTATTGGGTATTTACCCTAAAGATACAAACGTAGTGATCCAAAGGGGCACCTGCACCCGAATGTTTATAGCAGCAATGTCCACAATAGCCAAACTATGGAAAGAACCTAGAGGTCCATCAACAGATGAATGGATCAAGAAGATGTGGTATATATACACAATGGAATACTATGCAGCCATCAAAAGAAATCTTGCCATTTGCGACAACATGGATGGAACTAGAGCGTATCATGTTTAGCGAAATAAGTCAAGCAGAGAAAGACAACTATCATATGATCTCCCTGATATGAGGAAGTGGTGATGCAACATGGGGGCTTAAGTGGGTAGGAGAAGAATCAATGAAACAAGATGGGATTGGGAGGGAGACAAACCATAAGTGACTCTTAATCTCACAAAACAAACTGAGGGTTGCTGGGGGGAGGGGGTTTGGGAGAAGGGAGTGGGATTATGGACATTGGGGAGGGTATGTGCTTTGGTGAGTGCTGTGAAGTGTGCAAACCTGGTGATTCACAGACCTGTACCCCTGGGGATTAAAATATATGTTTATATAAAAAAAAAGTGATACAAAGTCAAAAGCAAGAACTGAGGCAAAAAGAGAGATTCTATGACAATAAAATGTAAAATCAAAATGATGTTATAATATTCATGAACTTTATTTAACTAAAAATATAGAATCAAAATACCTAGGGCAAAAATTTGGAATTAAAATGGAACTGACAAATTCGGTTTCAGAAATTCTTCCCTTGGTAAAAATAGATTAAAATGAAAAAAAAATGAATAGACTTACAGGAAAATTTAATAACTCAGTAGACCTATGTCATCTGAAATTGTGTGTGTGTGTGTGTGTGCACATGTGTGATGGGAGACAATAGTTTGTAAAACTTTGTACTTAACAAAATATGCTTATTTTATAATACATATAAACATTCCAAAATCTTATGTATTAAGCCACGAAGAATTTTAAAAGTTCCAAAAGACTGCATTTACTGAATATAAAGCTAATAATAAAAAGGGATAACCAAAAATGTATCCAGTCTTCTAGAAATCAGAAAAATGAAAGAAACTTCCAATATGCTCTTTGATAAAACAGGAAGACAGGACTAAAATAATATATTTTGAAGTGAACAACAGTGAAAGCATCACATTTACAAACTTGTCAGATGTGCTTATTCAAAATAATAAGTGTAATCTTGAACATCTTATAAAACAAGTAATATTAAAGTAAGATTTACATATTAAACACCAGAAACTAGGAAATAAGCTGCAAATTGAACCCAAGGGAGGTATCAGAAATAAATAAATAATTATTAAAAATTTAACTTGATTTAGGTTATAAAACAAACACCTGATTAATAAAACCAAGAGTTGGGACGCCTGGGTGGCTCAGTTGGTTAGACGACTGCCTTTGGCTCAGGTCATGATCCCAGAGTCCCGGATCGAGTCCAGCATCGGGCTCCCAGCTCCACAGGGAGTCTGCTTCTCTCTCTGACCTTCTCCTCACTCATGCTCTCTCACACTGTCTCTCTCTCAAATAAATAAATGAAATCTTTAAAAAAAAATAAAACCAAGAGTTCATTCTTTGAAAAGGCCCTTCCTCCCCAAAAATGAATCAATCTTTGACATATACACTAAGTAAAAATGAGAGAAGATAAAATTAAAAGCATGAAACATGAGAAAAATACCATATACACTAAGTAAAAATGAGAGAAGATCAAATTAAAAGCATGAAACATGAGAAAAATACCATAAATAAATAAAACCTGAAGATATTTAAATTATAAGAAAATGGTAGGTACAATACTCCAACAATACACATAAAATATAAATTAAGTCAGCTATTTCCTAGGGAATATATGTTATATAATACTGATCTGGCATATTAGAAAACATGAGTGAACTTACACTCATATTTCTTAGAATACCATTATCATAGAAATTCTTCAGAAAAATAAAACTAAGACCAGAGTTTCAATACAAATTTGATAAAACCTGGAAGAAAGGAATAGTTCCAATATCACATAAGCAGATATAGTCTACTTTTTAGAAAAAGAAAAAAAAAGTCCTCAACTCTTTGAGTCCAGAAAAGCCCCTAATTTAAGAAAACCCCCAGAACAAATATACACAATAGTGGTCTTAAGTTAGGGAACAATCATCATAAGAACAAAAATAAAATGTATAATCTTCAAACTAGTAAAAGGAAATAAAATCTAGCCAATAGAAAAGAGAAAAGTATATATATAGAGAGAGACAGGGAGGGAGGGTAGGGGTGCAATAAATGGAGAATATGAAATAAAATGGCAGAAATAAACACTAACAAGGTTATTTATGAGAAGTATAAATAGGATAAACTTATCAACTAAAGACAGAGACTAATAAATTGGCTAATAAAAAAAGGTCAAAATATGTCTACAAGAGACACACTAGAAGCAAAAAACACATAGGTTCAAAAATACAAGGTCTCAATTAATTCCAAAGAATAGATATCATACATACTATGTCACTGATCTTATTCAGTAAAATTAAAAATAAGCAACAAACCAAAAGATAAAAGATCCTATACATTTAGTAACATAGTCACAATAACAAAATAATTCAAAAAGTTAACTAAGAAATATTTAGAAAAGAGTGTGAATACAAATGCCCAAAGAGCTAAATTACAGAGGGATTTATAGTTATAGATATCAGAAATTCACCTCCATACCTAAATGAGTACTGGAAACACGGAAACCACCTGTTTCTGAAGACTCAATTTAAAAAATCAATCCTCTATAAATTAATTTATCTATTCAAGGCAATCTCAATCATAATTCTCCCAAGGATTATTATTATGTAACTTCAGAAAAATTATTTCAATTTTTACCAATATGCGAATATCTCCTCAACATTTTCAAGTGATGAAAAGGGCTTTCCTCCATCAAGGGCCAAAGAATACTGAAAAGCCCTGGTAATTGAAACAATGTTGGGTAGGTTTCAGAAAAGACAAACCTACTTACCGTTATAACTTGGATTATTACTATTACATAAACTAGACCAGACAGAGAGAAAGTGGTCTTTACAGTTATCTTTTCACCTTTATATTCTCTTATAGCACTTTATATTTCAAAGAAATGTATTTAGATTTCCTTCTAATATTAGAAAAAAAGGGGCACATAGGTAGATCCGTCTGTTAAGCATCTGCCTTGGGTTCAGGTCATGATACCAGGGTCCTGGGACTGATCCTGCACTGGGCTCCCTGTTCATCAGGGACCCTGCTTCTTCCTCGCCCTCTGGCACTACCCCAGTTTGTGCTCTCTCTCTCTCTCTCTATCTCTATCTCACTCACTCAAATAAATAAATAAAATCTTAAACAAACAAACAAAAAAAGACAATTGTCCTGTGTTTGACTCCCTGCTCAGTGGGGAGCCTGTTTCTCCATCTCCATCTGTCCATCCCCCCCACTTGTGTGTGCTCTCTCATGCTCTGCTCTTTCACTCAAATAAATATTTAAAATCTTTTTTTTTATTTATATTTTTTTACAAAGATCACAAGTAGGCCGAGAGGCAGGCAGAGAGAGAGGAGGAAGCGGGCTCCCCGCTGAGCAGAGAGCCCAATACGGGACTCAATGCCAGGACCCTGAGACCATGACCTGAGCCGAAAGCAGAGGCTTTAACCCACTGAGCCACCCAGGTGCCCCTAAAATCTTTTTTAAAAAATTAAATTAAATCAAATTTAAAAAAAAAGAATTGTTACCAAAAGCTAATTAAAAACAATAAAAAGAAGATACTAAGAAGAGGCTATTCATATATTACTATAATTCATTTTTTTGAGTTGAACTTCTCCCAATGTGCTTGACAGAAATTTAGGGACTTTTAGTAATTGGAAAGATTGAAAGAATCTCTTATCCCAAAATAAAATAAGCAATAATCCTATTTCCCACCCAAACTTCTTAAGATGGGGGGATTTTAATAGATACCAGCTGACCAGCAGTGGGGAAGAAACATAACACACAGAATGGCATTTCATCTATGTTGTTTCAGATAAGCAATGGGAATAATTATGAGCAGCATCTTCTTTGCTAAACTGTCACTTTCAGAGCAGAAGTTAAAGACAGTGGGTTGACAATAATAGCCAATTGTCTTTGGAATCCCCCCCCCGCCAAAATGGCCCATGATGGACCTAATCGCTGACCATCACTGAAACTTTGTTTAGAAGAATTCTGAACATTACCAGAAGTCAGGAATTTTTGTTTTTAGTATCCATATCATTGTGAAACTGAACAAATTATGGCCCACAAGTTGCATAGTGCATGCAGTTATCTTAGAACTAAATCTTTCTTTGTATAGTCTCCCATTCAGTTATTCTTTGGCTTATCAATATTAATATCTCAAAGCCACCAGTCGCCAACCCATATATTTAAAACCCAGCTAGACGGTCATTGTAATATAAGTGAACCAGCCACAATGCATGGATATGGATTTTATGATGTGCAAATATTACTACAATGCATACAATACAATATATACAATCAACTGAAGGTAAATTCCGTTGAGCAAAGAAATCCGATGTACCTGCTCATGACCTGTTTAGGTAAAATAACAAAAATGTTAAAGAAGTCTAGCTCTTAGCACATACCATAAGAAGTGGAAGGAAGCTGGACATATCTAATCTAACTGGATCTAATCCAGTTAGATCCTGACTCAAGTATTTTGTGGATTCTTCATTAGTACACAGATTTAGTGGTTATTCCTGTCATTGTACAGAAATCATCTGAACTCTCAGTCAGGAGAAATAGAAAACTAGGCTTGATATTTCCTAGGCACGATTCTCTGGAGATTCTCCAAACAAGACTGTGAGACCATACGCAGGACCCTTCCAGAAAATTCTGTTCCATCTATTTATTCATCTGAGTTGATTCTAAAGCCGACATCATTTCTCTTTGTTTGGTCACTCTGGTTCCTTCACAGTTAATTAAGATAAGTTACCACGAAAGCCTGAAGAGCAGCAAAAGTGCTCATGGTAGAGACATGAAATAAGATTAGAAAAATGAACGTTCGAAATGGCCATTTAATCTTGAAGTTACACTACAGGGGAAATGTCTTTGATTCCCAAGTGATATTTCACAGATGTCTATGTGGGATAATGGATGGGGTAAAGAAGGCAGAAATGACTAAAATTAATGGAGTTGTTATCACAGAGAGCCAGCTCTTTGACTGCAGATATGATTTTTCTTTCCCTGTGGCATATGAGGCAAAGGCAACCGCACAGAGGGGAAGGAATGGAATTCGCAGTCAGAAGTTTGAGTTGTTGAGACTCTGAGCAGGACAGTTGTGCACTTCTTGTGCACTGGTCCTCTCCTGTGAAGCTCAGGCAGTGACACGACCTCAAAGGCAGTTGCACAAGGGATGCCTTGGTGGTGCAGTTGGGTAAGTATCTGACTCTTGGTTTTGAAGTAGGTCCGCCCTCAGGGTCCTTGGGATGGAGCCCCACATTGGACTCTACACTCAGTGCAGGGTCTGCTGGAGATTGTTTCTCTCTCTCTCTCTCTCTCTCAAATAAATAAATACTTTTTTTTTTTAAGCAGCTGTACAGATTGAACAAGGCAACAGGCAAAATCCTTCATCAATGGTGAAGTGTACCCCATTCACCACAAGGATCTGGTGAATCTAGGAAGAATTCTAATGGCACGAGCTGTTCCACGCTTGAGGCAATGATAAGTTAGACAGATGTTCATGCAGAAAGAACAGATGAGTGAGAAAAAGACCAACTTTGAGTCCCCTGCAAGCTGATGCAGTCTCTCTGGCAATGCAAGAAACAAGCCAGGCAGTCTAGCACATTCTGCCTTCAGAAGTCAGAAGCAAGGCCAGCAGAGACCTGTCTTCCTTCAACACACCCGGCCTTGGCCGGCAGTGTTCAACCTCACTGGTTCTTATTGATCCTTCCTTGGCCCAAATTCATTTCTCCCTTGTTTTCCCATTTCACATCTTACTGCTTTTCTGAATGATTTGATTGGTAAATTATTCAGTAAAGCAACCATCAATTATTCTATTTCATCAATTTCACAACCGCTGAAGGAAGCTGTTCAAAGCTTCTACATCTCGGTGGATGCTTGCTGTGTACCTCTACCAGAGCTCAACTTCACTAGGGGGTCGGCCATGCAGGAAGCCTCTGTTCGGCTCCAGCCAGTTATCAATATGATATGAACATCTAATCAGAAACCACATTTACTGTCTGCCTTGGCTAACAAACACGTCCTAGCTGTGTGACCTCGGCAAAGTTATGTAACCTTTCTTTGCCTCCATTTCCTTGTCTATAATACAAGGCTAATAATAGCACTTGTCTCCTAGAACTATTAAGGATTAAATCAATGTATACAATGAATAAAGCACCGAAAATAGTGCCTGCACACGGTAAGCACTGTATATATACTTATAAAGTAAAGAAATACATTATTTGTGGGAAAAATTATATATGAATCCAGAATAGCCATTTCCAGGTAAACATATAGCCACTTCCAGGTGAAGATGAACATATAATAATTTTTATGGTGAAACAATATTCCCTAGAAAGAAGATACTATGCATTTGACAAAACACATAGAACTTTATAGCACAGGGAAACCTTAATGCATGTAAATTTTTAAAAAATCATTTAGGAGGTCAGGGGATCCCAAGATGGAAGGCAGACTGTGGCAAGTGACTCTAAGTATATGATGAATGTATGAGATGACCTCAGCAAAGGGGACGAAAGATAGAGGTGAGCCAAGTAACTTTGGAAATGAATGAAATCAGAAGACTAAAGGCTAAAGAAACTATACATGGCCCCACATCTAGTAGATAAAGCCATTTTCCAAGAGAGAAGGTCTTGATCGTGCTCATACCGTTAGAAAGGGACAATTCAATAAGCACACAGGAGGGTGGGAACCAGGTTTCTCACTATTGAGTGAGATGTTGTAGACAAGCACAGAGAGGAGGTTCCAATGACCCATGTGCTAACAGACTGTAGCTGGAGATACAAGTATGAATGCAAATGTAACTTAACATCAATACAGATGATTACGTGCTGCCCTGTGTTTATACATACAAGTATCTCCTTGCTCTGTCCATGGAGAGGGCAGCCCAGTAACAATAAGGACACCGAGTGCCAAGATCAATATTTTTAATAATATTCTCGATTAAAGAACCAGGGATCCTTGAGAAATGGCTGATTCTAGGACTGAGGCAGAAAATGCTCAAAATGAACCTGGGCCATTTTTTAGTGCCAGAAAAGCAGGACATGGTTAAAGAGAAAAGAGCAAGAGAGGGCAAAACAAGTGGTAAAAGACAGAGGAAGAGAGAGAGAGAGAAGTTGCATATCAAAAGGACATCAAAACCAACTGAAAGCATTCTCAGAAACCAGTTAAAACAATTTGATTTGAGCAATAAAATAAAGTAGTATCAGGTGTGATCAGAGCAGGGGACATACCATGAGAGACTGTGGACTCTGAGAAACAAACTGAGGGCTTTTTTTGGGGGGTTGTGTGAACCCAGTGGTGAGTATTAAGGAAGGCATGTATTGCATGGAGCACTGGGTGTGGTGCATAAACAAGGAATTTGGGATCACTGAAAAAAATTTAATTTAACTTAATTTAATTTAATTTAAAAATAATAATAAATAAACTAGTATTGGATTATAACCTGAAGTATAAAATAAATATTCATGAGCTGATATAAATAAATGATTAAATAAATAAACAGAGGTGAGGAGAAGAGATAAATCTCCTGAAATGAACTCCAAATAGTCTATGTAGATGCTGTATGTCAAAGGGGTAGAATAAGGCCTCCTAGTCCTTACTAGTGGGCTCTACATCAGGACATCTTTCCAAAGCAGACAGCATGGAAAGGGAGGAAAAACAATAATCTTACAGTGAGAAATCTGAAAAACAAGACCTAGGCCAGTTCATCAAAGCCAACATCAATAGTGACGAGCCATGCTGACAGTACATACCTTTGATATCATGGGATGAAAATGACTTTACCTCTGTGGTCTTCCTCCCTAAAACCCACCACCCAGCTCCAGCCCAGGACCTCAACACTGTCAAAGTCATCAAACACAAGGAAAGTCTGAGAAACTACCATAGCCAGGAGGATCCTAAGGAGACATGATGACCAAATGTAGGTAGGATCCTGGAACAGAAGGGGAACATTAGGTTAAAACTAAGGAAAAGGGCAGGAAAGGGTAATGGGGGGAGGCAGGAGTGACCATTAACCATGATAATGGTGTGCTGTGGGTTGAGAAGAATGTTAACTCATCCCCCTGCCCCCGAGGCAACAAATCCAACAAACCAACTAACAACTAATGCTTGTAAAACTGAAAGGAAGTAACTGAAGAAGTTAGTTATGCTGAGAAGAGAAGCAAGAAGAAGGGGCAGTTATATCTAAGGTGACTGGCCTCCCTTGAAGGCAGCTTCCCTGGGGTCACCATGGGGCCACCAAGCAAGGAGCGAAGGCCGTGGGTGAGACCTCATTACATGCAGTCAGTCCTGGAGGGAGTGGCAGACGGGATTTACGTCATGGGTGGTGGGCCCACGCATCAGCATGTTTGAGGGGACCTCCAGGTGACAGTAAAATTCAGCCGTGGTTGAAAGCACACCATCGGACTGTTTCAAGACACTCAAGGGGGAATTTGTGAAGTTCTGTAGCTTTCAGCATTTGGAGTTTATGAGGTCTTGTGGCCACCAATCCCATCTATCTTGTCAGGCAAGAGGCCAACAACTCGGAAATAGATAAAAGAGAAGATGAAGAATAAAACACAAGGGCTGGGGGTTGAGGGGAGTAGAAAGAGAGAGAAAACGAACAGCCGGACTGTTTAATTATTTGTTATACTTGCAGCAAATCCCTCCAGAAGATGCCACGGATCCCAGTTTGGAAAATCATGGAACAGATCATACAGGTAACTGTTTACAGAAAAGCTGAGGAACCACCAAAGCCTCTCTGTTCTCTGGGTTAATTTCCTCCAAGAGTAGAGGAAAAAACAGCAGTAATGTTGGCCACCCTCCGGCGCCCACACTGAACAACTTAAAACCACTATCACAAAAGCAAGCCTTGGAAAATAATGAATTGTTCCTCGAACGGCTCAGACATCCAAAGTGGACCCTTGGTCCACGGGCTTCTCAAAAGGAGCCCCTTACTCTGGTTACAGTTGAAAACTACAAATTTGCTTTCAAGATGGCAGTCCAGATTAAAACTGGTCCCAGGCACGCACACCCTGGGACTAGGGACACTTTTATTTCAAGGGTGACCTGGTATGAGAAAATCTTTTAATAAGATTCTCCAAGGTTTTTTTTTTCTTTTCAGAGAGAAGTACTATAAATAAATAAGGTCATCTATTAATATAACACTTGACACAAGTAGATTAAAAAAGAAAAAT
Organism: Mustela putorius furo; assembly: GCF_011764305.1. Classification (NCBI taxonomy): domain Eukaryota; kingdom Metazoa; phylum Chordata; class Mammalia; order Carnivora; family Mustelidae; genus Mustela; species Mustela putorius. The sequence continues at coordinate 249,875 of NW_025422115.1, read as the reverse complement.
ATGATCTAAATATACATAATATCTGGCATAAGTGGATTAATGTTCCTAGTACAAGTAGGAAAAATGTTAAAAATTGGTGACATTCTTTTGATAAAATACTAAAATACAGGAATAGAGGAAAACTACTTTACTATAATAAAGTCCATATTTCAATCTAAGAGCTATATCTATGGTAAAATAAACGTGTCCGGTTTCACTGTTATTAATATTATAGATATACTGTTCACTGAAAGCAAAAGTGAGATAGCATGAAAGGTTAGATTATTGAAAAAGAAGTGATAAAACATGTGGGACAGTATGATTTTATTGTCAGATACCCCAAGAGAATAAGCTGAGAAACTGTTTTAATTAATAACATTTGATAGGTAACCTGGAAGAAGATACACACACACACACTACTTCCCATTGTGCAGCTGAAGTTGTAATGGGAAAGAAATCTCATTCACCTGAGAACTATGTGTGGTCTACATGAATAACTCTGCAATATTTTAATAAAAGACACAAAGACTTGACAGTGAAAAAGAGCAGGTGGGAGATAATATATTTTAAAAGGACCAATTTTCCCAAATCATTTACATCTCATATAAATTGAATCTGAATCCCAACATGCCTTTTTTCTTGAAAAATTGCTTTAAATGTCACCAGGAAGGAAAGATTACAGAGTATATATAATTTTGAAAATGTATAATGAAGAAGGAACAATCTTTTCAGAAAGCAATGCATATTACAGAAAAACAGTACTAAAAATTGATACTGATACAAACTGGATGAAAGAGTCACTTTGTAGCAAAGAGAAATGGTTAACAATTCACACACACACATTTTGTCCATAAGAGGTTTTCAGACTGATAACAATGTGGAGAAATAGACTTTCAAGTCATGCTTAGACCAAAATAAATATAACACTATACTCAAAACATAGTCAACACTCAATATTTAATAATTGTAAGACCTACAGACAAAATTGAAAATGGCATTAAATAAAAGGATTTTATATACAGTTATCTATCAGATCTCTGGAAAGGGATAATTCTCTACCCTAGAAGAAAAGAAGAGATGGACGGATCTCCTAGGAACAGAAGCAACATAGTGATAGGGTTTAGGTCATACCTATTTCTGGCTTTCTCTCTGTCCTCAGTGAATGTTTGTTAAACTGAATCAGCCTTGGATAGCATGACAGCAGTGAAAATAGCAAAGGGCCACGGAAGGTGAAGCAGGCATCATAGGGAAATCATGAACATGAACTTCTTCTAGGTTAAGCCTTATGCCAACTGCGGCTGGTCTGGCTAAGCAGGGCATGCCTGGGCCTTGAAGATGTGACTGCTAGGACACAGGACCACTGCTGTGGAGTCTCAGCTTGGCTACTGGTTGCAAGAGAACTCGGGCCACCAGCTAGTCACATTCCTCTTGCCAATGACTGGCCAGAGGCCCTTCCTTAGCCATTTACTTCTGTTCACATTTACTTCTGTTCACAGCAAGGTTTCCACCACTAATAATAAAAGTCACGATGCTAGTTCTTTAGAACAAGACAATATTTTGCAGTTTATAAAGTGCTTTGATATGAAACAGCTCATTTAATATTCACTCTAACCTTGCCAAGTATTGTCACTATCATTCATCCTTAATAAGCCTGAGGGGACTGACAACTGTGGTCTCCTGAAAACCATGCCCAGTCCTTGGTACAATCACACGTCATGGCCCAGGTCAGACTGCATGTCTTCCCCTCATTCATTGCTCCCCCTTTTTTTTTTTTTAAGATTTTATTTATTTATTTGTCAGAGAGAAAGAGAGAAAGAGCACACAAGCAGGGGGAGCAGCGGCAGGCAGGAGGAGAAGCAGGCTCCCTGCTGAGCAAGGAGACTGATGCAGGCAGGTCTTGATTACTGGACCCTGGGATCCTGACCAGAGTCAAAGGCAGACACTTAACCAAATGAGCCACCCAGGCATCCCTCATTCATTGCTTTCAAAAGAGTCATGGGAAACAGTGTAGTCAACTGAACCAAATGTGTCATTCAAAGAACTAGTGCATGGTGGCCCAAGAAAGAGCACAGGCAGATGCCCTAAGACATAGTTCTACCTCTCCTCATTCAAGAGAGTTAACATATATATTTAAAAATTGCAGTGCTGGCAATGCACAAAAAGCAGTCTCCACTGCTGTGAATGGGATCTACCTCTTAGATTTCAATTACCAGTGGATAAAACAGGCATTGCATCACAGAAAAGGGACATGTCTGTAAGAGCACATGAACATATGTGTTTCCTGAAATGAGGCTGCCCCACTGTCTCTGACAAATGAGCTTTCATTGATTCCCACTCTCATCCTTTGGCAAGTATCTATTGGGACAATGGCAGTGTGGCACACACTGGGCAGCCTCTCCATTGTGCCCATAGCTCCACAAAGTTCACAGACTCCAGTTTAAGAACCTTTACCTAGAAGGTGCAAGTATCTTGTCCTCACTGAAGTGATAGAAGAGAGGATTAACTAAGCCCTGACGTTAGGTAACAGCCTCAGACATTAACACATGGGCTTCTCGGTAGACAGTCTAAACATCTGGCATCAGTTGATTTACATAAGTGATTCTGAACTGAATTAGCTAAGGAGCCCCCTTGCAGGGTTATGATGGAACCGATTCCAGGTCAGGTACAGTATGTAGAAGGAAGGAATTAATTCAATTGCTATTCCTATGACTCGGTGCTGATGCATAACCACCAAATTGGATCCTTAACATACCTGCCTCTCCCACAGGAGAACATCAGTTCTCTTTGGTTAAGGTATCCCAAGTACCACCATCTGAAATCACAACCTGACACTCTAGCGATCCGGGTTCAAAATTGCTTACTGACAAATGTTTGGTCTCCCATCGCTAATCATCAGCAGACGCAAAATAATGGCTCTTACCAAGTGGGATTGTCTGTCCTTGTATTTCACCTTCAGGACTTGTCATTGCTAACATTGAAAAGCAAACCCTGCATTGCAGACTTCCTCCAAAAGTGTCCTTGAGACCATTGCCACCTGACCCCTGCCCTATGAACTTTTCCCAAAATTGATGGGCCTGGGGGGGCAAATTTGGAAGGAGTGAGCCTGGGGGGTTGCTGACTAGAAGTCAAGCAAGAAAGAAAAATAAACCCAAGGGAACCTAGGAGTCAGGATGCAGGTGGGAGCAGAGCAATTCCCAGGATTCACCTGAGTACAAGGGGACAGACCAGAATCCCTACAGGGGTGGATTAGGGGAGCAACTGGTAGAGAAGCTCTAGTCCCATGAGCCTGATGGAGAAGTGGTAACGGAAGTCTGGGGCTCACCATTGGCGACCAACCTGTTCTGAGTGTGGCTCAGCCTGAACCAGGAAGAGGTGGGGGGAAGTGACAGAGATATGGAAATGAAGGTCAGTCCATCCCAAGATGAGGACAGAATGTAGATAAAATTAAGACTGCCTTCCACTGAGATTAATTAGAGAGAGAGAAAGAGAGAGAGGAGATGTGTTGGAAAAGACTGGATTTAGAAGTTAAACCAGAGGCTCTGGCATGAAAGAATCACTTTTTAAGATCTAGCCGAGTGGACGCAATTGCCCTTTGAATCTAGTTGGTTACGATTTATGATCTGACAAATATTAAGCTGGAATGAACGGGCTTTGTTCATTCAAGACAAATGCACAGAGAGAATGGCTCCCGTTGCTTCATGCAAAGTCTCAGATTTGGTACAAAAATATACCAAGCGTTCATTAAATATTTATTAATTAATTTTTATATCTGTTAGAAAGGACCTGTCTGTCCAAATGATTTTTACCTTATGGTGATCTGACTCTCTCCTATTTAGATATCAGATAGGAAGGGAATAAAAATTAAATCTATGTCTCTTTTATATTTTGACCTATCTAGTTTATATTTTGTTTCGTCTTTCTTCTTCTAATTTTTTCATTGATAACGTGGCATGCCACCTCATTTCAGACATATCCAAATTATCCTTTTTTAGAAATTATAGATCAAAATATTCACATCCCCAACATCCCTTGCCGGTCAGGGTGATCATGTCCCTCAGGTAAATGCAGGGGAAATTTCTGGGGGTGGTGAAAGGCTATACCATTCTTGAGCCCTGGACTGCCACCTAGTTCTGGCTTTCTGACAGCATGAGAAACATTGACCCATTTGCTAATGTGCCTCATTGTCAGGGTGTCTATACTTCTCAGCTCGGGGTATCCCCAACTGTTACAGATAGCGTCTTAATCAGCTCAGGCTGCCCTAGCAAAACATCACAAAGTAGGTGGCTTAAACAACAGAGATGTAGTGTCTTGCACTTTTGGAGGCCAGAAGGCCAAGATCAGAGAGTGCCAGCATGGTACAGCTCTGGTGAGGGGCCTCCTCCTGGTTTGCAGATGGCTTCCTTCTCACTGTGTACTTATGTGTCTTATAGAGAGAAAGAGAGTCTTGGTATCTTCTCTTATAAGTACAATAATTCCATCATGACCCTATCTAAACCTAAAAACTTCCCAAAGACCCCATCCCCAATAGCACCCCACTGGGGATTAGGACTTCAACAAGTAAATTTGAGGGAAACAAATATTCAGCCTATAACATTCACTTCTTATGGCTAATTATGTGTGTCAAACTGGACTGGGCCATGAGGTACCTAGACCTTTACAAAACATTATTCTGTGTGTGTCTGTAAGGGTGTTTCTGGATGAGAATAATACTATGGACTGAGTAAAGCATTTTAGCAGAGTCCCCTCATTAGTAACAAGCTAAATAGAATCTCTAATACTTGTTCATTTTATATCCACATAGTAGCCATGATGTTACCATTCTTTTAAAAAAATATCCTTTAATAAGGATATGTATGCTATTTCATTCATCTTTGCATTCCCTATGCCTATCCTAAAATAAGATGTGTAGTCAACGTTCATCAAATAGGGGTGCCTGGGTGGCTCAGTTGGTTAAACCTTGTACTCTTGATTTCAGCTCAGGTCATGATCTCAGGGTCCTGGGATAGAGCCCCCCCATCGGGCTCTCTGCTCAGCGGGGAGCCTGCTTCCCCCTCTCCCTCTGCCTGCCTCTCTGCCTACTTGTGATGTCTCTCTCTGTCAAATAAGTAAATAAAATATTTTTAAAAATATTCGTCAAGTAGAACTGACACTGGATTTAAAATATGTGGGGAGTTCGAGAGAAGGGATCTTGCAATCTGAGATGAAATTAGAACTTGATCTACCTATTGAAGATCTTAATAGAGCAATAAAGAAGGCTGAGTACCAGTGTAAAGTCAGCAGTATTTTGTCTGCGGGAGGCACCTGTGGCCTTATGCATTAATACCCAGACCCCAGCTGATTTTTGCTTAGGAGGAAATGCAACTACTTCGTGGCTACAAAGCCAGGAGCAATTTTCACCATTTACAGGATGCTCAGGAGGCTTTCATTTCAGGTGGTTTATTATTAGCGTTAGTAATCCTTAATGCACGTCTACTAGCTCCCCCAGATAGTCGGAGAGCTCATGTGCTCTCCAAAGGCCAATGTGAAATGCTTCAGACCACTTTTTAGATTCAGACCAATCTAGGTTGAAATTTCAGTATGTACTGGCCACATGACCTTGGGACTGGGGACGGTTATTTGCATGGAAAGCTGGGACTAGTGCACAGCAGGACTCAAAAAAGAGTAACACTTCCATTGCAATCACTGGACAAATGAGACAGAGTTCTTTTTTTTAAAGGAATATTTTATTTATTTGACAGAGAGCGAGAGTGCACAAGCAGGTGGAATGGGAGAGGGAGAAGCAGGCTCCCTGCTGAGAAGGGAGCCCCATGTGGGGCTCAACCCCAGCACCCTGAGATCATGGCCTGAGCCAAAGGCAGATGCTTAACCGATGAGCACCCAATCTCCCCCAAAGTTCTCAATTTCTGATGACTCAGAAATCCCAAGGAAATTCGAAAGAGAAGACAAGATAGAGTGTAACTGGTTTATTTGAATGCATATTCTAAAACTGGTTTCATTCATTGCTGTAGTAGTTTAATGTTCATTCGGGCCCCTGCCTCCCATTTCCTACTGGAAAGCTGATGCCATGAGGGGTCAGGGAGGGGCTTTTCCAGCATGGCATGGTGAGTGAATGGCAGCGGAGACATCAGAACTTAGTGCCCCAGCCTCTGCTCTAGATCTCCTTCTGAAATATGGCATCGGCTTCCAAGTCCCATATGGAGGGCAGCAGAGCAGCTCTCTGCTTTAAACACCCATCAGAACACACAACACTCCTCTTAAAAAAATAAATAAATAAATAAAAATAAAAACACAATGCAAGCAGATAGGAAGATGTAGGTGTCACTATAGTGTACCTGAGACCAGCATTCTGGATCTGAAGTCCCTAAAATTCTGTACAAGGCCACTGTCTGTGATGGCCTCAAGAAGCTGACCTCTTCTCTCTTTGTCAATTACAGCAACTACTTTTTTTATAAATTTATTAATGGAACAATGATTCTACACCATCATGTTCAGTAAAATGAGGGAATCAAGCTCACCCAGTTCATTCCAGGATTCAGGCTGCACTTTTTTTTTTAAGGTTTTTTTTTTTTAAGTTTTTAATTAAAATATAATGTATTATTAGCCCCAGGGGTACAGGTCTGTGAATTGCCAGGTTTACACACTTCATAGCACTCACCATAACAGATACCTTACCCAATGTCCATAACCCCACCACCGTCTCCCTACCCCCCTGACCCCTGCAACCCCTCAGTTTGTTTGGTGAGATTAAGAGTCTCTTATGGTTTGTCTCCCTCCTGATCCCATCTTGTTTCATTTATTCTTTTCCTACCCTCCAAACCCCCCACGTCGCCTCTCAACTTCCTCATATCAGGGATCTCATATGATAATTGTTTTTCTCTGATTGACTTATTTCACTAAGCATAATACCCTCCAGTTCCATCCACATAGTTGCAAATGGCAAGATTTCATTTCTTTTGAAGGCTGCATAGTATTCCATTGTGTGTGTATATATATATATATTGTGTATATATATATATATATATATAGTGTGTATATATATATATTGTGTGTATATATATATATATATATATACATACATACATACATACATCTTTCATTCATTCATCTGTTGACAGGCATCTAGGTTCTTTCCATAGTTTGGCTATTGTGGACATTTGCTGCTGGACATTTGGGTGCATGTGTCCCTTTGGATCACTGCATTTGTATCTTAGGGTAAATATCCATTAGTGTGATTGCTGGGTCATAGGGTAGCTCTATTTTCAACTTTTTGAGGAATCTCCATGCTGTTTCAGGCTGCAATTTTAATGCCATTTCTACTAGGGGTGTGTGTGTGTGTGTGTGTGTGTGTGTGTGTCTGCACACACATGTGCATTTCAAACTTCTCTTTTCAACATTACAGTAGGTATTTGGGGAATAAAACAGAAGGGAAAGACTTCCAACCCCTATGAACTAAAGACCTAATAAAGAAACACCTTTGTCCACAAAAAGGTCTGTTCAAACAGGTTTATAGCAACTTTATTGATAACAGCCTCAAACTGGAAATTGTCAGGTGTCTGTCAACAGACTGGATAAACATATCAGTTTATATCAGTCATATAACAGAATATGACTCAGCAACAAAAGGACAAATGACTGACACAGAGGAGAATGGGTGAAACCCAAAAGAACCCTTCACACAAAGAGTGTAAATATATTATCCAATTTATTTGGAGTTCTAGAATAAACAGAACTAATTTGTGATGGACAAACTGCTGGAACTGAGTAACCTGTGTGTGTGTGTCTAAGACAGGGAAGCATCAACTGGAGAGAGACAGGAATTATGGAGGGTGAAGATAATGTCTTATATCATGGTTGCCCAGATGTACTTATTAATCAAAACTCAGTGAATTTACACTTAAGATTTGTAACTTGAATATATATAAGATTTATATTGAAAGAAAAAAATCTAGCTAAACTAAAAGGAACTCTAATTAGAAGTATGCATGGGGGGGGGAGTATAAGAATGTCTGCAGTTTACTTTGAAATGTGTCCCAACTTTAACAGATTGGTGGAAGAGAGAGATACAGAGTTGTATAGATATGTAACAAAATGTCTGATGGAATCTAGCTGGTAGATATACAGGTTTTCATGGTTTTACAGGTTTGTTGTATGTTTGAAATTTATCATAATAAAAATATTGAAAAAAAAAACCCAGTGAATTTAAGGAACTTAGAGGGAATGAGCCTTATCACCATCATCACTATCATCACTACTATATCCAAATACTCAATTTGTTAGGAATCCACTTTGGTTCAGATACCTTCAAAATATTTATTAACCAAAAATGAATCTTGGGCTGTAGATAGTATTTCCAACTCACATAGAAGGGAAATTAATTTGCTTTAAGTCACCGACTACCAATGGCTGACCTTGAGCTTATAATCTATACCACGTTTGTTTTATTTGCCTATTAGCTTATTGTTGCTTTTGCTCTCCTTAGGGCCATCCTACTTCCCAAGTGTGGGTCCAAAAACAACTCAAATATCAGCTTCTACAGACTCAAATTTGAAGTTTCGTTGTTCAGATTATAGGATACATTGGATTAACAGAAAAAGGAATTATTAACTTGTATACTAATGGATAGTATACAAGTTAATAGATGGATAAATTAGCAAAGAGAGCTAATTTGAATTGGAAGTTCACATGACTGATCTTATTTGTTCTGCAAATGGCTCTCGAAGTGTGAAGTCAACCAGAGGACAGGAGCTGCTAAGCTGGATTTGGGAGGCACGGGAAGACTGTTAGTCAAAGATAACTTCGATATATTGCAATTACCCACTGGAGTATAATATAGAGAGCCTGTCATTTTTAGAGAAAACTTTTGATAATACATTTGCACCTTTGTCAGGCTGATAGATGAAAGATACGTAAGGGTGTTTTGGATCATGAGTCATATCTTTGCTAGCTTGCCAGTTACCTTGGAAGGCAAATTTGCTCAGTGACTTCATGCTTGATGACTTCACTTCCCAGAACTTTAGGTTCTATGAATCTAGAATGCAATGAGTTCTTGTCCAAGTGCCTTGAGGAAGAAATCAGCATGTACTTGGTATAGTTCAAAGAGAATGAGGAGCAGTGTCCTGACCTAGAAATTTTGCTAAGTGTCATTGATACCTGGGAATTTGCTGGGTTGATATTCAGAGTTGTAAGCCCTGTGTGAAGTTTTTTTTTTAAGATTTTTTTTTATATATTTGACACAGTGAGAGAGATCACAAGTAGGCAGTCAGAGAGAGAGGGGGAAGCTCAGCAGAGAGCCTCATGTGGGGCTCAATCCCAGGACCCTGAGATCATGACCTAAGCTAAAGGCAGAGGCTTAACCCACTGAGCCACTCAGGTGCCCCAAGCACCTGTGTGAAGTTTTAAATATCATCTCTACTTATGCAAAGGTACTATTTAGTACTGAGGCAAAGACTGATTAAGATTCAAGCACTGGGCTCATAAAGGCTTATACTTAATGCAAGTAGGCTGTTCCTCAGAATAAGATGTCACAGGTGGTCTAAGTCGCTGCCTCTTTGCAGTCACTAGAATTGATCAACTCAGAGAATCAATACTGATGATGTCATGGTTATGAGCCCTCTGACTGCATGCTAATGAAGTTTTTGTAAGAGGGCTGGACCAGCTTATCAGAGCTGCCAACAAGATATTTATTGTAAACAAATCAAAAACAATAGTTATACAGTGAACTTTTGGGGTGAAAATACTAAGAACCTTTGTTCTGGTCCAATCGGTCTTCAGAAAATTGACTGCCTGAAAAATGACACTATAATCTGATGAAGAACTAAGTTATGAACTCAGATATCCTGAGTCCTTGTATATTTTGCTATAATTAAAATATTTTTAGTATGTTTCTTTTCTCATAGAGAATATATGCTATGCAAGTCACTGAGAGGCTATATGTTTGAGATCCAAATATTTACACCATGTGAACTCAGCTTCTGGCCATGATGAAATAAAATAAACTAGTTTTACCCTCCCACAGCTAAAAGAGAAAAAATACAACCAATATATATGTGCCAATGGTTTTCACGCATTAGACAACTGATAGCACAGTACTGCAATCCCAGAGAAAAGGGACAAAAATGAGGTAAGGTCGGTGATTGCCCTAACTTACTCTCTGGAGAATTTCCAGTCCACAGCCTGGGGATGGGGAGACCAAGCAGAGCCCGGTGGCTTTTCTTAGTTGAGGAAAGAGTAGGGAGACCAAAGTAGCCATAATTTGTGTGCATTGAGGGAGCAGTATACAGAGGAAAGATCTTCATACAGAGAGACAGGAAGAGAGGAGAGATACAGAAATCTACAAAGGATTCCCCTCAGGTGTTGAGCTGAATGCTAATTAGCTCACGTGTACAAGGAAACCACCAAGATCAGGAAAGAATCACTGGAAAATGCAGGTGAAACAGTCCCTCAAGTTCATGCTGGGCCATAAATAGTTCAAGTTTCCATAAGACAGTAAGGCAAGATTTCCTAATACAAGGGTTAAGATCCTTAGAGAGTTTAACCCCAGATGAGAGATTGTTCCATATCTACCCAACAAAGCTTAAAAACAACCCTCAAGAGAAGCAAACTATTTCCAAGCAAACTTAATCTGCATTCCAGAAAAAAAGATCCCAAAAGTTTAAATGAATAATCATTTAAAAAATTCAGCACCCAGCAACATAAAGTTTATATTGCATAGCATTTTATCAAGGTTGACAAGGCAGGCAGGGAAGCAGGAAAAATGACCCATGGCAAGTAGGGAATAATGAGTGAATAGAAAAAAAAAAAACAACCTAGAAGCAAAACAAATGACAAGAATAAGTAGACAAGAAAGATAAGCAGTATATCAATAAATCCCCTACATTTAACAAAGTGGAAGAGAGGATGAGCAGAAAGGAAAAATAAAAGATACACAAAGAACCAAAATCAAAATTTTCAAATTGAAAAATTAAATGTCTGTTGAAAAAAACCATTCAATAGGATTAATAGCAGGTAAGATATTGGAGGGAGAAATTAATTAACTTGACCACATAGAATGAAAAACACGGAAAATAGAAGCCTAAAGAAGGGGAAAAAATGAGCAGAGCATTTGTGAACTCTGGGGACAACTTTAAGTGGCCTCACATATATATGTGTGTGTATTACTATATATGTGTATTATACATGATTATATTAATTGTATATACATATAGTTCTCAAACTGAAAAAAACAGGGTCATAAAATATATGAAGAAAGTATGTTTGAAAATTTTATCTTAATCAAATTCAATGTAAACCACAAACTCACAGGTTCAAGAACCCTCAACATTTTCTTCATCACACACTTACTGTGTGTGGTAATTAGGCATGCTAGGAGGTCTCTAGATTTATAACCCTGGCCTCCTGGTGTTCATGTTCTTGTGTAATCCTCTCTCCCTGCATATGTGATGAATTTATTGGTTTGCATCTAATAAGTAGAATATGGCAGAAGTGGTAAGATCTCATTTCTAAGATGAAGTTACAAAAACAATGGTGGCTCTATCTGGGTCTCTTCCACTCTCTCTTTGATCACCGTGGCCATAACATGGGAGTGCATGGGCCACCTATGGAGGAGCTCATATGGTGAGGAATTATGGTCTCCCAACAACCATTTGAGTGAGTTTTGAAGCAGATTCTCCAGCCCCATTGGAACCTTGAGATGACTGAGACCTCACGTGAGATGCTGAGCCAGATACATCCATCCTAGCCACACCAGGACTCCTGCTCCACAGAAACTCTGACATTAGGGCACCTGGGTGGCTCAGTGGGTTAAAGCCTCTGCCTTTGGCTCAGGTCATGATCCCAGGGTCCTGGGATGGAGCCCCTCATTGGGCTCTCTGCTCAGCAGGGAGCCTCCTTCCTCCTCTCTCTGCCTGCCTCTCTGCCTACTTGTGATCTCTGTCTGTCAAATAAATAAATAAAATCTTAAAAAAAAAAGGAAAAGAAACTCTGACAACATAAATGCTTGCTGCTTTGAGCCATTCAGTTTTTAAGTAATTTGTTACGTATCAAGAGTAAGTAAATAACTCATTGATTATATGCATGAATTTCAAACAAAAAATCTTATATTCTAGTTTATGCTTGAATCGAGGTTTTCCAGAAACATTTGCAAAACAAATGAATGCATGAAACACAAGACAGGTACCCCAAAAATGGTTTCATAAAGGCAAAAGCAATTGTTCTTGATTAAATCTTTATAAGATTGGCAAGGATATTGATATGAGAGTTCTTGGGAGGAGGGACTTCTCCTGTTTGAGAAAAGAGGGGATTCTTTTAGGAGGAGACAGTATTTGGGACCTTGAGGGAATAGAATTTGACTACACTTTGCTGACAATGAATCTAGGCACTTGGAGTGAAAGAATCAGTCAGGACTGATGGGAAACCAAGAGGTACATAGAGGAAACCATGAGCAGGATGTAACATGAGAAAACAAGAGAAAAGATACCAAGGGAAAAAATGCTACTCTTACAGACAGATCTTTGTAACTTTTGTTTTGAACTCATGTTATGGAGATATTGCATATTAACATAAAACATTGATTTTTGCAAATAACTCTCTTATCATTATACTTTCCTTAGTCACATTGAACATATGGTATCTTCCTGAGTTGAAATTCTAGGCAGGACCTAATGAGCTTTCTTATTTTTAGAGAATAATAGATAAGGCACAATATTAGGCTAGTAATCTCTTCATTAGAGTGTGTCTGCATTTCAAAAAGTTGTAGTGACAGGTACACCTCAAGATAAATGTGATCACAAGGAAGAAAAATCCATTTTCTTGTCTGACTAACATTACTCCTATACCTAGTATGAACTTTGATTTTACGGAGCACCTTTTACTTATTGTCTATATTATTTATCTTCACACTTTGATTTTCTTGCCCTGATGGTTCATAGTAGTTTTCCCTTGCCAATTTAAGTTTTAGCTTGCTTCTCTATATTGTTCATTGATCACTCAATTTCTCATTTTTAATTTCTGCCCTTTAGAGTCCAGTCCCACTTCATATGGTGCTGCTAATGCTGTCCTTTATTCTCCAATCATATTTCATCATTAAGTGACCATGGAAGTTTCCAGCTTGTTGGGGACACAAACTTCCTCGAGCACACCTTGCTAAAATGTATACTTCAGAGCTGTATAAAACATGAGCAGGAAACAGCACAATGGTCCTATATACATTTTAAATATTTTATTTATTTGTTTGAGAGAGAGAAAGAGAGAGCACATAAGCAGGGGGAGGAGCAGAGGGAGAGAGAGAATCTCAAGCAGATTGTGCTGAGCAGGGATCCTGACTTGGGGCTTGCTCTCTGAATCCTGAGATCATGACCTGAGCCAAAACCAAGAGTCAGACGCTTAACTACGCCACTCCCACATCCCCTACTCCCTGACACGCATTTGAAATACAAGGCGCCTGGGTGGCTAAAGGTAGTGTCTGCCTTTAGCTCAGGTCATGATCCCAGGGACCTGGGATCGAGCTGTAAGTCAGGCTCCCTACTTGGCGGGAAGCCTGCTTCTCCCTCTCCCACTTCCCCTGCTTGTGCCCCTCTCTCACTGTGTCTCTCTCCATCAAATAAATAAATGAAATCTTAAAACAAACAAACAAACAAAACAACGCTGGTTCTCTGAGGCCACTCCTTCTGACTCGATTTGCAGCTCTCTTTAATTTAACAAAATTGACATTTATGGTATATACCAAAATACGGTTTGTTCAGGTGAAATAACATGTTAGGATTTGCTTAGAGAATCAGAAAAGTGATTAGTTTTTATTCCCTGGGAAGAAATATAGAGCCTGTAAGAAATGAAGCAAATGTAAGCCTGTAAGCAATGACACAAAACTTAACAAAGGCCCAGGGTGTTTTAATCACTTCTATGGTCATAGAGCTTGAACTCCTGCCTTAGGTTTAGGAATTCCTAATCATGTTTTACCACTGAGTGTGTGTGGTAAACCATACTCAGTTTGATATACAAGGCTTGGGTTTTTGAATGAGAGTTACTGAAGTGGAACTCCATTTTACAAATTCATCAAGTAGGGACTAGTTTCACAAAACCCATCAGGAATGAGGAGAAAAGTCACAAACTCATTTCGAGGGTGGGTGCAAAGATCATTTAAAAGGTTCAAACTATAACCAAATTTGTTTGTCATTGAATCAGCTGAGAAATTCTCTTTCCTTTATAATCTAAAGTATATTTTGCATTTCACTGAAAAGATTTTTATCCCTCCCATTCTTCATTTTCAAATCAGCCTAGCAGGAAGTTCAAACTACCAAGCCAAGCTATTTTTTTTTTTTAAAGAATAATCTCTTAGCAGAATGTAAAAATTTTGAGAATATAGTTCAATATAAGGAGTTCCCTAATAAGAAAAAAAGGTTGAGCACATATATACTGGGAATTAAGAAGTTCATTTAGCATTAAGGTCATACTTCTTACTATTTTATTCTCTATTTTGGGCCCAGATTTTCTCAGGAAGATACAATAGTCATTATAAATATAAACCTAAAAAAATCAGTAAAGCTGGTGTTTACCAAGTCAGCTTGAAAATATTACTATGCACTTAATAAAGCCCCATGTATTTCCTGACTACTTTTCAATCCATTAATTAGTGATTCTGTATTTTCTTTGTAGGGCATCATTACAGCCCGAAATTGGAGGCTCAATGAGTGAAAACTTATTCAAATTATATGTCCCAGCACTCAGAAATATAGGCTGGAGACTACCAGTCCCAAATTTGTTGATGCCCTCAACTAAAAGTGTTATTATTTCTTTCCATGTATCTATATTTTAATTTTCTGATTACTCGAGTAATAATACTTGAGTAACAATACTCGAGTAACTGGAAATATTGCTAGATGGGTCTGGCTTCATTTCCTGACTTGATCTCTTGCTGGTTGAGCCTGTGTTCCTTGCAGTGACTCAGTCATGAGGATCTCTTCTCTCAGCCCTTGGGGCTGTGCAGAGTCACTGTGTTTGCTAATTCCCTTGTATATTTCCTGCCTGGGCTCCAGCATCTGACTCTGTACTTAACTTTCTGGACCCTGCAGGTGCTGCAACTAGTCTCATCCTTCTGACATGCTGTTGTGTTTATTTGTCTCCATGGTTTCCCCCTTCAACAAACTGTGAGCCCCTGGGGGGCAGAAGCAATCTTATTTATGTATACCCACTGTGTTTACTCAGAGCTTGACACATTGTTGGTCAGGGAACAGGAACAGCCATCTGATGTCTAGCCACCTGCCTTGTCTGGCCAGAACAGAGTTAATAAATGAATTTGAATGCCTTTAGGTGGCCAGTGTGTAGAAGTCTCTTTTTTTTTTTTTTTTTTTTTTTTTTTTTTTGGACAGTCACACATACATTTCATCAGCCTGGCCCCTGATCATCCTAGTCTGTGGTCCTTCTTGAGCTACTCAATATATGTTATTGTTTTGTGAGCGAATGTGTCAACAAATGTACATCTAATTGCACAGAAAATTATTATTCCAATAGTTTGGTTCTGGAAATTCCTTTAGTTTCATCTCAGACTTAAAACAGTAAAGGTAGAAAAATAAAAATGTGTTAAACAATGTACCAAAAAGCACTGTTGAGGTGGGCCTCTCTGAGCATTCTAGTAATCAAATCAGAAAGGAAAACCAATTCAGTTGTGCTGTTTGCAGAATTCAGGGGATGCAAACAAACCCATCGTGTAGAAGAGCCTAGGTTTGCATTCTGGAGAGGACCAACAATTTCTACATTGGATCATCTTAAAACAAGCACCAGGATTTTAAGAACAAGAACCCTGGCCAATATTCCAGGTGCAGATTCAACAATCCATTTCTCAAGACCAATTCCAAGATGCTTTAAACTACGGTAACGACAGCACACAAGAGAACAACCCTACAAAGTGATTCTGTGTGGGGCCACAGTGATGCTGTACTGTTGAAATGCTCTCTTGCTCTGGTTTAATCTGGGGGAAAAGCTTAAGCATGAGCTCACCAGATGGAATTCAAAACCAGACATAAAATATTGATGATGATGAAGTAGTCTTGAGAAAGGTTAAGCTTTACCTGAAAAAGTAAGTTTGGGTCTGCTTTAATTATCTGATAAATGGGGGACCAAGGTTCTAAGATTTACCCTACCACATCTTCAATAATTTTAACTTTTTTTAAAAGGCAAAAGATTTATGCAATCTGAAGAGAAACCAGAGTATAATTTTAACTTTCTAAAAGCAACTATTACGAGATGTTCATCTTGGGCATAAAAATTTTCACCCTTGAAAACTATAATGTCTATGAAAATGTAACTTTGAGCAACTTACTACCTGCGAACACTTCCAATTAATTAGCTTGTGTTAAATACATGACTGGATATTTGAAATAATTTGTTACATAGGCTTATTATTAATAACACAACTAACTGTTGGTGTTGGTTTCCAAAGAAAGATTTTATAACAACTCTTACTTCTGAGCAATTAGAAAGGAAGACTCCTTTTCTGTTAGGGCCACTCCCTTTGTTCAAGAAACTGAAACCCTACCAACCACTGCTTTTTAAATTTTTTTTTCTGACCAACTGCAGGAAAGCATGTAGTTAGTTAAATGACAGAATTAGGAGTGAGTCACTAAGTGTGGTCTCTCTACACCAACAAAAGGGGATATGTTTTCTATAAACTCTCAGGACAATTATATGGTAGGAAGAAACCAAACTGAGCAAATATAATAACAAAGACGGATCGTGTGAACAATACAAAGAATACCGTTTTCTCAAGGCCACGTAGCAAAGTCCATATGCTTCCTTATGGCACACACTAAACATTGGCCACTTGGATAGTGGATTAAATTTCGCCTTAACCACAACATGGATTTCACCTCCTGAAAGGTCTAGATCTCTGTATTTATATCTCAATTGTTTTCCTACTTCAGCTTTTTTTGCCCCAGTAATAACAAGAAGCACCGATGAAGGCAAATGTGAGGGATGCTAGGTATCAAGCTTTTATGTCCCTGTTAGCAGAGCTCACAAACTTTTTTCTGGGGCACCCAAGGGGTTCGTCCTCCCAAGATGATCTCTGAGTCCTCTGATCGGAGCTGGACTGGATTGATTCTCTGCACTTACAGACAGGAAAACCTCCTTTAACTCCATGGGCAGAGAGCCTAGGTGACTACAGCCGCCGAACTTGTCCTATTTAAATTACTCTTGCAATTCAGACAGGCACTGCGACATTGCTAACATACTTCCACGCAGCACTTCGGATACATGACAGGCGACATCAGCTGCGGTGGCAAAGGAGCACGTGGGATCTGTAGAAGACACATCCGCCATTCCAAATGGAAAAGAACAGTGAAATTATTACGTCGCCATGCAACCCAGCATATGTTGTCTAGCATCGAAGAGCAATTGTATCTGGCAAGAGTCTAATCTAAATGTGGACAGTGAGAAATCCCTGCCTCAAAGGTCATATTCTCAATAGAGTTCTTTCTTCAAAGGCTACATATCTTGATGTTCATGTGAATTACGACGGCAAGACTGAGTAGAAAAGAGATTCTATTTTATTTTTTCAGAAAAGTCACCATTACAGCATCATGGACAGTGCCTATAAAACTTGGTTCAGACTTGCTTATGTCAAGAAATTCAATGTCACAACAGTGTATTTTGAATTTATCTGCCACATATGTGAGTCTAGCAGCTGTTCTAAGTGCTTCTTGTGGTTACAGAATGAAGTCAAGTTGGTTAAAGCAATGATATAATTTCCTGGATGGAACATACTAGAAAGAGGCAGGCAATATATTTGAACAAGTAAAAAAAAAAAAAAAGAAAGAAAAAGCAACGAAAAAAAAACTTCAAGGAAGCTTGACAGAAGAGTATATTGTGGTGAGAGATGGGGAGGTATGACCTTAGATTTCTGTCTCTTCAGATGTTTCACTTTCTGCAGCATTTAATGATTGAAAAATGCTGTTAGTCATTTTCAGCCTGTGGTTGAGCTACAGGAACCACAGAACAGGAACCCCATTGTGGCAGGGGTTGGAAGCAAAAAGCTTTTATGTGTGGGTTCACTTACTATTTTAATTCTGTTGTATTATTAGTGGCCTTCAATGCTATGGTTACTTTCCCTATTTACTGTTCTTTCCCTTCTTCCCGTGTCCTTTATGTCCCCATTTTCCCCCATTACCTTCCCTCCCTGAGGAAGGGGATACAGCCTGCAGGGCCACCATGGGAAAAGCCAGATTCCCCTAGGCTCAGGTGACTCTGCTCTGCCTGCTAGGAACGTGGTTCATACCTTCAAGGCCGATGATTTCATGGATCTGAGGCTAATTTTCCTCATCTTCAACCAGGGAAATTATGAACTGTTTCACAGGTTTGTGAAAATTAAATAGGATCGCGTATTGTAGGCGGAGCCCCCAAATCAGAGAGCGGTGAGCCCTTCTGTTCATTCACTGGGAGCCACTACTGAATGCCTTCTTTGCGTGAAGACTACACCTCTGCTTCCAACCAAGTTCTCTTGTGTTCTAAATGTTCTCCCTCCTGGCCCACAACAGTTCTTACCATGCTGTTATTCTAATTAGCCAACGCTTCATAAGCGTGGATCCCTGGGCCATGGACACTGTGGTTAAGTACTTTACCTAAAACACTTAAGTATTTCTCAGAATCTATACAATAGCTGTTATTTGAATCCCCATTTATTAAAGTGGGAATTCAGAGGCATTAAGTGAACTCTTGGGTTTATACCATCAGTTGCCAAGGCAGGACTTGGTGAGGTCTTTCTGACTCGGAGCCCAGGCTCTTAACCACCAATTACAACAATTAAATTCTCCAGTTGACAGGCCACCCACTCCCATCACCTATAGAACGCCAGGTCTGTCCCACACTCTCTTATATCTAATTCCTGCTCTTCCAAGGGGGTGGCCGGGTGTGAAGTTCTGACATCCTGGAGGCAGGGATCTGGCCCGTTTCCTCCCTAACCACCAAGTGTCTTGCAAGGCCGACTCAGCACAAGGAAGACATGGGCTCCTAGGTCGAGTGGAAAAGAAACCGCCAGGCGGAGATCAAGAGTAAATAAAAGTGCAAGAAGAGCACGGCAGGAAAAGGAGAGGAAGGAGGAAGAAAGTTCATGGGAAAGGAACCAAGGACAAATATTTGCTGAACGCTTTAGGGCCAGTCATGGGACCCAAGGATCTCTAAGGGTCTCCGAGTAGGAGTACTCAGCGCGCTGGGCACGGAAATCGGCCCAATCTCTCCAGACCAGGAGCCAAGGCTCAGCAAATAAAGAGCTTAGCGCGTCTGCGTGGCCGAACTTGCAGCCGCCGTCTTGCAAACATGGCGGGGCTTAATGGGGTGCCTGGTTCTGGTACCTCCTGCCCGGGTCAGGGTGGTAAAAACGCAGCTTGCTCTCCCCACTGATCCCTTCGGGAGCGACGGCCCCAAGCACTCCTCTGAGTATCCGCGGAGACACGTTACTCAGCCATTACAAGTTTGCAAGTCACACTTGCTCTCTTTCCTCACTTTGAACACAGACTGCTGGGGCGCATCTTCCTTTTTTGGCGAGCGAAGCCGTACCAGTGCGTTAAGAGCGATCTCTTCCTCTTCGCCCCACCGGGGCCCAGGGGCAGCCGCCGGCGGAGTCACCGGCCGCCGCGCGACCGCGCTTGGGGGGGCGTTCGCTCCAAGGTGACGCGCGGCCGCCTCCGCCCCCTGGAGGCGGGGCTGGCGGGAGGGGGTCTAAGAAGTGGGACGGCGCGAGACGTGCCCCCGCCCCCGGCGCGTCCCGGCAGTTTCTGCGCGTGCGAGCGGCGGCCGCGGCGGGTCCCGGCAGGTGAGGGGCGCGCCGGCTCCTGGGCAGCCCCCGGGACGCGGCCTCGGACAGGGGAGGGCGGGGTCGGGCTCACCTGGCAGCGCGCGCTGCGGGGACGCGGGGGCCGCCGCCGGCTCTCTTCCGGGGCGGGCGCCTGCTCGCCACCGAGGTGAGGCGTTGGGGACCCTGAGGGTTCGGGCTGGGAATTCAGCGGAGCTCCTTCCCGGGAGCCGCGGCTCCCGGAATAAGGTGTGCGAAGGAGGGAGGCCGAAATCCGAGGGGGGCAGTCCCGGAGAGCGCACGAAGGGCAGGCGGCTTGCCCCAGGAATTCGTGGCTTTTTAAAGGACACACCGTTGGTCCCCTCGGGGCGCAGTGGAGTTAGTCACCGCCACCGCCTGGGCTCTTTCTGCGGAGGTTAGCCCCTCGTTTGTGTGGGATTTCATGCGCTCCCTTCGTGGAGACCCGGAGGTTCAACTCTGGTTGCCAGCGCAGGCATTGGCGCAGCTGCCCAGGAGAAGAAAGCCTTAGGATAAGTGTGTGGGGGTTCGAGTCTTGCACATTAAAAACAAAAATACCAGAAAACCAAAAAACCCAATACGGTGATGGTGGTGGTGAACTTGAGAGGCGATTGCTTCCGCAGTGAGTTCCTCAGCGCGCGGTCCATCTGTCAAGCAAATGGGGCGCCGAAGGCTTTTAGTCGTGGTTGGGTTTCCATAAACGGGTTAGAACGTCTGAAGGAAATTCTGTGCGGTGTCTGAAGGTTTCAGCGGCGTGTAGGTAGGTACTTACCAAGTGCGGACTGGAAGTGACATTGACAGGAGTGACTTAAGAGTTACCAAGCAGCTTCCAGGTGAACCTTGGAACTTTACAAAAACCTGCTTCCCAACGCACTGAGTGGCAAACAGGTCTATGGGTTGTGATTCCTATTAGCATCCATTTTCGCTTGGGTCGGCAGCATTTAATTCAGTACGTATTTGTTGTATGTCTTTTAAGGAGGAACCTCTGCGAGAGCCAGGTTGGCGTAGCACAGGTAGCTTTGGTAGCACAGGTGTTGATACACAGGGGCCACTTAGGGCCCTCATTCTGCGCAGCTGGGGGCTCAGAAAGAGCAGGGGCTTGGGCCCGCATTTCTTTAATCTCTGGTACTAAGCGTTTGAATGCAGGGAGAATGCAGATCTTTGAAGAAGTCTGACATCCCAGCTGACAAGGACTATGAAAAACCATCCTCAAAATAAGGTTATTGGGCACTTTATCTTGTTGTGTAAAATACACGAGGTAGATATTATTCCCCCTTTTCAGGTGAGAAACCCAGGCAGGGAGGAATCTAGCAGTTTGTTGAAAGTAATTAGTGGACCTGAGAGCCAAGGGGGATATTTCTGAATGCAAAAGCTGTGCTTTTTCACTATTCCATGGTTCTCGGACATTTAGTGTAAATCTGGCAGATTTAATGGAAAATAATTCAAATTTATTTTCCTAAAACAATCCATGTCAGTTGAAGAGACCGTTATGAATAAATGAGTATTGCTTTCAGTCTCTTTGTGTGGTTAAACTATAACCAGTCTGGGCCAAGAAGATGAATGGCAGTTTTTAAAATACAAAGTTTATTATGCGTCTTTGTTAACATATTTTTAAGGACCAAATATGTCCAAGAGGGACAAATATGGTAAAACTCTGTAGGTATTCCTTGTGGATTACACATTGAAGTAACAGTTAATTTTCTTATTATTCATATCCTTTAACACAGGTCAGCTTGATTCCATATCTTTCAGAAGAATAGAAATCACTGTTTTCACCTAGAGAGGACTTTGTGTGTGTGTGTGTTTAAATCTATAATCATATATGAATATATGTAACATTTATTTTAAAAGGTGTATCTGTTTTTCCTTAAATTTATCTCTAGAAGTATAGAGAGTACTGCCGTGCACTTATGTGGGAAGGAATCCTAATATTCCCAGTTTAGCCTTTGAGTGAATGATCCATTACAACTTGTAATTTCTTCAAATTCCTGTCAACCACAAAAATGATTTTCAAACTGCAATTATTAGGCTGTAGATGAGAATGAAAATAATGTAATAATTTTAATACGTTATAATAAATAAAATTTAATACATTTACATTTAATAATGTAAATGTAAACCACGAAAGTGATTTTCAAACTGCAGTTACTAGGCTGTAGATGAGAATGAAAATAGTCCTTAGACTTTTAAAAACATTTTTTAGAAGTTTTTATTTATTTGTTTGTCAGAGAGAGAGAGAGAGCACAGCAGGCAGAGTGGCAGGCAGAGAGAGAAGCAGGTGCCCTGCCGAGCAAGGAGCCTGATGCCAGACTCGATCCCATGACCCTGGGATCATGATCTGAGCTGAAGGCAGCCGCTTAACCGAGTGAGCCACCCAGTTATCCCTAGTCCTTAGAATTTTAAATAATATTCCCGACACAGAGAGCACTTGCTTTATTAAACTCTTCCTTATCATTGTTAGTAATTATACAGAGATATTGAGGGGTTTTGTAATTAAATTATCTTAAGGTGTTGAAAATAAGTGTCTTTTTGGGGGTGAGGTGGAGAAGAGAGTCTTTGCCTGTGTTGGGAGGATCACGTAGGCTATATTCTGCCCGAGTTGTGCTTGGCACAATTTTTATTTTTGTTTTCATTTGACAGTGAAATCAACAACGCACCTTGAACTCCTCTCTAGGAATATTTGAAATCCTGACTAGAATGTGTTTGTAGACGTGTGCTTGGCTTGGTTAAGATTCTCTCATGGAGGGGCCAAGAGTGATGAATTAGAGAACTTTCCAGAAGACCAAAAGGGCCAGGGAGCAGAGTATGCATGAGATGTGAAGTGGGCAGATCTAGATTTTGTGACACCTGAAAGGCAAGTGACTTGGGGATCTTTAAAAAAATAATGTAAAATTAGTTATGAAAGTGAATGCTTATTTAGAATGGAAAAAGATATGATCACCATTTGCTGGAAGTTTCTTTTTCTTTCAGCTGAGAACTTTGGGCAATTTACCAGAAATGCTTACATAAAAATGCTTCCTGATTGCAGCCCTCTCTCCCTGAGAACACTGAGCATCTCCTAGCAGCCTGTAGCCCTCATAGGGACCTCTGCCAGCGAGAGGCCGGAAGCTGAAGCGCCATTACCATCAAAAAGTAAGAGGGCCAACTGTGGTTGTAGGCAAAGGACTCATGGTTCACTGAGCAGGATGAAGGCTGGTCGCTGGGGTGGGAGGTATACTCAGCTTATTGGGGACTCAGGGCATTTCATATCTAGTAAACAGCCTGGAGGTAAGACTCAGAGCTGATTTTTAGGACCTTCTACTTTGCTTGGCTCTCCAGGGAGGCCTTTGGCTATTGGCTCTCTCAGTGCTCATTCTACCACTCATCGTTAATGGAGGCTTTTCTATATCCCAGGCACGGAGTATGGCAAGGTCCTATTTACCGGGGAGCTCCTACCCTCATGGAGCTGATTTCACTCTGACAGCACAGGGTCCTAGGGGCTGGCCTGGAGCCTGGGGGGCTCCTGATGGCTTGAGCTGAATTTGGAATTGTTGGTGGAGTTACCAAGATGGAAGAGTCCAGGGAGGGCATTCTAGGTGGGTGGAGGGCTGGAGACAGCCAGAGGTTCGGACCCCCGTACTCTCCTCCATGGATGCAGTGAGGCCCCTTTGGTCAGGGGTTCTCCGCATGTCCTTTCAGACCAGCTGCACCCACACAACTGGTTTTAACTTACTAGAGATGCATGTTCTCAGCCCCCATCCCAGACCCTCTGCATTGGAAACTCTGTGTCTGGGGCATAGTGATCTGCATTTTGAGAAGCCCTCCTGATGACTGCGGTGCGTGCTAAAGTTTGAGACCCGGTGCTCTTGGTATTTCACGGAACTGGTTGGGCATAGACTCCCCTGTGGAGATGGTAAGAGGGGAGTGGGATTCATGCCAACACTAATATGCTGTGACTGTGATATGAGTATCATTTATGTTACGGTCACTGGCATTTTTGGAGTACCTGGACTGTACTCAGGCGTTGTGCTAAGAAATAGGAACTCTTTTAATCATGAATATAACCCCACAAAGCTGGGCTGTTGTCACTTACATTGAATGTGAGAAAACTGCAGCCCAAGGAGACAAGGGGATTGTCCCCCGGCACACAGCTGGAAAGCATTTCAGCCAGGATTCAGGCACTTTCCCTCTCTTCTGCCTGGGATAGTTTTCATCTGTGTCTTTGTTGCGTGTGGGTCTTGTAGGGGAGGCTGGAAGGGAGACTTGAGACTACGTGGACTGGCCCTTTTTAACAATCATTGTCATTTGCTGACCATGTGGGTTTAACAGCTTTTTCTTTAGGGACAAATCGCCAGATGAGATAGGTACTATTTTGTCATTCCCTCCTTGGGGGAATTTCTAAAGTTTCGAAAGCAAATGGACACAAGTGCATATACGTAATTGAGCAACATGGATGTTTCCTCCTTCCCTGGTATGCTCATGTGCATTCCCTCCATGGGTAGAAGGTAGCCTTGTTTTGTAATGTGGGTTTCTTCTGGGTATGGGCATGGGGACTTTCTTCTAAAGCCCAGCTCCCTGTCCAGGACACAGATGTCTTGAAAATGATGGTGTGTTTGTCTATGAGGTCCTGGAAGGTACCTAGAAGAGCTATGCTTTGCATTTTCACATTTTTTTTCTTTCTGAAAACGATTGTTCTCCACAACTCTCTATATTTTGTCATGGAATACCTCCATCATTTCAGGAGGCATGAAATAGAACACAGGTGGGGTACCTGGGTAGCTCAGTGGGTTAAAGCCCTGCCTTTAGCTCAGTTCACCATCCCAGGGTCCTGGGATCAAGCCCCACATCAGGCTCTCTGCTCAACAGGGAGCCTGCTTCCTCCTCTCTCTGTCTGCTTCTCTGCCTACTTGTGATCTTTGTCTGTCAAATAAATAAGATCTTTAAAAAAAAAAAAAAAGAAGAACACAGGTGTAGATGTGAGGACATGTGTGAGTGTGCCAAATGGTGGTTTGCCTTTGGGTGTGGACCTCAGGTTACTGAGCCTTCGCTTCTCCGCACGCAGATGTTGAGACAAACGTTAATTTGAGTGCAGGGCAGGCAGCAGAACTTAATTCTGGGAGTGCTGGCTATCTCAGCCATGCCTTCATGCATTCACATAGTCATTTGTCGCCTGCCTGGTTGTGCTGAGTCTTAATGTCAGGCACCAGAAGAAGATACAATGGTGGCTGGACAGATGTGATCCGTACAAAGTCCTGAGGACAAACTTACCCGCTGTGCTATGGCTGAATGGAGCCAGATGCCCTAATTCCTGCCGTGAGTCATCTGGAAAGGAGTTAAGAAGTTATCTTAGTTCAGGAGAGAGGCTGTAGGGCTTGGCTTAAGGCAACCGGGAAGCAGAGGTGTGTGAGGGTTTGAGAGATGATCTGGGAGATTGCGTAGGTGATAGGGGGTTGTAGGAGGTTGTGGGTCGGGGTTTGTGCCTTGGGCCCCTGGGTGGGTGCTAGGACCACAAGTCAGGACGGAGTTGTTTTGAACAAATAAAAATGAGTTTTGTGGACATTGTGAGTTTGAAATGTCCGCATGACTCCAAGGTAGAGGTTTGGGTACATTGAATAATGCAGCAGAGAACCCAACTGAATAATTCAGCAGGTTGAGTAATATCAACAAATGAATGATGCCATCTCCCAAGGAGAGGGTGGAAGCGAGAAGCAGTTCACAAAGGAAACGCGGGCATTTCCCCTGGAATTGGCAGGGTAGGCACAGATTCCAAGTCCTTTGATGGAAAAGGTGAAAAGAGTCTACTTCCACTTGTTCTTGAGAGGGTGGAGATAAATTCTCTGGCCCTTTTGCATGGTTGATAGCCTGCGATCTGGCCCGTGGGAGGAGGGTGGCAATGTGGAACAGCAAACAAGGGCTGGCTGGAGCAGAGGGGCAAGGGGCTCATTGAAAGCTCATTTGCAGCGTTTCAGCTCATATAATTGTCGTAAGGTAAAATGCTTGCCATCTGTCCTCTTTTTTTTTTTTAATGATTTTATTTATTTATTTGACAGAGAGAGATCACAAGTAGATGGAGAGGCAGGCAGAGAGAGAGGGAAGCAGGCTGCCTGCTGAGCAGAGAGCCTGATGCGGGACTCGATCCCAGGACCCTGAGATCATGACCTGAGCCGAAGGCAGCGGTTTAACCCACTGAGCCACTCAGGCGCCCGCCATCTGTCCTCTTAATGGGTTATTTTCTCTTGTTAAAAGTACTCACTATACAGGTGCCTGGCTCAGTGGCTTGAGGCTTCTGCCTTCGGCTCTTGTCATGTCTCCAGGGTCCTGGGATCGAGCCCCGTATCAGGCTTTCTGCTCGGCAGGGAGCCTGCTTCCACAACCACCCTCCCCCCTGCCTGCCTCTCTGCCTCCTTGTGATCAGTGTCTGTCAAATAAATAAATAAAAATGTTTAAAAAAAATACTCACTATAAATATCTATCATAAATATTTGTATTTATGATAGATATTTATATATCATATCTGATATATCATATTTATTGTATATCATATTTATTATAAATTAACTATCTGGATCATTTTGTAGCTCATACAGATCAGCCAGTGCTGTTTTGTAGGCACTGCTGATACCAATACTACTAAATTAATTTTTGTGTAGAATATTAGGTTTCCATAGGTGGTCAGAGTTGAGTCGAAGGCTTGTTTAAAAATTGTGTTAGAAGGTGGCTGAATAAATGAAACAAGATGGGATTGGGAGGGAGACAAACCATAAGGGACACTTAATCTTACAAAACAAACTGAGGGTTGCTGGGGGGAGGGGGATTGGGAGAGGGGGGTGGGGTTATGGACATAGGGGAGGGTATGTGCTATGGTGAGTGCTGTGAAGTGTGTAAACCTGGCAATTCACAGACCTGTACCCCTGGGGATAAAAATATATTATATTTTTATTTTAAAAAAAAACTGGAAAAAAAAAGAAAGTGGCTGAAATAAATAAATACACGTTCCTTTGTCCAAAAAACTATTAATTGAGCA
The DNA here is from genome assembly GCF_011764305.1 of Mustela putorius furo. Lineage (NCBI taxonomy): Eukaryota > Metazoa > Chordata > Mammalia > Carnivora > Mustelidae > Mustela > Mustela putorius. Next base: position 223,098 of record NW_025422115.1, on the reverse strand, counting down.
TGCATTATACGGAGTTTTAGTTGTGAATCATCTCCCTGTCCCCTGAGAGCTTACAGCCAAGATGGGAAGTCGGACAGTTTTACAGATACCTGCAAGAAAGTGTGCTGTTTGCTAGGGTAAGGGGCAAGGTGCCATGGGAGCCAAGCGGTGAGGGGCTGGGCTGCTTGCACTTAGTAGGACTGGGCAGCTGGAGTGAGCCAGCGGTGGGCAGGGATCCCTCTGTAGCATGAAGCAACATTTGGAAAGAACAAACAGGTTTTCAGAATTTGCTGGATGGATGCTTTTGAGGAACTGAAAGTTTATGATCAACTTTGTCCATTAAAAGTCAGATATAGGGGGGCGCCTGCGTGGTTCAGTGGGTTAAGCCACTGCCTTCAGCTCAGGTCCTGATCTCAGGGTCTGGAATTGAGTCCTGCATCCAGCTCCTTGCTCAGCAGGGGGCCTACTTCTTTCTCTGCACCTGCCTACCATTCTGTCTCCTTGTGCTCTGTCTCTCCCCGACAAATAAATAAATAAATACATACATACATACAAAAGACATATTCACAAGAGGTTGTGATCTGGTCAGGAAACCTAGAAAAGAAAGTACTAAACTTATCTGCATGACTGTCCCCACATTCAGAGCCAAGAGGTGACTGAGGGGATGGTACAAAAATGAAGCAAACCCCACTCAGACCAGAAACAAGTAAAAATAATGATTGTGATGATTGTATGATAATTTGTGTTTTGGGTGGTAGCAGGGAGGGAGCTATTGGGAAAGATGTTGGTGTTTAGTTTGAGAACTTCTTAGAAAAGGATACTATATTATTATGTAATGTCATATAATGTATATATACATTATAATGTATATATATAATATATATAATGTGTATAATGTATATAGTGTAATTGTATATAACCAATATCATTATGATTAACAGTCTTACCAAGTGTAAAACATCACATAATTATTACATATATAGGTTTCTAGTCTGAAAATGGCCTTGGGGGTCAGTGCTTCCACCTCCTGTTGCTCTTTCCTGAATGAGGTGGGGTCCAGTGGTGCTGCAGGCTTGCTTACCTTCCCCTGGTCAGTCTGTCTGGTGAATGAGTCTGTCGCCGTTTGTCCTCTGGCAATGTGTCTCACTTGAGCGAGAATTCTTGTCTGTTAATGAACTGTCTCCATCTTCTCCCAGTCTTTGTGTCACCCTCTTTTAAAGATTTTATTTATTGATTTGACAGTGTGAGAGACAGAGAAGGAACCCAGGCATGAGCAGGGGAAAGAGCAGAGAGAAAGGGAGAAGCAGATGCCTTGCTGAGCAGGGAGCCTGACACGGGGCTCGATCCTGGGACCCTGGGATCATGACCTGAGACGAAGGCAGACGCTGAACCAACTGAGCCACCCAGGCGCCCCTGGTGTCACCCTTCTAACTTAACTTCCTCTCTGCTGTGGTTGTCACGCACTTTGTTACATAGTCGAGTGTTTTGGATATTATAAGAATCTTTGGCGGAAGTCGCTTTCAGTGTTTTAGACCTGCCTAAACAGGCAGAATTTCTCTGATGTTTCTTTCTTTCTCTTAAATCTGTTTGATTTGCGCTGGCACAGAAACGTTTGGCTTCAGCAAGGGATGAGAAAGAAGGTTCTCAGGAAGTTTCAAACTCTGTTAATATTTGAACCAGAAGACATGGCAGACCTGAGAAGGTACATGATACATCGTTTCTAAACATCATGAACTCTTTATGTGATTAAAAAGAAAAAGTTTGAACAGGTTGGTGCCGCCCTGCTCATTAATAACCGATTGGCATTTACTTGCTTTGTTAACGACTTCCTTTCCAAATTCCGGCTTTGTGTCCACTTCTGCCTTTGTCACCGTGAGCTCAAGATTATAAATCAATAATTGAGTGCTTAGTTTTTGTGTTCCTTGCCAATATGTGCCTTTTCATGGATGTTTTTCTCTTTTGGTGGAAGAAGCTTTTTGTTTTCCCTGGTTTATAGGGCATGTGGATTCAGCTGGCATATATTTCATGTCACGTGCCCACTCCTGGGATTATGGAGGTTCTGCTAGGTAGCAGCATCCTCTTATTCTCAGGAACCGTGCTGGATAGGAGTCATACCCATTTTATAGAAGAGAACACTGAGACCCAGAGAAGCCATGTGAGTTGTACAGGGTCAGCCCATTGGATGGAATTTTACTTCCAACCCCCACCCCCCACTATTCCATCCTAAGCCTGGGCTATTTTAACAACTCCGTTCTGACTTATTTTCCGGTGACGTGGTTTAGCCCCCAAACTAGGGAGTCTAAAATGACAGCTAAAATGCCAGGTATTTCTTTGGCTCGTGGATTTGGAAGCAGCTGCTCTGTGCATTCCCGGGCTGAATGCAGAGTTGAAACCCTTCACCGCAGAGGCTGCTTTAAAAGCCACATCGATAAAGCTTTGGATTCCTGCTAACCCCTATTCTGGAGATGGATTTGGCAGGATCTTGATAAACACATCACGTTAGAACAATTTTCTGCCAGAAGCTTGTGAATATGTGAAATTAGATGCTCTGAAAAGGTCTCTCTTTCCTATCTGACCCAAGCGAGGATTTAAAACACGAAATTGTTATAATAAATTTGTGTAGCAAAGCAAGCAGTCAGTAACTGTAAAACTCATGGCTCGTTCCACATGAGAACAACCCCAAGAGAACAACTTAACTGTGTGGTTTTTTTTGTTTTTTAAACAGATGTCAGCTTTTAAGGAGATTCAGATGTTGACATTTTAAAATCCAGATATAATTCTTGTGGTGCTGTTGATTGGATCTGAGTGCTTTTTTGCTGTTCATTCATTTATAAATATCAAGACCAAATGAGATGTTTTAAGGGTCCACAGTGTACAGATGGGGTTGGTATTCTGGTTGATGTGATCTTGGAGAAGCTAAGAGTTAACTTCTGCTGAATGTTCTGCTTATCCCCATGGGGACTTCTGAGGTACCTCTTGGGAACCTTTCTTTAATCTAGATAGTCTGTTCACTGAGAACACGGAAGGAAATTGAGAATACATATTTCAAGCTCTATTCATTACACTTCCTTTAGGACTGCATTTTACCTTTCTGTTGAGGCTGATGTGGTGTCTATGGGAAGCAGCAGGATATGACCAAAATGGCCCAGCATCTGTCCTCATGTCCTACCCATCATAACTTCATGCGCCTTTGAATAAAGCCCTCATCAGTGTTGTCTCTATCCATTCCAATTAGAAGTCGGTTTCTTTCAGGGGCGCCTGGATAGCTCAGTCAGTTAAGTGTCTGACTTGTGGTTTCAGCTCAGGTCATGATCTTAGCGTCATGAGATCGAGCCCCATGTTGGGGCTCCCCACTCAGAGGGAAGTTGGTTTGAGATTCTCCCCTTTTGCCCCACACCCCATTCACACCCCACCCCCCCAAATAAATACATCTTTAAAAAAAAAAAAAGGAAGTCGGTTCTTTCATGATATGCAATGAATGATGAGTTTGTTGTTGTTAAACTATTTTTAATGTAAATTTTGCTGAGCAGTTCTGGCTGTCTTGTTGGTATAATTTTGGTAGTGTCTCTGGTTTGTAGTAATAACCTTGGTCTAGCTGGATTGAAAACCAGCCCTTGCTATGAGATTTTTTTGGTTGTTTTATTGTTATTTTTTCTCTAGTGGCTCTGGTTGAGAGCTGTCTTAGTGCTTAAAAATCATTGATTTTACAGCTGCTTTTTTTTTTTTTTAAAGATTTTATTTATTTATTTGACAGAGAGAGAGATTGAGCAAGCACAGGCAGGCAGAGACAGAGGGAGAAGCAGGCTCCCCACTAAGCAAGGAGCCCGATGCGGGATTCGATCCTAGGACACTGGGATCATGACCTGAGCCAGAGGTAGCTGCTTAACTGACTGAGCCACTCACCCTTACAGCTGCTTTTAAGATTACATAGAAAGCATGAATGGAATAGTGTAGAGCAGGACCTCTTTACACACACACATATATTCACACTATGTGCTGGTGCATCAGTACATTTGTTTTCTGTTAATAAGCACTAGAAATATACTAGTGGTTCCCTTATGGAGACCTCTAGTCTGGGCTGAGTCACTTCTCACTGCGTGCCTCTCTGCACAATTACAATTTCCTAAAGGCATACCTTGACAAAACATTGCCAGGGCCAATTTGATTCTGGGATAACAGGCCTTTTTCTGTAGTCTTTAAATGTCACTTAAACAAACTCTTCCTCAGACATGAGACTCTTAAAAAGACTCTGCATTTGTTTAACTTGTTAAAGCTCCTAAAAAAGTCTTGGTATTTATTTCCAGATTTTATCAGCCAAACATCTCCATTTGCGATCAGGAGAACCAGTCCTCCAGTGCGTGCTGCTTGAAATGATTACAGGGAGGAAAGTGTCCTGAGTATTTCTGTCTACTCAGTAAGCATTTCTGGAGGTCACTGCAGATGGGGTGGGCAGGGAGTGGGACCAGAGAAGACAATTCTTCTCCAGTAGGGCATTGATGGAGCCTCACACTGTGGCTTCCTTGTCTCACCATGACTGAGTTACTGGGAAGAGCCCCAAGTCTGGACAAACCCTGGGCTCAAATATCAGTTCTGCTACTTGTAAGACTTCAGTGGCTCCAAAATTCTGGTTTCTTTTTTGTAAAACAGAGTTTGCGACTATTCACCTGGGCGTGCTGTGAATATTAGTGGTAATCCCTGCAGAGTGCTTTGTGTGTAACACGTACTTTATAAATGCCTGTTATTCCAGGAAAAGTGGGAGTCTGGCTCCTTTGCCATATCCACACTTTGGAGAACTGAGTGGCCAACCATGTTAAGGCAGCTTTTCCCCTTGGATCAGACTCCTCTTCACTGTTGGTGTTTGGCTCTATGTTGCCTTCTAACCAGAAGAATGAGAAGAGAGAGGGCAGAAAGCAGGAGTAGGACCTGGTACTAAATTGCATAATTTCAGTTCAAAAATTAACTGGAGACAGATTTTTTTCTTTTTTGAGACACATTTGAGGGAGCAATAAAAATTATCTAAATTCAGTCCATTTTACCCCAGTGGAGGTTCTTATCTTTAGAGTTGAGACACTATCTCTTCCTTTTTTTCCTTTAGATTTTTTCCTTTTGCATTTTTAAGTAAGTCTTGACATTAGAAAGCTGATACTGGACATGCACGCATTGATCGTGTGCTGAATTTAGCATTTTCTTGGTGATTATAGTATAATTTGATGAAAGCCCAGCCACTCCTCAGGGAAATCAGACAGTGTTTCCTAAATATATGTGGACGAATTAATACCTTGGAAGTTTGACTTTGGAAGGTGACACCAAATGGTTTCATTGGGTTCACAGCCTACATTTCTGATGGCTGAAAAAGAGAAGGGGAAAAAAAGTATTGATTAGCTAAGGATTTCATGTTTAAATGGAACAACAGGGAAAACAGAAGCAGTTTCTGATTTCAAAATGCACATCTCCTTGGAGAGTCAAGATAGATCTTCCTGAAAAGATGATTAGAGGAACCCTCTTGGGAGCAGAGAGGATTGTAAAGATAGGCGAGTTCTGTTTGGACCGAGAAGTGGAGGGAAAATGTGACTTGAATCTGGAAGGCTGGCGAGTAAGTGACCCTCAAAGTCTTGTAGAGGTCGCCGGGAGTCATCGGGATTTTTTATTTTTCCAAAGTTTTCATTTTTTAGAGAAAGCTTGCAAACTAGAGTAGTGGAAGGAGCTCAGCAGACTCTGCCCTCAGCGCAGAGCACCATGGGGGACTCGATCCCATGACCCGGGACCATGACCTGAGCTGAAACAGAGAGTTGGACGCTTAACCCACTGAGCCACCCAGGTGCCCAAGATTGGCGCTCTATGTTCCTCTCATACTGCATGACCTTGTGCAGTTTTTGTGATAGTTTCTTCACAGTGCTGGCCCTTTCAGGAATGTTGACGCTGAGCAGGAGTTAGGTGAAAAAGACAGAGGGACAAAGTGTCACAAAGAACAAGGATATACAGCTGGGCCGCTAGGCTCACAGGTGGCTCTGCAGAATTTTCAGTGTGTGATGTTGGGCAAGTAACTTAAGCCTTCTGTGCCTCTGTTTTCCCATCAGTAAAATGAGGCTTTGATGGTGGGAGGCTCGTATTAGCTTTGAAGAACTACCATGTGTCACGTTCACTGGTCCTAACAGAACCTAGCGATTCCATCCTATTTAAAACCTCATTTGCAGCATTTTAGCTCAGTGGGGAGATTTGTTTTGGAGGTTTTGGGATCGCTTCCAGCCTTTTTGTAGCTGACAGTCTATGACATGAGTTGCAGAGTGCATGCCCTGCGAGACTGTAGAACATTGGGGAAGTTCATTTGGGAATTACCAACTGAAGCTGTCATAGGATCGTGTCTACTTCACCGAGCTGGCACTGGCATTGATGGAATCTGAGAAGCAGGGGGCGGGGGGATCGATATAACCTTTTTAAAAGATACATGGTTTTAATATTGATAATCGTGTTCTTTACCTTTCCATTTGATTTCATTTGTAACGGAACGCCACATAAATGCTAGGGCGTGCTGACTGCCTTGCGATAGTGAGTCACCCCTTCAGGTATAGACACAGAAAGTTCAATGATCTGGACAGATGTCACTTTAATGCATCACTAACAGGCTGAGAGGTACAGTCTTCAAATAAACTGTCCTTCACATGACTGTAGGAAATACCCTTTCATCTGCATTTTAAAAATCTTCCTTCAACCATAGACGAGGAAAGTCTTGGTTGTGCATGTCTCTGACTCGTTTTGGTTCACCTGTGGCAGTTTTCCGCGTTTGATTCAGATGTTTGGATTCTTTCGGAGGTGACTGAGCACGTGTCCTTCTGTTCCTCAGGTGTGTGCCTTGGAGACCTCACCTGTTGCCTTTTCTCCTGTTGGGACACCCGCTGTCTCAAGACTGGAAAAGGATCTCAGCTTACTGAAATCCAAATGTTGATGGGAGGAGGGAAGCGTGGCTGGCCTCATAGGCTTGCAGTCATGCCCGGGTCGAGGACCCCTCGGCCCTTGGTGGATAGTTTCAGAGACCCCCCAGTTCGGTGGCCTTCTTCTATGCTGGAGTGCAAGGACTTCTCTGGCAACTTGTTGACCGTGATTTTATAAAGGTGATAAGAAAAGTAGATCATTCTACTGATGAAATGTTTTGGGGAAATCCAGATGGGAGGCGTGTAACCACAGCAGGTTACACCCAGACCTCTAGGAAGGCTGTGTCATCATTATTGATGTGATGTGCTGGACCCAGTGCATGAAGCTGCTCCCACACCTTATCAGAGAGCAATCCGTAGATTGCCCATCAATAGTTATTCAATGATGAAGCATTTACGGGAAAGCTCACCAATTGTGAAACTTTTTAGGTTGTTGGGAGGTGCTGGTCTCTATGCAGGCTCGGAGTTCTGATGAGTATTCAGTCAGGATTGTAGTAGAGGGAATTGCCCTCTGAATGAGTTCATTCATTCCTTCAGTCTAAACTCAACCGCTGTGTGCCAGGTACTGTTCTGGGTGCTGAAGTGCAGGGGTGAACTGGGCAAATACCATCTCCTCTCCTTAGAGGACTTAATTATTGTGGGGGGATGGGAGTGGATAGGAGAGTCCAAATAAACCAACTCATGGGACAGTTTTGATCATGAAGGCCATGCTGAATGTCAGGTGTGACAGATTATAGTGCAAACATGTGCTTTCATACTAAAGGGTCAAGGTCAGGGTGAGGGTTAAGGTTAAGGCACTTGGGGTGCCTGGGTGGCTCAGTCAGTTAAGCATCCAACTCTTGATTTTGGCTCAGGTCGTGATCACAGGGTCTTGAGATCAAGCCCCATGTTGGGCTCTGTGCTGGGTGTGGAGCCTTCTTAAGATTCTCCATCTCCCTTTAATTCTGTGCCTGCCCAGCCCTGCATTCAGGCTCTCCTCTCCCTCAAGAAGAAAAGAAAAGAAAAAAGAAAGGTAAGGCTCCCTAAGGAGGTGATGCTTGGTCTAAACCTGAGGTGAGAGAGCTAGGTGTTTGATCTGTATGGAGAACAGATTCTATTGTTAACAGCCTGAACCAACAAAACAAAATCCCTAGGTCTTCCCTCCAAAAGTTTGCTGCACCCACTTTTCCCCTCGGTGGGGGAGGGGGTGCTCCTTTCTCCTTCATGCAGAATTTACTGTCAGACTTGGTAGCACTGAACATCAAGGAAAGGAGGGCCGCTCCAGGCTGAGGTCTTTGCTGTGGGTTCAGTGAGCCTTCCCCCTTGTATACAACCCAAGTTGACCGAACTTTGCATCTGGCAATAGCTTCTGTTTTCACTTGCTTACGATACTGGCTGGTCAGGTGAGCCCAGAGCTGTGGCTAGGCTTGCTTTAACTTCCCTTTCATGGTTAAAACATATGTAAACTTGTGTGATGCTTTTAGCTTTCTGCAAAGGACACACTGTCCTCTTCTCACTTTGTCAAGATTCTGTTCATTTGTGTCAAGACACCTGCTGGAACTAAGAGCTTCCTCTTCCTTTAAGTCTGACTCTTTTCAACTATGGATTATTTTTAGCCTTTTTCTGTCAATTATGAAGCTTGAATTGTATTGAGTATTTATAGAAAATGAATTAAAGCAGCCAGTGAGGCTTTGCAAAGGTGTGCAAGTTTCTGACTCAAAACCCCTTTATGCTCTGTCACCGGAAACTCACTCCGCAGTGTAGACTGGGTCATCATGGGTTGACTTGGTTTTTTGGATTTGTTGCCTAAGTATAGAATAGTATAATTTGGTCCTTAGAATAGAAAATAATTGTATTACATCACTACTACTTTATAGGAAAGCAGAAATTTACTAAATGACGTTATTAAACCCAAACCTAGATGCTCTTTGAACATTTGTGTAGATATTTATACAGGTTGTTTTCCCTCTGGAAGTTTCTGTTCTGTATGGAGACAGTAAGTGTGAAAACCTTTCACTGCAAATAAATAAGAATTCTACCAACCGAATAACAGATCCGATTAAATAAATGGCTGTTGTAATCATCCGACACTTTTGCTCCAGGCCAATGAAGTGACTGCATTGAGTTTTAAGAATTTATTTCTGGAATATTAATTAATTAATTAATTAATAAAAAACCCCATACCTGGACTTTTCCCCTTTGGCTGTCAGATCAGAACTAAATTAGCTATGTCGCGTTTTTTTTGAGTTGTAGAGGCCTCTTGAGTTGATTATTCTACGGAAAATCATAGAATACATTAGGTCCTCAGACAGGATCTGTGTTTCTGATATTAGGAGCTGAACAGAGATAGCCTCTGACTGGTCTGGAGCCACTGTTCCCTTTTCTGAAGCCTGGGGCAGATTTTCAGGCTGATAACATCAGGTTTCCCACTGAGCCTCAGAATCATTTGCAGTAATCTCTCTCCAGGCATCTGCCTTCCATTTATCACACCCGATCCTCAGAAATGTACTTGTCATCCAAGATGAGTTTGGATTGAACTTTTCCTTTCTGTTGGAGGAAAGCACACAAAGACATACATATATAAAATACCAATGCACAGGGACGCCTGGGTGGCTCAGTTGGTTAAGCAGCTGCCTTTGGCTCAGGTCATGATGCCAGCTTCCTTGCTCGAGTCCCACATCGGGCTCCTTGCTTGGCAGGGAGCCTGCTTCTTCCTCTGCCTCTGCCTGCCACTCTCTCTACCTGTGTTCACTCTCTCTCCCTCTCTCTCTAACAAACAAATAAATACCAACACGCACATCAATTTTTGTTTTCATATGTATTCTTTGCACAAAGTGCCATGTCAATACTAAAGGGCATAACATTTTTAGAATTAGAAAGAAAGCCAATAGTCTCTGCTTTGAAAAAACCAGTCGTTGTTCCCATCAATCTAGTTCATACTTATACATCATTATGCAGTGCCGTAAGCATAGTTTAGGTACCATTTTTATAATTTGCGTGTCTTGCATTTAAAATTATAAATCATTTTCCAGGCAGCTACTGGCATCAGAGAAACAAATTTTCATGGCTGAGTTAATGAAGATTTGTGGTTCATTCTGTCCACAATGTGTGTATCTCTACAAATATATCTCTGGGATAGTATGCATTCTGTGCTAGATATTCTAGGCTTGTAGTACGTTTACATTTTACATTAACCTAATTGTCATCTTGTACAACTGTGCAGAAACTGCCTGTTCTTCAGCTGTGATCACGGACTAATTTAAAATTTCACATGATGGGGTTGTACTGGGAGTTAGTATAGAAGCCTATGAATCATGTGTTTTGGTGTGGATTTTCTTTAATATATTCAAAGTCTGAAAACACATTAAGGTAAATCACTGGGCTCTCCAAGGAACTAACACCATAGAATAACCTTGAAAACAACTTTATCTAAGCACCTAAGTGAATTTATACCTCACAATGGGGGAGCGGCGAGTTGTATATTTTTCCTTTTATTAACTCAGTAAGGGTCTTTGTATCTCGGTTGTTTAATTGCCGTGACATCCACAAGGGGAAATCACTCAGAGAACAGCCCTAAAGTTAAGGGAAAAATGGCCTCAAATAATACATTTTGACTTTTATGCTTATTTATTGAATTCAGTGCAGAGGGACGAAGAGAGCACAACCGACAGCAGAGCCCGACAACGCTGGTACAAAAATGATCCATTCTGGGGAAAAAAGCTGTCTCTGTTGTGTTATTAAATGTGAATTGCTCTTGAGTGTTTATAGAGTGAGAAGCAGCAGAAAAATGTTCTCATAGTCAAGTTTTAGCAAACATTTTATCCAAATGAAAAGCCATATGTTGATATTTATGTAATGACATAGAAGGATGCCTATGGAAAATGATTTGAAAGTAGTGATACTCCGACTGCCAGGATATAAAACGCTGGAAATTTCACATACATGTTTAGGCTGGAAGTATCTCTTGAAAAACCAGCACAGCTCCAGCCCTGTGCCTTATCCCTCGTGCCTCAGCCCCCGCCACAGCTCAGCCTACCTAGGTCTTCTTGTTCCTTTCTTGGCACATGTGGTCACCTGAGGTTTTGACCCAGCTATAGTAACATCTATCTTATTATTTTACCTAATAAATAAATTAAAAAAGAGGTTGTATTAGGTAAAATTGTTTAAAAAGAGGCTTCTTTTTAAACAATTTTACCTAATACAACCTCTTTTTTTTTTTCTGAAGAGTTGTTTATTTATTTTATTGGGGGAGGGGTTCGTGACAGAGGGAGAGAGAATCTTAAGCAGGCTCCACACTGAGCACGGAGCCTGATGTGGGGCTCGATCTCATGACCTTGAGATCATGACCTGAGCCAGAACCAAAAGCCGGACTGTTAACTGCCTGAGTCACCCAGGTACCAGGTACTTCTCATATGACCTCTTCAAGGTACCACTTTATAAATCTATCTATTCACTCCAGCTTGGCTTAAAAATTGGTTTTCTAACTTATGTACATTTTATTTTAAACATTGGTAAAATACACCTAGAATTTACCATCTTACCCGTTTTCTGAGAGTGAAGTTCAATGGTGGTGAAGTCCATTCACGTTATTGTGCAAGTATCACCGCCAACCATCTCCAGAGCTGTTCTCATCTTGCAGAACTGAAACTCTGTACCCAAAACAACCATTTCTCCTCTTTCCCTACCCCCAACCCCTGGAGACCACCATTCTATTCTCTGTCCCCATGAATTTGACTACTCTCATGTAGTAAAGTCATATAGCATTGGTCCTTTTGTGACAGCCTTATTTCACTTACCGTGATATTATCAAGGTCCATCCATGTTCTAGCATGTGTCAGTTTCCTTATAAGGTAGAGTAATATTCTTTTATATGTATGTACCACATTTGGCTTATCCATTCATCCAGCGATGGACACCAGTATGGCTTTCATCTTTGGCTGAATGTGAATAATGCTACTATGAATATGGGTGTATAAATAGCTCTTCAAGTCTCTTCTTTCACTTCTTTTGGGTATATACCCAGAAGAAGAATTACTGCAATATAGCATGATCCTATGTTTAATTTTTTGAGGTGCCGTTATCCTGTTTTCCCAGAGGCTGCACCTTACATTCCCACTAACAGTGCATAAGAATTCCAGTTTCTCTAGATCCTCACCAACACTTTCTATTTTCTGATTTTCTTAAGATTTTATTTATTATTTGAGAAAGAATGCATGGGGGGAGGGGCAGAGGGAGAGAGAGAATCTCAAAGAGACTCTTCACTGAGCATGGAGCCCAACGTGGGGCTAGATCTCATGACGCTGAGTTCATGATCTGAGTCGAAATCAAGAGTTGGATGATTAACCCAACTGAGCCACCCAGGACCCCCCTGTTTTTCTTAATGTTAGCCACCCCAATGGGTATGAGGTGGTATTTTATTGTGGTTTTGATCTGCATTTCCCTAATGATTAATGATATTGCATATGCCTTCTTTTTAAAAAGTTTACTGTAAGTGTAAGGACATAATATTTTGCCTTGTCATTGAAAGAAAATTACCTGGCAAGTCAAAAGATCTGGGTTTTAGCCATAGCTCTATCCTAATTAGACATTTGAACTTCAGTTCTATTTAACAAATGTTATTTAGACTTCTGCCATCCACATAAGACATGAAAATTGTAACTTAGAGGGAAAAGTCAATTGTGAATTTTTTGAAGGGGGTATCTATGATTAAAACCTGAGTTTTGCCTATTTACAGTGTGTACTTAGTTTGCTTTTACATGTCTTCCTTTAGGACTTTAATTTTTAAAACTTAGCCTATCTTAATGAAGTGACACTGTTCATTTATTGTATCTTCACTGGTGTATGCTTAGAGAGTATCTCTTTCCTCCTCACAGCAGAGCCTCCTGAAAGGGTGTCTCTTGTCATATCTTTGCTTCTTGCCTTCCCAATTTTCTGCCTTCCAGATCCTGTATCTCCAAAGTCTCTGCAGCCCTCCCAGTAGCCTAAAGCTGTGGATGCACCTCTGCCTTCCTCAGCCCACTTCTTTGAAGTGTTGAGATGGTTGCTTACTCCCTCATTGAAACTTCTGCTTTCAGCTTCCTTGATCCTCGTTCCTTTTCCTCCCTGAGGAAACGGAGGTCCCCCTGGCGAGTCCTTAGTTTTCATGAAGACTTCCCTTTTGGGGCTTCTGGATGGCTCAGTGGGTTAAAGCTTCTGCCTTCGGTTCGGTCAGGTCATGATCCCAGGGTCCTGGGATCGAGCCCCACATCAGGCTCTCTGCTCAGCAGGGAGCCTGCTTCTCCTCTCTCTCTCTCTCTCTCTGCCTGCCTCTCTGCCTACTTGTGATCTCTCTTCCTGTCAAATAAATAAATAAAATCTTCAAAAAAAGAAAAAAGACTTCCCTTTTCTCTGTGCTTCCACTAAGTCTGTGATCCCTATCGTTCTGTCCTTATCTTATTTTCTTTTCACTTTACCCCCTTGCTTGGGGAGGGGGTGGTGGTTCTGTCTTCTTCAGTTCTATCCCACACCTTGTTCCTAAACTTTAAACCTGAATATCCAGTCGGGCTACAGTTAGCCTTGACTTTGTTAATTTATCAGTTTTTGAGCTGAACACATTCAACATGGAGGTTATCTTGCCTTTTGTAAATAATTCTTGCTCTTATTTCCCTGTGTTAATTGCTAGTTCCATTGGATTCCTTACTGCCCAAGAAGCCTTAGACATTTGCCTTGGCCTCACCCCTACCCTCCCAACACATATGATAATGGATTACATAATTCACCTTCTCCATCAGTCCCCTAAACTTCATTGTAATTACTCTTTCCTTGGTCCAAGTTCTTGCTGTGCTAGGTGGATGCATCTCCTGTGTGTTCCATTAGCTTCTCATTCTTAATACCTCATAGGTCATACCAGCTTGTATTGGTGTTGTTTTGTTATCTGCCTCTCCTACTGAACTCCGAGTGCCTTGGGAGAAGGAATAGTGTGCATTTTGCTCCTTGAGCCTAGGAGGAGAAAACACATCCCTTCATTCCCATTGCACTCCATTTTTTTTTTTTTAACTCATAAAAAATAGGAGCAGTTTATAGTCCCTTGCCTTTTCATGTTACAGTTCTTATTCTATTGTACTATTCATGTAATTATAATCAGTAAAGTCCAAAGATGGAAAAAGAATGTTTTCTCACCAGCTTAAAAAAAATTTGGTAGTATTCTAATTCAGTGGTGGACTGAAACCAACATCTGCTTTTAACTCTTTTTTTATGCTCTGGAGCACACCGTTTACTTTCCCCTTCAGTGACTCGGATTTTAAACTGTATGAATCAAGGTTGCACGTGCGTGGACAGGAGGTTGGAGCTGGGTGACATGTAGAAAACTTTGAATACCTCGATGATGGATTAGTGTCTTCTTCTTCTTTTTTCTTGGATTAGTGTTTTCTTCATAGGGTTTGGGTCTTCTTTTAATGCTTTTTTAAATTGCTTCCATTTATTATAGCTACTTATTTCATAGGATAGTTAAATCCTATCCTTTTTTAACTAGCCTTTGTAATTTTCTGTACTGTTTCCCACTGTAATGCACCAATAATTATAATATCCGTGGTATCTCTTTGGGTTTTTTAATTCTTAATTTAGAATTATGACTGACTTACCCAGAGAAGAGATTTGATGAGCCCCATTTAGGGATGACAATGCAGTCTATAGGACTAAGCACAGATTTTGTGATTTTAGAGAGAAACTGTTCAAATCTTCACACTGCCACATATTAGCAGACAAGATGCTTAATATTTATAATCTTTGATTTCTTCTCATGTTCATTTGTTTTTTGGGGGGGGCAATGGGGGGGATGGGAAGAAAGAAAATTCATAGACAAAGAGTTCAATGCAGTGCTTACCCATAGTCACTACACAACAAAGGGTCACAAGCCAAATTACCAAATTATCCACTTGATTTGGGAAATTTAACAAATGTGTCCTGTGTGATTTCCTTCTCTCTCTTTCTCTCTTTAAAGATTTTATTTATTTATTTGACAGAGAGAGTGAGAGAGCACAAGCAGGGTGCACAGTGGAGAGAGAGAGAGAGAAGTGGACTGCCTGCTGAGCAGGGAACCCGATGCGGGGCTTGATCTCAGGACCCTGGGATCATAGCCTGAGCCGAAGGCAGATGCCCAACCATCTAAGCCACCCAGGCACTCCCCATGTGTGATTTCTTAATGATTTTGTATGTGGGTAAAATTGAGGTTAACACAACTCAACTATATACATTTTTTTTTAATTTATTAATTTAACAGAAAGACACAGTGAGAGAGGGAACACAAGCAGGGGAAGTGGGAGAGGGAAAAGCAGGCTTCCCGCTGAGCAGGGAGCCCAGTGCGGGGCTAAATCCCAGGACCCTGGGATCATGACCTGAGCCGAAGGCAGACGCTGAATGACTGAGCCACCCAGGTGCCCCTCAATTATATAAATATTAAGAAAACACAGATTTTATATTCTGATAAATACTAAGTTACAGATATATTTATTGGATGAACAAATGAATTTAAACTGTCTTGCTTGCCCTTATGAGAGTAAGCTTTATTTTGCCATTAATCACAGCCTTAAATGATTGATGATTCTTTATTTAGAAATGAATGACTCTGCCAGAGAGAATTTCCAACTCTGTTGCATTGCTTGTAACTTCAATAATGTCACTGAATTATTTCTCTAAGGCTTGTAGTTTTCAGAAGAGCTTAATTTGACATTTTTATTAAAAAAAATGTGTTATGGGGGCACCTGGGTGGCTCAGTGGCTTAAAGCCTCTGCCTTCAGCTCAGGTCATGGTCCCGGGGTCCTGGGATCGAGCACCGCATTGGGCTCTCTGCTCAGCGGGGAGCCTGCTTCCCTCTCTCTCTCTCTGCCTGCCTCTCTGCCTCTCTGCCTACTTGTGGTCTCTCTCTGTCAAATAAAAAATAAAAAATCTTTAAAAAATTCCCAACCATCTGGGAATGGCCAGTGAATATGGTGCCAGGCTTGGCCAAACAGGGATTTATAGACATACAACTTTTTAGAAGTCTCTCTTTGGGACATCAGACACATGGTTCCTTTTTTTTCCCTAAAGACAATATTCAGTAGATTATATTGATCAGTACTTTCACAACTAGTTCCTAACGCTTTGATCTTGCAGCTATGCACTCATTTTCTTGGTGAGATAATCTAGTCAGGACTGTTGACAGAAATTAATCAAATATATCTTTAGGGAAGATGTCTAAGTATGAAGTTTGGTCAGGCCTGTGCTTTAGAGACCTAGGAGTAAAAAAAGGAAGATCTCTTTAGAATTGTTACTGTATTTAGTAGAGAGCTGGCATTCATCTCTACAACAGAGATCTTTGGTATCAGCATCCTTTTAGTTTAGTTTAGCTTAGGTGAAGAGGGCTAAAAAGTTAAATTTTTTTTAGCAATTTTGTTTTTGCCAAGGCACATCTCATCATTGAGACAGTAAATATTTTAATAATTGATTATTTTATTTGTACCTGTTTTTGCCAAGTAGTGAGAAATCCCATTTGGACAAACACCCTTAAGAATGGAAAGTGCTCCCCATGGGGAATCCTGGAGTACATTGGGAGGAAGGAGTGGAGAAGGGCTCTGGGCTAATGGAGGATAGTATTTTTTTTTTTTTAAGATTTTATATATTTGAGAGAGAGAGAGAGACAGACAGATTGAGCAAGCACGAACAGGGAGGAGGGGCAGAGGGGGAGGGAGAAGCAGACTCCTTGCTGAGCAAGGAGCTTAATGGAGGGCTCGATCCCAGGACCCTGTAATCACGATCTGAGCTGAAGGCAAATGCTTAACCCACTGAGCCACCCAGGCGCTCCTTGCAGGATAGGTTTAAGTAAGGACCAGGCAAAGCTGGGACCACCTCTGTACTGGGTGCTGTTCTGAAGCACCTGTTGTGTATCCCAGTCATCTGTGTTCAGGAGGCAGAAAGAATACAGTGGTTTTGGGAAGAACTGGTCTGAAAGAAATCATTGCTCAAAAGTAGTTGTTGGGAAGCCCCAACATGATTTCAGGGGAAAATGCTTTCTGCTGACGTGCAACTGGGCTTCACTGTGTATATTAGTGGTCCCACTATTTTTGGTCAGGATGACTTTTATTTTCTCAGATGTCCCGAGAAGTCTTTACTTTCTTTCTCCCGAGCTACACTGCTGTGTCCAAAACATTTACGGACATATGGTAGGAATAAAATAAACACTGTCCTCCCCTACCACCCCATGTCTGTGGAATGAGTAACAGCTCCTACTGACGACACACAGGACTGCCCTGAAGCTGTTCCTCTACACAATATGGGCTTCCTTTGAGACAGAAATGAAAATCCCAGTAAATACATGCAGAAGTTTGCATGGTGTTGTTTAGGTTGGGAGGCTGTGATGATGTCACTGGTGAGTTTTAGGAAGGCAGCCTGTCTCAGGGATGAATGACTTTTCTGAGAGTGTGATTCGCAGCGAAGTAAAGGCCCTCTTTGAAAGGAAGCATAACCTTCAGTTTTCTTCTTTCCTGAATAAATGAAACAGGAAGTGTGACGTAAAATGTGATATAGAACTGGCCTTTCCAGCAGTGTTGCGGATCCACTATTATTGACATCTGGATAGCCAGAAAGCTAAAAAGAGAAAAAGCAAATAGCAAATGAAAGACCCTTTGATCCTTTACTTCTACGTGGTCTCCTTCAGCTGTTGTTCTGATTGGGACAGGTTCTCCACAGCAGCCGTTGTGATCCCTTAGAAGCATACAACAAGTCAGATCCTTCCTGTGACCAAGCCTCACCTTTCCAAGACCTCCCTACCCTAGGTCTTGGGGTGCCTGGGTGGCTCAGGTGGTTAAACACCTGACTCTTGATTGCGGCTCCGGTCATTATCTCAGAGTCCTGGGATGGAGTCCTGCATCAGGTTCTGTGCTCAGTGGGGAATATGCTTCTTTCCCTCTCTGTCTGCCCCTCCCCACCTCCCTTTCAAAATAAACAGATCTTAAAAAAAAAAAAAAAATCTAAAGTCTTTGCTGGTCCCAGGTCCCTCTCTGATGTCTTCTCTTCCTACTGCCTGCTAGATCATGTAGTCTGGGTATATGGACCCTTGCTATTCCTAGGACACAGGGATCATGCTCCTGGCTGTGGGGCTTTGCATGGACTCTTCCCTCTGTCTAGAATCCTCTTCCCCAAGTAGCCAGGTTTTTCCTTGTCACTTAGGCATCCACTCCTGTGTTACTGCTTCCTCTGTGAAATGACTTTATTTGCCTTTCCAGACATACATACCCCAACAGGAACATGAGCTTCAAGGGAGCGGGTGTTCTGTCCGATCTGGCCACTGAACTGAGCTGTAAATAAGTGGTCAAGTCACACATGGAAAGCTGAGCCTGGGCGTTAATTCAAAAGAGGAACTTTCAGAATTTGTGATCGATCAGACCAAATTCAACCTCATCTCCCATACATTTTGCTTCTGTAACAGCGGTGTATATTAACTACAATGACCTGGAAGCATTCCAAACGAAGGTGATTTTGTTTTTGAGAACAGCACCATGGAAAGGATACTTCCAGTCTTCTCTGCATATTGGCCTTTCCTTGTGCTCCAGGGCCATGAGGGTTTCCCTGTGTGTAAGTCACAGTTAAAGCAAGGCTTCCACTGACCGGATTTCATAACTATGGTTAATGGATTTATTTTAATGTTGTGACTTTAATTTTCTGCTCTAATTATGAGTGACTTCTCTCTCAGAGGAGATGCAAATCTTTTTTTCCTACCTCTGCCCCATCACCTGGGTCCACAGAAAGGCACCTGTGTCTACTTCTGAAATTGCAAATGATATGAATGCTTTGGAGGAAGCAAAAGGAAACAGTGCATAATGTAGTTTGTAATGTTAGAGTAAACTTGAGACAAATGAGATCATTTGTTGAAATTAGTGCTCGGTGGATTTCCCTAGAGAAACTCCGTTAACAGAGGTGACAGCAGCATTTACCTATTTACTGAAAACCCTATTTGTATCACACTTACTTTTTTTTTTTTTTTTAAACAAGCATCTTGTGTATTTAACCTTGTCTGGTTTGTTTTATGTTGGTTACCTGATCTTTTTTTTCACAAAGAAGAAACACAGTTCCAAAAATAGTTTTTGCCTGAAGGGGAAAAGCAAATTCTTTTCTTAGTATTATTGTACGGTTTTGTTTTTGTTTTTGTTTTTTGTTTTTCAGCAGATTAAAGGATTTAATTGTTCAGGTGCTCTAAAAATGTTGTGTTCTTTTGATCATAAGCCTATGAGGAGATATTTTTTGAGTAGCCACACCCAATCTAAGTTTATATATTTGCTTATAAATTATGTACATGTATTATTAAACACTCACCAAAATAGAAATTAAATGGACACATTAGACCCGTCTGAATGACAGTTCAGTATTTTCTTTGCCTGTGCCAGGGTTGTCCTGGACACTCCCTACGGCATGCTTCTGGCAGCCTGCCCTCCCTACCACCACAGCCTAGAGCACTTCACAGGGTTTGCTGGATCTCGGTAGAAATGCAGCATGAAAAGATGTCCAAAATCTGCATAGAGAGCCTGGAAGGAGCATCATTTGCTGAAGGTTCTGAAATAAGCTCACTGAACTCTTAATTCTCCATCTTCAGAGAGAACTCAGGAGGGCGGTGGGGTTGGGAAGCAGAAGCTGATGTAGAAACACTTCGGACGCTATTTTGTCTATCCCCTTCCGAGCGAGCCTTGGTATGTTTCGTTATGGGGGTGTGACGCCAGCACTGGTTAGGTGGTTATGTAACATACAATGCGTGCTCTCCAAAATCTCCAATTCAGAATTCCAACAAAGAAACCTGGCCCAAGATTTTCACAGAAGGGATGGCATCACTACGCTCTAACTTTTCCTTCGAAGCCTGGATTGCTCTGTGGTTGAAACTCTTGCTGGAAGATGATTTTGTAAAGGGTGTGGCTTCTGGAAGGTCGTGATGATTTATAAGGGCTTACTCGGGTCTCTGCTCTACAAAAGAGTCTATCTGCCCTGATTTGGTCCCTTGTACCAGTATTTCCATTTATACTTTGTGATTGGGTGGAACCATGGATGATTCTAGTCTAACCCTCATGCACCATAATGCCCTCCTCACTGCTACATAATTGCTCTTTCCACATTCGGTGTATTTGATGAGTTGCTGTCTAATCTCCCTGTTCTTTATCTTACTAAAACCCCTGCTCTTCTCCCTTTGGCCAGTCACCAGCTAGGTCATTTGCTTTAAACCCAAGACTATTATGAAAAGATTCTACCTCCACTTCCAACTCTGTTCTTCTGAGCGTCCAGCTTCCATACCGATCATCTCTGTTTGTTCTACTCACAGAACATTGACATCTTCCTCCTGGGGATTCTGGCCCCTGAGCATCTCCATGGAGAGATTAAATCTGTGCAAAATTCCTCTCCAGCCCCGAATCAAACAAGACCTCCTCCAGTGTGGTGTATTCAATTCCAGAATGCTCTCCTGTCTCTTTGCCATATCTCCCTTGTCCACCCCCTGAGACCAGGCCCACGCAGCATGCCTGCTGTTCAGCAGTGGGCACCATCTCTTGATGAGAGGGCACCTCCTTCAAGGACAAGCTGGCTTGCTGTCCAGAGTGACAGCTCCAAGCCTCCTTTTCCTCCTGACCTCCCACCTCTCATCACAGATGGAATGGCGGGACCTGTAGGTGGTGGCAGATAGTCAGTGGGGTTTCAAATGCATAAAGGACTTTCAGTCCTTTCCTGCAGACAATACAGGAACCATTCGAGGGGATCGCATCCCTGCCTTGTCAATGCCCTTGCTCTGGTGGGGTGGAAGGGAGATTGCCAGGGGAGAAGGTTGAGAGGAGAGTCAAGAGGCTTCAAGGAGTCAGCTCTCAGCTGCCCTTGGAATTAATATCTCATTCCAGTTTCTAAACGGTAATTTGATTGACAATGTTGCCATTTGAATAGTGGAGCAGAGAGTCTGGCAGAGTGGAAAGCTCAAAGGTCCTGAGCTAGACAACTGTGACTTTTCATGACAGCTCTGCTACCAAAACCAAGCTGGTGACACAAGGCTAAGTTCACTTTAGTTCCTTCATCTGTAGAGATTTTTTTTTTTTAATGTCATCATCCCTGCAGGACTTTAAGAGTATTATATAAATCAAATTTGTGACCTGTAACTCAGTATGAGGGACATAGTACATGCTCAGTGAATTTTATTCACTGTTTTCTATCACCCCTGCCATGAGATATTTGTGCTGAGGTCCGGCTTTGTGACACCCAAGGTGTATGAAGGCGATTCTGACAGTATTGCAAATAGTGCCTCTGTTAAGGGATGTAGATCATTTTGGATGGATTGTGTTAATAAAAGAAAAAGTTTTCCTAACGGTATTCGAGGCTAAAATCCCTGCGTGACTAGTGTTTCTGTCCTTCCAGAATGAATTCGTGCCATGGTGTAAAAATAGTGTTAAGTTTGTTTCCCATTATATGCAACTTTGGATGGAACATTCTAGTTAAATCAGTGTGGTTAATGTGAGGTTGTGTTTATTAGAGACTATTTTTATTTCAGGACTTTCGAAAAACATTATAATGATTTTATGTTATATATATTTCCTGTATATACCGGTGAATTTAATAAGGCAGCTACTTAATTACTTTTGGGACACTTCTAAGTCAATGCTTTGTTTCCTTCCCCTCTAATTATTGTCATTATGCATTTTATTTCAATAATATAATCCACTGTATTCTTTTATTCAGATAATGTTGCTTATTTTAAAAGTTAAAAAATAAACTATGCTTAAAAGGTTTTTAGTTGCCATCACCTAAATAATTATAGGACCAGGAAAGGAAATGAAATTGTAATATTTGTATTGTACAATTATCATTAAATATGTTACTGCAGTGTACCTTTTCATATATATATATTAAGTGAGGTTCATTTGAAAAGAATTGTTGGAATGTCGTAGTTTTAATTAGCGTGACTTTTGTGTGTGTGTGCATGTGTGTGTGTTTCCTAATCTGTCTTTCCACTCCTAGTAACATGAACTGTTCTTTTGCGTGATCCCTAGGAAACTAATGGAAACATATTGGCCTAGCGTCACTTATTAAGATCAATGGCCTCTAAACTTACTCTTTATTTGGACTTTAATTGTGAATGCGAATGACTGCAAGATTTATGGGAGTCATAGCTGCAGTGTTTATGTGCTCAGTTTAGCATGCATTTAAAATATTTATTGTTCCTCAAAGCACATTATTATTTTATTTATTTTTAAAGATTTTATTTATTTATTTGAGAGAGAGTGTGCATACACACAAGCGGGAGGTGGGTAGGGAGGGGGAGAGGGAGAGGGATTCTCAAGCAGACTCCCCATCGAGCGTGGAGTCCAGTGGGGAGCTGGATCTCAGCACCCTGAGATCTTGACCTGAGCCAAAATCCGGAGTCAGATGCTTAACCAACTGAACCACCCAGGCGTCCCACATATTATTATTTTAGTTGTAAAATGAATTGGGCATAAATTTCCATTATGAAAATAATTTCTAGGTTGTTATTTCATCTTTATAGTGCAAAATAGACTCTTGACATAAATCTTTGTGACCACTGTTTTTTTTTAAATCATTTTATTACTTTTTTAATTTTTAAAAAATTTTTTATAAACATATAATGTATTATTAGCCCCAGGGGTACAGGTCTGTGAATTGCCAGGTTTACACACTTCACAGCACTCACCATAGCACATACCCTCCCCAATGTCCATAACTCCACCACCCTCTTCCTTCCCCCCTCCCCCCAGCAACCCTCAGTTTGTTCTGTGAGATTAAGAGTCTGTTATGGTTTGTCTCCCTCCCGATCCCATCTTATTCCATTTATTCTTTTCCTACCCCCAAAACCCCCCACATTGCATCTCCACTTCTTCATATCAGGGAGATCATATGATAGTTGTCTTTCTTCGACTGACTTATCTCGCTAAGCATAATACCCTCTAGTTCCATCCACGTCATTGCAAATGGCAAGATTTCATTTCTTTTGATGGCTGCATAGTATTCCATTGTATGTATATGTGTGTTTGTATATATATATATATACACACACACCACATATTTATCCATTCATCTGTTGATAGACAGCTAGGTTCTTTCCATAGTTTGGCTATTGTGGACATCGTTGCTGTAAACATTCGGGTGTACGTGCCCCTTCGGTTCACTATATTTGTATCTTTAGGGTAAAAACCCAGTAGTGCAATTGCTGGGTCATCGGGTAGCTCTATTTTCAACTTTCTGAGCAACCTCCATGCTGTTTTCCAGAGTGGCCGCACCAGCTTGCATTCCCACTGACAGTGTAGGAGGGTTCCCCTTTCTCCGCATCCTGGCCAGCATCTGTCATTTCCTGACTTGTTAATTTTAGCCATTCTGATTGGTGTGAGGTCATAAACCTGTTTCTTAAGCAGGAAAGGACCTATGATGCACTTGGATTTCTGGCTGAATTCTGACCAGACAAAATGTCTATTTTCTAACACAGAATTGCTTGTTGTTATTCACAGTAGTTATGATTCCCAAAGTCACCAGGAACTTTGAATGAGTACTTCTAAAGGAAATACAGAGTTAGGTTCTTGCGAAACTCTGGTCATCTTTTTGTCACCCTATTAATAAATAACCTTGTTTTATGTGCATTTCTGTTTAAAGTCACCTTTATTTCATGTATATAGCTGGTTCACTAACATGGAACTCAACCAACAGCTCCATAACTCACACCTGAGCAATGTTGATCGAACATGCGTATTTTCTTCATAACACACGTCACAGCCTTCTTGTATCTAGAACACCAGATAGCACTTTAGCGCTGTGTGTGTGGGCCATTATAAACAGCAAAATTCATGAGAAATAGCAAAGAAACTGCAAGCAAGTGGCATTAGATCTCCAGAAGGACGCTTGGTTACAGTGTAAGCGCTGAAACAAGGAAGCTGAGCCTTGCTCTCCTCAGCCGACGTTAGGACGGTGTCCGCGGGGCCACTCAGATTTGTTGCCACTTCGCACATGTTTGTGAATGACTGGGAAAGTGCTGCTGGGGTTGCATACATACATACACTTTTGTATGTACATACATATGTACAAATGTACATCATACATTTTTGTACGTGGGATTCACACACGTGGGTTATGTGAACAAGGAGGATTGGCTACACTTAGAAGAAAGTGATTCTGAGGCCATGTATGCCTCGCGTTACCGGCGGACCAGTTACACTATTCCTTTACAAGAGCTGAAGCCGGGAGAAGTGACTGGTAGGTCCCAGATCTCCTACCTAGAAAGGTGCAGTCCTCTTCCCTCGTGCTAACACTTGAGACCTCTTTTAGGTCACAGTCCCTCCTTCTGCTTGCATAAGGATGTCACTTAGGCCACCTCTCTGTGACCCTCCAGTTAGCTTTGCTAGCCTGTCCCATACTCTGAGTTGGGAGACATTACAAGAAAGCAGCCTGTGGGTTCTGTTGGCCTGGGTTCAAATCTTGCCTCTGCTGCTTAGTAGCTGCCTGCCCTTGGGCATGCTGTTCAAACGCCTGTACATTGCTTTCTCATCTATCCAATGGCTGTCACAACATTGCCTGTTGTGTCGTGTTAGTGACTGATGAGAAAATACGCATTTCAGGTATGGCAGACGTTTAAGACAGCACGTTAGCCCTCAAATATGAGCTCTTAATCTACTCAGTTATCCATCTCAATGTTCCTTTCTGTTTTTCTTAAGGATTTGATTATGCATCACCAACAAAACCAAAACCAAAAATAAAATTGAGGAAAAGAAGGGCATCTTGGTGGCTCAGTAGGTTAAATGTTGGACTTCGGATTTTGGCTGGCGTCATGATCTCATGACGTCATGGTTGTGGGATTGAGCCCCACATAGGGCTCCACAGTCAGTGTGGAGTTTGCTTGGGATTCCCTGTCCTTCTCCCTCTGCCTCTCTCCTTGCTCACACATGCTCTTTCTCTCTCAACCTAAGTAAATAAAATAAAAATTAAGGAAAAGAATTAAGGTGAAAGATACTCAAGTATGAAAAGATGAAGCAGAGATGATTTAGAAAAAGCTATTAGGGAGAGAGAAACTCTCACATTGGCCTTGTGTTCTGACCAGTTTCAAAAAAGAAAGACAAGTCTAACCGGGTTTTGGATAAAAGCAATTGTTTAGGAAATACACGGCTAATTTTAGAAGGGAGCAGTTTTTCTCTTGGTTCTTCTTGGAGCACCTTGCTATTCAGATGTCTGTTATACTGATTTGTCACTTATGTGTGTGTGTATGTGTATGTGTGTGTGTGTACGTGTCTCTCTTTCACCCTGGAGTCTTGGAGTTTGAATGTTAACTCATCGGTCTTCAGGCCTAGGGTCCAGACACTGATTCTGCTAAGGATTACCCCCTTGTAAAATGATGGCCAGAACACTTGTTTGTTCTTCTTCCAATGTTATCATGGATCCCAGAGACACAACTAAGTGTGGAGAAAGGTACTGAGTGTTGTGTCAACATAGCAAAGGCATTGGAGAGTCTGATAAAGGAACCAAGTGCAGTGTGGCTTGTGCAAAGGGGTTTAATGTTTATATGGACTTGGGGGACATTGTGATGGGGACCCTAAAGCCATAGTCTCCATGCTTTTGGACCATGCCTGTCTTAGCAAATAGTCTGAGATACATAGGTCACGTGTATGCATTTATTTACCTGTAGATTCTACATACTTAGTTTGGAACTACTATAACACGTACATTGTAATTTGCATTTAAGGAGATATTGGAAAGGAAGGATGATTGTCTAAAAGTAGATGGTGGTGATAGCTGCCTAACTCAGGAGGGTGACTAAATATTACTTAGTAACACAGGTAAAACGGGTGAATTTTATTGTATATAAATTATGCCTTTGAAGTAGCTTGAAAGAAAGGATGACACCAAGTTGAAATTAGAAGGGTGTAAACATGTAGAATCTTTTGTAAGTATGAAAAAGCTATTGCTCTCACCCATTGTATTAACAGATCTGCACTTTAGGATCAGACATGCCAAGCTTAACTTTTTTTTTTTTTTTTTTTCAAGCTTAACATTTTTAATCACTTAATTTTTTACGAAAAGCTCATTCTCGGGGTATAGTTACTGCTCTTTAATACTTTTGCCTGTGCTATGTTTTATCTTTAAGATTTTATTTATTTATTTGATAGAGGAAGAGATCCCAAGTAGGCAGAGAGGCAGGCAGAGGGGGAGGGGGAAGCAGGCTCCCCGCTGAGCAGAGAGCCCAATGTGGGGCTCGATCCCAGGACCCTGAGATCATGACCTGAACCGAAGGCAGAGGCTTAACCCACTGTTACACCCAGGTGCCCCTTGCCTGTGCTATGTTATTAGCATTTTCTTCACCTCACTGTTTCTCAGCAAGAAGCTTTCTCAGTGACTAGGTAGCCTCTGTCAATCTCTTTGGTCAGGTGTGCAGGTGGGCATAGGTACACACACACACACAAACACACACACACACACACACACACTAGAGTCTATCCAGATGCCTCACACAGGAGGATCCTGGCAGCATGTGGCCCGCGAACTACTTCTCTGTACCGTGAAACCTGCATTTTTCCCTCAGGGCAGCTCCCAGTGGGCCCAGAGCATTGACTGATTCTTGGCACAAATTCTTGGCTCGATAAATACTGTCCAACAAGCAAATCAATCTGTGTCCTAAATTTTAGCGACACTGATTTTTACTCAGCTTTGAGGTGAAGGTCAATATATGTAGAAGATCTATTATTAAGTTCCTGCCTACACAGAGGTATTCACTCTGGAGACCTGTCAGTGAGCGGAATGTGAACGGTGTAGAGGGAGTTGGAGAGTATGGAGGCAAGGTGACAGAGCATGTGTTTCTTGGAGAGACCAGATTCCCTCTTTGAGCATCTGTTCTGTGGGACAGACCCATCTTACCACTCTCCCCTTACAAACGGAAAGGACAGAAAGAATCTAATCAGAAAACAGAACAGGTAAATGTAATACCTTTCCAAAACAGTGTAAGGGATTTTGGAAATACTGTGCAAAAGGCAGCTGCTGGTGATGTTTGAGGGATTTGTAAAATTCGAAGGGTGACATTGTGACACAGGACTTTTCCACATTGGCAGGACTGGCAAGAACCAGGAAGTACTCGGGTGAATTGTATCTTTTCAGTTTGTTTTGTGGAACTGCTTTGTAACTTGATTGAAATCCAGTTTTTTTTTTCTTTTTTTTTTCCCCAAGATCTGATTTCCTGAGATACAATTTACATACTAGAGTTTCCTTGTTTAGGAAATAGTTGTCCAAACTTGAGACAGAGATAAGGGACCATTATCATGATATAAAAGGTTTCTGTCACTCCTCTGAAGTTCTCCTGTCCTTTCTGTATCCCATTGGCTGTCCCTAACAACCATTGATCTTATTTCTGTCCTTCTAGTTTTCCCTTCTCCAAAATGTTATTACAGTATTTAGCTTTCTGCTTTTGACTTCTTGCGGGAATGTACTGTTTATATTCTTCCATGAAATTTCATATATTATTTCATTCCTTTTTATTTCCGAGCGGTATGCCATTGTATGCACATGTGCCATGTCTTTCAAATCCATTCCTTAATAGTTAGTGGAAAGTGGGATGCTTTACGTTTTTGATGATTTTGAACAAAGTTTCCATAAACATATATGTGCAGGTCTTCATATGCAAATCCGTTTGAATTTCTCTTGAGTAAATACTGCTAAGTGGGATTTCTGAGCTGTGTGGTCATTGCAATTTTAATTGTATGAAAACCATCGAATGGTTGTCCTGAGTGTCTGTGCCACTTTGCATTCCTGCCAGCAATTTATGAGAGGGGAGGTAGGGGCAGAGGGAGAGAGGGAAGCAGACTGCTGAGCAGGGAGCCTGACACAGTGCTGGATCCCAGGACCCTGAGATCATCACCTGAACTGAAGGCAGACACTTAACTGACAGAGCCACCCAGGCACTCCTCATGAAGCCCTTCTATATTGATTTTCTGGGGGTAAGAAAACATAGAATCAACCCAGAAAATACAACTATTTTTTTTAAGATTATTTATTTATTTGACAGAGAGAGAGATCCCAAGTAGGCAGAAAGGCAGGCAGAGACAGAGGGAGAAGCAGGCTCCCCGCCGAGCAGAGATGTGAGGCTCGATCCCAGGACCCAGGATCATGATCTGAGCTGAAGGCAGAGACTTTAACACACTGAGCTACTCAGGCACCCCTGAAAAAACCATTATTAAAAACAAAAACCAAACCTCTTATTTTTATACCTTTTGTTTTAAGATGTTATTGGTAGATTTTTTAGGACTTAAGAATAGCATGTTTGCCAGGTTTCCAGTCCTGAATTGAGGATCAAATGGTGGAACACTGTCATTAACATTATTGTTTAAGCTAATAATATAAGGACTTTTTAATTATTCCAGCTACATTACTCTGTCTTCTTCATGTAGAATCAAGTGCTATTTCTAAAGCACCCATTGAAATGTCTTTTATTGCAGCAATTAGGCTTGGTTGGGCTTGGTTTCAAATTCTGCCAATTTTGAAGCTCTGTTTTTCAGCTGTAAGCATAATTAATGTTTTAGACACATAATAATATAGATTTGTCTCTGCAACTTTGGTTATCTTGAGTCACATCTTTTCACAGATTGCATTATGAAGATTTAGGCTTGGTTTCAAATTCTGCTAATTTTCAAGCTCTGATCAAATTCATTTGCAGGCATAATTGATATCTTGGGCAGATAATAATACAGATTGATGCTTACAACACTGAGAATATTGAGTCATATCTTTGTCAATGACTGCCTTATAAAGACGTATTAAAAACTGATGTCTCAGTATTAATTTTCAGTGTTTATATAAGCAGTCTCATGGGATATAATAGTTTGGAAGGACAGAATGGATCAGACTCACATGCATATGATTATACATCTCTTTGGACAGCTTTTTCCTAGTAGTTCTTGTCAGTTTTTCCTCAAGCACATTTTAATAGACCTAGCATTCCGAAGAAAATCTTCTCACCTGAGTATTTTGCTCAGAGCCCATTATATCCTCAGGTCTACAAGCCATTGTTTTATTACTCCAAGGTCTCTCAAGGCTCAACTCTGAACCTGAAGAATATTATGTTGTTCTCTGGCCTGGCTGTGTTCCAACGGTGATAGTTGACAGTGATACTGTTTTAGAACTTGAAAAAAGGGAGGAGGTCTACAACAAATGGTTTCCGTGGAGAAAATAGTCAACTTTAAAAAGCGTTTCACTCATCCATCCATCCATCTGTCTTTCTTTTTTAAAAAAATTTTAATGCACCCACCTATCTTATGAATTTTGTTTCAATCGCCCATTTTCAGCTAGCAGGATAAAACACAGGAGAGAGAGCAGGGTGATGGAGTGGGCAGGGATGGCACAGCGGGTCTAGCTAGTGGAAGTAGTGTCCCTCTGGGGTTACCTTTGAAAATGTGTATGTTTTTGAGGGTGGCGGTGACAAGGGGCATTGCTAGTGTATGGGAGATTGAGGTTGGGGTTGGTGACTCTCATCCTATAGTGTGTAGGACAGTCCCATACAACAAAGAATGATCCTATTCTAAATGCCAGTAGTGGTTCCTGTTGAGCAATGCTGAGATAAGCCTGGGTTTCATTTTCCAGCTATAAACCTGAAAAAGTTGCATTTTCCTCATCAGTGAATTTTGAGTGAAAATATGTACTTAAAAGATCATTCTGAGCATTGCTGACAGTGAACACAGGACCAGATATGTAGTAGGAACTAGTAAAGAATCATTGGCATCATTTTTCACCTTCTAGTGGCTTCTCAACCCAGTCGAGTAAAACACAGCGTCCTCACACTGGCATACAAGGACCTGCCTGATCTGATCCCTGCTCCCCTCTGAACACACTTTCTCCCAGTTCCTCCCCTGGCTCTGCTCCAGGCCTGGCCTCCTTCCTGTTTGTCAGTCTTCCAGATAGCTGTGCCCTGCTCTGGACCTGCGCACTTCCTTGTCTGTTTTCTGTGTGGGAGGTGCTTCCCTTTCAAGCATCCACTTGGCTGTCTCCCTCACTGCTTTCGTTCTCTGCTCATCTTATCTGAGGGGGCTTTCCTGACTCATGATGTAAAGATGGCTGCCTGGCTGTCTGCCTGCAGCCACCCCTTCCCCTCAGCTCTCACTCCTTTTGCCATCACGTGACCAACATAGTCAATGTATGTTTGCTTGTTGTCTATCTCTTCCAAGTAGAACATAAGTTGGATGAAAGGAAGGACTCTGTGTTGTTCACTGATGTATCCCCAGTGGCTGTAATGCCATAGAGCCTAGATACCAGCAAATATTTATTGAATAAATTAATGACTAAAAACAGCAAAGGAAAAGGTTGTGTTGTGGTTGACAATGTTCGGTGTAAACAGAGGCTGTTTGTGTATATCATAAA
Organism: Mustela putorius furo; assembly: GCF_011764305.1. NCBI lineage: Eukaryota > Metazoa > Chordata > Mammalia > Carnivora > Mustelidae > Mustela > Mustela putorius. The sequence continues at coordinate 192,847 of NW_025422115.1, read as the reverse complement.
GTTATACTTTCTGCTAGTTCTGTCATTTTTACACCAGATGATGGAATTGTTTACTAGAATCTCCCTATCTAAACAATGTTGACAGATGTTCCAAGAGAGAGTGCCTGCCTGGTTGTCTAAGAATTGGATTTCTCTGTTCTCCTCCATCACTTTTTTTTTTCCTGTGTTCCAAAATTCATTGTTTATGCACCACACCTAGTGCTTCATGTAATACATGTCCTCCATAATACCCATCACCAGACTTACCCAACCCTCAACGCTTCTATCCTCCAAAACCCCCAGTTTGTTTCTCAGAGTCCACAGTCTCTCATGTTCATCTCCCCCTTGATTTCCCCCAACTCAACTTGTCCTCTTCAGCTCCCAGTGTCCTCCGTGTTACTCCTTATGCTCCACAAGTAAATGAAACCATGTGATAATCAACTCTCTCTGTTTGACTTATTTCACTCAGCATAATCTCCAGCAACTTCTTTCAAGACATGTCTCCAAAAACAAAGGAAACAAAAGTGAAAATGAATTTTTGGGACTTAATCAAGATCAAAAGCTTCTGCACAGCAAAGGAAACAGCAAAACAAAGAGGCAACACATGGAATGGGAGAAGATATTTGCAAATGACACTACAACGGGCTGATACCCAAGATCTACAAGGAACTCCTCAAACTCAACATACACAAAACAGATAATCACGTCAAAAAATGGGCAGAAGACATGAACAGACTTCTCCAAAGAAGACATACAAATGGCTAACAGACACATGAAAAAATGTTCTTCATCACTAGCCATCAGGGAGATTCAAAGTAAAACCACACCGGGATATCTATCACCTTACACCAGTTAGAATGGCCAAAATTAATGAGACAGGAAACAAGTGTTGGAGAGGATGTGGAGAAGGGGACCCTCTTAGACTGTTGGTGGGAATGCAAGTTGGTGCAGCCGTTTTGGAAAACAGTGTGGAGATTCCTTAAGAAATTAAAAATAGAACTTCCCTATGACCCTGCCATTGCACTACTGGGTATTTACCCCAAAGATACAGATGTAGTGAAAAGAAGGGCCATCTGTACCCCAGTGTTCATAGTAGCAATGGCCACAGTCACCATACTGTGGGAAGAGCCAAGATGCCCTTCAACAGATGAATGGATAAAGAAGATATGGTCCATATATGCAATGAATATTATGCCTCCATCAGAAAGGAGGAATACCCAAGTTTTATATCAACATGGATGGGGCTGGAGGAGATTATGCTGAGTGAAATGACTCCTCCATCACTTTTAATTGAGGAAAGCATGAAAATATTATTTTTATGTCAGGTGGCCTTATGGGTAGGAAGATGTGATTTTCTTTGAGTATATGTTTTTAAATTGGTTGCAAATGTGGAGAAGTCATCAATAAAATTGTCCATAGCATTTTAGAATTATTGAGTTGTCCTGTCTTCTTTGAGAAAGCATAATCATTCTTCAGAGAAACAATTAGTGTTTGCTGCTTTCGTTGACATAGGCTTCACTTGGGCTTGGGGAGTGCTTTGGAAGTTTCTGTTGTAAAATAAACCACTGGCTTGGGGTTTTGAAAGTAGGGCAATGATAAACTATGTGTGATGTTTATTTGAAAGGTAGGTATTTGTGTGTAAAAGTTTCTTCTTGTTTTTGATAGGCAGAGCCATATTTCTGAAAGATTTTGCTTTGTATTCTGAAATATTTATATTGATTTGGTAACTGATGGGTATGCACAGTTTGTTTAACTCGTTCTGTTTCACACCAGAAACGGCGTAGGAAGATGTGTCTAAGGATTCTTTTGTTCTAAATTAATGTCTGTCTTTGGGCTTACCTTTTAGTCACACTTTTATATCCTAAGATGGCTTCTATAACATGCCATTTACTCAAGAGGGATACGATTTTTAGTGGAAATTATCATCTTTCCCTAATTCCATCCCTCTGCCAGTAAGGTTCTAAAGATACTTCCAAGTGTTCTGCTTCTGCAGGTAGTTTCCTAGAAGAAGTGTCTTTAAATGTGATAATCATGTTCAGCAGGACATTTGAGGTTTGGCAGTTCTGCAATGTAGACACTGGTTTAGAGGTCAGTGTGTGTGGTTTAATAGGAGGCCATTAAACTCAAGTGTGCGAAGAAGTAAATTACTTTCTATTACACTTGATATGTATTGTTAGGGGTGTGCATTTGTTTATTGGACAGTGCTTGATTTTCAAAATTTAGGTCTGTAGTTCCATGACAGATAAGAAATATTCCAATAAGGAATCAAGAAAATTGAGTGTCTGTGTGTTTACGGGTGTGTGTGTGTGTGCGTGTGTGTGTGTGCACATGCATATATGCACTGGCAAGTGGTGGGGAGCAATTTTGTCAAGAGATAATCATTCATTGAACACTGTAGCCAGAAAAACATATACCTTTAGCAAGATATTACATCTGTCTACCTCTTACCATGATCAAGTGTTCTCAGCTTGATCTACATCCTTCCCATTCAGCCTAATTTTATCTTTTGTCTTCAGTTTTTCCTTTCCCACACCCTTCAAAATTTACCCCAGTCAGGTTTTTTTTTTCCGTTTCTGCCCCCACAATAAGATTACCAAGAAGCTCCATTGCACCAGTGGGAGCTCTCAGGACTGGTGTTATCTACAAGCAGGTCTTGAAGCTCTTGACCACTTCCTCTATACAGTGCCCTTCCCTTGTTATCTCTGTTTTGGTTTCTAGTTGTCATAAGGTGACACCTCACTTTTTTTCATCCTCTCTGGCTATATCATCTTAATGTCCTTCGCAAATTTATCCTGCTCTAACAGACTGCTCAGTGCTGGAGGTCCTTGAGGCTCATGCCATCTTTCCATTTCATACTCTTCTTGGCAAGGTCATCCATTATTATGCCTACAGTGACCATAATCTGAACGCCAATCTCTACAAACTCTTTTTTCTAGACCTGATCTGTCAGCTCTATAGTCATGTACTCAGCTACCCAAATGGCTTCTCCAGCTGAACTTCTGAAATACAGAGAAACCAAGACTGATCCCACAATCAGTGAGTGAATAGCTCTAGTATTTTTTAATTGGGCTCAGCTCAATCCTGACATCCTCCTCCCTCTCATTCCTTTTATTGAGTCCTGTTAACTCAATATCATTACTGTTGTTCAGTACCTCCCTTCTTTACTGATAAAACAATAAAAGAGCAGAATCAGAAGAACATAGGTCTAAGCAACACAATTGGCTTCAAATAGTTGACATACATAGAACCCAAGAATTGCAGATAGGCCATAAGGTGGATCATAAAGAAAGCCTCCATTTGCAGAGGAATGAAAACATACGGATTTTCCCTTCTGACTCAATTCTTAGGAATTAAGCTAGAAGTCAATAACATGAAGATAACTGGGTAATCCCATTTATGTTTTAGAATTAAGCACTATACCTCTAAAAAAATCAAACAAACAAAACCACCACCAACAAAAACTCTCCTATAGAAGAACTTAAAATGGAAATTAGGACATATTTTGAGTTATGTGGTAATGAAAACATGACATGCCAAAACTTGTTTGATGCAGCTCATTTAGTGCTTAGAGGGAAATTTGTAGCATTAAATGGATAAATAAGAGACTGGTAGAGTCCAAAAATCAGTATCTAATTTTCTATTTCAAGAATTTAAAAAAAAGGCAACAAAAAATGGCAAATCAAACACAAAGGGTACAGAAAGAATGAATGAGGTTTTTTTTTTTTTTTCCTGTCCAATCCCTTTATTACCATGAATGTGGATTTGTAAACTTACACTCACAGTGGAAGCTTGTCTTCAGAAAGCTGTTTGGAATATTACTCAGCAACAATAATTAATGTACTATCAAGCCACAAAAAGGTATGAAGGAAATGTAAATAAATATTACCAAGTGCAAGAAGCTAGTTTGAAAAGTCTGTGTAATATATGTTTCCCCTCATCTTGATCAGTTTCTATTACCCAGAACCATACCAAATAAATATACAATCTACACACCAGTAGTTTTCTAGGCAAGTACAACTTTAAGATTCTTCCCCTAAGATACCACTTCCAGGTGAATTACAGCCTTCAGTCCTTCCCCATGTAGAAATTCTAGAGTCCACATTCACACACACTCATGGCTTGTGTCTACCAAAACTAATTTAAAAACATATTAAAAATTGGAATGATGGGGACACCTGTGTGGCTTAGTCATTTGAGTGTCCAACTCTTAGTTTTGTCTTAGGTCATGGTCTCTGGGTCATGGGATCAAACCCCACATCAGGAATCAATACATAAAATCAACAAAGGAAAGTTAGCTTTAGAAAAGTTAATAAACTAATAAAGCCTTTGAGAGCCTGATCAGGAAAAACAATATAGAAAATATTACCAATATTCTGTTACTTATTGAATTGGAAGCCCCATTCAGTGCAGAAAGGAAAAAGCATAGGTATTTTAGAAAAGATGAAAGAAAATCGTTATCATTTGAAAATAATTTAGTGGTCTACATTGAAAACTAAAGTTATAATTTACAGAAAAAGTATTAGAATTAATAAATGACCTCAACAAGATGTTAGTAATTAGAATCCATGTATAAAAGTCAATTGTTTTCCTCTGTAGTAGCTACTGAAAATGAAAATATAATACAAATATCAATTACTGTAAAACCATGAAGTACCTAGAAATTAATTTGACAAAATATGTGCAAGTTGCCTATTATGAAAATGTATACATATGTAACTGATGATCAGTTAAAGACTGTTAAGAGTTATATACCATATAATTTAGTGATCGTGCTACTTGATCTTTACCCAGATCAGCTGAAAACTTATGTTTGCACAAAAATTTATGCACAAAAATTTATAACAACTTTATTCATAATTACCATTCAAATTTATTGAAGCAACCAAAATATCCTTCAACAGCTGAATGGATAAACAAATTGTGGCAAATCCATACAATGGAATATTATTCAGCAACAAAAATACGTGAGCTATCTATCAGGCCACAAAAAGTATGAAGGAAATGTAAATAAATATTATTAAGTGCAAGAAGCCAGTTTGAAAAGTCTGTGTAATGTGTGTTTCCAACTATATGACATTCTGGAAAAAGCAAAAACTATAGAGATAGTAAAAAGATCAGTGGTTGCCAGGGGTTGGGGGAGGGGAGGAGGAATGTATAGGTCAAGCAGAGGAAATTTTTAAGGGAGTAGAAACTATTCTGTATGATACTGTAACGGTGGATTCATGACATTATACACATGTCCAAACTCAGAAACGTATACTACAGAGAGCGAACCCTCAGGTACATTATGAACTTTAGTTAATTATAATATATCAGTAATACTTCATCAGTTCTAACAAATATATCCCATTAATGACAGATGGCAATCATTGGAGAAATGTTTTTGGGCAGAAGAAGGGATATATGGGAACATAGTTACTTTTGTGCAATTATTGTATATATCTAATATTGCTCTAAAAATAAAGTCTATTACCAAAAAAAAAAAGACATAGAAAATAACCATATTCATGGCTAGGAAGATAACAGTATCTTGAAGCTGTCCTCAGATTAATTTGTAAAGCAACTGCCAACTAAAATATTTACTACTTTTATTTGGGGTGGCAGTATTAGGCAAATATACACAGATCTAAAATTTATATGGAAGAGCAGAGAAAAAGGAAACCAATCAGAAGAACCACAAGAAGATGGGACCTTATGCAGCTGGATATCAAACCTGTAGTGATTAACTATGTGATATTGGCACAAGTATCAATAACTAGGTATGGACCTTATATATGGAAATTATATACCTAGTAAAGATGGCCTAATACATCACTGAGAGGTAGGGTAGATTTTATTTGAAATTCAATTGTGTACACAGATGGAAAACCAAAATCTCACCCCCCCCCCACAAAACCACACATAAACAATTTAGGATAGAACAAATAACTGTGAAATGCAAAACTTCAGAGCTTTACCAAGAAAATAAATGAAAATATATTAGTGATCCTGAGGATTTTTACCCACCATATACATGCCACACACATGAACATAACATGCAAAGAAAAAAAAATACTGGTAAATTGAAGTCATCAAATTTTTTCAGATGTGGATCTTGACACCTAATTTTTTTAAAAAGCTATACATAGGGTGGAGAGTTTTTCAGCTGAAAGTACTAAGGAAGCATTATCAAAATTTTGAAAGTACTATATCAGATAAGAGAAAACAAAGTGATCAACCAATAGAATAATGGGTCCACTTTCACAATTTCAGATTGGCAAATATTAAAAAAAAATCTTGCAATAGTAGTAACAGGCAAAGAGATTGCACAACAGAACTTATTGGCTGATGTTAAGTATATTAATTAATATATCTACTTTGGAAAACAGTTTGGCAATACCTAGCTAGTCAAGTTTAGGACACACATAACTTACAAGTCAACAATTCAACTCCGAGACAGGGTGTTTCTCAATGAGGTCTTATTGTTAATTTGGGCAGGACACGTGTCTCTTGTAAGATACCTTTCGTAATTCTGATTTGCTCCCACTGTGTATAAGTTATGCCCCCAGCTTTGGTCATTAAAACAACCATTCCTTGCATGTTTCTAACCACTTTTAGTGGGACAGTCCAGAGATGATGGAAAAAACTCTAGGGAAAAACTAACATTAGCACCAGAAGAAAGTCGAAGAATAGTTTTTATAAAGTCTGCTTACCTCTGTTTTTAGTAGTGAAATGGAGTACCTTCAGAATCCAGCTGCAGGAAAATTAATAATTAAATTATAGCATCTTCTCACAACAGAATATTATACCATGAACTACGAAAACAAAATATAGGAGTCAGTATTGGAAGCAGACTGAGAGAGAACCAAGAGACACCCTCTAGTTCTGGCCCAAGGAATAGAAAAGAGAAGCCCTAAAGTACAGAGAGAAGGGAGAAATCCCTCATTGAGCAAAGGAGAGGAGAATGATTGAAAAATACCGAACAGAGACCCTTGGACTGTTGGGCGATTACAGAAGGCATTTTGTTTATGTTATTGGAGCCCCAGAAGGAAAGGAAAAAGAATGTGACTAAGAAGTATTCCAAGAAATAAGGGCTGGAAACTTGCCAAGTTTGACAAAAGTTATAACTTTACAGATTCAAGAAGCTAAGCTACCCCAAACAAGATAAACCCAAAGAAATACATACCCAGGCATATCATAACTGCTTAAAACTGAGGACAAAATCTTGAAAGCAATCAGAGAAAAAGTGACACCTTATCTATAGGAGACAGAGATTCAAATGAAAAATTTCTCAGCAGAAATCATGGAGCCCAGAGGAAATGTCTTACCATTTTTAAAGTGCTGAAATAAATAAAAGTGCAGAGCCCAGAATTCAGTGAAAATATCCTTGAATGTGAAATGAGGATCTTCTCATTTCAGGTAAAATCGAGAGAATTTGGAGTCAACAGACCTGCTGTAAAATAGCAGGTTAAAGAAATGTCTTAGGCTATGGGAATTGATATGAGAAATTTGGAATATTAAGAGTAGAGGAAATAGTAAATATAATAAGCTGATCTCTTCCTGAATTAGTTAAAATATGGTTTGTGAATGAAATCAAAGTAAAACCTTGTCTGACAGGAATTTTATAAAGTCAAAATCACAATTGAATTAAAATGAACACTAAAAAAAGTGAAGGAAGGAAAAACAGGAAACGGAAACAGAAGAATAAAAAACAGTGGAAACAGTTACATTGGGAAACCTTCATATAATACAAACATATAAATTATTATGTTAAATTTAAATTCTCTACAAACCAAATAAGAGTCTGTCAAAATGGATTTAAACAGCAAGATGATATACAGTTGTAAACATGTATACAAATAACAAAACTTCAAAATACAGAAGTAAAACCTGACAGAACTAAAGGAGAAATATACAAATTCACACTTATGATTGAGAGACTCAGCATTCCTCTCTAGGTAATACTAGTAGAAAGAAAATCACCAAGAGTATAGAAGAATTGAACCATTCACATACTAGATCTAATAAACATTTATATAACTCTCCACTAAATGCTAATTGACTAAAATATTTCTAAATGAATATAGAAGAAATTCTTTTTAGCATATTTGCAAGTTAAGCTATGAGAGGTGAATTAAATAATCTATTTGTGTCTTGCTAATGTGAACTACAAGTTTATGTTTAGAACAACATTTTACAAAGCAGGAAAAAGTGGTGAAATATTTTCAAAGCTAGAATGGCTCAGCGTGAAATAAGTGATATAATAATTTAAAAACTAGCTAACATTATCTTAAGTATTTACTCTGTGCCAAGCACCGTTCTTCTCTTTATATAGACGAATTCATTCAGTCCTCACAAGAGGCCATCGAGGTAGTTACGTATACAAATAACAATGAGAAAGAGAGCTCTTTAATAAATCAAGATGTCAAAATTGGAAATTATAACAACAGTATCAGTAATTTAAAAAGCTTTTCTTGACTAAATACTTTTTCTGCATTTGACACTGGGCCTTAAACCTTGTCTCAACTGTTTTGCACACTATGATGACTTGCCGCTAATGGTACATCTAAGTAAAATGTGACACAGCAAAATTCCAAATCATGGAGTTTGTCTCTGGAACCCAAGTTCTTCATCCCTGCATTACCTTCTGAAGATGCCCATTTCATCCTGGAAGAAGCTGTTGCCTGTCCTGGTGGTCATCCAGTGATCCAGCACTCATAGTCCTGCTCTTCCAAAGGCAGTGACTTCCCAATGACTAAATATCCTGCCTAGAGTAAGATAGGGCTGGGTACGAACACTTGTCCTTGATATTCGAAAATGTATTTTCTTGTGGCTCTAGGCCTATTTTATCCTCAGCCAAACATGGCAATGTAAATACAGGCCAGATCAGAATTACCTGACTCTGCTGTTCTTTTTCATACTGAAAGGATTTATTATGAGCTACTTGACACATAGAATAAGGTTTATTTCTCCAAAGTTGATTTTTTTTTGGATTAAACCCCTAAGACCTTCAGATAATTTTCTCTTTTTTTAATTTATTAGTTTTCATTATGATAAATGTACTCTTTAATCCCTTTCCCCTATTTACCCCATCTACAACCCATAATAACTATCAGTTTGTTCTCTTGGTTTCTATCTCCCTCTCGTTCCTTTGATCATTTATTTCTCAAATTGCACATATGAATGAGGTCATATGGTATTTGTCTTTTTCTGACATATTTCAATTAGCATTTTTCTTTTTAACTCTACCCATGTTGCAAATGGCAAGATTTCCTTCTTTATGGCTGAGTAGTTAATTTGTTTGTGTGTGTGTGTGTGTGTGTGTGTGTGTGTATCTTTATCCATTCATCTCTTGATGAATGTTTAGGCTGCTTCCATAGAGTTTGGCTATTATAAATAATGCTGCAATAAACATGTAATACTTTGAGTTAGTATTTTTTTATTCTTGAGGTAAATACGCAGTAGTGCAATTCCTGGATCAAAGGGTAGAACTATTTTGATTTTTTAGAAGCTTCCATGCTATTTTCCAAAGTGGCTGCATCAATTTGCATCCCTACCAATAGTACATGAGGGTTCTTTTTTTTCTCCACATCTTTGCCAATATTTGTATTTTCTTGTGTTTTTGATTTTAGCCATTCTGACAGGTGTGAGGTAATATATCATTGTGGTTTTGATTTGCATTTCTCTGCTGATAAGTGGTATTGAGCATCTTTTCATGTGTCTGTTGGCCATCTGGGTATCTTTGGAGAAGTGGCTCTTCATGTCTTCTGCCCATTTTCAATTGGATTATATGTTTTCTGGGTGATGATTTATATAAATTCTTTATATATTTTGGATTCTAACCTTTTATCAGATATGTCATTTTCAAATATCTTCCCCCATTCAGCAGGTTGCCTTTTCATTTTGTTGATTGTTTCCTTCACTGTGCAGAAGATTTTTATTTTGACATAGTACCAATAGGTTATTTTTTGTTTTACTTCCCTTGCCTCAGGTGATATAGCTAGAAAAATGATGCTATGTCCAATGTCAAAAAGATTACTGCCTGTGTTCTCTTCAGGGTTTTTATGGTTTCAGGTCTCACATTCAGTTCTTTAATCCATTTTGAGCTTATTTTTGTGGATGGTGAAGAAAGTGGTCAATTTCATTCTTTTTCATCAAGATTTGATTTTGACTTGATCCCTAATGAGTCCAACCTGTAATATGTCAAGTCACCTCTTTTCCTGCATAGTATTTACCACTCTGTATAATTACATGTTATTTGTGAAGCGTTCCTGTAATTCACACCTAACTGTTTGTGGGAAATACTTTCAATCATATATTCTGAAGCTAAAGCTCTGAAGCTTGCATTTCTTGAGATTTCCCTTATAGTTTTGTCAATTTTTCTGACTTGGTACATTGGAACAAGAACAGGCCTCTTACTTCTATAAATGCTTTTCTCTTTAGTCAACCTTATTTTTACTATAAAGTTTTAAGATTATCAGGTGGAATTTTTGTCAACATGAGTATGTGTGTATACTTCAAAATGCACCTATCTTGGTGGAAAGGAAGATGGTAACTTTAAAGCAGGGATTGGCCAACTACACTCTGCTGCATTTATGTAAATAAAGTTTCATTGGAACACAGCCACACTCATTTAGGTGTTGTCCATGTCTCCTTGGGTGCCAAACAGCAGAACTGAGTAATCGTGATACACCATGTGTCCTATAAAGTCTTAAATATTTACTGACTGATTTCATACAGAGAATCTTTGTCTACCCTGGTTCAAACACTAAAAGGTACTGGTTATTTGATAATATTGATTAAAGATGCTGTTATTGTGGTAGCAAATTTTGGCTCTGCTTTCCCCTGGGGCAACATAAGAAAGTAGTCTTTTAGTTATGAAACAAATATTTTATGTGTAGAAATTATGTGTGTGTGTGTGTGTGTTTAGGGTAGACAACATGAGTTAATTACATGTATTGTGAGATGAGTACCACAATCAAGTTAATTAACATATTAACTTGTTAATTTGTAAATTTCACCTCACATATTTAGAACTTTTGTGCATGTGTGGTGAGATCACAGAAGATGTATTCTCTTAGCAAACTTCAACTCTACATGGCATTATTAAAAAAAAAAAACGATATGAGATCACAAGTTCTGGTGAGGATGTGGAAGACAGAGAGCCCTTGTGCACTGTTGTCGGAAGGTAAACTGATACAGACACATGGAGAACAATATGGAGGTTCCTCAATAAACTGAAACTAGAAGTATTATATGACTCTGGGTATATATATCCTCCCAAACTAAAATCAGCATTTCCTCACTCTCTTGTTCACCTTAGCATTATTCACAGTTGCCAAGATGAGGAAAACAATCTAAGTGGTTATTGAGGGGTGAATGGATAAAAAAACGTGAGACACATTGAGATATGAGTTAGGCATCTGGAGAGAAGGAAATCCTGCCATTTTCAACAACATGGCTGAACTGGGAGGGAGGACATTAAATGCAGTGAACTAAGTCAGAGAAAGCAGTCTTCTTATGAAACATTCTTTTCACATCAACCTCACAGTTCCATTCATGACTAGAATTTTTCTATGGTTCCTCTGACAAAAATGTTAAAAATTCAGTGTCTTAAAAATGCTTTAAGGGGGGCGCCTGGGTGGCTCAGTGGGTTACAGCCTCTACCTTCAGCTCAGGTCATGATCCCAGGGTCCTGGGATCAAGCCCCACATCAGGCTCTCTGCTCAGGAGGGAGCCTTCTTCCTCCTCTCTCTTTCTCTGCCTGCCTCTCTGCCTACTTGTGATCTCTGTCAAATAAATAAAGAAAATCTTTTAAAAAAATGCTTTAAAAATATTTGTAAACATTACCAACCAAATGTGTCCATCTCAGTCCCTTAGTGGAACGTGTGAGATTTTCCAGTCACATCTTACACTTCAATGTGCTTAGATACTACCGAGAAGGCTCATTTGTGTTCTCTCTCCTCACATGGTGTTTTCTAGGAGCCGCTGCGGTTGTTTCCCACACAGAGGAGCTCTCTCATGGAGTGACTTCCTGGGTCTTCAGGCAGCCATGGAGGATAAACCGTCTGTCTGGGGCTCTTTGAAACAGCAGGCCAGGCCTTTGTTAATCAACCTGAGCAAGAGGAGGGTGAAAAAGAACCCAAACAAGCCCCTAGACCTACGGGCAAGGCGTTCCCTGGACCGCCGCCTCAGCCTCTCTGTCCCTGACCTCTTGGAGGCTGAGGCCTTGGCCCCAGAGGGCAGGTCTTAACTCTGGGCCCCAATCATCGTACACCTCGGTGCCCAGCAGCCTGTCAACGGCGGGGATCTTGCCCAAGAGCATCAGTAGCTCATTGAAACAGTCTGTGGAGGAATTGGACTGGAGCCAGGAAGAAGCCGGATATCTCTGTGTGGTGGAAACGGACTCCGAGGAGGCCTATGCCTCTCCCGCCGAGGACAGGAGGCCTTCTAGCAATGGCATCCTGGATCTGCTGCAGAAGACGCCGGCTGGAGACGAGGCCCTGGAAGAGCCAGAGGTGAGACCAGGGCTGGGCACTTTCCTGCTCCTTCTTCTGTTTTTCTCCTTTCTATGTGTACTCCTTGCCCTTGGAAGATTTGGTTTGGAGTTATTTTTGTGGTTCGCTTGGATGGAGAGAATGTCATTTATAAGAATTTAAATTCAGGTAATATTGATTGCACCCACTGTTCCCATTCGTTTTAGGGTTGACCTCTATGTATTTTAAAACTATTACAAATAACCTCTCTGGGATACTTTAAGGCATTAAAAGCCCTATTGGATGAGTTTTCCTTTTCCCATGTTCCTGGGAAAGAAATTAAGAGCATAACTTTTCCTCGAACTTTTTTTTGCTTTAAGTGTGTGTGTGTGTGTGTGTGTCTCCACCACTGCTCAGTGTTATGATAGACAAAAATGCATGTTAATATTCCTTTAAAAAGAAGATGAACCATGAAAGACTGTGGACTCTGAAAAACAATCTGAGGGTTTTGGAGGGGCGGGAGGTTGGGTGAGCCTGGTGGTGGGTATTACGAAGGTCACGTATTGCATGGAGCACTGGGTGTGGTGCATAAACAATGAATTCTGGAACACTGAAAAGAAATTTTAAAATTAAAAAAATAATTAAATAAAATAGATGAAACGTGTTCCCCAAATGTGGAAGAGGGAGGTTGAAGACGTGTAGTCAAAGTACAATTTTTGGATGTCTTCTTGTTGGCTTTGAAGGTAAATGAAGGACACATGAACCATCGAGTACGGGTGGCTCTAAGGCTAGGATAGAAAAGAAAACATAGTTTCCTCAGACTTCCAGAATGAACTCTTCTGTGCAGACAGTGATTTTAGCTCATGGAGACCTATTTCAGATTTCTGACTTCAAAAACTATCAGAGAATAAACTGATTTGTTTAAGAAAAAAAGATTTTATTTATTTATTTGAAAGAGAGAGAATGAGCAGAGAGAGGGGGAGAAGCAGACTCGCCTGCTGGGCAGGGAACCTGACATGGGACCTGATCCCAGGACCGTGGGATCACGACCTGAGCCGAAGGCAGTCGCTTAACTGACTGAGCCACCCAGGGACCCCTGCATATTCATCTTCCTAAGAAATGTATGAATGTGTGTCTCTGTTTGACTGTTAGAGGGTTTGAACTTGCTCCAGTCTCACTTGTATGTGTGTGCATTTGTGTGTGCTTGTGAACATGTGTGCATGTTTGCCTGTGGACAGTTTCATTTGCATTCTCTAAAAAAATAAACTGAAGGATTCAAATTCTTATGGTTTCATTGATTTTTTAATGCTTTAGTATTTTGATGAGATAAAATAGCCAAATACAATTTTGAGAAAATCTTGTATATCTAGAACACATTTAATATAAATTCAGTCCCCAGGTAAGTAAATCATGGTGACTGGTTTAATCAGTTTTTTTTTTGTTTGTTTTGTTTTGTTTTTTGTTTTTTTTTTAGTTCCCCATCAATGACACTAAAGTAGGTTGCAGCTTTGAGGGAAGAAGTGAATTTTTTTGTGGAGACTCTAGGTTTCTGTTATAATTGCATACAAACCTGGATCTTCAACTGGGATTTTTGTTATTCAACCAAATTTTTTTATTTAACGAAAGACTGTCATATATTGGGGTATCATATATTTATATTTAATTGTGTCATATATTTGGGTGTCATTATGGAATGGATGTTGGATATCTGGAGTACATTGCGACCAGATTCCTTTGGAAACTTGATGATAAGTCATGATTAACCATTCAATGACTTAACTATCTTTTTCCTTACCACTTAGTTTTATGAAATTCTTTTTGTAACTGTGTTACAGTTGTTACCATTGTTTATAAACTTGAAATATGTTTTTCCAGTAATCAAAATATAAATCAAGTGAATTATTAAACATAATTCATAATTCATAGTTTGGTGTGAAGGAGGTAATTATATCCAATGTAGAATTGGATACTGTAGTTTATCTTCTTGTTACATTATTCACTGTGTGGGTTTTTTGGGTTTGATAGGCTAACACTCTTGGATTAGAATTCTTCTTTTAAGATTATTCTTTTTAAAAGATTTTATTTATTTATTTGACAGACAAAGATCACAAGTAGGCAGAGAGGCAGGTAGAGAGAGAGAGGGGGAAGCAGGCTCCCTGCTGAGCAGAGAGGCTGAAGCAGGGCTTGATCCCAGGACCCTGAGATCATGACCTGAGCCAAAGGCAGAGGCTTTAACCCACTGAGCCACCCAGGCGCCCATGATTACTTTTTTAAAAAAGATTTTATTTTTATTTATGGGCGAGAGAGAGAGAAAGCAGGAGCATGGAGGGAGGAGCGGGGGGGAGAGGGACTAGCATACTCCCGCTGAGTGGGGAGCCTGACGGGGGGATCAATCCTAGAACCCTGAGATCAGGCCCTGAGCTGAAACCAAGAAACAGACACTTAACTGAGCCACCCAGGTGGCCCCAGAATAATTTTTTTTTTTTTAGGTTAATGCCGTGAAGTTTTTTTGCTGACTATAAATATTCGAGTACCTACTCTAACTCAGGCACCATAAAGGTTGTGACTAGAAATAGAGATGGATAGGAAAGTGACCCTGCCTTTAAGTTACGAGGTATTAAGAGACAGCTTTGTGTAGCTCTAAAGAAAGCATAAGAGGCAAGAAGATATTGGAACTGTCTGTGCAAAACATCTAAGCCTTGCCTCTTGGCAGCCTGGTGGTTGGAGGATATCAGTGCATTGGGACAGACAGGCATTGTGACAGGACGTGAGGGCTTGCGCAAGTTGGCGTAGATTTGATAGGTGAGGAAATATGGTGGACACAACCTGAAGTGTGAGTGGGGTGGTTAGGAGGTGGTAAGCATTTTGCTGCCCCTGACATAGGTGTTTGAGGAACTTTCTGGTGTGATATGTGCTAGGAAGGGTGGTCTTTGTTGAGGGGCTGTTTATGGATGGTAAATGGATGGTTGGTAGTGGTTAACTTTCTCTTTTCTGGGCTAAATGCAAAACTCTTGGAATAATTTATGAAGAGAAAGCAAACTTCTTTTAATATTTTATTTTGAAGTCATCTGTGCCCTGAATCTGAGGTTCAAACCCACAACCCTGAGATTAAGAGTTACGTGCTTCATCAGCTGAGTCAGCCAGGTGTCTCTAAACCTCTTTTTTGAATACAAATCTTCTGCTTCTATTTTCCTGTCCTAGGACGTGCAAAGTAGAAACTGAGACTGATCCTCCCATGGTCACTTGAGTGCTACGTATCTGCTTGGTTTGCAGAGGATGGCGGGACTGGGCTATAGCTAATCAGGCCTATGGGATCACATGTGGTCAAGTGCATTGCTCTGCCTATCCCCCTTTTATCTCCTTCCACCATATTGGGGTACCACAAAGACAATAAGATGTTTGCTGAGTATTCGTGGTGTGGCTGATATTATTTGTAGGTTTCCAGAGTGGGGAGGGGTAAAGCAAGGAGCATCTGTGGTTCAAGTACCCATTGATGTTTGTCTCCCATGTTTTATGTCCAAGGGCAACTTCAAGGCTGAACCTGCAGCAGTGGGATAACACCCCAGATAATGATGTTGGCTGAGTGTCTTCCAGTTTTTTCCCCACTCCTGTCAGGGTCAGCAATGAAGTGAGGCGCGGGCTTACATTTAGGGGAAATGGAATGAGAAAGCAAAGAATAAAATTAAGAGGGAAGAGGAAAAAGGGATGTGAGAATGTAGAGGCCACATGGAAGTCTGAAATAATCAAGTATGGAACAGTCTCACTGTCGTGCTCAACCATCCCTAAGACCAAAGTGGAAGAAAGTCATTTTAGAATAAAGGATGCATTTGCTGGAAGAGGATTCTCTAGACTTTTCTCTTGGGTCCCAGATTCATACCACACTGGATAGTCCACAGAAACCTGATCACAACTGGTTCTGGCAGAATTCTGTCTCTCTGAAGTGCTCTCACAGATACAAACATTTGTTTCTTGGCAACATCACCATTATGCACCGGGTGGCACCCGTGAAATGACATGAAATGATGTTAGACTGTTCCCCTTTCCTTGCTTCTCATGGTCTCTGTAATCTTCAGAGACCCATCTCACATCTGTCTTCTCCTCTCACATAAATTCTCTCAGTCCTTCAAAGCCCAGCTGAAAATTTCTTTTCCTTGTCTGGGTTTCCTGACTATATAATCTGTATCTTCCCCCTACCTTTGTTTACACAGCATGTCACTTTTGCTGTCATGGAACACTAACCTCATTCTGCTTTCTCTAGAAATCTGTAGAGGGAGAAAGGGTTTGGAGCAAATAGAGGGAGTAGGGAAGGGAAGGCAAATGGGTAGTCGGCAAAGGTGTCACTGAGTAAGACCCTGAGAAGATCATTAGCTTCCAAGACCTGTATTAACTGTCCACTGGCCATCTGGCTCAGAGTACCACCTCATGATAACCCAATACCCATGAGACTGAGCTAGAAATTACAAATGGTGACTCATATGCAATGAGAATGAAATACTATGTAGACTCTCATATTTATTTTGATATAAACAGCTCACTGTGTCATTATTGTCAAGTTATTTGGGAAGTCAAATCATAATGAGCATCAACTTCATTAAAGGGGAGTGAGCAATAATTATATCAGGGCCTAGAAATACTTTGGAGAGCCTGTTGGGTGTATTGGCTCCCTGAAGTCAGCCTGCATTACAAGTCACATAGAATCAGGAGACTGTTTTGTGGACTCAAATCCCTGAGAAGAGAATGGGTAGGTTCTGCACTGAATGGTGTAGATAGCCATCCATCTCCCAATAGCGTTTGAATTCCAAATGAGGACTTGACATACTCACATTTTGTTGGCTTGGGCCAATGACATGATGCCCACATGCCAACCTGCCTAGGCCATGAGGCCAAGGTTCTTAGAGTCCTGTGGGCTGGGCTCTCTCTTCCCTCCATAGGGTTCAGGAGTAAGTACAAACTTTTATCCAGGTCTTCTTGCATGACCTTGTCCTCTTTTGGATTGACACACTATTTGATTAGCTGTGTAATTATCACTTTCAGTCAGGCTGAGAACCTCACATGGTTGCCCGGCAACCAGATTGTCTCCTTTACATGACTTTGTATGTCTGGCTTCTGATGGATGAAAGGTGGTCTTACAGTTTGATCCTGCTTGCTGTCATCACCAAAACTTGGGGATAGGAGGTGGCAAAGGGCACCTTTTTTATTGCCAAACCCCTCCACCATTTTGTATTTTCATTGGTTGTTTAGAAGTTGGCATCTCTCTCTCTCTCTCTTTTTTTTTAAGATTTTTAAAAAATTTATTTGACATGCAGAGATCACAAGTAGGCAAAGAGGCAGGCAGAGAGAGAGGAGGAAGTAGGCTTCGCTGAGCAGAGAGCCTGATGCGGCCTCAATCCCAGGACCCTAGGATCATGACCTGAGCCAAAGGCAGAAGCTTTAACCCACAGAGCCACCCAGGCGCCCCTTGAAGTTGGCATCTCTTATTAGACTGGGAGCTCCTGAGGAACAGACACCTTTTTTTCTTTCCATTCCAGCTTTCTGCACATCTCATTTATGTGGGGGGAAAAATATATATATATATATATATGTATATATATATACACACACACACACACACACACACACACATTTTAAAATAATCATTTAAGTGGTGGAAGAAGGAGAGGGAGAGCAAGAATCTCAAGCCAATTCTGTATGTTGAGCATGGAGCCCTGCGTGGGGTTCAGTGTCACGACTCTGAGATCATGACCTGAGCTAAAACCAAGAGCTGGACACTCAACGAACTGAGCCACCCACAGGCCCTTATGTGAAATATATTGACTCATGTTTCTCCACAGCTGATGTTCAAGCCACAGGCCATGCTAGGTACTGTGGGGCTGCATGAATTTCCGCTGGGTTGGGGAAGGTGGTGATACATGGAGGCCTGGGGGAAGGAGGGCGGGCTCTAAAGGAATTCCTAAATGTCAGGTTAAATACAGTTAAGGAGACCCAGGGGTAGAGTAGCTTCTTTTTTCTTCTTTTTTTTTCCCCCTTTCCTTTGTTCTTCTCACTTCCTTCCCTGGTACTCATTTTATAAGATACTCTCTTCTGCTTTATAAAGTCAGGTATTTAGAAAATACAGAAAGTTGCCACTGGTTCCCCTCCTTGGTGTTGATGGTGGAGTTGAGCATAGGCCCAGATTTCACAAAGACAATGACGAAGATCTGAGGTGGTCCCGGCCCCTGAGCTGTGCTGGATCACTGGGCAAGGTGAATGGGGAGGAGTCATGTAGCAGGTGGTCAGGAAAGGGCCTGAAGAGGGAGGGCATATCCGCTCCAACTCAGGCAGGGAATAAGCCAAGTTGCTGAGTTTCATGCAAAATTTTAAGGCCAAAAAAAAAAAAAAAAAAAAATGAAAAGCTCTTAGCTCAAATAGGTTGAGGGCACAAGCACCTGACATGGTTTGCATATTATGTTTGTATTTATTAGTTATTATAGTGGTTTCTACCATTACATTTCCCAGAATGAAATGAGGGCCCGGAAGGTTTAATGACTTATTTAACATCATCAAGCTGGTGTTAGAGCCAGGAGCTAAATCCAGGACTGTCTGAATCCAATTGCAAAACTCTATGTACATCAGGAGTTTGGAAATGAGACAACTCAGAGCCGCTGATCTAAAAAAGTTGGTAGTCAAAGGGAGGTTTTTCTTTTTTAAGATTTATTTATTTTAGAGAGAGAGCTCACACAAGCAGGGGGAAGGGAAGATGGAGAGAGAGAGAGAGAAGCTCCAGGAGACTCCATGCTGAGTGCGGAACCCCCAATGCGGGGTTTGATCCCAGCACCCTGAGACCATGTCCTGAGCCAAAATCGAGAGCCGGGTGGGCGCTCAGTCGACTGAGCCACCCAGGTGCCCCTCGAAGGAAGGTAGTTATTTTTGTGTGTCCACTGTGCCCTTTTACAGGTGAGTCTAATTATAGTGGTTGAATGGCCTTATTGTGCTCAGCGACTAATACTCCTGAATGAAAGGATTATTGCCTCCTACCACCACATTGTCCATGTAGTCACCCACTGGGGATTTCCTGACATTTTATTTGGCAGTTGAAGTTTTAAATAACTAGCTTTGGTGCTAGCTTATGCAGATGAGTTGAGTGGTTTAGAGAAGTACCTTACCTTATTGGGAGGTTTCCAGAAACACTACTAGGCAACCACAGAGCTTCAGTTTTGTGACCACAGAGAAACACAGTGACAAAGCAGTACAGAGGAACTAGCTTACAGCTGGCACAACTGAACAGGTACATTAATTTCTCTACCTCTCAGTTACATGTTCTGTACTGTTAGTGATTTATCTCCAGAATCATTCCTCACCATCACCATGTCCACAAGACAGGCACGTCAGCCGTGTTCCAGGGTCTTTTGTGGGGTTGGCCTCTTTCTTCTTCTTTCCTCCCTCCTTTCTCCTCTGTTGAGTGCCTACTACGTGCAGATGCTGCTGTAGACACCAGGAACACAACCGTCAACCGAAGAAACATCCACTATCTCGTGGAGATCTCATCCTGGTCCCAATGGGGGCAGGCTACAGATATGTTCAGAGAGGGCCAGGTGTAATAGAGAAAAACAAAGCAGAGAAGGTGATTGGGAGTGCTTGAATAGAGAAGTCCGGAAAGACCTCTTCTGGGTTGGTCGCATTTACCCAAAGACCTAGTGGAGGCAAGGAATTCAGGTGTGTTGGTGCCTGGAGAAAGAGCTTCTCTAGAGGAGAGAAGAGTAAGTGTACAGGCTCCAGGAAGGCAGAGGAGTGCCTGGTGTGATTCAGGAATAGCAGGGCAGCAGTGTGAGGGGACAGTGGTTGGGGATGTGAGTTACTTTGGAGGCTGTGTGTGTCATGTGGGCTTTCCTTTTCTGTTGGGCAAGCTTGCGAGACCATAGGGCTACCTGGGGGTACCAAAGAATGGGCTAAGAAGGATCCCTTTGGGCTCAATAATGGTGTTGCTCACAGGCAGGGGTAAGTAGTATACAGGTGGTGCTTATAACACCTGCTCTAGACCCTGGGAATAGCAGTAAGTAGAAGCTTTGCCTTGGAGAAGAGCCATGGAGGAAGCATGCACAGGTCAATGAGCTGTGCTTGGAAGGGGTGGGGGCACTGTCCTGAGACTTCATTACCAGCCCTCTAGCTCTGTTGTGATGAAAGTATCAGAGGGAAAGGGATGGTTGGAATGAAGGAAGGGACTTGGTTGGCTGACCACCTTCATTGAGCTTTTTCCTCCAGTCTTCCTAAACACATCCCCCACCTTAATAACAATCATACTAGTAAGACAGCAATACTAACAGAAAGGCCACACCAGTATCGCTTTCTGAGAGGTTACATATAAGGACCTGTGCTTGGTACAATATAAGACCATATAAGATGTGGTCATGGGACCACATCTGTTTGGTTCCCTCTACATACAAGCAGCCTAGTAGTGTCTGGCCCAGAGACAGCTTTTCAATGAATTAATTTTTCTCCAAATAATCTGTAAAGTAAGTATCTTTTTTGGCCCTTTTGGAGATGTTCTCATGTCTTGAATTTTAAGTAAATTGTGCAAGAACCCAAAGATAGGTAGTAGAACAAGTAGGATTCGAAATCAGGTCTTTCTGACTCCCAAGTCTCGTCTACTCCGCACAGAGCTGGGCATTCTAATTTTGAATTCTCCTGGATCTGGGCACCGTGAAAAGAGTGGAGGATCCAGGACACTCCAATAAAAGTCTAACTCTTTAATCTCCCTTCAGCAGCCAATTATCCTGTTCACATCGGCTTCCTTATTCCTACATCGGTGATACTGATGACAGCTTGTGGGCCCCTTAACAGGAGAATGTGTGTATTTGTAAATTACAAAGTGCTAAGAAAGTGTAATGGGGACCATTATTCTTTTAAGCTACCTGCTGGTAACAAGCGTGAAAAGAGTGCATGCAAGGTGAGTGGACAGATATTACTAAGCGTGAAAATAAAGGTTGATCATACCAGGGGTTGGCAAACTTTTTCCACAAAGGGCCAGATAATAAATATGTCTATCTTTGTGGCCCACAAGCCTCTGTTGCAACATCCCAGCCCCGATAGGGTATCGTGAGATCAGCCATAGATAAACATGTCAATGAGTAGATAGGACTGTGTTCGAAAGTTTAAACCTAATCTGTAGAAGCAGGTGGTGGGTTGGACGTTGCTGACCAGTGCTTTAAACTGACATGTGATTGAATAGAGCATATTTGTATGCACACATGCACGCACACACACACACACACACACACATGCATGCATGTGTGACTTCTAGTTTGCATCTCGGTATCCCGGGGTAATCACTTACAGAGAACAATCTTGGGAGTGTGTGGGGGGGAACTAACTAGGTAGCTGACGACTGTACAGTAAATAGCTCCTTGAAAAGTTGTGTACAAATTTAATAGGCATGAACTCAGCCATTTGGTAGACCTGGATTTTTCTCAACTGAATTCTTAATTTTGTCCTCCCATCGCCACGTGTGTTGTTTTGATTCTGTCACTGTATCCAGGCTCTGCGTTGGGGTTTGTCCATCTCCTTCATGCATTTTGCTACTTCTTTGTTTGG
This sequence comes from Mustela putorius furo, assembly GCF_011764305.1. NCBI lineage: Eukaryota > Metazoa > Chordata > Mammalia > Carnivora > Mustelidae > Mustela > Mustela putorius. The sequence continues at coordinate 170,846 of NW_025422115.1, read as the reverse complement.
TAGGTGTTTGTGTGTATGAACGCTGCCATCCAGAGTGTCCCGATTCTCGGGAACCTAGATGCGGATACGGTCGTTAAGTAAATCTGTATCCATGTACTGTTCGCTATAGTGACGTACTCTTGAGTGTTGTTCAGACACTGTAGAAGTGCTCTTCTCAGCCAGCGTTTTATTCACTTAGCTTTTCGGGATGTGGGTTTATGACTCCTTGTATTGAGGTTTAAAGGCCCAGCGATTGTTTACATGGTTTATAATTTGGCTTCCTGTGTGTGCTTCATGGTGAGAGCGTTCGATGAGCCCCATGGGAGGGGGTATTTGTACAAGATCACGCTTTGCTCACACAAAAGGAAGATGTTTACTCTCAATTGTGTTTTGCTCTTAAGATCCTTGGTGAGTGAGTAGGGGAGATTTTCTTTTTATATCATTGGCCCATCCATGCTCATTTCTTCCCATATCCTGCTGAATTTTAATAAACCTGCATTCTTGCAGATAGAGGACTCTCAACTAAAGAGAATGCAAAATATAGTACCTTCCCACCAATTTCTATTTAGGTAGAAAGGAAATACCAATGCAAAGTCTGTGTCTTTAAAAACCAAACCAAACCAAAAGCACAAAACCACTCACCCAAAAAGCAGCACTGAGAGTTGTGTTAGAGCTGGCTAACCTTATACTAGTTTTTATGCTAAAATGTTGGTGCTATATTTTTTTAATGTTTCTATGTAATTAGACTGTTTTGTCATAGTAAACTTTTTTATTTTTTCTTTCTTTTTTTCTTTTCTTTTTTTTTTTTTTGAGAGAGAGAGAGAGAATGCATAAGTGGTGAGGTGGGATGGAACAGAGGGAGAAGAAGAGAAAGAATCATAAACAGACTCCATGCCCTGTTCAGAGCCTGATGTGAGGCTCAGTTTCACAACCCTGAGATCATGACCTGAGCTGAAATCAACAGCTGGACACTTAACCTACTGAACCCCCAAAGTGCCCCTGTCATAGTAAACTGTTTAGTGCTCATGGTATTCAAAATTATTTATCTTTCCCTGAGTCCTTGGAAATCATTTGGTTGAAAGGTTTGAAAACCACACTTGTTGGATAAATTACGACTCATGTATTCAGTGGAATACGATTCAACAATGAAAAAGGTTTAATTTAAATGATTTATGCAGAGGACCACGTGGATGGGTTTCAAAGGCATTGTGTTGAGTGAAATATGTCAGATGTCATGTTTGCATACGGTATGAATCCATGTGCAGGATATTCTGGAAAAGGTGAAACTACATGGGGAAGACAGGCTGAACCCCAGTGGGCTTGAATGAATGAGTGCTATCAGGGAACAGAACTGTTCTGTCCTGATTGTTGTCATGGTCCCACAAGTCTATACGTGGCTTAAAAATTGTAATGCTGTACACAACAATTTTTGTGTGTTAACTTTTCAAAAGTCAAATAAAAAACAGAGTGCTTGATTATGCTTGTTGAGAACATCAACAATATATCCTCGTGATTGTGGGATACCAGGGATTCCTATGAGGAAAGTCATAACTGTGCTCTTTTTAAAGAAGAACTCATTGATGCAGTTACTAGGTTTACAAACAAGTGAAATCATTTAACTTCTACTCAGTGGATAATACCTTTGTCTCTATGAAGAATGGAAGGGAATAGTCAAGGTTATGTGTCCTCCAGCGGCCGTAACTTGGTCCTCAGTGCCTATGTAGCATTTCTGCTCTTCTTTATGTGATCACTTTCCTTCGTTGGTGTGTATATATGGTGTGTGACAGTTACGGTGGCTGTGGGAACCATAACTTTAAGTTCTGTGACTTTTCTGTGAGTAAAACCAGCCATAATATTGAATTAATGTCATTCTTCACATTTAATTTCCATGTTGTTGTAAGTGGAAGACTTGTCACATATTTGAGTAAGAGCTCTGTGCTCATGTTTGATAGCGTGTAAGTGACGGTGGTTGTGTGGACTCATTTTGTCCCTTAATTAATGTTATCATTAAGCACAGAGAGGCCAGTTTGGGGCAGAGCATGTTGGGTGTGCCTTCTGAGGGTGATGCTTTAAAGCCCCTATCCGTCCACCACCGTCTGACTTGTGCTTGGCCGTCCCTGATGAGCATTGTGGATTAGAAGGCCCAGTGAGTGACCACAGTGCTCCTGGTCCTCAGAGTGTCTACCCTCAAAGGTTCATGGTCATCAAAGCTGTCTTTGCAGGTTGACTGCCTGCCTCAGTTTTCTTGACACTTTGGAGTTACCCAGCCTTGTTTGGAGGGAGAAATCCCATGTTTCTCACACAAGAAATCAGCCCTGGCTAAGGCACCAGCCCAGCAGGAACATATCCAAAATGCGGGAAGACCATTAACTCATGTCCCTTACACTCTGCCTTTCTGTGCTGACAGCTGTCCTTATCTCCAGCCCAGAACACCTCAAGGGGTCCAAGAGCTCTCCTGGACCCTGAATCTGCATCTGAAACCTGCACAGTGGATATGTTTACTGTATCCCACACTAACTACCGACTGTTTCCTTGCCCTGTGGGATCATTTCATAGGTACCTTCAGTAGGGAAACCCACACCCCTCCCATTCTGAGCTTTCGTTCAGAATTCCATTTTTTACCTTTTGCTTGGGGATTGTACAGACTCTGGAAGATAAGGTGGGAGGAAGGTCTTCCAGATCACATTTGAAATGTTCCCACCTGTGCGATGAGCCCAGGTCTCCGCCATATGATCTGCCTACTTCTCCTTGGTGGCAGAGGACCAGGGAGGCCCGCGGTGGGAGGGACCTGGTGGGAGGGCTCAGGTGCTCCCAATTCATGCTGCCTGCCCACTAGAGCCTGGTTGAATGAAAGATGGCAGAGCAGCCTGGTGGTAGAGCAGAGTCAGCCTTGTCCGTCCTCCGATCGAGAACTAAGTTGGCAGAGGCTGTAGCCAGAGGGCCTCTACTGAATCCAACTGTTATCGCCAACCCTGGCCACGTCTGTGGGAAGGCAGCCTGCGCACTTGAAATTGACCATGCAGATGGCAGACTCAAAGCGAATGACCTAATAAAGTCTATCTATCCCTGTAGGCTGATACCATTTTGCCTTTTGAAAGCGGGATTTTTTTTCTTTTTTTACAGAAGCTATGTGAAAATGGTGATCTGAATGCTTCTCTGACATCCCAACAATCTGTGAGTGACGTTCCTTAAAAACAAACACTGGAGTAAACATGATTTCTTAGCAAATGTGTGGATCTGTATTTCTTTGCCTGTTTTTGAAGCACGCCGAAGCAGATCCACCTACAAAGGCAGGCCTTGCACTTTATGGCTGGGAAGATTAATTCAGGGTGAATTGATCTGTCAGACTGGGACCGATTTTTCTAAAAATACAGAGCAGCTAGGCAGTTGAGTGGGATGGTAAAGGAGACAAAGCGGTTCGGAAGTGCTTTGAAACCTGGATGGGCGAAAGTTTCAAAAGAAGGCTGTCAAGGGAGACCCAGCCACAAAATTGATTAATTGAATGTCCAATAAATGAACGATAAATTACTTTATCTGTCCTTTCTCTTTGGAAAGACAAAAATTTGAGCTAGAGTGTAAAGTTCTAGTTCAACACTTTAGTTGGATTCATTGAATAAATATTCAGAAATGGACTTGGAGTCGACCTTGTGGCCGGTAGGAGTTGATGAATTCCTGGACAGGGAAGTGAGCCATGTTGAGGGGAAGCAAGACTGAGGGTAAGTGGAGGAGACACCACAGTGGAGGCAGGGAATGGAGGACAATTAGCAAAAGGGTGAGCACTCAAAGTGTGTCACATGTGGACACGGGAGGGGTATGTACCCAACCGATGTGTGGGCTCCGGGTTGATGGTGGAGTGGTCGTGAACAGAAATGTGGAGGAGGTGTGCCAGGGTGGAAAGGTTTGGTGGGAAGCGAGAGAAAATGAGGAAGCCGCTTTGCATCTGAGTCTGGACCCATGTCTGTGGGACACATGTGGAATCCACATGTGCTACTCCCTCCCTCTGGGCTGCCCCTTGAGTTCCAGAAGAAAGAATCCTACCAGAAATCACTGAGCTTTAAGGGTATGGCAGATACTGGCTTACCACGTGTGTGATTATGTTGGGACAGAGTTAAGATTGCAAAGATATGATCAGGAATTTTGGTAAAAAATCCCACTGGGGAGAAACATGAAGGATGTGCTAATAAATCATTGTAGCCAGGCCATCAAGCATGGGGTGTGGGAGATGCAGCTTGACGATTTGCCTATGTAGTGAGTTTTGCTTCAGCTCTGAAATTCTCTCCCTCGATCGCCGAACAGCAGACTTAACCTACTTCTCTGTGTAGATGTTTGGGGAAGCCAGTGATGGCTTGAGTAACCTGCCCAGTCCTTTTGCCTACCTCCTCACCATCCACCTGAAGGAAGGCCGGAACCTGGTCATCCGGGACAGCTGTGGTAAGCCTGGCACACCTGCGTCTGTACTCTTATATCTACGTGATTAGGCAACAGAGTGGAGCTCAAATCTACACCTCTTAGGTATCAAGGCCTTTGCAGCAAAGTATTTAAATCCCCTGAATCTTACTGTCTTTTACTGTTATTAAATTAATAACAATAATGATAATAGTAATAATCACATAAAGTTGTTTTAAATGAGATGAGACGACGGTAATAGCTTTATGCCTGGCATATAGCAACTGCTCAAGAAAATGTTCCTATGATTCTACTTTTTTATTTTTTTATTGCTCACCTCCTGTGGGGTGGCCTCTTATTTTATTTTATTTTGTTTTGTTTTATTTTATTTTACTAATTCAAGGCATTTAAAAATGTATTATGGATAAGATATATCCATAACCATGGGGTTATAGGTAATGCAAGTATTTTCTTCCACCTGGTGACTTGCTTTTTCCTTTTCTCAGTGGTTTTTTTTTTTTACAAAATGTGCTTTGGGGGTGGGGGGGAAAGGTGGGGGAGGCGGAGGGGGACATCTGGGTGGCTCACTTTTTTTTTTTTAAAGATTTTATTTATTTGAGAGAAAAACAGAAAGCAAAAGCCAGGGTGAAGGGTAGAGGGAGAGGAAGAAGCAGATCCCCGCTGGGGCTAGATCCCAGGACCCGGGATCATGACCTGGGCCAAACGCAGCGGCTTAACAGACTGAGCCACCCAGGCATCCCTCATACCTGCAAGATTCTTTTATTTATTTATGTATTTGTTTATTTATTTATTTTTTTGACAGAGAGATAGAGAGCACAAGTAAGCAGAGAAGCAGGCAGAGGGAGAGAGAGAAGCAGGCTCTCTGCTGAGCAGGAAGCCCGATGTGGGGCTTGATCCCAGGACCCTGGAACCATGGCCTGAGCCGAAGGCAGCTGCTTAACCAACTGAGCCATGCAGGCGCCCCTGCAGGATTCTTAATCCATCTGGGACCTCGAGGTATCAACTGAGCTTACGACCTATGTAGGGGAGCTGGGAATGGAAGATTGAACAGTGGCAGAGAAGAAGGCCAGAGGCACAGAGAAAGGAGGGTCCTGAGCAGGAGGAGTATTTCAAGATTACCGGCTAGGGGCTCCTGGGTGGCTTAGTTGGTAGAGTGTGTGGCTCTTGGTTTCAGCTCAGGTCATGTCAGGCTTTTAGGATCAGGTCTCATGTTAGGCTCCACACGTAATGGGGAATCTGCTTGAGCTTCTCTCCCTCTGCCCCTTCCCCCACTCATTCTCTCTTTCTAAAATAAATAAATAAATCTTAAAAAAAGAAAAAAAAAAAAAAAAAGCAAACTCCATGCTTCCCCCTTCAGCTCCTCCTCCCGACACACCCCCAGAAATGCAATGGTGTTACCAGGAAACGAAAGCACAGCATGGCCACCATGGAAAGCTTTGATTTCTTCCCCTTTTAAGGCTGCTTCCCTCTCCTTGGGACTTGTGCTAAGAACTTGGACTGTACAATTCGTATCATTTAAGAGAGAAGGGGTATTAGGGAGCTGAAGGGGCAGCCACATGGCAAACACAAAAGGCTGCTCCAAGACATCTTTATAAGCTCCATTCCCATTGGGGTCCTTCTCAGAGCCACCTCCCTGCAGAGCTAACTGAGGCTTCAAGACCCAGCCTGCGTATGCCCTGCCCTTCAACACGGGGCTTTATTTTATCCTGCGATTGCTAGGGAGAGCTACAGACAGCAACTAGCGACAGCGATAGATAGCATTGCCTCTTCTCATTGTCATTTTCGGTTTCATTTAGGTTCGGCTGCCTTAAGCCCTGGAAAATCTTTCTTAAAAGACTGGGCTCTGCCTTTCCAGGTTTATCAAAATAAAGCAGAAGTCGAGCTGGCTAGTTTTAAGGGCACAAAGGAAAACACGGTTTGGGGACGGGAGGTTTTGAATTGCAGGAGGCAAATATAGCAGGCTCCTGCATAAGACTTTAAACATCCAAATATTTAAAATAACTGCCCCCACGGCCTCCATCTGAATTCTCCTGCCTTTGTTATCAACAGAAAGTGAGCAGCTCAGCAGCAGGTCTTTCTCAATTCCAAGGATTAAACTGCACAGATTGCCTTTGCAATTCAACGGCACATTCTAGAATGAAGAGTGTTTTTGTACCAATGCCTTTCCTTTGGGGTATTTGTAGAACAGCTCTCAGTTTTTGAGATTTTAATTTGGAAATGATAATAGTTATTTACTGAGGGCTTTAATGTGCAAGGTAGGGACCTTTCAAGGACTTTATATATAAGATCATTAAACTCTGACAAAACCGTGTAAGATACATAGGATGAAGAAATTGAGACTCCGATAATTTGCCAAAAATCAAAGAACTAGTGAGTAACGGCGATGCAGAATATAAGAAAGAAAGTGTATTAGAGATTCAAGGGGCTGGTGGATCTTCCACATTCCAAGTCATGCCTTGTCCATCAGGCCTCACCTCTGATGCATGTGAAATAAATATAGCCATATTTTTCCAAGTTTAGGATGGTATTGATGGTAAGATGCTCCTTTGAGTAGCTCAAAGGGGAAAACCGTCTGTGGCTTAAACTGACGATTAATTCCAAGACATGTTCGGACTTCAGAGATATAGAAACATAGGGGGAAAGTACCTTTTAATATTCATGAAGAATGATCCTTTATAAGCCAGTCAGTCTGAAATGCAAGGAACAGAATCGTTAAGTGCTGGCCCAACTTGGGGGTAACCTGGAGGGAGCCCAGGCATATCCTGGGTCCCATCTGGGTTTCCCCAAAGCACAGGATAAAATTCAGGCGGTAATTCAGGATCGTACCTGCAGGAGGCAGTACAGGCCACCAGATCTGGCCTTTGGTCTTCCCCAGCAGGGTTTCAGAGGGACCCCCTGGCCAGAGGTGAGAAACAGGTTCCCAGAAGTTCAATTTTTGTTCACCCTTCTGTGCTGTTCCAAACCTCGGGGTCTTTTGCGTTTCCTTTTGCTCCTGTCTGGTATCTTCTTTCTCTACATTACTCTTTCTCTGCCCACATTTCCGAAGTCCAAAAACAGGTAGACTCCTGTGAGAACAAATGTGTCCTTCCTATTCGCCCAGAATCAAATCAGAAGTTTGGGAGTTAGCCAATGAGGAGGAAGCTAGTGTCTTGTTTTCCTATTAGTCTATGATGTTTGGGTGCCCTGATTATATACCTCTGGGGAATATCCTAGATATAACCTCAAGATAGAGATTATTCAAGGGCGTCTGGGTGGCTCAGTGCCTGAGGAATCCAGTTCTTGCTTTGGGTTCAGGTCATGATCTCAGGGTCCGGGATCGAGTCCTGCATCTGAGCTTGTCCCTCTTCCTCCTCCTCCCCCATGTGTGCGCAGGAGGGCTCTCTGTCTGTCTCTCTCTCTCTCTGTCTCGCTCTCTCTCTCTCAAATAAATAAATAAATAAATAAATAAAATATTTTTAAAAAGATAAAAATGATCCTACCTAGAGAACATTTCTCAGGTAGGTCTTCCTATCTCAAATGTAGCTGGTAATCATCAGTCATATCACTCTCTTCCTGGAATCTCTTTTTTTTTTTTTTTAAACAGAGAAAGTAACAGAGGAACTAAGGAACAACAGGCAGAGAAACAGGAAGAAACAGCCTTCAAACTGAGCAAGGAGTCCTATGTGGGGCTCCATCCCAGGACCCTGGTATCATGACTTGAGCCTAAGACATACGCTTAACTGACTGAACCACCCAGGAGCGCCGTCCTCCTGGAATCTTGAAACACTTCCCCTGGTTCTAGACAACTTCTGCCGCCTCCTCGCATACCACCTACCCCAGGCTCCAGGTAACTGAGAACACCTGTGAACACATCCTGTGTCCATTCCTAGCTCCAGGCCTCTCCTCCATATGTTCTTCCCCTAAGTCTCTGCCCATAAAAAAATCCTCATTCTTCAAAATTAAGTTTGAGTTCATTAATGAAGTCTTTGCTCACTTAAAACTCATTGACCTCCACAAGAGCTTTTTTTTTTTTTCTTCAAGATTTTATTTATTTAACAGAGAGAGAGAGAGAAAACACAGACAGAGGGAGAAGCAGGCTTCCTGCTGAACAGGGATTTGGATGTTCGGCTCAATCCCAGGACCCCAGGATCGTGACATGAGCCGAAAGCAGATGCTTAACCAACTAAGCCATCCAAGGGCCCCCCACTCACAGCTCTTAATAGCTCTCTGTAAATCATTGGTATGCCAGCCACCTCCTTAGTTATCAAAGTGACAATCTGCCTTTTTCTGTTGATTTATATCCATATCCCTAACACCCCACACAAGGCTCAGGTTATAGTGGAAACTCAATTGATATTTACTGAATGAACAAAAAATTAAATGTCCTTTTTCTAAAATATACCAGAACTGACAGGGAAATTGTTTTTAACAATTGTTAAATTGTTTTTAACTTTTGCACTTTTAAAGCTCCTGATGTCCAGACACCGCACCCAAAGCAGTGAAATATCAGAACTTCTCAACTGAGGCTTGGGTTCACCCCAGGCATCGGTGTTTTGCAAAGCTTCCCAGGTGATCTCAAGGTACAACCAAGGTTGAGAATCTGACAATTGCCTCGACGGCAATAGTTCTCAGCGTGGTCCTAGGTCCAGCATTAGAATATCGCTGTCATCTTATTTGAAATGAAAATTCTTAGGACCCACCCCAAACTGTAGAATCAGAAATGGCAGGGCTGTGGGGATGGGGGAAGTGGACAAAAATCTGTGTTTTAACAAGACCTTCCATGATACAAAGTCAAGTTTGAGAAGCACTGCCTTAGAAGTTTACTTTAAATAAGTCTATACAGACTATGTAAATAAGGCCCTCCCATCTTCTTCTGATTCCTGTCTGGCCCCTATTTCTTCATACGGCTGTGTGTACACACAAGCACAAGCCCCTTTTAGCTGAAGTTTTTTTTCCCCCAATCTAGTTTGGTCTTACAGTCAACACCAACTTATAGTAAAATAGCTTAAGAAGATACTTTATGTGGGTTTCTTTTTCTATCTTTAAAACAACCAAGGAAGTATTCTCCTGGGTATTTTTTGAATCATGGAAAAGAAATGGACAAAACCCAACGTACATGGGATTTGTCCCCCATGTTATGTCTGATGTGAAGTGTCCCATCGTCTTACAATAAATCGAAGACATCCATCCCACAAAGGACGAGAGAAAGGCTGGAGAAAAAAATGATGAGTGCCCGGGGGCACAGCAGAGATCTGACCCCTGATCTGTCCTACCATTGGGGCGTTCTCAGGATTTTCATGACCCCCATTTTGTTATTTTTGCCCATCATCCGATAGTTTTTGTAAAGAAAATCTGCTGCTCTCAGGAATTCCTGGCTATCTCTTGAAGGGAAGTGTTCACTTTGAGAGCATTAAATACTCAATGCTGTTTCCTACTCATTCGCAGTGGTATACACTCAGAGCTTTCTTTTTCTTTAAGACCTTGGGAAAAGGGATGGCTTCAATGCCTCTAAGTTTAGAGGGGCAGTTTTCTTCTAAAATGTCTGCTTCTCTGAAATTCATATGCTTTGTTCCAAATCTATGGTCTGAATTCTTAGATTTGTTATTAACATGGCTCCTTTTTGAATCACGAATCTTATAAAAGTTGTACAGGGTCTAAGCTAGGCTCTGTGAGGGATCAGCAGTGAGAAAGATAGACCCCACTTGCTCATCTCCAAGAAAAACCGTATCTATAAAACTAACCAATGAAGGAGTGCCTGGGTGGCTCATGGGTTAAAGCCTCTGCTTTCAGCTCAGGTCATGGCCCAGGGTCCTGGGATCGAGCCCCACATCGGGCTGTCTGCTCAGTAGGGAGCCTGCTTCCCTCTCCCTCTCTATTTCTCTGCCTACTGTGATCTGTCAAATAAATAAATAAAATCTTTAAAAAAATATTTTAAACTAACCAATGAAGATCCAAATTCTAGATGTTAGAACTATTATCCAGGACAGTAAGATAGGGAGAGGACCTCCAGGAATTCAACTATAGTGTGCATGTGTGTGTCTGTTTTCTTAAGAGGTCTTTCTTTCTTTTTTAAGAGGTCTTTCTGATAGAAAGATCTTTGAACCTATACTTCTCTATTTTAATTTTGTTGGAGAACGGGTGTGGACGGTATTTATTTGGGAAACAGAGGAAATATTCCCAAGTTTGGAATAGTCAGCTTATCAGAAGATGCAAAACCACCATTCTGTTCCTAAAACAATCATCAAACCTCTTTCTTTGGGGAATGGCCAGCAAGCGTCTTCAGCAATTATACCAGTCAGAGGACAAATTCCCATGAGACATCCATGAGCGGTAAAGAATCTGATGCCGTTGGCAAACTGGAAGGCGTTTCCAGCAAAGGTGGCTTCACATACAGAAGCAGCAGTACTGAGGGTCACAAGCACGTGGCAAACACCAGGCCCTTCTGTTCCCCACTCTGCTCAGTGAAGCTCATTCACCCGCAAGACTAACCCTAATTCTCAGATCCAAGCTGTGGGGCAAAGAGGGCACCAGGAGGGGACGTCCTGTGAACCTGAGCACACACACACCCATTGCACCTGCAAACAGGTGAAAGAGCCTGAAAAGGCTTTGGGGTTTTGTTGTTGCTGTTGTTGTTGTTGTTTTGTTTTTAAGTCTTTAAGTAATGAGAAAGCTTATCAGACAGGGAGGAATTGCTAATCCAATATGGCAAAAAAACTACTTATGCAGGTAGGTACATATACTGGGAAGAAAGGTTTGCCCTGATGGTATTTGTGAAGCCCAGAATATTTTAGATTTCCTTCTGACACCTAATGGGCCAAAGGGGATAGAAATGATAGGCTTGGCGAGGTCTTTTTTTTTTTTTTTTTTTTTACAGTAATGGAACTGTTCTAAGTTCATTGTGATAGTTGTATAATTCTATATATGCTGATAATTGTGGAATTGTACACTTAAAATGGATAAATTGTGTGATAGGTAAATTGGATCTCAATAAAAGTGGGGGTTCTTCAAATGATGGGTGTTACACCAATACAACACAGGTTGAGTTCCACAGAAAGTTGACTACAACATGCGTACTCTCTACACTTTTTGCTCAATTTTTCTGTAAATCTAAAATTACTCTTAAGAAATGGTCTAATGAAAAAAAAAAAAAAGAAAGAAAGAAATGGTCTAATGAAAAGAAGAAAAGAACCCAGTCTCTCTGTAGGCATTTGGCCCTTTCCTGCCCGCACCACCAGCGGGGCCAGAGCCTCTGTCCTCTCCCATGCAGCCCCTGTGGTCTGAACGTTAACAGTCTTCAGGACCCCCAGCATGGCCTCACCTGGCAGTTCTCTTGTTTCTCCATCAGATAAAGGGACTAAGGACAAGTTGCTCCTGAGGGAGGCCAAGTAGATGGACAAGGAGGTTCTGAGCTGTGTCTGCCAGAGAGATGTCTGGGGAGTGAGACAGGGTTTAATGAAATAGAAGGTGGCAAACTGAGCCCAAAAAAGGACCTGCCCTCTCCCCAGAGGCCCGCTTCTGGAAATGACTTTGTGGACCAGAGACCCTCCTGGGGGCCATCTTGGGGATGATGGGCTAAAGATGGAGAACCACATGGACCACTGCAGTCACCCCTAGAACAGAGTTAATCCCTTCCAAATATTCTTGGACATGCTGGCTCCACAGAAAATTCATGAATTCATGAGACTCTGCCAGCTCCAGCTGATTTCTACTGACTTGCTAGAATTAGGATCCATGTGTCTTAATTAATACCTTTGGGGAGACCCTTTCACTCTTGGGAAGCTGCCTGCCCAGAGTGGCTGAGGGAGACAGATCCCTGAGACTTTGGAGGACAGTGCCAGGCTTCTCTGATGCAGAAGGAAGCTTTAAATCAGGAGAATGAACCTCACTCATAGGTGGGGGCCCTGAGAGAATGGTCAAGGTCTGGCCCTGTTTTGAACCATAGGTTTCCTGTCGGGTCACGTGGGCCTTGAGTGGCTGGACACAAGTCTACAATCAGTGCTTTCCACCTCCCCCCATGCCTGTAGAAGTGAGATCACTTTTTATTTCAGGGCAAAGTTAGAGGGCAACTGTGTCCTAGAATCTGGCTGGCCTCCCCATCCCCCAATGCAACTGCTGTGCCCTGGTTGTCAGGCAAATGTTTACCTTAGAGGTAGAGCACCCCCCTAGGTTCTGAGCCTTCAGTTGAGACCCAGAGAACACTGGCCTTTGGAGGCAGAGCTGGGGAGCTCTCCACAGCCATGGATGGCCTCCTGCCTGCCATAGATCCACTTTCCAGTTGGTCCCTAACCACCTGTGCGGTCCTCCACTGGTGATTTCTGAAAGCTAGAGACACGTTTCAGGTCTCTGTGGATTTCCCTGGGAGATCCTGGTATAAACTGTGATACTGGTTTTGCCAGTGAAGAAACAACACATTTTAGAGAAGTGTGAAGGTGTCAGGCAAAAGGTGATTCAACCACGCTGAAGACTGTGGAAAAGGCAGTGAGAATATGGAACCCCTGACACAAGCTGATGATGCCCGAGGTCTGCCTGAGGTGGAGGCCAGACTTCTCACCTTAAAATCCTCGTGCTTATCAGCAATAAATACAAACAACTGTAGGCGATCTCTTCAGAATACTCTTGACTTTCTGAAAAAGTTACTGAAGGGCCAGCCTCCTAAATCGTCTCAAGAGACTGGTGACAGACCCATCTTCAAAGCCTCAGAGAAGAATGGAGAAGAGCTTTGGAAGAAAACCCTGGGTGATTTAAATGGAAACCCTTCTGATCTACAGAGTGCAGAACGGCTCACCCAAGAAACTGCGAGATGGAAGCAGAGACTCCAAGAAATGGAGCAGGAGAAAGAAAGGCTAGAATAGTCAAACGCAGGATTCCAACAGGCCCTGAACGAGAAAGTCCGCCAGTTAGTACCGGTGGGTGAAAACCTGCTGAAGAACTTCCCCAGGCCCACTCACCTTGGAGATCATTTGGGTCATGTCAACTGTGAGGTCAAGGAAAAGAGGGAAACAGAAAATGATGATGGCCCCATCCACGGGTCAGAGGGTGATCTGAAGGGTGTCATTGATGATGCTGATTCCAATGTGTCCCTTCAAAGTGCTGAAGTGAAAAAGCAGGAACTAGCCAGACAATTGCAGGAAGGAAAGCAAATGAATGAGGAGCTTATGGGACAAATAACAGATCTTCAAGCCAAGGAGGCCTCTTTGCAGCGTGAAAATTCACAGCTTGAAGAGGAGATTCAGCAGCTGAAACAGAAGCTTCAAACTCTGCCTCAATTATATCAAGAATGCATCAGCCCCGTTGAGAGAAAATGGTCTGAGGCAGAAGAGCAGTGTGCAGACATTAAGTGGAATCTTTCCTGCACACGTAGAAACATCAAGGCCATGTCTCAGACTCGAGACTTCTACAAGACACCAGGAGAGAATTGGAGGAAAATAGCTTGCACTATCAAAAGGGAATCCTCTTCCATGCAAAGAGAGCTCAGGAAATCTGGATGGCAGCTAAAGAGATGGGAGCTAAAGAAAGAAAGTGATCACAACAGGCAAATGTTCCAGCTTTTCCCAAGAGGCCCTTTTACTCCTGCTCCTCCACCAGCTGCCCACAGAGGCCCAGAAGTGTCAGAGAACCCCTGGATCATCAGCACCCCCAGGAAGGAGAAGAGCCAGGACTTGAGAGCCCAGGAAGCTGGGCCACACCACCAGGGACTCCTGCGGATTTGACTGAGCTCACAGCAGGCTGGTCCTGAACTCCCACAACCACAGCATAACATCTGCATGTGTTTTCTGTCTTTAAAGTTATTTGGACTTATTACTTTTTAGTTTAGGTATTATTTAGATAGTTAGTTAGATGGTTATTTAATTGATATTACAATAACTTTTATTCAAGTTGATTTAGCATTATAGTTTTCAGATAGTATTTTTCCATTAAAGTGTCATTTCCTGTAATTTTTACAGATGTATTATTTTCACCAGACCCTCTAGAACTAGAAAATATTAAGTAAAAGATTTAAGTTAAAGATCTCCAGTTACTTTAATAATTATCAAAATTTGGCAATAATACAAACATTTAAAATAATCAACATTTTTTAAGAACATTTTTCTACGGCATGAACATTTTTGTGTGCTGTTTTCATACACATAAGCTTGTATTAGACATCTGCACAAGTAAATTAATATGTATCTGAATAAATTTTGATTTGAAAAACTGGAGAAAAGAAAACCCTAAACAACAATTCCCTATTCCAACTTCATAAAATTTTGTTTAGACTAAGCTTAAATTCATAAATTATCTTAGCAGAGCTTAAAGTACAACTTATTCTCCCTTTGTTAACTTCTTAAACTTTTTTTTCCTTTTGTTTAAGATATTCTTTGCTAAATGTTTAGACATTTCTCAATTTTATGTAGCAAAAATAAAAGTTTTTCCGTGATGGCAAGCAAACAGACCTCCCCCTTGCAGTTTACAAGGCACTTTTAGTCAGTTTGGCGGTAACAGAGACTAATAGAACAGAAAAGAAAGCTGCCCATTTTTAAAACAATTTTAAAGAGAGAAAGAAATAAATGATGTTCACACAATTTGTATAATATGCAAAATATACCTAGCTCATATATACACAAAAGGAGAATTGCCCAAAGTATCAGAGAGATGCTCTGTTCCTCGAAGCTGTCAAAGCAGAAAGCAAGGCAAAAAGCAGAGGGAGACTCCCAGATGCTAACAACAGGGGGAGCTGTTCGCACTCTTGGGCCTGCCTGGAGGGAGGAGGGGGAAAGTGCTGCCATCAGGGCCCAGGGCAGGCAGATTTAGTTCCAGGCCACCACAATAATGCAAATGTCACCATAAAGCACATAATTCATTAATTAATATTTTTATGGAAATCATTTTTTTTCACGTTTCCCAGTGCATATAAAAGGTGTTTATCCCACGACACTGCAGCCTTGTGAGTGTGCAATAGCATTATCTCTAAAAAAATAAAAATTAAGCCTTGTTTAAAAAATATGTTTTGTTAAGATTTTTTATTTATTTAAGAGAGAGAGTGAGAGAGAGCATGAGATGGGAGAGGAACAGAGGGAGAAGCGACTACTCATGGATCGGGGAGCCCCATGCGGGACTCGATCCCAGGACTCTGGGATCATGACCCGAGCTGAAGGCCGTTGCTTTGCCAATGGAGTCCCCCAGGCATCCAAATTAAAAAATATTTTCTTGCTGAAAACTGCTAACCATCATCTGAGCTATTAGCAAGCTGTAATCTTTTAGCTGGGAGGAGGGTCTCGTTTCAGTATTGATGCACGTTGATCAGGGTGGTGGTTGATACAAAACTGTGGCAATTTCTTCAAAGACAACGACTATAGCAATTTCTTCAAAGACAACGACTACCAAGGTTGCCACATCAGCCTACCCTTCCTGTCACGAAGACGTCTGGTAGCGGGCAGGGCTGTGGAGGGACATGAACAAATTGGAGCGCGGTTGGGTGGGAATGTGAAACAGTGCAGCTGCTGTGGAACATGGTGCGAAGTTTCCTCCAAAAATTAATACTCTATGATCTGTTAATCCCACTTCTGTATTGCGGAAAACTGAAATCAGGATCTGAAAGGGGTTTCTACATTTCTAGGTTCATAGGGCAATATTCCCAGTAGTCCATGAGAAAAAGCCATCCAAAGGCCCACCAATGGATGGATGGATGGGCTGAGAGAATGTGGTGTGAATGAGTAAATAAAATGTAATATTATTCTTTAAAAAGAAGGAAATTCTGTCACATGCTACAATATTGATGAAACTTAAGGATATCGCGTTACACAAAATAAGCCAGTCACACACACAAACACACACACACCAGATATTCTGAGTCTCCTCATATGAGATCACTAAAGTGGTCGAAAAATAAAATAAAATAGGTGCACCTGGGGGGCCCTATTTAATGTACATGGTACATTCCATGTCATGCGTTTTTTGCCTCAATTAGAAAAAAAAAGATATGAATATGAGTTTTAGGATTTGAGTGGTGGGGAATTAGGCTTGAGCTAAGTCTCACACCAATGACTTCACCTCTCTACATGACAGTTAATAAGTTAATCTAATTAATTAATTAATTAATACGTTGATTAAATAATTTTTAAAGGTTCTGTTCTAACCGCATTGTAATTATAAAGAGAATATCTTAGTCCTCCACTCTAAGACAAAGTCCTTTACGGTACAAAATGCTGACCTTCTTATAGTCCAAAAATTCCCTCTGTTACACCTCGTCAGTTAGATCAGAGGGACAGTCAGCTCACATTGGATGCTCGGAGATCAGCATCTCCCTAAAGTAATTCATGCTAAGAACATGATAACGTAGAAAAGGGCAAGGTTTACCCCACCCAAGCCAAAGGAGTACCTGATTCTTAAATATTCATATAATGTTCATTATATTTTTGATGACTAATCTTTACTGGATGTGTATGAGAAAGGTGAGAACAAAAGTCATTAGAAGAAAGGTAATTATCTCAGAAATGACCCTGCTGTCAGGGGAGATGGACTGAATGCAGGGAGCGATAGGGGAATGGAAAGGAAGGGCCAGAGGTAAGACAGGTTGCACACGGGACTTGGTGGGGGTCAGATGTAGCAAAGGATCAGGGGTGCTTCTCAGGCTTCGCTATGGAGGGATCAGGAGAATGGTGATGCACGCAATGTTTGTAGAAAGGATGCTGTGCGTGTCGAAACACACAGGAGGGAGATGGGTCCAGGGGTGAAGAGGCATCATGGTGAGACCTGGTACTTTCCCAGAGTGTTTTAATCCAGAGAAGAGCCGTGAGCCTCAGGCGGATCCTTGGGGCACAGCTGCAGTTGGCCAAAATCCTCCCTCTTGGAACAGGTGCCTTATGTGTTCCACTGTATAATGAATAAGAACGCTTCTGAGAAAAGGAAGAGGCCCAGACAGGGGTGTAAACAAGGAGGAGGAAGTAGCCAAGACAGAGAAATGAAGCCCAAGGGGCCGAGGGCGAGACAGAGAGCATCCTGGGACTAAGTCAGAGGAAAGGGCTGGGGCGGGGAGGTGCTGGCTAGCGGGATCTTTGCTGCAGAAAGTTATGGGAAGGAGGACATCCAACGTGAGAAGATTCCCGAAAAGGCAGGAAGGGAAAGATTTCTAGGCGCAGGTGAGAGAATTCGGTTTGGAAACCAAGGAGGGAAAGGTGAAAGATGAGTGCCGAAAGAAAGGTGATTTGCTGGAATTTATTGCTACAAGCCACAGCGAAAGAACTTTGCTAACTCAAGTAAAAAGGAATGTTATCTGCAAGGCTTTGGGGCAAACTCCCAAAATTCAGAAGTAGACCAGGTAACCAGACTCAGCAACACGGCTGAAACAAGGGAGACGGGGCGTGAAAAAGACAGGAAATCTCAAAACACGGCATGAGCTCTGGTGAGGCCCCGCTGCTGGTCCGGCTGCCGCTGGATATGCAGTCGGATGTGATCTGGCTTCAGCTATGGTCCCCACAAAGCTGTAGAGCCCCCACCTGTTCTCCCGAGATTCAAATGCCTGGTGTCAGGTGTCGTCTTAGCAAACCCTCCAACATCTGTCCACTATCCACCTCCAGGACTTCTCTCACACTTTTTTTTTTTTTTTAAGATTTTATTTATTTAATTGACAGAGACAGCGAGAGAAGGATCTCAAGCAGGGGGAGTGGGAGAGGGAGACGTAGGCTTCCCGCTGAGCAAGAAGCCCAGAGCAGGGCTCGATCACGGGATCGTGGGATCATGATGGGCTCCTGACCTGAGCCAAAGGCAGATGCTTAAGGACTGAGCCACCCAGGTGCCCCCACCACCATGACTTCTAAGAGGACCTGACGATCCTGCAATGCGAGACATACTTGATGTCCCCACAGGATACCCAGGGCAGACATTGTTTCAAAAAATGAGGCTCTTACAAAAAATAAAAATAAAAATAAGGCTCTTACAAAAACAAAACAAAAAAAAGTCTGACAGTCAAGAGCAGCCACATAGGAGACCCTAATCTACCCCTCCCCAGCTCTCCATTTCCCACACCTGCATTTCAAAACCAAAACCAAACAACGCATATGACGAAAAAGGCTCTGCCTCACATGAAAACAGGCAGCCTTGGCACTACTGAAAACACCCTATTTCCCAAACCAGCCCATTAAAATCTCTCCAGGCTGTCCAAGCTCCGCCCCAAGACCCCTGACTGACATCTGTTTCTTTGGTTTTCATTCTCCAGCAAGCTTGTTCTGCTATTTTGTAAGCCACAGAGTCAAGACAAAGTCAGAGGACACTAATGCATATGTACACTTGGTGGAAAAAGATTGAAAAGAAGGAAGTTGAAACACTGACACGATACAATACGGAAGGAAGCTCTGGGTCATGGCTCTAGTGCTCTCTGCGGTAGGTCTCTGCTGTGGGTCATGCTGACGGCTTCCCTAGACCACAGCCCACTCTGCTTTGCCTTCTTCAGTCAGCCCTTGGGCGGCTGGGGGCCCTGCATCACTGGGGTGCCCCTCATGTCACACAGGAAGAGTTCAGCTCTGGGTCCTCTTGTGGCCTTTCAGAACTGCCTTTCACTAATTTTCTGTTTCTTTTTAAAGCATAACTTTAGTTTGGGGCATCTGGGTGGCTCAGTTGTTAAGCGTCTACCTTCAGCTCAGGTCATGATCCCAGAGTCCTGGGATGGAGCCCCACATCAGGTTCTCTGCTCAGCGGGAAGCCTGCTTCTCCCTCTCCCACTCCCCCTGCTTGTGTTCCCTCTCTTGCTGTGTCTCTCTCTGTCAAATAAATAAAATCTTTAAAAACTGTTTTTAAAAAAAACCCATACTTTGGTTTTTTATTGGGTAAGAGCAAATATGATTTGATAGTAAATCAATCCTACCCTATAATTACAAAATGATGCTCTTTACCACATTGTAAGATTTCAATTCTCAGCCAGCCTATTTCTGATGTCTTCATGGGAACTCATGTGATATAATAATAAAATGGCTGTATCCCCACCAGATTATTCAAATCCCCACTTAAATCCTACACAAGGGGTGCCTGGGTGGCTCGGTGGGTTACAGCCTCTGGCTTCGGCTCAGATCATGATCGGAGGGTCCTGGGATCGAGCCCTGCATCGGGCTGTTTACTTGGTGGGAAGCATGCTTCCCCCTTTCTCTCTCTGCCTACTTGTGAACTCTGTCAATCAAATAAATAAATATAAAAAATCTTAAAAAAAAATCCTACACAAGTGGCCCCAACTTTTCTCTTATCAAAATAAAGACTTTAAGACACAAGATGGTTTAAGAAAAAATGGGAACTCCATAGCTTTAAACCAAACAATCTGAGGGTTTTGAAGGGGTGGTGGTTGGGGGGTTGGGGGAACCAGGTGGTGGGTGTTAGAGAGGGCACGGATTGCATGGAGCACTGGGTGTGGTGCAAAAACAATGAATACTGTTACTCTGGAAAGAAATTAAAAAAATAAAGCTAAGAGATGACAAGTGTCTATTTAATTAAAGTGAAAGTAAAGAGAGAGATATAAATGGAGTCAAAAGAGGGAAAATTCTTTGTGAAGCTATGGAGATAAGAGAGTCCAGACAAGGAGGGAGGGAGCTAGATGGGGGTGAGGGGTAGAGCAGAAGAAATGAAAGAAATCCCCCATGACAGGGGAGGAAAGGCCCAAGGGGCAAAGTGGAGAGAGGGTTTTGAGGGGAGGCTAATCTGGCCCAGACCACATAGCCTTTGCCAACCACACTGAGCGGCAGTGCTTTCCTGAGGGCTGGGGGTCTTTGCAGCAGGTGCAATATTTAGGTTTTAAAAACTATTTTTAAAAGATTCTGGCTCTGACTACAGGACGGATAATGTCTGTTGATAGAATGCAGCAGCAGTGAGAGGTAGATGTCGGGGGTAAGGGTGAGGGAACAAAACTGGATTCAGGGAAGCAGACCCGTAAGGAGGCAGTTACGATGATCCACGTGAGAGGCAATGGGGTGTATTTTCTATGGGGTAAAGTTCCATTAGATTCCAATGGAATCTCTGTCCAGGTCACAGCCAGGAATCACTGGGGCAGCAGGAAAAGGCAGGAAAAGAAAAAATGGGGGAAAGCAGTGAAACCAAACTGACCCACGATGGACACAGAAGAGCAACAAAGTGGGAACCAGAAACACCTCTTCGATGTTAAAATATACTTAATGTCATGGATGCTGTTGGCGTTCATCATTTCCTAGCCACCAAATATCCAGGTATGCAAAGTCCAAGGACTGTCTCTAATTTCTTTCTGGAGGACCCCTCCTAGATCTGCATTTGATGGCCCTGAGTTTCCCCTGGTACTGATGCCACTCCTGGCCAAAGGGAAGGACGAGTAGCTGACCCTCTGCTCAACACTGCCCTGACATCTGTGCAAGTGGGTTCCTGTCTTGGATCCTGCTTCATAGTCATCTGCACAGTGGGGAACATACCCTGCGCCCAGTCGATACACCCCACAGGACCCCGCACCTACCATTCTGGTCCATGTTCTGGATCTAAGTACTCAGGATCCGAAAATGACCGGCCTAAACATCTCTACTTGCTTCCAAGTCCCATGGTGGCCTCTTCTCTGTCCTGAGGGCAGACTAGGCAGGGGGTATGTCCTCTCCTGGGTGGATTATAGCTAGCTGTTTGTGGCAGTGTGGACCAGGTATGCTTGTGTATGACAGAGCGACCGTATGTGTGCATCTGTGGCCCCTTAGATTGTAGGCCAGAGCCAAGAAAGGAAAGAGAACTTGTCGGGCTTCGGGCTACCCTCTTCCTTTTTTTTTTTTTTAATTTTATTTATTTATTTGACAGAGAGAGATCACAAGTAGGCAGAGAGGCAGGCAGAGAGAGAAGGGGAAGCAGGCTCCCTGCCAAGCAAAGAGCCCGATGTGGGGCTTGATCCAAGGACCCTGGGATCATGACCTGAGCTGAAGGCAGAAACTTAACCCACTGAGCCACCCAGGTGCCCTGGGCTACCCTTTTCTAGGATGCTATATTCCAGAGCAGGCCATCTACAGAGTCTGAGAATTCTAAATGCAGACCTTCCTCCCAGGTTATTATGAAGGTATATTTTTAAGAGTGTAGAATGTATTTTATTTAAAATATAATGTGATTTATAGTTTCAAAATAATTTTACGTATGTTATATGAGCTTCTATGTAAAATCTTGCTTTAGACCCCTCCAAAAGTTAGGCCTTAGACCAGCCTGGCCAATCAATGCAGAACATCATATTCATTGTAGTGATAAGCTAGGGTTTAGGGAATGTGTCCTGGGCTGACATAGTGAGGAACAGTGAGGGTTTGCTGAACTCATATGAAAGAGATCCTTGTTACATGGCTTGAAGCTGAGAGGACCAGGACGGAAGAGCAGCAGCAGCCTTCTTGTCACCATGTGGAGTAGAAGACTGAGTTTGAGGAGTAGGCACGGGGATAGAAGTAGACAAAAACCAAAGTCTGGACTGTTGAACTCTTGACTAATTATCAGTTAAAGTCAGATTTACTCCTGGTCTTTTCAGTAAGGTGATACAGTCAGTTTCACCATAAAATATATCAGTTTGGCCTGGGTGTTCCTTCCCCTCTGTCAATCAATAGGTAGAGGCAAATAAAGAATTTAATAATAGATTTTTTTTAAAGATTTTGTTTATTCGACAGACAGATTACATGTAGGCAGAGAGGCAGGCAGAGAGAAAGGAGGAAGCAGGCTCCCCGCTGAGCAGAGAGCCCTGAGATCATGACCCGAGCCAAAGGCAGAGGCTTAACCCACTGAGCCACCCAGGTGCCCCAATAATAGATTATTTTTAATCCATCAATTTCTTTAGCCCATCAATTTCATCTCCTCAATCCACCCATCAACAACAATTTTCTAATTTACCCAAATCTTTTTTTTTTTAAGATTTTATTTATTTACTTGACAGAGGGAGAACACAAGTAGGCGGACTGGCAGGCAGAGGGAGAGGGAGAAGCAGGCTCTCCACCAAGCAGGAAGCCCAATGTGAGGCTCCATCCCAGGACACTGGAATCATGACCTGAGCCGAAGACCACTGACTGAGCTACACAGGCGCCCTAACTTACCCAGATTATGAAGGCCATTCCTCGGAGACCAGATAGCTTAATTTTAGGGTGAAGTCAAGTAAATCCAGTTGTGAATCCTGACTTGGTGGCATGTGAGCCAGATGGATGTTCTTCTCTGGAACTTTTATTCCTTAAAGAGTGGCCATGTCCTATCGAGAGAGTTGGAACATTATTCTGGGGCCGGGGGCGGTGGGCGGTGCTATGGCAGCATCGAGAGTCCTGAAATGATGATGTTGAGCTCTAGTGACAGCGTTGCTGGTGAAGATATCCTAGAAGGACAGTTCTGTGTAACAAGATGCCTATACACCCTGTCGTCTGGTCTCTCCTCATCCTAGCTGAGTTTCAACGCCTGGTTGCCCAGGTTCTCATCAGTTCTGGAAGTTACCAAGTCTCCTTAGGCAGAGCTGGGCTCCACTGTGTGCCACTAAGCATCCTTCTACCCAGTGGTCTACAGTGTGGGATCCAGTAGTGTCTTGAAGGCAGTATAACCTAAGTGAATAGAACAGCAGCGGCAGTCTGAGATTGTCTATCTGGCTGAGGTGTGGCTGAAGAGAATTAGATTTCTTTTCTTTTAAGAATTAGGATTCTTATTTATATAATTGATGTAATTATCAAATGTGGTCATGTGGAAGAAAGTGCCTACTGAGGGTCAGTATTGGAACCATGGTGTCTCTACCATTAGAAGCTTATTGGGCATGGAATCTTCCGGAAAGATAAGATGAGACAGCTCCCTCTCATACCCCAGACAGCTTAAAAGAAGGAAAGATGGGTTTCCATAATTTCATGCAGGTTAATGTTTGTTTGTTTTTTTTCCCCTTCAGACATCCTCTTTGATTAATGTATTATTTTGAAGTGTGTTTTTAGTTTCTAAGTATTTGAAGATTTTCCTGTTATCTTTCCATTAGTGATTTCGGGTTTAATTCTGTTGTGGTCAGAAAACACGCTCTGTATCATTGCAGTTCCAAACTTGTTGAGGTTTGTTTTATGGCCCAGGATGTGGTCTGTCTTGATACGTGTCTCAAATATGAGTGTTCTGCCATTGGTGGGGGGGGCAGTTCTATAAATGTCAGTTAAATCCCATTGGTTGAGGATACCTTGTATTCCCTATACTAGCTGGTTTTCTGTTTAGTCGTATCATTAAGTGTTGACAGGGTTGTTGAGGTCTACAATTGTATTTGTCAATTTTTCTGTTTCTCCATTAAATAGAGAAGACGCCCAGGATTTTTTTTTTAAGATTTTATTTATTTATTTGACAGACAGAGATCACAAGCAGGCAGAGAGGCAGGCAGAGAGAGGAGGAAGCAGGTTTCATGCTGAGCAGAGAGCCTGATGTGGAGCTCCATCCCAGGAACCTGGGATCATGACCTGAGCTGAAGGCAGAGGCTTTAACCCACTGAGCCACTCAGGTGCCCCTGCCCAGGATTTTTAATTGTATTTGGTAAGAGGAACAGAAAGAAATATTGAGATGAGTCCATATTGAAAAATATTGGGAAGAGTCCATCTTCTCCAAAGTGGAAATCCCCTTTCCCATGGCTCTTTTAATTGAAAAATTACTTCTGGTTTAGAGAGAATAGTGGCCTAATTTGGACCATAATGTCATATGTCACTGCCTGATTCTCGAATGGGTACCTTTGGTGTTTTGGAAAAAAAAAAAAAGGTCAGAAATACACATATTGAATCTTTGATTTAACTTCCCATCAACTATGTAGCAGGGTTATTTTTCTCTAAGGAGAATGAGCTACTCACATCTTCCAAGGGTCACTGGACACTGGCTATAGGTACCATTAATTCTTGGGATCTCAGTGTACCATTGTTTTGCACTAGTCACAATAGTCTTACAAGGGTCAAGGAACAAATGGAGTTTTGATTCACAAATGCTTCTCATAGTTCCAGCAGATCACGAGTCATTTTTTTTTTTTAATCAATTTTCTGGTTGGGGAGCATGTAGTTGTTGCATATACCATCTATCCTGTACGAACATGCCTTTCAGATTTGATACAAGAGCTATTAAGGTAAGAAGAGCCAAGTTGAAACCTATGGACCTCCCTCTAGCGATCAAACTAATAATGCGGAGGTATTACAATTTCTATGGAGAAATATTTAAAGTTAATGTTACCCCCCACCAAAAAAAATTCTGGGAAAATACGAGGATGGTGGGGTTTTTTTTTTAATTGTTTAATTTAAATTCTGTTAGCCAACATATAGCACACCATTAGTTTCAGATGTCGTGTTCAATCATCTATCAGCTGCTTATCACATTGGGAGATGGGCATTAGGGCGGGCACTTGGTATAAGGGGGGCGGTATCTATTTTATTTTTACTTAACTCTCAGATTTGGCCAGGTAAACTGATCTTGGATTGGTCTTGGAGAATGAAAGTGGGTTATTGGGGCACCTGGGTGGCTCAGTGGGTTAAGCCTCTGCCTTTGGCTCAGGTCATGGTCTCAGTGTCCTGGGATCGAGCCCCACATCAGGCTCTCTGTTCCACGGGGAGCCAGCTTCTCCCTCTCTCTCTCTCTGCCTACTTGTGATCCCTCTCTCTGTGTCAAATAAATAAATAAATAATAATCTTGAGAAAAAGAAAAAGAAAAGAAAGTGCATTATTGAGGTTTAGCAGGTGGTAACTCCAATCGCATTTATTATTTGGATGTGATCTCTTTGGAGGAGCAAGTCGATGAAAGTTCTCCTGTTGATCCACTGGGATGGCCACAACCATCTCACCGCAGAATTACTCCAGCTGTTTGGCTCCATGTCACAATTTAGTCTACAGAAGCATGACTGTCTTAGTCACTCGTAACATATTACACAGGCCAAACATCCTGGTGACATGTGCTGCTAGAATGAAGACAAGAAAGGTCTTTGGCCTTAGTCAAGCTTATGTCTGTTCATGGAAGGAGACATGAGTTCTGTGAAAACCCTATTACCTCATAGTCTGAGAGATGCTGGGGTATTTGTTTTCCCCAAAGTAAAAGACGACTTTCCTTTGTTTACTCTACCTCATACTGTGTATTGTTAAGAATATGTGCTGGGGCACCTGGGTGGCTCAGTGGGTTAAAGCCTCTGCCTTCAGCTCAGGTCAGATCCCGGGGTCCTGGTTTCGAGCCCTGCATTGGGCTCTCTGCTCAGTGGGAAGCCTGCTTCCTCCTCTCTTTCTGCCTGCCTTTCTGCCTACTTGGGATCTCTGTCTGTCAAATAAATAAATGAAATCTTAAGAAAAAAAAGAACATATGCTGTATTTGGATGGATATTTAAAGCTAATAACTGAGTATTCAGAAATACTCCTCTAGTGGGTTGAAATATATGTCCATGTCCTAAACCCCAGGACCTGTAACTGTTATCTTATTTGAAAAAAGAGTCTTTACAGATATAATTAAGTCAAGGATCTTGAGATGCAAATCACCCCAGATTTAGCATGTACCCTAAGTCCAGTGAATAAATACCCTTGTAAGAAAAGGGAAAGATACAAGGAGACACAGGGGGAAGCCAATGCGAAGACAGGGGCAGAGTTTGGAGTAATTCGTCTGCAAGGCAAGGAATGCCAAAGATTGCCACAGGCACCAGGATCTAGGAGAGACTCAGGGGGCAGATTCTCGTCAGAGCTTCCAGCAGAAACCAACCCTGCCAACTCTTTGATGTTTAATTTTTGGCCTCCAAAACAGAGTAAATTCCTGCTGTTTGAAGTCGCCGAGTTTGTGGTAATTTCTTACAAGAGCCCTAGAAAATTAAAACAATGTCCCCATTGGAAAAGGATCCAGAACAATTTTCCCTAGATGGTCCAGGTTATGGTCCAAGCAGATCCAATCAATGGCCCTTAAAGTTTTGGAGGTAGATCAAGATATTGTAGGAGACAACGACAAACCCCAGGAGGAAAGTCTCAGACCACTGAGGTTTTCATCAAGTTCCTGCTTAGCAGGAATTTATTCTCTTTGACAGAAAGAGCTGTTGGATTGATATGGGGCCTTGATAAGAACTGAACTCTTGGTTATGGAAAGCCAGGGGACCCCAGGCCCTGAGTCACTCATTAGGACCTGTGGATCTATTCCATTCAGCAAAGCTTCACCACATGCAAGTGGTGTGTAAAAGATGAGGTCTGAGCTGGCCCTACAAGGCACAGGTAAATGGTATCAGCCTAGGACTCATGTTTTTCTTCTGCCTAATTCTGCTGTACCCTATTAGGCTGAATTCTCAATTAGTCAGTGTAAAGGCTGAGAAATCAAGGGACTCTTCGGACTACAAAACCCGAATGATCTCACTGGAGACTGTGACAGGGACATTCATGTAAGTCCTAATTCAATCCAGCCTGAGGTGGCAGGGGAAAGCATGCATTCTTCCGAGACACTGGGGAAAAGGGGCCCCAGACAAGACACTGTTCTTGTTTGTCAACCAGATTGTAGTAAGGGTGTCAGTCCAGTAGTGAAAGAAATGCAGCCAAGAGTCTGGAAAAATGTAGAACATCAGAAAGTAGGAAGGAAGGATGTGACGAGAGAGAGAGAGAGACACCTTCAGAAGGAGGATGGGCGGGGTGAAGAAGGTGGCAGGACCCGGAGGGAGAGAGCATACAGAGACCCTATAGGGGAGGTAGCTCATTCCAGCTGGTTTCCCTGAGGAAGGAATGTCTGGAATTGGGCAGGGGGAGGGGCATGGTAGAAATGAGAGGAATATCCTGGCCCAATAAAAATCTGGGTAACGCTGAAGTTCTTAAAGCTGTTAATACAGACTCCAGAAGTCTATGGTGACCTTCCAGAATATGACCCAGAATCTTACAGGTGAGTTGATGAAACAGTAATTCAGTGTTTACTGTGATGGATAATGCTGGTACTCCCACCAGATCTCCTTCGGTCTCTTTTATTATTAGGGTCCCAGGACTTTGAGAAGATTTTGCTCCCAATAACCAGCTCCTGAAGGAAGCTTCCCCCCTGACCACCAAAGGATTGGTCTGGAAATTTCCTCTCTTCTAAGCCAGTGACTGATGGATTTGGGAGTTTGAAATATCCATGCCTGTTGCCTTTGGTCAGGACAGGGCTGAGGTGCAAACTACATTCCAGTGATCCAGAGATCCCCATCGTGGGATAAATCTGAGTCAATTATCTGTAAAACTTTAACTGAAGTTTACCTAATATGGCTTCCTTCTTGTTCTTGTCCTGATTTTCTGATTTGCTCAGAAATTTGCTTTCGGGATTCCTTCATTCATAAGTCACATGTACAACACTCCCTGTCTTAGAGTCTGAGGTGGAGGCAGTGGATCTGGGACAATTAGGAATCTCATCAGTAAATGGTCCCTTGAATTTGGAAGTCGTGCTTCATGTCTTTTAAACAAATAAAGCCTTTGCTGAAAGAAAAACAACACAGATCCTTTAATGAGGGACACCCTCATAAAAGCAGCTAACATCTGGCCTTTTAATATAGTAAGTCGGGGGACTTGGAAGACAGTCCTTACTGCCTGCCCCAACACAGCAGACACAGTACAACTGATCTGCCATTAGGCTTTTCAAGTATGTTTTCCCGCTGGGAATTTCAAAATTCATACACTCATGACATGTGAAAAATATTTAAAATGCCAAGGAAAGCAGATGGTAATTCACACGTTGTTTTCTTTACTAATAATTCAGTTGGTCTCTTTGAACGGGTTGTTGTATGAGTACGAGGACGGCCACGACACAGTTCCACAGGCTGGGGGGCTAAGCAGCAGAGATTTATCTTCTCACAGTTCAGGAGGCTGGACTCCAAGATGAAGGTACAGGGAGGTTCGGCTTCTTCTAGGGTTTTGCCCTTTGGCTTACAAATGGCAACCTCCCTTCTCTGTGAGTGTATGTCCCTGGTGTCTCTTTGTGTGTTTGAATTTCCTTTTCTTATTGGGACATCAGTCAGATTGGATTAGGCTCACCCTAATTGCCTCAGTGTAGCTTAATCACTCAGTAAAAGGCCCTATCTTCAAATACATTCACCTTCTGAGTTAACCCAGGGTTTGGACGTCAACATAAATTTTGGAGGAACACCGTTTATCCCGTAACAGTTGGATAGGGTGTAAGAATGTCAGGTATGAAATATTTCTTTGAATGAAAGATGATTTAATCAGAGGAAAACACTGCTTATTAGTTGTACAGAAAAAGCCAGACTTCTTTTAAATTTTTTATTTCTTTTCAGCTTAACAGTATTCATTGTTTTTTGCACCACAACCAGTGCTCCATTCAATCCCTGCCCTCTCTAACACCCACCACCTGGTTCCCCCAACCCCCCAACCACCACCCCTTCAAAACCCTCAGATTGTTTGGTTTAAAGCTATGGAGTTCCCATTTTTTCTTAAACCATCTTGTGTCTTAAAGTCTTTATTTTGATAAGAGAAAAGTTGGGGCCACTTGTGTAGGATTTTTTTTTAAGATTTTTTATATTTATTTATTTGATTGACAGAGTTCACAAGTAGGCAGAGAGAGAAAGGGGGAAGCATGCTTCCCACCAAGTAAACAGCCCGATGCAGGGCTCGATCCCAGGACCCTCCGATCATGATCTGAGCCGAAGCCAGAGGCTGTAACCCACCGAGCCACCCAGGCACCCCTTGTGTAGGATTTAAGTGGGGATTTGAATAATCTGGTGGGGATACAGCCATTTTATTATTATATCACATGAGTTCCCATGAAGACATCAGAAATAGGCTGGCTGAGAATTGAAATCTTACAATGTGGTAAAGAGCATCATTTTGTAATTATAGGGTAGGATTGATTTACTATCAAATCATATTTGCTCTTACCCAATAAAAAACCAAAGTATGGGTTTTTTTTAAAAACAGTTTTTAAAGATTTTATTTATTTGACAGAGAGAGACACAGCAAGAGAGGGAACACAAGCAGGGGGAGTGGGAGAGGGAGAAGCAGGCTTCCCGCTGAGCAGAGAACCTGATGTGGGGCTCCATCCCAGGACTCTGGGATCATGACCTGAGCTGAAGGTAGACGCTTAACAACTGAGCCACCCAGATGCCCCAAAACTAAAGTTATGCTTTAAAAAAAGAAACAGAAAATTAGTGAAAGGCAGTTCTGAAAGGCCACAAGAGGACCCAGAGCTGAACTCTTCCTGTGTGACATGAGGGGCACCCCAGTGATGCAGGGCCCCCAGCCGCCCAAGGGCTGACTGAAGAAGGCAAAGCAGAGTGGGCTGTGGTCTAGGGAAGCCGTCAGCATGACCCACAGCAGAGACCTACCGCAGAGAGCACTAGAGCCATGACCCAGAGCTTCCTTCCGTATTGTATCGTGTCAGTGTTTCAACTTCCTTCTTTTCAATCTTTTTCCACCAAGTGTACATATGCATTAGTGTCCTCTGACTTTGTCTTGACTCTGTGGCTTACAAAATAGCAGAACAAGCTTGCTGGAGAATGAAAACCAAAGAAACAGATGTCAGTCAGGGGTCTTGGGGCGGAGCTTGGACAGCCTGGAGAGATTTTAATGGGCTGGTTTGGGAAATAGGGTGTTTTCAGTGGTGCCAAGGCTGCCTGTTTTCATGTGAGGCAGAGCCTTTTTCGTCATATGCGTTGTTTGGTTTTGGTTTTGAAATGCAGGTGTGGGAAATGGAGAGCTGGGGAGGGGTAGATTAGGGTCTCCTATGTGGCTGCTCTTGACTGTCAGACTTTTTTTTTGTTTTGTTTTTGTAAGAGCCTTATTTTTATTTTTATTTTTTGTAAGAGCCTCATTTTTTGAAACAATGTCTGCCCTGGGTATCCTGTGGGGACATCAAGTATGTCTCGCATTGCAGGATCGTCAGGTCCTCTTAGAAGTCATGGTGGTGGGGGCACCTGGGTGGCTCAGTCCTTAAGCATCTGCCTTTGGCTCAGGTCAGGAGCCCATCATGATCCCACGATCCCGTGATCGAGCCCTGCTCTGGGCTTCTTGCTCAGCGGGAAGCCTACGTCTCCCTCTCCCACTCCCCCTGCTTGAGATCCTTCTCTCGCTGTCTCTGTCAATTAAATAAATAAAATCTTAAAAAAAAAAAAAAAGAGTGTGAGAGAAGTCCTGGAGGTGGATAGTGGACAGATGTTGGAGGGTTTGCTAAGACGACACCTGACACCAGGCATTTGAATCTCGGGAGAACAGGTGGGGGCTCTACAGCTTTGTGGGGACCATAGCTGAAGCCAGATCACATCCGACTGCATATCCAGCGGCAGCCGGACCAGCAGCGGGGCCTCACCAGAGCTCATGCCGTTTTGAGATTTCCTGTCTTTTTCACGCCCCGTCTCCCTTGTTTCAGCCGTGTTGCTGAGTCTGGTTACCTGGTCTACTTCTGAATTTTGGGAGTTTGCCCCAAAGCCTTGCAGATAACATTCCTTTTTACTTGAGTTAGCAAAGTTCTTTCGCTGTGGCTTGTAGCAATAAATTCCAGCAAATCACCTTTCTTTCGGCACTCATCTTTCACCTTTCCCTCCTTGGTTTCCAAACCGAATTCTCTCACCTGCGCCTAGAAATCTTTCCCTTCCTGCCTTTTCGGGAATCTTCTCACGTTGGATGTCCTCCTTCCCATAACTTTCTGCAGCAAAGATCCCGCTAGCCAGCACCTCCCCGCCCCAGCCCTTTCCTCTGACTTAGTCCCAGGATGCTCTCTGTCTCGCCCTCGGCCCCTTGGGGCTTCATTTCTCTGTCTTGGCTACTTCCTCCTCCTTGTTTACACCCCTGTCTGGGCCTCTTCCTTTTCTCAGAAGCGTTCTTATTCATTATACAGTGGAACACATAAGGCACCTGTTCCAAGAGGGAGGATTTTGGCCAACTGCAGCTGTGCCCCAAGGATCCGCCTGAGGCTCACGGCTCTTCTCTGGATTAAAACACTCTGGGAAAGTACCAGGTCTCACCATGATGCCTCTTCACCCCTGGACCCATCTCCCTCCTGTGTGTTTCGACACGCACAGCATCCTTTCTACAAACATTGCGTGCATCACCATTCTCCTGATCCCTCCATAGCGAAGCCTGAGAAGCACCCCCTGATCCTTTGCTACATCTGACCCCCACCAAGTCCCGTGTGCAACCTGTCTTACCTCTGGCCCTTCCTTTCCATTCCCCTATCGCTCCCTGCATTCAGTCCATCTCCCCTGACAGCAGGGTCATTTCTGAGATAATTACCTTTCTTCTAATGACTTTTGTTCTCACCTTTCTCATACACATCCAGTAAAGATTAGTCATCAAAAATATAATGAACATTATATGAATATTTAAGAATCAGGTACTCCTTTGGCTTGGGTGGGGTAAACCTTGCCCTTTTCTACGTTATCATGTTCTTAGCATGAATTACTTTAGGGAGATGCTGATCTCCGAGCATCCAATGTGAGCTGACTGTCCCTCTGATCTAACTGACGAGGTGTAACAGAGGGAATTTTTGGACTATAAGAAGGTCAGCATTTTGTACCGTAAAGGACTTTGTCTTAGAGTGGAGGACTAAGATATTCTCTTTATAATTACAATGCGGTTAGAACAGAACCTTTAAAAATTATTTAATCAACGTATTAATTAATTAATTAATTAGATTAACTTATTAACTGTCATGTAGAGAGGTGAAGTCATTGGT
Source organism: Mustela putorius furo (assembly GCF_011764305.1). NCBI lineage: Eukaryota > Metazoa > Chordata > Mammalia > Carnivora > Mustelidae > Mustela > Mustela putorius. The sequence continues at coordinate 138,923 of NW_025422115.1, read as the reverse complement.
GTGAGACTTAGCTCAAGCCTAATTCCCCACCACTCAAATCCTAAAACTCATATTCATATCTTTTTTTCCCCAACTGAGGTAAAAAACGCATGATATGGAATGTACCATTTTTATTCTTTTTAAGATTGCTGTTTTATATTTCTAACTAAATTCACATAATTGTGCAAGAGATTGCTAGAAATTTTAATCTTGCAAATCTGAAACTCTATGCTCAGGGAAGAACAACCCCATTCCTTCCACCCCTCGGCCCTGGCAGCCATGGTTCCACTTTCTGTTTGTAGGAATTTGACTGCTTTATTTTTTATTTTATTTTTATTATTATTTTAAGATTTTATTCATTTATTTGACAGACAGAGATCACAAGTAGGCAGAGAGACAGGCAGAGATGAGGAAGCAGTCTCCCCACCGAACAGAGAGCCCAGTGTGGGGCTCAATCCTAGGACCCTGGGATCATGACCTGAGCCAAAGGCAGAGGCTTTAACCTACTGAGCCACCTAGGTTCCCCTATTTTATATTATTTTTCAACCACTTTAGAGATCTCATATAAGGGGACTCAGAAAATCTGGTGTGTGTGTGTGTGTGTGTGTGTGTGTGTGTGTGTATGTGACTGGCTTATTTTGCTAACGCAATATCCTTAAGTTTCATCCATATTGTAATGTGTGACAGAATTTCCTTCTTTTTAAAGAATAATATTACATTTTATTTACTCATTCACACCACATTCTTTCAGCCTATCCATCCATCCATGGGCTCCTGGGAATAGTGCCCTATGAACCTAGAAATGCAGCAACCCTGTTCAGATCCTGATTTCAGTTTTCTGCAATACAGAAGTGGGATTACTGGATCATAGAGTATTTTTTAATTTTTGGAGGAAACTTCGCACCATGTTCCACAGCAGCTGCACTGTTTCACATTCCCACCCATCTGCGCTCCAATTTTTTCACATCCCTCCACAGCCCTGCCGGCTACCAGATGTCTTGCTGATGCGGCAATGTCGTTGTCTTTGAAGAAATTGCCACAGTTTTGTATCAACCACCACCCTGATCAACGTGCATCAATACTGAAACGAGACCCTCCTCCCAGCTAAAAGATTACAGCTTGCTAATAGCTCAGATGTTGGTTAGCAGTTTTCAGCAAGAAAATATTTTTTAATTTGGATGCCTGGGGGACTCCATTGGCAAAGCAACGGCCTTCAGCTCGGGTCATGATCCCAGAGTCCTGGGATCGAGTCCCGCATGGGACTCCCCGATCCATGAGTAGTCGCTTCTCCCTCTGTTCCTCTCCCATCTCATGCTCTCTCTCACTCTCACTCTCTCTCTTAAATAAATAAATAAAATCTTAACAAAACATATTTTTTAAACAAGGCTTAATTTTTATTTTTTTAGAGATAATGCTATTGCACACTCACAAGGCTGCAGTGTCGTGGGATAAACACCTTTTATATGCACTGGGAAACGTGAAAAAAAAATGATTTCCATAAAAATATTAATTAATGAATTATGTGCTTTATGGTGACATTTGCATTATTGTGGTGGCCTGGAACTAAATCTACCTGCCCTGGGCCCTTATGGCAGCACTTTCCCCCTCCTCCCTCCAGGCAGGCCCAAGAGTGCGAACAGCTCCCCCTGTTGTTAGCATCTGGGAGTCTCCCTCTGCTTTTTGCCTTGCTTTCTGCTTTGACAGCTTCGAGGAACAGAGCATCTATCTGATACATTGGGCAATTCTCCTTTTGTGTATATACGAGCTAGGTATATTTTGCATATTACACAAATTGTGTGAACATCATTTATTTCTTTCTCTCTTTAAAATTGTTTTAAAAATTGGCAGCTTTCTTTACTGTTCTATTACTCTTTGTTACCGCCAAACTGACTAAAAGTGCCTTGTAAACCACATGGGGGAGGTCTTTTTGCTTGCCATCACTGAAAAACTTTTATTTTTGCTACATAAAATTGAGAAATGTCTAAACATTTAGCAAACAATATCTTAAACAAAAGGAAAACAAATTTTAAAAAGTTAACAAAAGGAGAAAAAATTGTACTTTAGCTCTGCTAAGATATTTATGAATTTAAGGTTAGTCTAATCAACATTTTATGAAGTTGGAATAGGGAATTGTTGTTTAGGGTTTTCTTTTCTCCAGTTTTTCAAATCAAAATTTATTCAGATACATATTAATTTACTTGTGCAGATGTCTAATACAAGCTTATGTGTATGAAAACAGCACACAAAAATGTTCATGCCATAGAAAAATGTTCTTAAAAAAAAAGAAAAATATTGATTATTTTAAATGTTTGTATTCATGCCAAATTTTGATAATTGTTAAAGTAACTGGAGATCTTTAACTTAAATATTTAACTTAATATTTTCTAGTTCTAGAGGGTCTGGTGAAAATAATACATCTGTAAGAATTATAGGAAATGACACTTTAATGGAAAAATACTATCTGAAAACTATAATGCTAAATCTACTTGAATAAAAGCAATTGTACTATCAATTAAATATCTAACTAACTATCCCTCTAAATATTACCTAAACTAAAAAGAGATAAGTCCAAATAACTTTAAAGACAGAAAACACATGCAGATGTTATGCTGTGGTTGTGGGAGTTCAGGACGGGCCTGCGGTGAGCTCAGTCAAATCCGCAGGAGTCCCTGGTGGTGTGGCCCAGCTGCCTGGGCTCTCAAGTCCTGGCTCTTCTCCTTCCTGGGGGTGCTGATGATCCAGGGGTTCTCTGACACTTCTGGGCCTCTGTGGGCAGCTGGTGGAGGAGCAGGAGTAAAAGGGCCTCTTGGGAAAAGCTGGAACATTTGCCTGTTGTGATCACTTTCTTTCTTTAGCTCCTTGAGGCTTCTCTCAGTCAGCACAGCTGCCATCCAGCTTTCCTGAGCTCTCTTTTCATGGAAGAGGATCCCCTTTTGATAGTGCAAGCTATTTTCCTCCAATTCTCTCCTGGTGTCTTCATCGATCTCCTTGTAGAAGTCTCGAGTCTGAGACATGGCCTTGATGTTTCTACGTGTGCAGGAAAGATTCCACTTAATGTCTGCACACTGCTCTTCTGCCTCAGACCATTTTCTCTCAACGGGGCTGATGCATTCTTGATATAATTGAGGCAGAGTTTGAAGCTTCTGTTTCAGCTGCTGAATCTCCTCTTCAAGCTGTGAATTTTCACGCTGCAAAGAGGCCTCCTTGGCTTGAAGATCTGTTATTTGTCCCATAAGCTCCTCATTCATTTGCTTTCCTTCCTGCAATTGTCTGGCTAGTTCCTGCTTTTTCACTTCAGCACTTTGAAGGGACACATTGGAATCAGCATCATCAGTGCAACCCTTCAGATCACCCTCTGACCCATGGATGGGGCCATCATCATTTTCTGTTTCCCTCTTTTCCTCGACCTCACAGTTGACATGACCCAAATGATCTCCAAGGTGAGTGGGCCCGGGGAAGTTCTTCAGCAGGTTTTCACCCACCGGTACTAACTGGCTGACTTTCTCGCTCAGGGCCTGTTGGAATCCTGCGTTTGACTATTCTAGCCTTTCTTTCTCCTGCTCCATTTCTTGGAGTCTCTGCTTCCATCTCGCAGTTTCTTGGGTGAGCTGTTCTGGACTCTGTAGATCAGGAGGGTTTCCATTTAAATCACCCAGGGTTTTCTTCCAAAGCTCTTCTCCATTCTTCTCTGAGGCTTTGAAGATGGGTCTGTCACCAGTCTCTTGAGACGATTTAGAAGGCTGGCACTTCAGTAATTTTTTCAGAAAGTCAACAGTATTCTGAAGAGACAGCCTACAGTGGTTTGTATTTATTGCTGATAAGCACGAGGATTTTAAGGTGGGAAGACTGGCCTCCACCTCGGGCAGACCTTGGGCATCATCAGCTTGTGTCAGCGGTTCCATATTCTGCCTTTCCCACAGACTTCAGTGTGGGTGAAACACCTTTCGCCTGACACCTTCACCCGTCTCAAAATGTGTTGTTTCTTCACTGGCAAAACCAGTATCACAGTTTATACCAGGATCTCCCAGGGAAATCCACAGACCTGAAGCATGTCTCTAGCTTTCAGAAATCACCAGCGGAGGACCACACAGGTGGTCTAGGACCAAGTGGAAAGTGGATCTATGGCAGGCAGGAGGCCATCCATGGCTGTGGAGAGCTCCCTAGCTCTGCCTCAAAAGGCCAGAGTTCTCTGGCCCTCAACTGAAGGCTCAGAACCTTGGGGGGCACTCTACCTCTAAGGTAAACAGTTGCCTGACAACCAGAGCACAGCAGTTGCATTGGGGGATGGGAGGCCAGCCAGCTTCTAGAACACAGTTGCCCTCTAACTTTGCCCTGAAATAAAAAGTGATCTCACTTTTGGCTTCATGCTATGGATGCATTCACATCTTTTCTTATGCATAATTAAAGTAGAATCAAAGGAACATTTTCTTGAGCAGTTGCTATATGCCAGGCATAAAGCTATGACCATCGTCTCATCTCATTTAAAACAGCTTTATGTGATTATTACTATTATCATTATTGTTATTAATTTAATAACAGTAAAAGACGGTAAGAATCAGGGGATTAAATACTTTGCTGCAAAGGCCTTGATACCTAAGAGGTGTAGATTTGAGCTCCACTCTGTTGCAGGAGATGGGAAAGGCGGCCTAATCATGTAGAGATAAGAGTACAGATGCAGGTGTGCCAGGCTTACCACAGCAGTCCCGGATGACCAGGTTCCGGCCTTCCTTCAGGTGGATGGTGAGGAGGTAGGCAAAAGGACTGGGCAGGTTACTCAAGCCATCACTGGCTTCCCCAAACATCTACAAAGACAGAGAAGTAGGTTAAGTCTGCTATTTGGCGATCGAGGGAGAGAATTTCAGAGCTGAAGCAAAACTCACTACAGAGGCAAATCTTCAAGCTGCATCTCCCATCCCCCAAGCTTGATGGCCTGGCTACAATGATTTATTAGCACATCCTTCATGTTTCTCCCCAGTGGGATTTTTTACCAGAAATCCTGATCATATCTTTGCAATCTTAACTCTGTCCCAACATAGTCACCCACGTGGTAAGCCAGTATCTGACATACCCTTAAGCTCAGTGATTTCTGGTAGGATTCTTTCTTCTGGAACTCAAAGGGCAGCCCAGAGGGAGGGAGTAGCACATGCGGATTCCACGTGTGTCCCACAGACATGGGTCCAGACTCAGATGCAAAGCGGCTTCCTCATTTTCTCTCCCTTCCCACCAAACCTTTCCACCCTAGCACACCTCCTCTACCTTTCTGTTCACGACCACACCACCGTCAACCCGGAGCCCACACATCCGTCAGTACATACCCCTCCCATGTCCACATGTGACACACTTTGAGTGCTCTCCCTTTTACTAATTGTCCTCCATTCCCTGCCTCCACTGTGGTGTCTCCTCCACTTACCCTCAATCTTGCTTCCCCTCAATATGGCTCACTTCCCTGTCCAGGAATTCATCAACTCCTACCGGTCACAAGGTCGACTCCATTTCTGAATATTTATTCAATGAATCCAACTAAAGTGTTGAACTAGAACTTTGCACTCTAGCTCAAATTTTTGTCTTTCCAAAGAGAAAGGACAGATAAAGTAATTTATCATTCACTTATTGGACATTCAATTAATCAATTTTGTGGCTGGGTCTCCCTTGACAGCCTTCTTTTGAAAGTTTCCCCCATCCAGGTTTCAAAGCACTTCCGAATGGCTTTGTCTCCTTTACCATCCCACTCAACTGCCTAGCTGCTATTTTTAGAAAAATCGGTCCCAGTCTGACAGATCAATTCACCCTGAATTAATCTTTCCCAGCCATAATGTGCAAGGCTTGCCTTTGTAGGTGGATCTGCTTCGGCGTGCTTTAAAAACAGGCAAAGAAATACAGATCCACACATTTGCTAAGAAATCATGTTTACTCCAGTGTTTGTTTTTAAGGAACATCACTCACAGATTGTTATTCAAATTGTTGGGATGTCAGAGAAGCATTCAGATCACCACTTTCACATAGCTTCTGTAAAAAAAGAAAAAAAATCCCGCTTTCAAAAGGCAAAATGGTATCAGCCTACAGGGATAGATAGCCTTTATCAGGTCATTCGCTTTGAGTCTGCCATCTGCATGGTCAATTTCAAGTGCGCAGGCTGCCTTCCCACAGACATGGCCAGGGTTGGCGATAACAGTTGGATTCAGTAGAGGCCCTCTGGCTACAGCCTCTGCCAACTTAGTCCTCCATCGGAGGATGGACAAGGCTGACTCTGCTCTACCACCAGGCTGCTCTGCCATCTTTCATTAAACCAGGCTCTAGTGGGCAGGCAGCATGAAGTGGGAGCACCTGAGCCCTCCCACCAGGTCCCTCCCACCGCGGGCCTCCCTGGTCCTCTGCAACCAAAGAGAAGTGGGCATATCACATGGCAGAGACCTCGGCTCATCGCTCAGGAGAAAACATTTCAAAATGTGATCTGGAAGACCTTCCTCCCACCTTATCTTCCAGAGTCTGTACAATCCCCAAGCAAAAAAGTAAAAAATGGAATTCTGAACGAAAGCTCAGAATGGGAGGGTGTGGGTTTCCTAACTGAAGATACCTATGAAATGATCCCACAGGGTAAGGAAACGGTCGGTAGTTAGTGTGGGATACAGTAAACATATCCACTGTGCAGGTTTTAGATGCAGATTCAGGGTCCAGGAGAGCTCTTGGACCCCTTGAGGTGTTCTGGGCTGGAGATAAGGACAGCTGTCAGCACAGAAAGGCAGAGTATAAGGGACATGAGTTAACGGTCTTCCCGCATTTTGGATATGTCCCTGCTGGGCTGGTGCCTTAGCCAGGGCTGATTTCTTGTGTGAGAAACATGGGATTTCTCCCTCCAAACAAGGCTGGGTAACTCCAAAGTTTCAAGAAAACTGAGGCAGGCAGTCAACCTGCAAAGACAGCTTTGATGACCATGAACCTTTGAGGGTAGACACTCTGAGGACCAGGAGCACTGTGGTCACTCACTGGGCCTTCTAATCCACAATGCTCATCAGGGACGGCCAAGCACAAGTCAGAGATCCTGCCTGGAGGGTAGGCTACCTTCCAAGACATGAACACACACACACACACACACACACGGCTTGTGTATGTGTGTGTCTCTCTCAAGTAGAGCTTCAGGCAGTAAGAGAATCTGGGTTCCCAAGCAGCAGCCCCCAGGAGATGGGGGGATGTGAGGGTTTACAGACAAGCTGGGGTCCTCTGGTTCATCCCCTCTGCAGGCAGTGACATCATGAAATGCTACAACCAGGCAGAAATGGGCCCTGATCCCAGGATGGCCTGAAGCATCACACATCCTCCCCACTTAGAACGGAAGCCCCATGGCTCCTGCATCTGTGGTTCTCACACAGGCCTCTTTCTCCACCCATCCCAGCCCTGATGTCCCTTGACTGTGTATATAATTCATCTTCTCATTCATTCATCACGATCACAAGAGTGATTTCAGACACTTCATCCTTTCCCCTAGGCTCCCAGCACCACAGCCACTAGAGGCCCCTGGCCCTGGAAGAACCACCGCTGCCCAGACAGGAAAGAATCCCCAACCCTGTGTGTGGGAGACCTGTTAGTAGACCGAAAGGGAGGCACCAGCAGGGCCTTCACTAGTCACCCTCCTCTCTGGCTCTTCATACTTCCCTTGTTGCTCTATGTAAAAACACATCCTAGGGTGTGTGGACAGGACTATCTGAAGACTGCATTAGGAAGACAATCAGAATCTCACTCTACTCCCCCAATTTCAATGTTTGCCCTCATGCCTTTTACACTGCACACTATTATTTCCTGGAAGCTTAGCAACTCTTCTGCCTGATTTACAAAGCCAAGAGAGACCAGACACATCTTCACGGGCAGAACCAACAAAAAACATCTCCTGTATGATCCTCTGCAGCCTGAAGACCCACTGGTAATGTCTCCCATTTTGCAGTCCCACAAACCTATCACAAACCTACCAGTGTTGGGCTCAAAGTTTCCATTCAGAGTACACAGTTACTAGCCAAAGATCCAAAGATTGTGGTGGCCCAGAATCTTCTATCACCAAGGAGAATGGTGGACGGATAGGGGCTTTAAAGCATCACCCCTCAGGGGGCACACCCAACATACTCTCCCCCAAACTGGCCTCTGCTTAATGATAACATTAATTAAGGGACAAAATGAGTCCACACAACCACCGTCACTTACACGCTATCAAACATGAGCACAGCGCTCTTACTCAAATATGTGACAAGTCTTCCACTTACAACAACATGGAAATTAAATGTGAAGAATGACATTAATTCAATATTATGGCTGGTTTTACTCACAGAAAAGTCACAGAACTTAAAGTTATGGTTCCCACAGCCACCGTAACTGTCACACACCATATATACACACCAACGAAGGAAAGTGATCACATAAAGAAGAGCAGAAATGCTACATAGGCACTGAGGACCAAGTTACGGCCGCTGGAGGACACATAACCTTGACTATTCCCTTCCATTCTTCATAGAGACAAAGGTATTATCCACTGAGTAGAAGTTAAATGATTTCACTTGTTTGTAAACCTAGTAACTGCATCAATGAGTTCTTCTTTAAAAAGAGCACAGTTATGACTTTCCTCATAGGAATCCCTGGTATCCCACAATCACGAGGATATATTGTTGATGTTCTCAACAAGCATAATCAAGCACTCTGTTTTTTATTTGACTTTTGAAAAGTTAACACACAAAAATTGTTGTGTGCAGCATTACAATTTTTAAGCCATGTATAGATTTGTGGGACCATGACAACAATCAGGACAGAACAGTTCTGTTCCCTGATAGCACTCATTCATTCAAGCCCACTGGGGTTCAGCCTGTCTTCCCCATGTAGTTTCACCTTTTCCAGAATATCCTGCACATGGATTCATACCGTATGCAAACATGACATCTGACATATTTCACTCAACACAATGCCTTTGAAACCCATCCACGTGGTCCTCTGCATAAATCATTTAAATTAAACCTTTTTCATTGCTGAATCGTATTCCACTGAATACATGAGTCGTAATTTATCCAACAAGTATGGTTTTCAAACCTTTCAACCAAATGATTTCCAAGGACTCAGGGAAAGATAAATAATTTTGAATACCATGAGCACTAAACAGTTTACTATGACAGGGGCACTTTGGGGGTTCAGTAGGTTAAGTGTCCAGCTGTTGATTTCAGCTCAGGTCATGATCTCAGGGTTGTGAAACTGAGCCTCACATCAGGCTCTGAACAGGGCATGGAGTCTGTTTATGATTCTTTCTCTTCTTCTCCCTCTGTTCCATCCCACCTCACCACTTATGCATTCTCTCTCTCAAAAAAAAAAAAAAAAAAAGAAAGAATAAAAGAAAGAAAAAAGAAAAACGTTTAATATGACAAAACAGTCTAATTACATAGAAACATTAAAAAATATAGCACCAACATTTTAGCATAAAAACTAGTATAAGGTTAGCCAGCTCTCACACAACTCTCATTGCTGCTTTTTGGGTGAGTGGTTTTGTGCTTTTGGTTTGGTTTGGTTTTTTTTGTTTGTTTGTTTTTGTTTTTGTTTTTTTTAATTTTTTAAAGATTTTATTTATTTATTTGACAGACAGAGATCACAAGTAGGCAGAGAGGCAGGCAGAGAGAGAGGAGGGGAAGCAGGCTCCCTGCTGAACAGAGAGCCCGACGCGGGGCTCGATCCCAGGACCCCGGGACCACCACCTTGGCTGAAGGCAGAGGCTTAACCCACTGAGCCACCCAGGTGCCCCGGTTTGGTTTGGTTTTTAAAGACACAGACTTTGCATTGGTATTTCCTTATACCTAAATAGAAATTGGTAGGAAGGTACTATATTTTGCATTCTCTTTAGTTGAGAGTCCTCTATCTGCAAGAATGCAGGTTTATTAAAATTCAGCACGATATGGGAAGAAATGAGCATGGATGGGCCAATGATACAAAAAAGAAAATCTCCCCTACTCACTCACCAAGGATCTTAAGAGCAAAACACAGATGAGAGTAACCATCTTCCTTTTGTGTGTGCAAAGTGTGATCTTGTACAAATACCCCCTCCCATGGGGCTCATCGAACGCTCTCACCATGAAGCACACACAGGAAGCCAAATTATAAACCATGTAAACAATCGCTGGGCATTTAAACCTCAATACAAGGAGACATAAACCCACATCCCGAAAAGCTAAGTGAGTAAAACGCTGGCTGAGAAGAGCACTTCTACAGTGTCTGAACAACACTCAAGAGTACGTCAGTATAGCAAAGAGTACATGGATACAGATTTACTTAATGACCATACCCGCATCTAGGTTCCCGAGAATCGGGACACTCTGGATGGCAGCGTTCATACACACAAACACCTACCAGACAAAGAAAGTAGCAAAATGCATGAAGGAGATGGGATGGCTGGACAGACCCCAATGTAGACCCTGGATACAGTGACAGATTCAAAACAACACACGTGGTGATGAGAAGACAAAATTAAGACGTCGGTTGAGAAAAATTCAGGTCTACGAAATGGCTGAGTTTATGCCTGTTAAATTTGTACACAACTTTTCAAGGGGCTATTGACTGTACAATCGTTGGCTACCTATTTAATTCCCCCCCACACACTCCCAAGATTGTTCTCTTTGATTACCCCGGGATACTGAGATGAGAAGTAGAAGTCACACATGCGTGCATGTGTGTGTGTGTGTGTGTGTGTGTGTGCACGCATGTGTACATACATATATGCTCTATTCAATCACATGTCAGTATAAAGCAGTGGTCAGCAACGTCCAACCCACCACTTGTTTCTACAGATAAGGTTTAAACGTTGGAACACAGTCCTATCTATTCATTGACATGTTTATCTATGGCTGATCTCACGATACCCTATCGGGGCTGGGATGTTGCGACAGAGGCTTGTGGGCCACAAAGCTAGACATATTTATTATCTAGCCCTTTGTGGAAAAAGTTTGCCAACCCGTGGTATAATCAACCTTTCTTTTCACACTCAGTATATCTGTCCACTCACCTTGCACGCACTGTTTTCACCAGCAGGTAGCTTAAAAGAATAATGGTCCCCTTTACACTTTTTTAGCACTTTGTAATTTACAAATACACACATGCTTCTGTTAAGGACCCATAGGCTGTCATCAGTATCTCCGATGTACGAATAAGGAAGCCGAAGTGAACAGGATAATTGGTTGCTGAAGGGAAATTAAAGAGTTAGGCTTTTACTGGAGTGTCCTGGGTCCTCCACTCTTTTCACTGTGCCCAGATCCAGGAGAATCCAAAATTAGAATGCCCAGCTCTGTGCGGGGGAGACGAGACTTGGGAGTCAGAAAGACCTGATTTCGAATCCTACTTGTTCTACTTCCTATCTTTGGATTCTTGCACAATTTACTTAAAATTCAAGACATGAGAACATCTCCAAAAGGGCCGAAAAAGATACTTACTTTACAGATTATTTGGAGAAAAATTAATTCATTGAAAGGCTGTCTCTGGGCCAGACACTTTACTAGGCTGCTTGTATGTAGAGGGAACCAAACAGATGTGGTCCCATGAGATAATACTCTTATATTGTACCAAGCACAGGTCCTTATATGTAACCTCTCAGAAAGCGATACTGGTGTGGCCTTTCTGTTAGTATTGCTGTCTTACTAGTATGATTGTTATTAAGGTGGGGGATGTGTTTAGGAAGACTGGAGGAAAAAGCTCAATGAAGGTGGTCAGCCAACCAAGTCCCTTCCTTCATTCCAACCATCCCTTTCCCTCTGATACTTTCATCACAACAGAGCTAGAGGGCTGGTAATAAAGTCTCAGGACAGTGCCCCCACCCCTTCCAAGCACAGCTCATTGACCTGTGCATGCTTCCTCCATGGCTCTTCTCCAAGGCAAAGCTTCTACTTACTGCTATTCCCAGGGTCTAGAGCAGGTGTTATAAGCACCACCTGTATACTACTTACCCCTGCCTGTGAGCAACACCATTATTGAGCCCAAAGGGATCCTTCTTAGCCCATTCTTTGGTACCCCCAGGTAGCCCTATGGTCTCGCAAGCTTGCCCAACAGAAAAGGAAAGCCCACATGACACACACAGCCTCCAAAGTAACTCACATCCCCAACCACTGTCCCCTCACACTGCTGCCCTGCTATTCCTGAATCACACCAGGCACTCCTCTGCCTTCCTGGAGCCTGTACACTTACTCTTCTCTCCTCTAGAGAAGCTCTTTCTCCAGGCACCAACACACCTGAATTCCTTGCCTCCTCTAGGTCTTTGGGTAAATGTGACCAGCCCAGAAGAGGTCTTTCTGGACTTCTCTGTTCAAGCACTCCCAATCACCTTCTCTGCTTTGTTTTTCTCTATTACACCTGGCCCTCTCTGAACATATCTGTAGCCTGCCCCCATTGGGACCAGGATGAGATCTCCACGAGATAGTGGATGTTTCTTCGGTTGACGGTTGTGTTCCTGGTGTCTACAGCAGCATCTGCACGTAGTAGGCACTCAACAGAGGAGAAAGGAGGGAGGAAAGAAGAAGAAAGAGGCCAACCCCACAAAAGACCCTGGAACACGGCTGACGTGCCTCTCTTGTGGACATGGTGATGGTGAGGAATGATTCTGGAGATAAATCACTAACAGTACAGAACATGTAACTGAGAGGTAGAGAAATTAATGTACCTGTTCAGTTGTGCCAGCTGTAAGCTAGTTCCTCTGTACTGCTTTGTCACTGTGTTTCTCTGTGGTCACAAAACTGAAGCTCTGTGGTTGCCTAGTAGTGTTTCTGGAAACCTCCCAATAAGGTAAGGTACTTCTCTAAACCACTCAACTCATCTGCATAAGCTAGCACCAAAGCTAGTTATTTAAAACTTCAACTGCCAAATAAAATGTCAGGAAATCCCCAGTGGGTGACTACATGGACAATGTGGTGGTAGGAGGCAATAATCCTTTCATTCAGGAGTATTAGTCGCTGAGTACGACAATAAGGCCATTCAACCACTATAATTATCCTCGCCTTTAAAAGGGCACAGTGGACACACAAAAATAACTACCTTCCTTCGAGGGGCACCTGGGTGGCTCAGTCGACTGAGCGCCCACCCGGCTCTTGATTTTGGCTCAGGACATGATCTCAGGGTGCTGGGATCAAACCCTGCATTGGGGGTTCCGCACTCAGCATGGAGTCTCCTGGAGCTTCTCTCTCTCTCTCTCCATCTTCCCTTCCCCCTGCTTGTGTGAGCTCTCTCTCTAAAATAAATAAATCTTAAAAAAGAAAAACCTCCCTTTGACTACCAACTTTTTTAGATCAGCGGCTCTGAGTCGTCTCATTTCCAAACTCCTGATGTACACAGAGTTTTGCACTTGGATTCAGACAGTCCTGGATTTAGCTCCTGACTCTAACACCAGCTTGATGATGTTAGGTAAGTCATTAAACCTTCTGGGCCCTCATTTCATTCTGGGAAATGTAATGGTAGAAACCACTATAATAACTAATAAATACAAACATAATATGCAAACCATGTCAGGTGCTTGTGCCCTCAACCTATTTCTGAGCTAAGAGCCTTTCATTTTTTTTTTTTTTTGGCCTTAAAATTTTGCATGAAACTCAGCAACTTGGCTTATTCCCTCCCTAAGTTGGAGCGGATATGCCCTCCCTCTTGAGGACCTTTCCTGACCACCTGCTACATGACTCCTCCCCACTCACCTTGCCCAGTGATCCAGCATGATCAGGGGCCGGGACCACCTCAGATCTTCATCATTGTCTTTGAGAAATCTGGGCCTATGCTCAACTCCATCAACACCAAGGAGGGGAACCAGTGGCAACTTTCCGTATTTTCCAAATACCGGACTTTATAAAGCAGAAGAGAGTATCTTATAAAATGAGTACCAGGGAAGGAAGTGAGAAGAACAAAGGCAAGGGGGAAAAAAAAAAAGAAGAAAAAAGAAGCTACTTTACCCCTGGGTCTCCTTAACTGTATTTAACCTGACACTTAGGGATTCCTTTAGAGCCCACCCTCCCCCCCCCAGGCCTACACGTATCACCACCTTCCCCAACCCAGCGGAAATTCATGCAGCCCCACAGTACCTAGCATGGCCTGTAGCTTGAAAATCAGCTGTGGAGAAACATGAGTCAATATATTTCACGTAAGGGCCTCTGGGTGGTTCAGTTCGTTGAGTGTCCAGCTCTTGGTTTTAGCTCAGGTCATGATCTCAGAGTCATGACACTGAACCCCATGCAGGTCTCCACGCTCAACATGCAGAATCTGCTTGAGATTCTTTCTCTCCCTCTCCTTCTTCCCACCACTTAAATAATTAAATATTTTAAAATGTGTGTGTGTGTGTGTGTGTGTATTTTTTCCCACATAAATGAGATGTGCAGAAAGCTGGAATGGAAAGAAAAAAAGGTATGGTGTCTGTTCCTCAGGAGTTCCAAGTCTAATAAGAAATGCCAACTTCAAGGGGCGCCTGGGTGGCTCAGTGGGTTAAAGCTTCTGCCTTTGGCTCAGATCATGATCCTAGGTTCCTGGGATCGAGTCCCGCATCAGGCTCTCTGCTCAGCGAAGCCTATTTCCTCCTCTCTCTCTGCCTGCATCTTTGCCTACTTGTGATCTCTGTATGTCAAATAAATTTTTTAAAAATCTTAAAAAAAAAGAGAGAGAGAGATGCCAACTTGTAAACAACCAATGAAAATACAAAATGGTGGAGGGGTTTGGCAATAAAAAAAGGTGCCCTTTACCACCTCATATCCCCAAGTTTTGGTGATGACAGCAAGCAAGATAAAACTGTAAGACCACCTTTCATCCATCAGAGGCCAGACATAAAAAGTCATGTAAAGGAGACAATCTGGTTGCCGGGCAACCATGTGAAGTTCTCAGCCTGACTGAAAGTGATAATTACACAGCTAATCAAATAGTGTGTCAATCCAAAAGAGGACAAGGTCATGAAAGAAGACCTGGATGAATGTTTGGACTTAGTCCTGAACCCTATGGAGGGAAGAGAGAGCCCAGCCCACAGGACTCTAAGAACCTTGGCCTCATGGCCTAGGCAGGTTGGCATGTGGGCATCATGTCATTGGCCCAAGCCAACAAAATGTGAGTATGTCAAGTCCTCATTCGGAATTTTCGGAATTCAATCACTATTGGGAGATGGATGGCTATCTACACCATTCAGTGCAGAACCTATCCATTCTCTTCTCAGGGATTTGAGTCCACAAAACAGTCTCCTGATTCTATGTGACTTGTAATGCAGGCTGACTTCAGGGAGCCAATACACCCAACAGGCTCTCCAAAGTATTTCTAGGCCCTGATATAATTATTGCTCACTCCCCTTTAATGAAGTTGATGCTCATTATGATTTGACTTCCCAAATAACTTGACAATAATGACACAGTGAGCTGTTTATATCAAAATAAATATGAGAGTCTACATAGTATTTCATTCTCATTGCATATGAGTCACCATTTGTAATTTCTAGCTCAGTCTCATGGGTATTGGGTTATCATGAGGTGGTACTCTGAGCCAGATGGCCAGTGGACAGTTAATACAGGTCTTGGAAGCTAATGATCTTCTCAGGGTCTTACTCAGTGACACCTTTGCCGACTACCCATTTGCCTTCCCTTCCCTACTCCCTCTATTTGCTCCAAACCCTTTCTCCCTCTACAGATTTCTAGAGAAAGCAGAATGAGGTTAGTGTTCCATGACAGCAAAAGTGACATGCTGTGTAAACAAAGGTAGGGGAAAGATACAGATTATATATAGTCAGGAAACCCTGACAGGGAAAAGAAATTTTCAGCTGGGCTTTGAAGGATTGAGAGAATTTATGTGAGAGGAGAAGACAGATGTGAGATGGGTCACTGAAGATTACAGAGACCATGAGAAGCAAGGAAAGGGGAACAGTCTAACATCATTTCATGTCATTTCACGGGTGCCACCCGGTGCATAATGGTGATGTTGCCAAGAAACAAATGTTTGTATCTGTGAGAGCACTTCAGAGAGACAGAATTCTGCCAGAACCAGTTGTGATCAGGTTTCTGTGGACTATCCAGTGTGGTATGAATCTGGGACCCAAGAGAAAAGTCTGGAGAATCCTCTTCCAGCAAATGCATCCTTTATTCTAAAATGACTTTCTTCCACTTTGGTCTTAGGGATGGTTGAGCACGACAGTGAGACTGTTCCATACTTGATTATTTCAGACTTCCATGTGGCCTCTACATTCTCACATCCCTTTTTCCTCTTCCCTCTTAATTTTATTCTTTGCTTTCTCATTCCATTTCGCCTAAATGTAAGCCCACGCCTCACTTCATTGCTGACCCTGACAGGAGTGGGGAAAAAACTGGAAGACACTCAGCCAACATCATTATCTGGGGTGTTATCCCACTGCTGTAGCTTCAGCCTTGAAGTTGTCCTTGGACATAAAACATGGGAGACAAACATCAATGGGTACTTGAACCACAGATGTTCCTTGCTTTACCCCTCCCTGCTCTGGAAAGCTATAGATAATATCAGCCACACCAAGAATACTCAGCAAACATCTTATTGTCCTTGTGGTACCCCAATATGGTGGAAGGAGCTAAAAGGGGGATAGACAGAGCAATGCACTTGACCACATGTGATCCCATAGGCCTGACAAGCTACAGCCCAGTCCACGCCAATCCTTTCTTCCCTCCTCATTGCTTCTCCCATTCCATGAGAGTGATAGTAACCTGTCTATTATTCATTCAGGAAGAAAAGAGATAACCTGTATCCTAGAGACAGATTCACCAACCCCCAAACTCACATGACATGGATTCGCCAGAACTTCCATCTTCATTGAAAAAAAGACAGAAGAACACATTCAGATTTAAGGCTAGTATCATACTTGGGCTGAAAAGTCTATACCTGTCTAAATCTCTCTGTTTTCAGTGAAATCATATAGATAAAAATTTCATTTACAGTATGTTTCTTTCTAAAAAATCCTAAACGAATAAACAAAGAAATTCTGACTTTAATGAAATTATAAACTGAAGAGTACTTACAACAAAGACACTGATAAAAACTGTATGAACCTGAATGGATACATTACTATCGTTGATTTCCTCATATGTAAATAGTGATTGAGCACATGCTCTGTGTCAGGCACACAGTAAGGCCCCAAGAAAACAAATACAAATTAGACATGACTCCTTTAGACCTACCCACAGACCAAATTACACAGCCTAGTGGGGAAGATAAGCAAGGGAGTGGTAACTTCTATACCATGTAATAAATTTTAGATCCTCGGGTAGTTGGAGAAGCCCACTCAATATGGTGGAAGGGAGCTCAAAAGGGGGATAGACAGAGCAATGCACTTGACCACATGTGATCCCATAGGCCTGATTAGCTATAGCCCAGTCCCGCCATCCTCTGCAAACAAAGCAGATACGTAGTACGCAAGTGACCATGGGTGGATCAGTCTCAGTTTCTACTTTGCATGTCCTAGGATAGGAAAATAGAAGCAGATTTGTATTCAAAAAAGAGGTTTAGAGACACCTGGCTGGCTCAGCTGATGAAGCACATAACTCTTAATCTCAGGGTTGTGGGTTCGAACCTCAGATTCAGGGCACGGATGACTTCAAAATAAAATATTAAAAAAAGAATTTGCTTTCTTCTCATGGGTGAGTTAAAAATAAAATTACTTAAATTATTCCAAGAGTTTTGCATTTAGCCCAGAGAAGAGAAAATAACCACTACCGACCATCCATTTACCATCCATAAACAGCCCCTCAACACAGACCACCCTTCCTAGCACACATCACACCGGAAAGTTCCTCAAACACCTATGTCTGGAGCAGCAAAATGCTCACCACCTCCTAACTACCCCACTCACACTTCAAGTTGTGTCCACCATATTTCCTCACCCATCAAATCTATGCCAGCTTGGGCAGGCCCTCACGTCCTGTCACAAAGTGTGTCCGTCCCCACGCACTGATATCCTCCAACCACCAGGCTGCCAAGAGGCAAGGCTTAGATGTTTTGCACAGACAGTTCCAATATCTTCTTGCCTCTTAAGATTCCTTTAGAGCTACACAAAGCTGTCTCTTAATACCTCATAACTTAAAGGCAGGGTTACTTTCCTAACCATCGCTATTTCTAGTCACGACCTTTATGGTGCCTGAGTTAGAGTAGGTACTCGAATATTTATAGTCAGCAAAACAACTTCACGGCATTAACCTAAAAAAAAAAAAAAAAAATTCCAGGGCCACCTGGGTGGCTCAGTTAAGTGTCTGTTTCTTGGTTTCTGCTTAGGTTCTGATATCAGGGTCCTAGGATTGATCCCCACGTCAGGCTCCCCACTCAGCGGCAGTCTGCTTGTCCCTCTCCCCCACTCCTCCCTCCATGCTCCTGCTTTCTCTCTCTCTCTCCCTCATAAATAAAAATAAAATCTTTTTTAAAAAAGTAATCATGGGCGCCTGGGTGGCTCAGTGGGTTAAGCCTCTGCCTTCGGCTCAGGTCATGATCTCAGGGTCCTGGGATCGAGCCCCACATCCGGCTCTCTGCTCAGCAGGGAGCCTGCTTCCCCCTCTCTCTCTGCCTGCCTCTCTGCCTACTTGTGATCTTTGTCTGTCAAGTAAATAAATAAAATCTTAAAAAAAAAAAGTAATCTTAAAAGAATTCTAATCCGAGAGTGTTAGCCTATCAAAGCCAAAAAAAACCACACATTTTCTTCTGATCAGTTAATAATGTAACAAGAAGGTAAACTTCAGTATCCAATTCTACATTGGACATAATTACCCCCTTCACACTGAACTATAAATTATGAATTATGTTTAATAATTCACCTGATTTATATTTTGATTACTGGAAAAACATATTTCAAATTTATAAACAATGGTAAAAACTGCAACATGGTTACAAAAAGAATTTCATAAAAGTAAGTGGTAAGGAGAAAGATAGTTAAATGATTGAATGGTTAATCATGACTTATCATCAAGTTTCCAAAGGAATCTGGTCACAATGTACTCCAGATATCCAAGATCCATTCCATAATGACACCCAAATATATGACACAATTAAATATAAATATATGACACCCCAATATATAACAGTCTTTGGTTAAATAAAAAAATTTGGTTGAATAACAAAAATCCCAGTTGAAGATCCAGGTTTGTATGCAATTATAACAAAAACTTAGAGTCTCCACAAAAAAAATTCACTTCTTCCCTCAAAGCTGCAACCTACTTTAGTGTCATTGATAGGGAACTAAAAAAAAAAAAAAAAAAAAAAAAAAAAAAAACTGATTAAACCAGTCACCATGATTTACTAATCTGGGGACTGAATTTATATTAAACGTGTTCTAGATAGACAAGATTTTCTCATAATTGTATTTGGCTATTTTATCTCATCAAAATACTAAAGCATTAAAAAATCAATGAAACCATAAGAATTTGCATCCTTCAGGTTTTTTTTTAGAGAATGCAAGTGAAGCTGTCCACAGGCAAACATGCACACGTGGTTCACAAGCACACACAAATGCACACACATACAAGTGAGACTGGAGCAAGTTCAAACCCTCTGACAGTCAAACGGAGACACACATTCATACATTTCTTAGGAAGATGAATATGCAGGGGTCCCTGGGTGGCTCAGTCAGTTAAGCGACTGCCTTCGGCTCAGGTCGTGATCCCAGGGTCCTGGGATCAGGCCCCATGTCAGGTTCCATGCCCAGCAGGCGAGTCTGCTTCTCCCCCTCTCTCTGCTCATTCTCTCTCTCTTTCAAATAAATAAATAAAATCTTTTTTTTTTTAAAACAAATCAGTTTATTCTCTGATAGTTTTTGAAGTCAGAAATCTGAACTAGGTCTCCATAAGCTAAAATCACTGTCTGCATAGGAGAGTTCATTCTGGAAGTCTGGGGAGACTATGTTTTCTTTTCTATCCTAGCCTTAGAGCCACCTGTACTCGATGGTTCATGTGTCCTTCATTTACCTTAAAAGCCAGCAAGAGGACATCCAAAGATTGTACTTTGACTCCACGTCTTCAACCTCCCTCTTCCACATTTGAGGAACACTTTTGATCTATTTTATTTAATTTTTTTTTTAATTTTTATTTTTTTTAAATTTTTTAAATTTCTTTTCAGTGTTCCAGAATTCATTGTTTACGCACCACACCCAGTGCTCCATGCAATACGTGCCTTTCATAATACCACCACCAGGCTCACCCAACCTCCCGCCCCTCCAAAACCCTCAGATTGTTTTTCAGAGTCCACAGTATTTCATGGTTCATCTTTTTTTTAAAGGAATACTAACATGCATTTTTGTCTACCTTAACACTGAGCAGTGGTGGAGACACACACACACACTTAAAGCAAAAAGTTCGAGGAAAAGTTATGCTCTTAATTTCTTTGCCAGGAACATGGAAAAAGGAAAACTCATCCAATAGGGCTTTTAATGCCTTAAAGTATCCCAGAGAGGTTATTTGTAATAGTTTTAAAATACATAGAGGCCAACCCTAAAACGAATGGGAACAGTGGGTGCAATCAATATTACCTGAATTCAAATTCTTATAAATGACATTCTCTCCATCCAAGCGAACCACAAAAATAACTCCAAACCAAATCTTCCAAGGGCAAGGAGTACACATAGAAAGGAGAAAAACAGAAGAAGGAGCAGGAAAGTGCCCAGCCCTGGTCTCACCTCTGGCTCTTCCAGGGCCTCGTCTCCAGCCGGCGTCTTCTGCAGCAGATCCAGGATGCCATTGCTAGAAGGCCTCCTGTCCTCGGCGGGAGAGGCATAGGACTCCTCGGAGTCTGTTTCTACCACACGGAGGTAGCCGGCTTCTTCCTGGCTCCAGTCCAATTCCTCCACAGACTGTTTCAAGGAGCTACTGCTGCTCTTGGGCAAGATCCCCGCCATCGACAGGCTGCTGGGCACTGAGGTGTACAATGACTGGGGCCCAGAGTAAGGCCTGCCCTCTGGGGCCAAGGCCTCAGCCTCCAAGAGGTCAGGGACAGAGAGGCTGAGGCGGCGGTCCAGGGAACGCCTTGCCCGTAGGTCTAAGGGCTTGTTTGGGTTCTTTTTCACCCTCCTCTTGCTCAGGTTGATTAACAAAGGCCTGTTCCACTGTTTCAAAGAGCCCCAGACAGACGGTTTATCCTCCATGGCTGCCTGAAGACCCAGGAAGTCACTCCATGAGAGAGCTCCTCTGTGTGGGAAACAACCACAGCGGCTCCTAGAAAACACCATGTGAGGAGAGAGAACACAAATGAGCCTTCTCGGTAGTATCTAAGCACATCGAAGTGTAAGATGTGACTGGAAAATCTCACACGTTCCACTAAGAGACTGAGATGGAAACATTTTTTTGGTAATGTTTACAAATATTTTTAAAGCATTTTTTAAAAGATTTTATTTATTTATTTGACAGAGATCACAAGTAGGCAGAGAGGCAGGCAGAGAAAGAGGGAAGAGGAAGCAGGCTCCCTCCTGAGCAGAGAGCCTGATGTGGGGCTTGATCCCAGGACCCTGGGATCATGACCTGAGCTGAAGGTAGAGGCTGTAACCCACTGAGCCACCCAGGCGCCCCCCTTAAAGCATTTTTAAGACACTGAATTTTTAACATTTTTGTCAGAGGAGCCATAGAAAAATTCTAGTCATGAATGGAACTGTGAGGTTGATGTGAAAAGAATGTTTCATAAGAAGACTGCTTTCTCTTAGTTCACTGCATTTAATGTTCTCCCTCCCGGTTCAGCCATGTTGTTGAAAATGGCAGGATTTCCTTCTCTCCAGATGCCTAACTCATATCTCAATGTGCCTCACATTTTTTTATCCATTCACCCCTCAATAACCACTTAGATTGTTTTCCTCATCTTGGCAACTGTGAATAATGCTAAGGTGAACAAGAGAGTGAGGAAATGCTGATTTTAGTTTGGGAGGATATATATACCCAGAGTCATATAACACTTCTAGTTTCAATTTATTGAGGAACCTCCATATTGTACTCCATGTGTCTGTATCAGTTTACCTTCCGACAACAGTGCACAAGGGCTCTCTGTCTTCCACATCCTCACCAAAACTTGTGATCTCTTATTGTTTTTTTTTTTAATAATGCCATGTAGAGTTGAAGTTTGCTAAGAGAATACATCTTCTGTGATCTCACCACACATACACAAAAGTTCTAAATATGTGAGGTGAAATTTACAAATTAACAAGTTAATATGTTAATTAACTTGATTGTGGTATTCGTTTCACAATGCATGTAATGAACTCATGTTGTCTACCCTAAACACACACACACACACATAATTTCTACACATAAAATATTTGTTTCATAACTAAAAGACTACTTTCTTATGTTGCCCCAGGGGAAAGCAGAGCCAAAATTTGCCACCACAATAACAGCATCTTTAATCAATATTATCAAATAACCAGTACCTTTTAGTGTTTGAACCAGGGTAGACAAAGATTCTCTCTATGAAATCAGTTGTAAATATTTAAGACTTTATAGGACACATGGTGTATCACGATTACTCAGTTCTGCTGTTTGGCACCCAAGGAGACATGGACAACACCTAAATGAGTGTGGCTGTGTTCCAATAAAACTTTATTTACATAAATGCAGCAGAGTGTAGTTGGCCAATCCCTGCTTTAAAGTTACCATCTTCCTTTCCACCAAGATAGGTGCATTTTGAAGTATACACACATACTCATGTTGACAAAAATTCCACCTGATAATCTTAAAACTTTATAGTAAAAATAAGGTTGACTAAAGAGAAAAGCATTTATAGAAGTAAGAGGCCTGTTCTTGTTCCAATGTACCAAGTCAGAAAAATTGACAAAACTATAAGGGAAATCTCAAGAAATGCAAGCTTCAGAGCTTTAGCTTCAGAATATATGATTGAAAGTGTTTCCCGCAAACAGTTAGGTGTGAATTACAGGAATTCTTCACAAAATAATATGTAATTATACAGAGTGGTAAATACTATGCAGGAAAAGGGGTGACTTGACATATTATAGGTTGGACTCATTAGGGATCAAGTCAAAATCAAATCTTGATGAAAAAGAATGAAATTGACCACTTTCTTCACCATCCACAAAAATAAGCTCAAAATGGATTAAAGAACTGAATGTGAGACCTGAAACCATAAAAATCCTAGAAGAGAACACAAGCAGTAATCTTTTTGACAATGGGCATAGCAACATTTTTCTAGCTATATCACCTGAGGCAAGGGAAATAAAAAAAAAAAGAACCTATTGGTACTATGTTAAAATAAAAATCTTCTGCACAGTGAAGGAAACAATCAACAAAATGAAAAGGCAACCTGCTGAATGGGGGAAGATATTTGAAAATGACATATCTGATAAAGGGTTAGTATCCAAAATATATAAAGAACTTATATAAATCATCACCCAGAAAACATATAATCCAATTGAAAATGGGCAGAAGACATGAAGAGCCACTTCTCCAAAGATACCCAGATGGCCAACAGACACATGAAAAGATGTTCAATACCACTTATCAGCAGAGAAATGCAAATCAAAACCACAATTATATATTACTTCATACCTGTCAGAATGGCATAATCAAAAACACAAGAAAATACAAATATTGGCAAAGATGTGCAGAAAAAAAGAACCCTCATGTACTATTGGTAGGGATGCAAATTGATGCAGCCACTTTGGAAAATAGCATGGAAGCTTCTAAAAAATCAAAATAGTTCTACCCTTTGATCCAGGAATTGCACTACTGCGTATTTACCTCAAGAATAAAAAAATATTAACTCAAAGTATTACATGCACCCCATGTTTATTGTAGCATTATTTATAATAGCCAAACTCTATGGAAGCAGCCTAAATATTCATCAAGAGATGAATAGATAAAGATACACACACACACACACACACAAATTAACTACTCAGCCATAAAGAAGACACACACACTTGTCAAAGAAAATCTTCCCTGTATATAGATTAAAGTTGCAGATAAAATCAGAGGACCAAATCAAAGCCCTAGTGTTCTCTTTTTGAAACCATCCTGCCAAAAATGCAATTTCTGAGTTATCAAAAAATAGAATCTCTCAAACAGCATTCATAAAGTTTCACATTTTGGTGTTATCACAGAGGCTTATATTGAGAAAATGCTATTTCTTCCTTCCCTCCGCCTTCAAGGTTGAAGCAGCATCCCATCTTCTAACAAGGAATGTTTACTTCAGAACAGCAAGCTGGGAGGCAAACAGCCCTGTGTTCTACAGGGCCAGAGAGCCACGTGCCAAAGCACATTGGCTATTGCCTAGGAAACCCCCTTCATGGCAATAGGATCTGGGAAATAAACTTTTTAAAGTGACCTTGTGAAGCCAACATCAATGACCCCTGAATAAAATTTCATCTGGTGGAGCAATTTAGACACCATAAATACAATGGAGTGCCGATTGAGAAATCTGGGTGTAAAAATATAAACAGAGTTTGGATTTATAAGGCCTCTTTTGGATGTGACAATTCACACAGTAAGCATTACGAGTCTGATTTATCAAGTAGAGAGTCAGGTTGGGAGAACGACGTTTGTTTTGAGAAGGGAGAGGCAATGTGACAAATAGAAACTTTCCTCAGCCTTGGTGAAGGTACACAGATGCATACACACACACACACACACACCCAAGAACAAACACCCTCACACACCTACGTGCAAATGCCTAATTGAAGCTGCTGCTGCTCTGGGATAACTCCTGAGGTTAATCTCGCAATTCACCACAGATCCCAGAGCAGGGAACGTCTCAGAAACAAAATCATGACCATATTACTTTGACCTATTTCTATATTTAAAATGACCCTAATGTGTTGCCCTAACAATGAGTGTTCAGCATAATATTTTTCCTGATGATTTTTCCTGGTGATTCCTTCAAGAATGTCTTGCTCATTGACTTCCCTATACAACCCTAGTTGTGGAAAGGGCTCCATACATCTTTCTTTGAAAGGCAAAAGATTTACACCATCCTTTTTTTTTTTTAAATTTTTGACAGACAGAGATCACAAGCAAGCAGAGAGGCAGGCACAGAGAGAGGAGGAAGCAGTCTCCTGCTGAGCAGAGAGCCTGATGCAGGGCTCGATCCTAAGACCCTGGGATCATGACCTGAGCTGAAGGCAGAGGCTTTAACCCACTGAGCCACCCAGGCACCCCAATTTACACCATCTCAAGAGAAACCAGATCACCTATGTATCTTTTAATAATCTGTGTTTATTGTAGAAATAATTATATGAGATCTTAAAAAACAGCAAAGCATTTTTGTTTAGAAATTTCCATTTGATTTTCTTGTCTCTCTGAGCGAGGCTACTGTTTTTCCCAAGCACCTCTGGGAACTTAGATTTCAAGTGACTCAGTGTCCCCCTCTGAAAAAAGCATACGGAGGAAAGTTTTTGAAGACAATGTTTCTTGATGGTATCATGGAGATCTAAGTGGCTTCAAAGGTTTGCTATTAATTTCTGATAAGTAAATGGTCAATAAGTGATACTACTTGTGAATTATGCCTTTGCTACAGACTATGCTACAGACTACGCCGCAAGACGCCTGCAATTTGGAGGATTGTTATGGCTGTTAGAGTGACGATGCTATTATGGCCATTTTTTTTTTCAGATATCAAGTCTTAGAACAAAATATTCTTACTAGTTTTTTCCCTAAATGTTAGGTTATTAAAGTTATTAATACTTGACCTACTGTATTAAGAGGAAAGACAATCTTAAGATATACTTAGCAGATATAATGCTGGGGGCGGGGGGATGGTTCCTTTCAAAAATTAATAGCTTTGAAACAGTACCATACCGGATTTACTGCCTTTTCCTCCTGGTCTAACCTATGTCACTTTGCAGTTCAGCTTTCTACATCTACTATCACTCTGAATATCAAGTGGTTCTGTTATTTTAGCGCCTAAAATTCATTCCCACATTTCCATTGTAAAGGTTTCTAAGTGTGCCAAACTTACATTGTTTTGTTCAAAACAAAAACTTGGAAAAGAGAGGTTAGGGCTATCGCTTCCTCTTAGTTATCCTTCCAAATTTTCCTCCTGTAGATAAGAGAAAAAAGATCAAGGACACTGGCATATCTCCTTTAATCAGAGAGCAAACCATTTGTTTTATTCCTCTTCTAGTCCCAGCAGAGTATTATTACATATGATGATCCATTTCCAGAACCCTTAACCAATTCCATGGATATGGAATGTAAGCTCACTAGAGTGGAATGTAAGCTCCATAAGGGCCAACAAATTCAGGTGGATTGCAATTTTCCCCCAATGATAAGTATTATAAACAATTAGAGTAATGCCTGGTACGTACAGATACTCAGTATTACCTAAATAACTTCTTCCCTTATAAATGTCAGTAAATTTTTTTCACTTAAGCTAGATTTTTAAAACATAGTATCAAATATTTTATGCATTCATTTCTGCATACCTAATATGTACTGATACATAGAGTCTGATGTGGAGCAGGTGAAGGGGAACAGAATTTTTCACCCCCAAAATCGATCTTTTGGGCATAAGGATTATTTTATTTTATTTAAGAAACAGCAGACACAAGAGAAGCTTTGAAAACCAAGTAGAAGTTACCCTTTTGTAAGAGATCTTTGGGTTTATAAGGGAAATTTCCCCTTGTAAGGGCATCTCTTTTTCAAGATGGGGAGGGTTCTGTCTCTAGAAACTCCTCAGTGGAGAAATCAAAGACTTAAATCTACATAACATTACCCTTATTTAGTGTGCTTTTCACAGTAACCTCTCATAACTGGCGTTCTCACCCTCCACCAACATCTTTTTTTGTCTGTAGCTGAAGATAGTACTTAAGGTGCTAACTTGGGCCATTTTGGGGAGTTACTCAGTTTTCCTGGGTCTCTCCCATGTATACAGGACATACATTTTTAGACGAACAAGGGAAAAAACAAACAAAAATTGTCTTTTTATTACAGGAGGGTCCCAGCCAATAACCTAGGAGGGTAAAAGGAAAATTATTTTCCCGCATCTACGCAGGGATAATGTAAGGGCATAGGCCCCAGTAATAGTAGTTGAGTGTTCATGGAATTTGCATTCTGATGGACCAGCAGGCAAACAGAATATAAGTAAGCAAATAAGTAAGCAAACAGATGTAAAATAAAAATTGCAGAATAGGAATGATATTATAAGAAAATAAATGGGTGCTGTGATAGAGAATAATAGAAGAAACTACTCCCAGGCTTTTAACAAATCTTTATTTTTTTCTTTTCCCTTTCTTCCTGAGCCTAGAATAATAAATAAAATCTCTCCCATTTTACTGAATCTTCTAAATAAGAGAGAATATTGTAAACAAAATTGCAGACTGGTTTCTTCACTATGGCATAGAATTTGTGACTCACAAAACCATTTTAACTATGAAGGATGTTAGTTCAGTCATATATTTCAGGCTTAAAGAAAAAAAGACACATCTTAAAAATAATTGTATCCATGTGTACAATATATTGATTCTCTTATTAGTTATAACAATGGTGTAAATAGAAAGATGGCAAATTCAAGAAATCATTCAAATTGGTATTTTTCTTCTTATTGGTCAGATTCTCAAAGTCATACTAACCTACCACACTTCCTTCATTCCTTTACAATTTGATGTTTATTACTTTGTAGTAGGTATCTTTTTGATACTGGCTCTTTCCCCAAAGCATAATACCCTTGTTATCCACCCAATTTGGTATATGTTTCAATATTGTGTTCCTTTTCAGTGCTGAGTAATGTTTTTTTAACCCTTCACCCATTGAAGGACAATAAGGATGTTTCCATTTTGCGATCATTACAAATACAGTTACTATAACATTCAAGTACAGGTTTTCATCTGGATGTAATTTTTCATCTCTCTGGGATAAATGTCCAAGGTTATGATTACTAGGTTCTATGAGAAGAATATATTCAGTTTTTAAAGAAATTACTAAGATATTTTCCAGAGAGACTATCCCACTTTACATTACCACTAGCAAGATACAAAAGATCCAGTTTCTTGCATCCCAGCATTTGGATTGTCTTAATTTTAGCTGTCCCAATAGCCACATAGTGATATCTCGTTGTGGTTTTCATTCGCATTTCTTAAAGACTAATGATCCTGAATATATTTTCATGTGCTTGTTCTCCATTGGTCTTTGATAACCTGTACTTTCCTGATGTTTCCCATTTTCCAGTTTTGTTGTTTATGGTTTTGCCATTTTTTATGTATTGTATTTGTCAGAGAGAGAGCACAAGCAGGGGGAGCAGCAGCAGGCAGAGCAGGCAGAGGGAGAAGCAGGTTCCCTGCTCACCAAGGAGCCTGATGTGGGTCTTGATCCCAGGACCCTGGGATCATGACCTGAGCCAAAGGCAGATGCTTAACCAACTGAGCCACCCAGGTGCCCCCTTTTTATGTATTGTAGACATGATTTCTTTGCCAGATATTTCCTCTAAGTTTGTGTTTTGTCTTTTTATCTTAAGGTATTTTAGGGGACAAAAATTGGTCTTTGATGAAGTTCAATTTATTGTCCTATACTTTTGTGGGTTTATTTCTGGGTTCTCTATTCTATTCCTTTGATTGGTTGGTCTTCCGCTCAACAAGTTCTATAGTCTTTTAAGGTTTACATTTCTTAATTTTTATTTTGATAAATTGCATATATTTTAAGTATATAACAGTCATTTCATATACTTTGCAAAATGATTGCCACAAGCAAATTATCACATATCTGTCACCTCACGTACATTCTCACAAAACACACATACATACACATACATACCTTTAAGATCTACTTAGCAAATTTCAATATAGTATGTATACAACACAGTATTAACTAGAGTTACCATGATATAAAATAGACTTTCAGAACTTCCTGTTTTGATTACTGTTTCCTTTGGTAGACATAGTAATTTCTACCACTTTTCCAAAATTGTTTAGCTATTATAACACCTGTTGCCTTTCCAAATAAATTTTAGAATAAGCTTGCCAGTATCTACAAAAATCCACTAGAAATTTAATAAAAGTTGCATGCAACTTGTAGATCAACTAACTTGGGGAGAACTGACATATTTACTATGTTCATTCTTCCAATCTACAACCACTGTATGTGTCTCCATTTATTTAGTTCTTTAAAAATTTTTCTTCCATAAACATTTTATAGTTTTTGGCATATAATTCCTGTACCTGGTTTATCATATTTATATCAAATATTTCACCATTTAATTGTAAATGGTATTTTAATTTCCATTTTCACATGCTTATTGCTAATATATAGAAATGCAGTTTATTTTTTTTAATTGATCTTGTGTCCTAGCATTTGTTGAACTCACATAGTTCTATGAGTTTTGGAGGACTAAGTTTCTCACAATTTTCTACATAGACATGTCATCTGCTCATAGAGATAGCATTGTTTCTAACTTTCCAATTTGTGGGTCTAATTTCCTTTTCTTGCTTTATTGTGCTGGCTAGAATATCCATACTATGTTGAATCAGAGTAGTAAGGGTAGAAATTTTGCCTTGTTCCAGATTTCAGGGGTGTATCATTCAGTTTTTCACCATTAGGTATGTTAGCTGCAGGTGTTTTAAAGATGATTTCATCAAATTTAGTTTTTTTTTTTTTCTATTCCTAGGTTTGTGGAGAGATTCAATCATCAATGAGTGAGGAATTTTATCAAAAGTTTTTCTTGTATTGATACAATCATATGACTCTAGCCTATTTTTTTTTTAGATTTTATTTGTTTATTTGACATAGGTCACAAGTAGGCAGAGAGGCAGGCAGAGAGAGAGAGGGAAGCAGGCTCCCCGCCGAGCAGAGAGCCCGACGTGGGACTTGATCCCAGGACCCTGAGACCATGACCTTAGCCGAAGGCAGTGGCCTAAACCACTGAGCCACCCAGGTGCTCGACTCTAGGCTATTGATGTGATGGATCACAAGGACTGATTTTTTTTTTAAACGATTGAACTAGCTTTGCATTTGGTTGTGGCATATAATTTTTTAATTGCTGGCTTTGATTTGCTATTATCTTATTGAGTATTTTTGAGCTATGTTCATTAGAGATCATCACCTGTAATGTTTTGGTTGTTTTTTGTTTGTTTTCACTGTTTTGTCCAGTTTTGGGTATTTTTACTGAACGATCAATTCAGGATTTAATGATCAAATCCACTAACTCATGAAATAAAAAGCTAAGCCCTGGCACTCTGCCCCCAACTGCCCCATCCCAGAGAATCCTGAGGAGGCTGGACAAGTCAGAAGCATAGCTTCTGGCTGGGTTTGCAAACAATGTTGCCAAATTCAGATAAATTGGAGTTGTTCTAGAGTTTTACACCTATGAACTCAATTTAACAATTATAGCTCCAATCAGATTATTTTATATTGGGTGTTTTTTTTCTTTGTGTTTCATCTTTTTTAGTTGTTTCAGTAGAAGGCTTCATTTGATACCACTTATTCCTCCATTGCTCTAAACAGAGATCTTTTGAAAATAATGCAAGTCACATTTTAAAAAATTGTCTAGAAAGAAGGCAGCAAGTCCCTGAATAATTGAGACCTCAAGAAATAAACCAGATAAAACACTGGGGCATGGGGGCCTCTCTGGACAACACAGAAATTGTTAACAAAAAAAGTTTGGAAACTGATAAAATGAATTTTGCTAAGCAGTGCAAAAATCCAGGTGAAAAATAAACTCAATTATGATACTGAATAATTATAATAAAATATATCCACAGATATCTTAAAGACTAATTGCTGTTTTCTGGGCAGTTCCTGTAAATATGCATTAGGTCTGAAGCTAACTAATACCTATGTATATCTTACAACATTTATTTTGGAAGGCCCTCACAGGCAAAAGATGGGTGCCCTGAACCAGTGCAAGAATAGGTCCTAATTCATTTATGAAAATCTTATAGACTCCAAAGTGAAATTGTTTGATTACAACTATTCTTACCTTTATAAAATATAATTCTTAGAAAGTATAGAAGTGGCTTTAATTTTAAAAACAAGTCACAGCAGTCTATTGACTGCTGATTTGTTAAAATCCTGCTAATGGTAGATTGCTTAGACAGGACTCAGATTTACATAAACATTTAAAATAATCAAAGATCAGAGCTCAAATATCAAACTCAGGCAAATGTCCATTTCCCTCTTCTTTGCTTCAACTGAAAATCAAAAGGGCTAATTTTACTAGTATCAAAAACATTTCCCCTTCTTAATAACCCCATGAGACTGAGGCCAAATCAAATGTGATATTTGCTTTTATATCAAAAACAAAGTAAACTTTTATAAATCAAATTTTATGCAGTCTATAATGTAAAGAACCAATGAGAGAGATTTATCTCAAAATCCATAAATTGAACACAAACTCACAGAATAAATTAAATCAAATATGAAAGAAAATAAACATCTAGGTTTAGGGAACAATAAATATGTAAAAAGATTGAAAAATAATATAGCAAGGCAATCAAAACCTCCAGAAAAAAGAGTGGCAAGGGATTGGTCCTACAGATAGAAAAATGAAATACAATGAGAAGAATGGTGTTAAAAGAATTTCCACATCACTATCCAAAATGAGCACGACATTACCTTGTGGCCCTGCAGCAGGGATAGAGTTTCTGAGCACTGATCTTATTTCCATCTCTATAGTGCAATGGCTTTCCCTGGTCCTCAGAAAATAAAGCTTGCTGGGAAATTAATTTTGCAACTACTTAGTTCAAAACGATTTTTTGTAAAAAACACTAACATCAGAGAAACTCAAGCTTATCTGAAAGGGAAGTGACAGCCACTTGTAACTGAAGATCTGAATCATCATGCTATTGTTCAAAAAGACTAAGCCAATGTGGCTAAACCATTATCATCTATAAAGAAATTGTTGCCATACCCTGAGGGTTTGTGCCTCTATCGTAGTAAACATTTAGTGGATATGTGTTTATGGTGGCAATACAGAGGACACTAATGGGATAGAAGATGAAAGGAAAGTGTGGATTTGTCTGTTTTAAGATTTTATTTGACGAGATCACAGCAAGGGGAGCAGCAGAGGGAGAGAGAGAAGCAGGTCCCCTGCCCTTCCCTGAGCAGGAAGCCCTGTGCACCGCTCGATGCCAGGACCCGGGGATCATGACCTGTGCTGAAGGCAGACACTCAATCAACTGAGCCACCTAGGTGCCCCAAAAGTATGTTTTTAGTAATTATATGGTGTCATTTTATTTAAGAAAGGGGTGAGAAGGAAGAAACAAAAGGGAAGAGAGAACAAGGGGAAAAGATTGAGTTCTCTTGGACACTGCCTCCCTGGACTCCTATTGCCTATGGCGGCTGGTATCTATGATACTAGTATGGCATTCCAAGACAGCATTAGCTCAGTAGTAATGACAACACCATTTGTTAAGCACCCACCACAGGCAAGATGTATCATTCTAAAAACATGATCATATCTAATTCTCAAACCAATTCTGCAAGATAGGGTCTTTACAGATAATGAAACTGAAGCCCTGAGGCAGTTAAGTCACCAAAGGTCACACAGCTAGTAAGTAGACGAGTTCAATTCACAAGTCCCTACTTTTGGGTAAACTGGGTGGCTCAGTTGGTTTTACATGGGACTCTTGATTTTGGCTCAGATCATGATCCCAGAGTTGTGAGATAGAGCCCCATAATATCCATGCTGGGTATGGAGACTGGTTTGGACTCTTCCTCTCCCTCTACCCCTGGCCCCTGCATATATGTGTGTGGTCTTAAGAAAAAAAAAGTTTCTATTTTCACCACTGTGGTAGACTAGCTTAACTTTTTTATGTAATTCTTCATAAGAACAAGTCTTTTTCTTCTTCTTCTTCTTCTTCTTCTTTTTTTTTAACCGATGTAGCTTGTAAGCTCTTTCACATCTATGTTCGGACATTAGTTTTATTTTCTAATTTATTAAAAACATTTTACTTAAGTGCAATCTCCCAAGATTCCTTCAAGCTCTATTACTATCTAGGTTTCTAGTCTGTAAAAACCTCAGCCCTATTCAAGCTCTCATGAGCATGATAGGTGCTCAATAAAATATTCAAAAATGACTTGTTTAATTAATGGATAACACCCCCCCCCATTTAAGGAAAAGAATGTTATAACATCAGTAGCCACTGAAGTGTCCATTTTGCTTGAGGAACTCAAAATGTTTAGAATAAGACGATGAATTCGGTTGTTTTTATGCTTCGTTAAGGAGTGAACTGGCAAAATATTTTATGAGATGCCTATTACAATTCTTTTTAAATTATAGCACTTCTGAGTTTGTATATATCACTTTCCTTTTCATAGTCTAACTTACTCGGTCAAAACCCATTTAACATTTCTATTCCTACCTAACATTTTGCAAAAGGCAAGGATTCTCAGTCATTAATATATCTCAAATTATACTCTGTCATTGTTATTTTTGAATCACAAGACTTTTACACAATGAGCTATCATTCCAAAATGATCTTAAGTAACAATTTTAAAAAATTCCAATCCATTCTGTTGTGCCAGTGTATTATATTTCAACATGTTTTATCAAATATTTTAAAAACCACACAATATTTTTCTGTAAACACACATGTGTCAGTGCTTGCATCATTTTATCCAATACTCTTGATAATCCAGTAAAGAGAATTCCCACAAACTAAGCTGATTTGTTATTCCCATGATCTATGTTTGACTATAGGTAGGAAAAATAAGACAAATTTGCAGAAGCATTTAAATAGGCTATTCAACATTCCAGACTACTTATTTAGGCTGAATAAGTATTTGACAAATTAAAAACCACACAATTGTCTTTGTGCTATAAACAATCCAAGGATAAAGATGTGGGAATAGTTAGATCAGAAAGATTTTAGGTGGCAACAGGGATGCAGAGAGGGAGGGAATGACCATAATATTCTCCAGAACAATGGTTTAGGGCCAAGTACTTGGATAAATATTGTCACTGATAAACAACGGTATCTATAACCATTTCTGTGGAGTAACATCTTCTTAGAACATTCAACATAGTAGAGAAACAATCTCAGTAGAGGCATCCAGACAAGTAGAGGTCCTAAAAATTTATGGAAGTAAGCAAAGAAGATCAACCAGGTAATACTAATGCCCAGAAAGACTTATATATCTTGGAATTTTTCAGGCTTAAAGAAAATATGAATAAGCATATATTTATTACATATACTTATTGACAGTTGTATGTATAGGCACAGATACAAATATAAACATATTTTACCATTTTGAGATAGTATCTACTTCCTTAAATTCAAGCAGCTTTGGTTATAGCTACTGAAAGATTGTTTACAAAATATTTTTCACTAAATATTTAAATCCAGATTGTTTAGGCAGATTTGAGACACTACTACCATTCCTGAAAGAGTAGAATGCAGTAACAAACAAACAAACAAACTCATCTTTCCATAAGAGGTCACAAATACCATAAGCTTGTGAATAGAACATAGAGGACAAACAAGTAAAAATCTCAGGTTCTGAAGTGGAAAAAGGAAGTAAGTTGTAGAGCCTTTAGAGCCACAATGTTTTAGGTCTGAAGAAACCACTGAAGGAGACTGGAAAACTGCAAAAAAACAACACAAGTACATCTGTGGGTAGAAGACCACTGCCTGGCCAAGACTCATGTGGTAAGCAAAAATACAGTTACCCAGGGTGCCTGGGTAGCTCTGCTGGTTAAACTTCTGCCTTTGGCTCAGATCACAATCCCAGGGTCCTGGGATGGAGCATCACATCAGGCTCCCCGCTCAGCAGGGAGTCTGCTTCTCCCTCTCTCTCTCTCTCTGCAGGTTTGTGCTCTAGCCAATAAAATATTAAAAAAAAAATAAAATAATACATCAGTTAAATCAGACACAGAGATTTTATTTCTGTTTCAAAAAGAAGAACATAAGCCACAACAAAGAGAAATAAAGTTGACCCTAGATCACAAAGTCCAAAGATTCTCAAGGAGATGGTCCTCAGTAATCAACAACTACAATACCTTCAAAAACAGAAAATATTTTCCATTAAATCTTGCCTATATATCAAGTTCTGGAACTTTCCTAATGCCTATAATAAAGGGGCACCAATGTAAACGCTTTTCTATGTTAGAGGCTATTTTGAATTAGTGAGGAAAAATTTGTCAGAAGTCTGAGAAAGAAACCATCCCCACCTTGTGGGCCTCTCCTTATGTGGCAGCAGTTGTCATAACTCAAGAAATCATATTCAGCCATGAACATCAGTGGTCCAAAATCAGAAAAAGCCTCTTTACCTTAGTTAATTCACCTTTTCCATTAATATTGAAACTGTGCTACTTTGAGAAAACTTTACAGTTAGAAGCATCTCTTTGTGGTCACAGCACTATGAGTGTAAATAGGCTGATCACTTTATTTTTCAAGTTTGTTGCAGGTCTGAAATCACAATAAATAATCCATTAGAAGTTACCTATTAGTTATGTAGTTATTGGAAAACATCCAAATAACATGAAAGTTTTAGGTGTTATTTTATTTGAAACTTTTCCGCTCAGGGAGAACTTCAATAATATCTTGACATGTACTGTCACTTCTGTATAAGACGAATGTGCTGGTCTAGGTTTCTCCATGATATATCTCGATAACGTGGACAGACTGCTATATTTGGGGGCCTGAAGTATTTTAAGGAAAGTTTCTGGAGTTGGGCTATTCAAACCCAACAGTAAATGTTAACACTCAGTTGTCTTAAAATCTTAATTACCCTCACATTCCCATAGACTGCCAATACTTTCACACAAATGAAGTATTAATTGGTATGAAGAAATTAGAAAATAGCAAGCCAACAATCTAGTATCTCTTTCAGGATTTTCAACCAGGTCTGGAGCCAATTCCTTGTTTTATTTATATTGAACCCTTTCATTTCTTGAGACCTGAGCTCTGGGGAGCCCATTCCCTAAGACATTTTCTTAGAAATATGCCTATATTCTGAAAGGAAATCTTCTGAGAAAAGAGCTAAGAAAATGAAAGAGAAAGCAAGAATCAAAGAAAAGACAAAGAATAAAAACAGAATCAGATAAACAAAACAGGTGAAGTCTAGAAAATAAGAAAGCTCAAGCTAAAAGAAAATCTCTGCCAATTTGAAATAAAACTCCCCAGGCTTATTCCAAGATTCAAACATAAGTACTACATCTGTGGCAAGGAGCAGAACATTATTAAAATTTTAATATTCTAACACAATTTCTCTCTTCTTCTAGAATACCTAATTCCCATTTCCCTTATTACCTGCATTTGAGAAATATATTAATTTTTTTCTAAGTCAATTTACATTTTTATAAAATGGTATAAAATACCTTTCCTTAAATATTTATTGGAAAAAAAAGTTTCAGAGAAGTAGAGTTTTTGAGACAGTAATTTGTTTTTGTATTAAATCAAAAATTTCCTTTTCAAATGAACAGATAATCCATGTTAGATATGTCTATTGGCTATTAGAAGGGTGAAAAATGGTAAGAGACTGCTCATAGAAAGAGTATTTGGTATTGCCAATAATTCCCAGGTCTTTATGTTTTAGTTTGAGTTTTTTGTTAAATTAGTATAATAATAGTACATTTGCAATGTCAAGTTTAAATGAGGTTATAGTGCAGGCAATAAATTCACAATAAATGCCAGATATCAACATATGACTATTATTTTTATTGTCAGTATTATGGATAGGATTTAAAAGATGTTTTTCTAGAGAAAGGGGAGTAACAAGTATAGAATCATCCTTCTATTTTTTGTTAATTTATCATCAACTCTCCACTTCAGAGATTAGGGTGAAAAAGAAAATAACCTGAAATGGGAAATAGAAAAATAAACTTGTCTATCAACTACTTTTATTAATTCGCTAGTTCCAAAATTAGTTACATTACATAGGTAGAGTAAAGCTGTTGAAATTCAGTAAGGCCATTTAATCAGAAAAAAAAAATCACATCAGGGACACCTGGGTGGCTCAGTCAGTTAAGCATCTGCCTTTGGCTCTCCTCATGATCCCAGGGTCCTGTGATCAAGCCCGGAATTGGGTTTATGGGAGCCTACTTCTCCCTCTGCCTGCTGTTTCCCCTGTTTACTCCCCCTGCTCTTGTGCTCTCTCTCTCTCTCTCTCACTCTCTATCTCTGACCAGTATGTAAGTAGAATCTTTTTTTTAAAAAAATCAAATATACAATGGAGTATTACTCAGCCATCAGAAAGGATGAATACCCACCATTTGCACTGACATGGATGGAACTGGAGGGAATTATGCTAAGTGAAATAACTCAAGCAGATAAAGACAGTTATCACATGGTTTCACTCATAGGTGGATTATAAGGAATAGCACAGAGGACCACAGGGGAAGGAGGGAAAACTGAATGGGAAACTGAATGAAGAAATCAGCAAGGGAGACAAACCATGAGAGACTCTGGATTCCAGGAAACAAACTGAGGGTTATTGGTATTAAGGAGGACATGTGTTGTGATGAGCACTGGATGTTAAACACAGCTAATGAATCGTTGAACACTACATCAAAAAACTAATGATGTACTATATGCTGGCTAACTGAACATAATAAAAATAAAATAAAAAATAAAATCAATTGATGTGCTTGTAACATTTAAATTCTTTTAAAAAACTGGGTCTCATGAAACTGACATACAATGATTGGTTGTTCTCCAAATTCAAAGAACTCGACCCTTTAATAATATCAGGATTAAAGGAAAAACAAAATCTTCATTTTTTTATTAAGTCTAAGATATTCTCTATTAGAGATTTTCACCTGGTCAAGTATGAACAACTTACTATATAGATCTCCAAATGAATTGCTGGTTTGGTCTCATTTGCCCGTGAAACAGAGGATATTTAATTTGGAAATCTCTTTCCTTAGGTTTCTGTCACAACTATTATCCTTAAAACTCTCCAGAACTTTAAATGGAAATCTATTGAAATACAAAATAAGAAAATAAAATTGAGAGAAAGAATAACAAAGATAAAATACATTTTAGAATAAAGACAGAAAAATAAAATGTGTTGAAGAGTCAGAATGACAAAGCACAAGGTGTGGGGGAGGGGTAGGAATTTGTTCTATACTCAATACATATTGCAAGGGCTGATGGTAAAATTCCAGACTCATCTGTGGGCATAGCACAGATGGCAAAGGATATGGCAGATTTCTCATTAGTGGATTTCTAACATGCTTTAAGCTCTATGCTCAAGTTAAGGTAATTTCAGATTCAAGAGAGCTTTCCAACAAGGTATCATACCCAAAGAAATTATCTGGTAAAAACTTTCCATTTTTGCAGAACTCTCTTTTAACAGTTTCTATAATTTCCTGAAAAATACATAAACAGAGAACTCAGCTGGATGCAAACAGCTGCATGAATTCAACTTTTCTTTTTTTTTTTAATTTTTTATTTTTTATAAACATATATTTTTATCCCCAGGGGTACAGGTCTGTGAATCACCAGGTTTACACACTTCACAGCACTCACCAAACAACATACCCTCCCCAATGTCCATAATCCCACCCCCTTCTCCCAAACCCCCTCCCCCCAACAACCCTCAGTTTGTTTTGTGAGATTAAGAGTCACTTATGGTTTGTCTCCCTCCCGAACCCATCTTGTTTCATTTATTCTTCTTCTACCCACTTAAGCCTCCATGTTGCATCACCACTTCCTCATATCAGGGAGATCAAATGATAGTTGTCTTTCTCTGCTTGACTTATTTCGCTAAGCATGATACGCTCTAGTTCCATCCATGTTGTTGTAAATGGCAAGATTTCATTTCTTTTGATGGCTGCATAGTATTCCATTGTGTATATATACCACATCTTCTTGATCCATTCATCTGTTGATGGACATCTAGGTTCTTTCCATAGTTTGGCTATTGTGGACATTGCTGCTATAAACATTCGGGTGCAGGTGCCCCTTTAGATCACTACATTTGTATCTTTAGGGTAAATACCCAATAGTGCAATTGCTGGGTCATAGGGCAGTTCTTTTTTTTTTTTTTTAATTTTTTATTTTTTATAAACATATATTTTTATCCCCAGGGGTACAGGTCTGTGAATCACCAGGTTTACACACTTCACAGCACTCACCAAATCAAATACCCTCCCCAATGTCCATAATCCCACCCCCTTCTCCCAAACCCCCTCCCCCCAACAACCCTCAGTTTGTTTTGTGAGATTAAGAGTCACTTATGGTTTGTCTCCCTCCCAATCCCATCTTGTTTCATTTATTCTTCTTCTACCCACTTAAGCCTCCATGTTGCATCACCACTTCCTCATATCAGGGAGATCATATGATAGTTGTCTTTCTCTGCTTGACTTATTTCGCTAAGCATGATACGCTCTAGTTCCATCCATGTTGTTGCAAATGGCAAGATTTCATTTCTTTTGATGGCTGCATAGTATTCCATTGTGTATATATACCACATCTTCTTGATCCATTCATCTGTTGATGGACATCTAGGTTCTTTCCATAGTTTGGCTATTGTGGACATTGCTGCTATAAACATTCGGGTGCATGTGTCCCTTTGGATCACTACATTTGTATCTTTAGGGTAAATACCCAATAGTGCAATTGCTGGGTCATAGGGCAGTTCTATTTTCAACATTTTGAGGAACCTCCATGCTGTTTTCCAGAGTGGCTGCACCAGCTTGCATTCCCACCAACAGTGGAGGAGGGTTCCCCTTTCTCCGCATCCTCGCCAGCATCTGTCATTT
This sequence comes from Mustela putorius furo, assembly GCF_011764305.1. NCBI lineage: Eukaryota > Metazoa > Chordata > Mammalia > Carnivora > Mustelidae > Mustela > Mustela putorius. Next base: position 99,368 of record NW_025422115.1, on the reverse strand, counting down.
CCTGACTTGTTGATTTTAGCCATTCTGACTGGTGTGAGGTGATATCTCATTGTGGTTTTGATTTGTATTTCCCTGATGCCGAGTGATATGGAGCACTTATTCATGTGTCTGTTGGCCATCTGGATGTCTTCCTGGCAGAAATGTCTGTTCATGACTTCTGCCCATTTCTTGATTGGATTATTTGTTCTTTGGGTGTTGAGTTTGCTAAGTTCTTTATAGATTCTGGACACTAGTCCTTTATCTGATATGTCGTTTGCAAATATCTTCTCCCATTCTGTCAGTTGTCTTTTGATTTTGTTAACTGTTTCCTTTGCTGTGCAAAAGCTTTTGATCTTGATGAAATCCCAATAGTTCATTTTTGCCCTTGCTTCCCTTGCCTTTGGCGTTGTTCCTAGGAAGATGTTGCTGTGGCTGAGGTTGAAGAGGTTGCTGCCTGTGTTCTCCTCAAGGATTTTGATGGATTCCTTTCGCACATTGAGGTCTTTCATCCATTTTGAGTCTATTTTTCTGTGTGGTGTAAGGAAATGGTCCAATTTCATTTTTCTGCATGTGGCTGCCCAATTTTCCCAGCACCATTTATTGAAGAGGCTGTCTTTTTTCCATTGGACATTCTTTCCTGCTTTGTCGAAGACTAGTTGACTGTAGAGTTGAGGGTCTATTTCTGGGATCTCTATTCTGTTCCATTGATCTATGTGTCTGTTTTTGTGCCAGTACCATGCTGTCTTGATGATGACAGCTTTGTAATAGAGCTTAAAGTCCGGAATTGTGATGCCACCAAAGTTGGCTTTCTTTTTCAATATCCCTTTGGCTATTCGAGGTCTTTTCTGGTTCCATATAAATTTTAGAATTATTTGTTCCATTTCTTTGAAAAAGATGGATGGTACTTTGATAGGAATTGCATTAAATGTGTAGATTGCTTTAGGTAGCATAGACATTTTCACAATATTTATTCTACCAATCCAGGAGCATGGAACATTTTTCCATTTCTTTGTGTCTTCCTCAATTTCTTTCATGAGTACTTTTTAGTTTTCTGAGTATAGATTCTGTGCCTCTTTGGTTAGGTTTATTCCTAGGTATCTTGTGGTTTGGGGTGCAATTGTAAATGGGATGGAATCCTTAATTTCTCTTTCTTCTGTCTCGTTGGTGTAGAGAAATGCAACTGATTTCTGTGCATTGATTTTATATCCTGACACTTTACTGAATTCCTGTACAAGTTCTAGCAGTTATGGAGTGGAGTCTTTTGGGTTTTCTACATATAGTATCATATCATCTGCGAAGAGTGATAATTTGACTTCTTCTTTGCCGATTTGGATGCATTTAATTTCCTTTTGTTGTCTGATTGCTGAGGCTGGGACCTCTAGTACCATGTTGTATAGCAGTGGTGATAATGGACATCCCTGGCGTGTTCCTGACCTTAGCGGAAAAGCTTTCAGTTTTTCTCCATTGAGAATGATATTTGCGGTGGGTTTTTCATAGATGGCTTTGATGATATTGAGGTATGTGCCCTCTATCCCTACACTTTGAAGAGTTTTGATCAGGAAGGGATGCTGTACTTTGTCAAATGCTTTTTCAGCATCTATTGAGAGTATCATATGGTTCTTGTTCTTTCTTTTATTGATGTGTTGTATCACATTGACTGATTTGCGGATGTTGAACCAACCTTGCAGCCCTGGAATAAATCCCACTTGGTCATGGTGAATAATCCTTATAATGTACTGTTGAATCCTATTGGCTAGTATTTTGGTGAGTATTTTCGCATCTGTGTTCTTCAAGGATATTAGTCCATAGCTCTCTTTTTTGATGGGATCCTTGTCTGCTTTGGGGATCAAGGTGATGCTGGCCTCATAAAATGAGTTTGGAAGTTTTCCTTCCATTTCTATTTTTTGGAACAGTTTCAGGAGAATAGGAATTAGTTCTTCTTTAAATGTTTGGTAGAATTCCCCCAGGAAGCCATCTGGCCCTTGGCTTTTGTTTGTTTGGAGATTTTTAATGACTGTTTCAATCTCCTTACTGGTTATGGGTCTGTTCAGGCTATTTCTTCCTGGTTCAGTTGTGGTAGTTTATATGTTTCTAGGAATGCATCCATTTCTTCCAGATTGTCAAATTTATTGGCGTAGAGTTGCTCATAGTATGTTCTTATAATAGTTTGTATTTCTTTGGTGTTAGTTGTGATCTCTCCTCTTTCATTCATGATTTTATTTATTTGGGTCCTTTCTCTTTTCTTTTTGATAAGTCGGGCCAGGGGTTTATCAATTTTATTAATTCTTTCAAAGAACCAGCTCCTAGTTTCGTTGATTTGTTCTATTGTTTTTTTGGTTTCTATTTCATTGATTTCTGCTCTGATCTTTATGATTTCTCTTCTCCTGCTGGGCTTAGGGTTTCTTTCTTGTTCTTTCTCCAGCTCCTTTAGGTGTAGGGTTAGGTTGTGTACCTGAGACCTTTCTTGTTTCTTGAGAAAGGCTTGTACCACTATATATTTTCCTCTCAGGACTGCCTTTGTTGTGTCCCACAGATTTTGAACCGTTGTATTTTCATTATCATTTGTTTCCATGATTTTTTTCAATTCTTCTTTAATTTCCCAGTTGACCCATTCATTCTTTAGAAGGATGCTGTTTAGTCTCCATGTATTTGGGTTCTTTTCAAACTTCCTTTTGTGGTTGAGTTCTAGCTTTAGAGCATTGTGGTCTGAAAATATGCAGGGAATGATCCCAATCTTTTGATACCGGTTGAGTCCTGATTTAGGACCGAGGATGTGATCTATTCTGGAGAATGTTCCATGTGCACTAGAGAAGAATGTGTATTCTGTTGCTTTGGGATGAAATGTTCTGAATATATCTGTGATGTCCATCTGGTCCAGTGTGTTGTTTAAGGCCTTTATTTCCTTGCTGATCTTTTGCTTGGATGATCTATCCATTTCTGTGAGGGGAGTGTTAAAGTCCCCTGCTATTATTGTATTATTGTTTATGTGTTTCTTTGATTTTGTTATTAATTGGTTTATATAGTTGGCCGCTCCCACGTTGGGGCATAGATATTTAAAATTGTTAAATCTTCTTGTTGGACAGACCCTTTGAGTATGATATAGTGTCCTTCCTCATCTATTATAGTCTTTGGCTTAAAATCTAATTGATCTGATATAAGGATTGCCACCCCTGCTTTCTTCTGATGTCCATTAGCATGGTAAATTCTTTTCCACCCCCTCACTTTAAATCTGGAGGTGTCTTCAGGCTTAAAATGAGTTATTGGAGGCAACATATAGATGGGTTTTGTTTTTTTATCCATTCTGATACCCTGTGTCTTTTGACAGGGGCATTTAGCCCATTAACATTCAGGGTAACTATTGAGAGATATGAATTTAGGGCCATTGTATTATTGCCTGTAAGGTGACTGTTACTGTATATGGTCTCTGTTCCTTTCTGATCTACCACTTGTAGGCTCTCTCTTTGCTTAGAGGACCCCTTTCAATATTTCCTGTAGAGCTGGTTTGGTGTTTGCAAATTTTTTCAGCTTTTGTTTGTCCTGGAAGCTTTTAATCTCTCCTTCTATTTTCAATGATAGCTTAGCTGGATATAGTATTCCTGGCTGCATGTTTTTCTCGTTTAGTGCTCTGAAAATATCATGCCAGCTCTTTCTGGCCTGCCAGGTCTCTGTGGATAAGTCAGCTGCCAATCTAATATTTTTACCATTGAATGTTACAGACTTCTTTTCCCGGGCTGCTTTCAGGATTTTCTCTTTGTCAGACTTCTTTTCCCGGGCTGCTTTCAGGATTTTCTCTTTGTCACTGAGACTTGTAAATTTTACTATTAGGTGACGGGGTGTGGGCCTATTCTTATTGATTTTGAGGGGCGTTCTCTGAACCTCCTGAATTTTGATGCTCATTCCCTTTGCCATATTGGGGAAATTCTCCCCAATAATTCTCTCCAGTATACCTTCTGCTCCCCTCTCTCTTTCTTCTTCTGGAATCCCAATTATTCTAATGTTGTTTCATCTTATGGTGTCACTTATCTCTCGAATTCTCTCCTCATGGTCCAGTAGCTGTTTGTCCCTCTTTTGCTCAGCTTCTTTATTCTCTGTCATTTGGTCTTCTATATCACTAATTCTTTCTTCTGCCTCATTTATCCTAGCAGTGAGAGCCTCCATTTGATTTCACCTCATTAATAGCTTTTTTGATTTCAACTTGGTTAGATTTTAGTTCTTTTATTTCTCCAGAAAGGGCTTTTATATCTATCGAGAGGGTTTCTCTAATATCCTCTATGCCTTTTTCGAGCCCGGCTAGAACCTTGAGAATTGTCATTCTGAACTCTAGATCTGACATATTACCAATGTCTGTATTGATTAGGTCCCTAGCCTTTGGTACTGCCTCTTGTTCTTTTTTTTGTGTTGAATTTTTCCATCTTGTCATTTTGTCCAGATAAGAGTATATGAAGGAGCAAGTAAAATACTAAAAGGGTGGCAACAACCCCAGGAAAATATGCTTTAACCAAATTAGAAGAGATCCCAAATCGTGAGGGGGAAGAAAGGGGATAAAAAGAGGTTCAAAAAGGAAGAAAGAAAAAAAAGAAGAAGAAAAAAGTAAAGAATTAAAAAAAGAAAACAAATAAGAAAAGTATAAAAAAGAAAAAATATATATATTAGATAAACTAGTTAAAAAACGTTAAAAAAGAAAAAGGTAAAAGTTAAAAAAATTTAACCAGAAGGTGAGAAAAAAAACAAAAAATGAGAAAAAAATTAAATTAACTGCAAGACTAAAAAAAATTCACAGGGAAAAAGCCATGAGTTCCGTGCTTTGCTTTCTCCTCCTCTGGAATTCTGCTGCTCTTCTTGGTATTGAAACCACACTCCTTGGTAGGTGAACTTGGTCTCAGCTGGATTTCTTGTTGATCTTCTGGGGGAGGGGCCTGTTGTAGTGATTCTCAAGTGTCTTTGCCCCAGGCAGAATTGCACCGCCCTTATCAGGGGCCGGGGTGAGTAATCCGCTCGGGTTTGCTTTCAGGAGCTTTTGTTCCCCAGCGCTTTCCGTAGATGGGAATACAAATGGCGGCCTCCTGGTCTCCGGCCCGGAGGAGCCGAGAGCCCAGGGCCCCACTCCTCAGTGCGCCCTCAGAGAACAGCTCCCAGTTACTCCCGTCTGCCTGACCTCCGGCCGCGCTCCAAACTCACCGAGCCTACGACCGGTTCAAGGTAACACCGAGCTGTGATCTTACTGTCGGCTCTGTCTCTGTAGCCAGCTTTCCCGTTCCAATTCCCGCAAGCTCTGCGACACTCAGACACCCCCGATCCTTCTGTGACCCTGCGGGACCTGAGGCCACGCTGACCCCGCGTGGGCTTCGTCCCGGTTTAGCCTCAGGAGCTATGTCCCTCAGCGGAACAGACTTTTAAAAGTCCTGATTTTGTGCGCCGTTGCTCCGCCACTTGCCGGGAGCCGGCCCCTCCCCCCGGGGTCTATCTTCCCGTCGCTTTGGATTCACTTCTCCGCCGGTCCTACCTTTCAGAAAGTGGTTGTTTTTCTGTTTCAAGAATTGCTGTTCTTCTTCTCTTCAATCTGCCAACGGATTTTCAGGTGTTTGCAATCTTTAGATAAGCTATCTAGCTGATCTCCAGCTAGCTGAAGTAGTCTCAGCCTGCTACTTCTCCGCCATCTTGACTCCTCTGAATTCAACTCTTCTAGACTGATCTCCAATTCCCTCATTTTGTCCCCAAGGTAATTCTAAGTATTAGAATGAAAAAAAAAAGTAAACAAGAGATAAAGAAATATGTGCTATCCTAAGGTCTCTTAGACATAATTCTTCCAATAAAAAGTAACAGGAGAATTTTAATAAGTCAGCAAATTTTAACCATTTCTTAATTATACAGTCCCACACATAATAGTCATCTGAAAGAGGCCAGTATAACCAGTAGGTCATACAGAGAAGACAGAATTTTAGGTGAGGAAAAAGATGTACTTAATAAGGACAATTGGGCAAATCACTAACATCTGGAAAAGGGTGCTAGAGAATGTTTGATTCTCAAGATTATGACTAAGTTTCTTGCTACTGCTAGAGAAGTTTCCATGCAAGGTTGCTGTTACATACTAAACTGTCTCCCCCTGGTATTCTTACATTGAAGTCCTTACCCCCAAGAACTCAGAATGTGACTCTTGGAGATAGGGTCTCTGAAGAATAAAACAAGTAAATAAGGTCATTAGGGAAAGTTCTAATTCAGTATGACTGGCATCCTTATAAGAAGATAAGAGAAGATTAGGACACAATCATCCAGAGGGGAGACCATGTGAAGATACAGGGAGAGGATGACCATCTACAAACAAGGAGAGAGACTTCAGAAGAAACCGACCTGCCAGTACCTTGATCTTGAACTTCCAGCCTACAAAATCATGAGAAACACATTTCTGTTTTTCAGCTACTTGTAAGACTGAGATATTCTGCTAAATGACAGGCCTTCCAAACTAATAGTTTGGAAAATGTTACTATGGTCAACTCGATTTTTTTTTTTCAATAATCAGTACATAGGTTCTCCAGCTAATTTTCCTCCCTTTCTAGTTCATTAACATATTTCCCATAAACTGAATAGGAATTAAAAGAAAAATCAATTTGGTAAAACATTTGTTGCTGGGAGTTTACTTAGGAAAAAACATCTCTTTACTCTTCTTGAATTCAAATTAGAGTTAGGCCCTCTCTCTTCATGCTCTTCCTATGGCACTTAGAGTATATTATAGCTCATTCCTAGATTATGAACTCTCTGCAAGTAGATTTTTTGCACATCTATAACTGCCCTCATATTGCCTGGGACAGGATATTCCTAGTACCTTAGGTAATGCTTGACACACATCAGGCACTTACTAAATGTAACAGGTATTCAATGTTTGCCGAATCAGGGAACCCTACCACATCATTAACTTTCCTCTTTTTTTTTTTTTTTTAACTAATTGAGAAACAAAACTTAAGTGACTTTTCCAAAATCACATCAGTTTTGTTTTTGAAGGGACCCAACAAATCGCACTCCTCATTTCCTTAGTTCTGAACCATTAATGAAGACAAAGGAGTCTAAAAATAGAAGCCAAAATGTTATCTTTATTATTAAGATTGAGTTAAAGAACATAGTCTAGGTTTGTGAGAACCAAGGGCTTCCTAATATAGAACTCTAAAAGTAGATGTTCCTATCATTCAATGGAATTGGAGTGCACATCATGTAAAATATAGAGCATGGAAGAGAAACCAAAATGACTTACTCCTTGGCAACTGGATTGTACACAGAGGAAGAAATAACTGGCATTTTGACACTCAAGAACAAAATAAGCCACTGCATTCTCCTAGACAGTAGTATGCCTGGGAGTTAAGAAAAATCAGAAGAGTTGCCCTAGTGGAGCTCCCTCTACAGGGAAGGAAATGCAAGGAGCAAGTGTTGCCCAGTTGACACCTTACCAACCAGCACGGAATGTACGGCGCTCAGACTCCTCTTCTAACACCAAGACTTCTCTTACTATATTTGCCTTCGTAAAATGATGCCGCAGATTTGAGAAAAAGAGTCAACCTGAGTTCAGAGGTCTCTCTAGATTTGAATGGATTTTATGTTAGTATAGCAGTGAAGTTTTTAAAGACTTATTATATACAAAGCTCCACATTTGGCACGTGATAGAAACCACACAGAGAACACAAAGACCATCTAGTAAGATATCACACACACACACACACACAATCCAACTTGGAGCATTTCTGACCTGGTGCAAATACAAAAAAAGACTGGAAATGAGGGTTGGGAACAGAGAGAGATTAATAGTGGGGGAAAGGAAATTTTTTCCTAAAAGATTTTCAGCTGCATTAGTGCAGCTATTTTCAGAAATAAGGAACAATAAAATTTGTTCTCTGGGTTGTCAAATGATCCTTCCAATTAGCCCTGAGTGCAATTGTAAGGAACTATTGCCTACCACCACTGGTGTGCTGGTCAGTGTTTTAACAACGGGCTCTTGGAGCCCTAATTTGTAACATTTGCTGATTTCTAGCATTCACTGATGTCAGTGGTATAAATATTCTAACCATAGTCCATTTCAAGCTCCTGCAGGACATCAACAGCGCACAAAATTCCTGAAAAATTTAACACTCGGTTCTCACCAGTCAGCGCAGCCTTGGTCCAGAAAGATGCCTAGAGAAGTAAAGCTCCACTGGAAAGGGTACAGATGGCCAGTGGAGGGATTCAGCTCTGTAATGTAGCAGGTGAAACAAGACTCTTGGGAGCCCATAGAGTTATCCAGGGAAATACACTAGGGCTTGGCTTGGGAAAGACACTGCATTCTGGCACACTCAAGAACAGTTGAAGAATGGGTTTAGGCTCAAGCTGAGGGGTAATCTTACAGCTTTTCCCATCATTTTCTAATTCCAGACATTGGAAATAGGAAATGATTTAAACAAATAAACAAATAGAAAGAGCTATACCAAGAAGAGACATTCTCCCTCGATAATAGCAGTACTGATCTCAGCTACGATTCTAACACTGCTAATGAGAACTTCTAGTTTTTACTTGTCAACAACCACTGATTACTGGATGCTAAGACTGTCAGAAATAAGGAACAGCCAAGGTAATTAGTAGAAATAATACACTGAGCATTTCAACTGACCTCATGCTGAGAATGATAAAACTCATAATTTACAGCCAGTGTGTAAAAGGATGAAATGCAAGCATTTTCCATACATAAAAGGCTTATATATGCACAGGGGCACAGGATGAAACTTTAATTTTAATAGTGGGAGCTTTTGGGGATTCTAACCAATTGTGGATCTCTTTGTGGGTGCACAGTGACTTTTCTTAGGTAGTTAATTAGAGACAGTGTCTGAGCACAATGGAAACGTGAAAAAGTAAATTAAGATTGAAAAAACCTCTGATGACAGAAGAGATTACAAATGCTATTAAAGATTGAGAAGTAGGAGGGGGTAATGGAATGCCAACTTTTTACAGTTCTTGGATATTTGCATACTAGATTCCTATTGTTTATACCTGGAAATATGGGGAAGAATACAGAAGGCAGAGGAGGAGAAGGCTGTTGCCGCCTTGTGATTTGATATTATCTTTCTTCAACAGTAATGAATTGCTCTTTCATTCTTTCTCTCATGTTTAAAACATGGTCAATAAAGTCCTCTTAATTTGGAATATCTTTGGATTATTCCACCCTTGTGAATGCCCACCTTGCATCTTTTGCAGGTGGACCTTTTAAATCTGAACTCCTCTGAGAGGTCCTGTACCACTACAAGGATTTATTTATTGTAGAGGCTTTTCAAACGGTGGTTAGACTTGCAAGGTTTTCAGGTCAACAGGTCACACCCATAAAGCCTGGGCTTTGGAGCTAGACTGATGAGTTCAGATTATAGCACTGCTTTGGCTGCCTGTAGGAGCTGGAGCAAGTGATCTAATCTCTGAATTTTCATCCCCTACCCCCACTTTGTAACTTGATAGTAATATGTTGCAATGTAATCCTTGTGACTTAATAGTAGATAGTTTTTGTTTAATCATGTGTCTAGCCCAGTGCCAAGACCAAAACAATTGCTCAACAATCATTGAGTATCCACCCTTCTTCTTAACTTTTCAAAATCTATTTTCCTAATATCTAGTACTACTTACCCTAAAACTAGGTTTAATTCTGTAACTACATGTTCTTTAACAACTGTTAGCAATGCTTTAATGATCTATGGCTCCGTATCAATTAGAAGCAAATCTAAGGCAGATGTGAAAAATGTATCTGAATCCGCTCCCCTCCCTCAACAAGGAGTGTTTGGTGGGGGACGTTGGTGGGGGGGGATTTTGCAAAGGCAAATCCTCTCCCACCACTGATCTAGAACATCAGCTATACTGGTTGCTTTCATCTCTCTGAGTAAAAAACAAATCACCAAATAAGCAAGGAAATAATTTATCAGATATTTTGTTTGAGGCAGAATGGGGCTTCAACACATGTCTGAATGTTGGCATCTTTCCACTGATAATACAGTTGAGATTTTACATTAGAACAGAATCACATTACACCTAAAATGTATAGGATTTTTTTCAACCTTATGGCTTTCTCTATTTTTATTATTATTCAAATATGTCTAGGAGGGCTCTATCTTCAGATTTATTCTAGAAAATTTTGTATTTTATTTTTTTACATCTCCTTTTCCTGTTTATTTCATTTACTTCTTAGGCAAAGTCTTATTTAAATGCTTATAGGTTATCTGTCCCAACTTCAAGAATCAGTGGTACCCCCTTTATGAGAATATTTACCTGTCAAACTTAAAGCAAACTTTGAAGGGCGCCTGGGTGGCTCAGTCATTAACCATCTGCCTTCAGCTCGGGTCATGATCTCAGTGTCCTGGGATTGAGCCCCCGCATCAGGCTCCCTCCTCTGAGGGAAGCCTGCTTCTCTCTCTCCCACTCTACCTCCTTCTGTTCCCTCTCTAGCTGTGTCTCTCTCTGTCAAATAAATAATTAAAATCTTAAAATTAAAAAAATAAAGCACATCTTGTATCTTCTATTGTATATTGACATAACACCTATTTGAACCTCTTGGTGCAGCTCTTTTTTCATTCGTTTTTTTATTCTTCTGTGAAACACTACTCAGTCCTTTATTAATTCATGATATAACCAATGTCGACCACATAGAAAGTTTCACAAATTTACCTACTTCTCTTTCTTCATTAATGCCATCTCCTCAAATTCCAGTTTATAAAATTATTTCACTTAGAACTAAATCTATTTCTAATTCTATTGTTTGGTACCCTACGTGAGGGGGCAGATCTACCACATTCTCACGTCTTAAACCCTCTTGTTTATTTTCCAAATAAACAAAAAATCAACAAAAAGAGAAATTATGATACAGCCTGCCTCCTCCTAACCTTTAGCTTTTTAGCAGGACTTCTGACTTGCCAAAGGAATCAATGAGAAAAGTTCTGACAGTATCATTTAGTCAAACTGGCCAGTAGCCTGTGAGTTTTATAAATTTCACTGGGCTCTCCAGCAAATCTCCGATATCTACTCAAGAAATACCCCACTCACCTTTCAAGAAGTCGTTTCAAAACTGGATGCGGCGACCTTGTGTGCCTCCGCAGGAAAGAGGTCTGCTGAGGTCTGTCCCTGTTCGTTACATTTGCAGGGACCTGTTAAAGTTCCTTATTAGTCTGATTCTTAAGAACAAACTGGCTCAGAGTCTTCCTCCTTCACCTCAGCCTTATTCTTCCATCCAAAAGCCAGTGAAGACACTGGTCTTCATTCTCTACCACCCTTGCAGAGGATGTGGGTTTCTTTTAGGCCTAGCTTTAGTTGGATGACTTACTCTGGCTTATCTGAAGGTAGCTAGCGCTTACTCACAAGTAACTTACAGCACAGAAGATGGCTCTCCTTCCTTCGACCCGCTTACCCAGCAGCCAGACTTACCTTTATAACGTGTTTAATTGTCGCCTACCTGAGGCAGAAATCCCACGAGCCTCTAGCTCATTAGAAGACTGGCCTCAGTTGTGTACAATCAGTTGTGCATATCACTTCAATTTTTGCATGAAAGATGGAACAGAAATATATTTAAGTCCCCCGTCCTCACACATATCAAGAAAATCACATCGCGTACACTTTTAAAGCGTATAATGGTAGCCAAACACTGGATCGGTTCACTGAGGAAAACAGGGAATTTACCTTTAAAGACTGGTCTCTTAAAAATAGGTAAGATGTTGAGCTATGCAGTTTATCACTGGCACACAGCCTGGAACCTAAAACAGATAATGTTGCAGACAAGTAACACTTCATTAAAAATTGAAAATATATTACTCGCATCAGTAGTATGCTCCTTTCGGCTTCTTACACTGGGTGTGTAATCTCCATGACAGTGATCCCAAAGAAAGAGGCTAGGGTGCATTTTGCTGACCAGGAAATTACATGAGCTTCTGATGATATTTTTCCTGCAAATGGTTTATAAGAGAACAATAGCCAGGAATTTGAAGCAATGGTTTGGAAAGGGCATTTAAGGCTCTGAGGACAGGCAGACTAGCAATCTCAGACACCTGACTTGCACAAGTTACTAGTCTGAATTGGGTTTTAAGTGAAGATTTCTGTTAGTGGACATCCATTGCCAGAGATGTGCTTTTCCTGTGTGCTTTTCTGGGCTCGTGGTTTGGGGTTTATATCTGGCATGAGTCACTCTTAAATGAGCCAGAAAGAGTGCTGCAAAGAGAGAGACTTGTACTATGAGATCAACAGCAAAATAAAAACAATAGCAGTGTCTCAGGGCTGTTTTCTTAGAGATTTATTGGGCCTTATTAAATTTGGAAGCAGTCAAGAAGAATACAACAGCTGTTAGGACTCTCAGACAAAAGCAAAACAGCCTCTTCTCTGTTTTCCTCCTATGTAGCATCCCTGTAAGCCGGTAAATTGTGTGGCCAGGATCCGTCTTACTTATGCTTACCAAGTGGAAAACAGTGTTTACATATACAATGTGATACAAGTAAGAATTATCCAAGAGATTTATTTTGATTTACTTCTCAATTCAGGGCATTTAGGAATAGCTTATATAAAGTAAAACTAAATTAAAAATGAATAAAAAATAAGAAAAATAAAATAAATTAAATAAATAGATAAAAATAAAAAACAAAAAGCTTTACAGAACGTGACTTCCACAAAGCCAAAAGACTTTGGAGTTGTTTTCTTTACTATCTCTGTTCTTCTCCACACACTTAAATCTTCACTAAGCAATTCTAAGAACTGATTTAAAAGTATAATTGTGGGGCACCTAGGTGGCTCAGCGGGTTAAGCCACTGCCTTCGGCTCAGGTCATGATCCCAGAGTCTAGCATCAGGCTCTCTGCTCAGCGGGGAGCCTGATTCTCCCCCTCTCCCTCTCTCTCTGCCTGCCTCTCTGCCTACTTGTGATCTCTGTCTGTCAAATAAATAAATAAAATCTTTAAAAGTGTAATTGTGATATACAGAAACAGATATTGGTATTAATTTGAACTTAGGCCTCAGGAAAACTGGAAACGCTAAAGCAAGCTCCCAGTTAACCTATTTGAGAGCAAAGGTCCGGGTGCAATCTGATTTTGAAACAGTAAAACAAAACAACAAACAAAAACATCACAATGCAAACTTTTGTTTGGGGTATATTCCTATATAAGGAGTTCCCAGCATGTGACCTCATGGTAGGGTGGGGGAGGATAATCACCTGGGATTTTAGGGGAAATTGTTCTTAATTATATCAGCATAACATTAGCTAATAAGGAATAGTGTTTTTTCAGTAACAAATTTGAGTTTAGCCTAAATATGAGAAAAATGAGTTTACTTGCTACACCAAGCATTTATAAATGAAGGGTTGAGATGACTTAACAGATAATTAACATTTACAAGAAGAACTTCACCACAAGAATTAGTATTCTGGGCCAGCACGTGAGGCTCACTACTCACTTTGATGGAAAAGTAATCAGGGAGGTGCCTTCAGTTTGAGGTCTTAACAAATAAAGAGTATTTAGGAGAAGATGGATTGAAATCTTATGTCTGAGTTTCTTTTGATGCAATCCTGTGGCTATCAGCTTTATGAGCCAACATCAACTCAGAAGACAAAAGTCAGACTTGTTATTTGAACTGCGAGATTTACCATAAAGAATGTTTAGCTCAGGGCGCCTGGGTGGCACAGTGGGTTAAAGCCTCTGCCTTCAGCTCAGGTCATGTTTCCAGGGTCCTAGGATCGAGTCCCACATCAGGCTCTCTGCTAAGCACCGAGCCTGCTTCCTCCTCTTTCTCTCTCTCTCTCTGCCTGCCTCTCTGCCTACTTGTGATCTCCGTCAAAGAAATCAATAAAATCTTAAAAAAAAAAAAAAGAATGTTTAGTTCAGGTATTGGAAAACTCCAAAGTCAAAGAGGGAATATGAAGGCATCAAGGAGATAGTAACAGCAGGAGCAGCTACTACCCCTAGGCTAGGGAGGGAATAAATGGGGTTAACATTTGTGTTAAAAGTTAGAAACTTGGAGATTGAGGGAGAAAGACAACTATCATATGATCTCCCTAATATGAGGAAGTGTGATGCAACATGAGGGGTTAAGGGGGTAGGAGAAGAATAAATGAAACAAGATGGGTTTGGGAGGGAGACAAACCATAAGTGACTCTTAATCTCACAAAACAAACTGAGGGTTGCCGGGGGGAGGGGGTTTGGGAGAGGAGGATGGGGTTATGGACATTGGGGAGGGTATGTGCTATGGTGAGTGCTGTGAAGTGTGTAAACCTGGTGATTCACAGACCTATGCCCCTGGGGATAAAAATGTATTATATGTTTATAAAAAATTTTAAAAAAATTTTAAATTAAAATGAAAGAAAGAAAGAAACTTGGAGATTGAGAGGCACCAGAGAGGGTGGGCTTGCTGAGTCCCTGGGGATGCTGGGTCTCTGGCCAGTTGGTATCAGGTCAAAGAAGAGACTCTGCAGCCAGAACCCAGACTTTGGGAAGGAGGAACCTGTCAGCTGGTGATGGTATCTCTGACAAAGTTCAGTGAGGCTGGTTTGGGGAAGTGTCAGAAAAATAGCAGACTGAAACACCTGTTGCTATTAGGAAAAAAATACATTGCTTCTAGAGTGAGGAAGCATTGTTAGGATAACAATGACAGGTGCAAAACATAAAATCAGGAATAGAAAATATATGGGGGGGGGGAATATATGGGAAGGAGCCTGTCTCTTCTGCTCCACCCAGGCTCCTGGTCTCTCTCTAGTGCCTCCTACAGGCCAAGTGCAGGAGTCAAATGCAGTTTACAAGAACGCAGTTTACAGAATACCAACCCCAGCTTCCCAAAGCTCCCAGTGGCCATGTGGGCCTAACGCTGCCAGACCATAGCTTAGTAACTGACCTGGTCACTGTAACTTGATAAAGATTCGCTGAACTGCTTCCCCAAATCAGGTACTTTTTTGAAAACAGACATATCTTAGATCTCTAACTTGTTCGCCTGCCAGAGGTTCACAGCTTGTATTTTTTACTGATATGATAGAGTAATTCAACACTGAACTTGAAACTGCAGGGGAAAATGTAAGAATATTGCTGATTTGTTCCAGGAAGTGAGTGCATTCACACTCAAATTGTTCATGTGGATTGGGCCAATGTCCACTGGAGACTCTATTCACTTCTACTGCTAAACTTCCCTGTAGTCAATGGAACCACGGTTACTGAAGAGATGCAGAGTTATTTACTGGAAATGCAGTCAAAATTCGGGGAAGATTCATAGTCTTTGAGCATGAATCATGTTTTAAGTTTCCATGATTGCTTCTAGAGTGTCAACCTCTGTGTGTGACTGAATAGTCAAGTATCTGCCATATCATTTCAAGATGATTTTATTCTGCCTGGTAGAATTATGTCTATCAAAAAGACAGAGTATCCTGCAACTTTGAATATAGATGGTGTAAGTGCAGAAAATTCCAGAACGATTCTGTAATTGTTGGCTATATAACTATTTTTGGCTCTGTAAAAGTGTGTTCTCTTTTAAAAATGATGAAACTAAATCTTATAGCCATCTGGTCATTATCTGACTAAAAAATAAGGCATGCCCTCAAAATCTTGAGAAAAGTTTATTTTATTAAGTATCGAACAGAATTTTGTTCTGGTTTTGCAAATTCAATAACTAGCCTTAGAATTCCTTTTATATATAAAAAGTGAGCTGTTTTTGATGAATTGTTTTTATGTTTCTGTAAAAAAATCTACATACTATGTATTTGCTGTACATAAATAGCCAGAGTGATGGACAAGTTCACAGACAATGCCAAGCCTTTGAGGCTAAACGTGTTTCAGAACTCAGAAGTTTTCCAATTTAAAAAAAAAAGTAGTATGGCACAGATACTCAAGTACCATTTGAAAATTCACATTAACTAACGTCAGTAGACTACGAATAGTCTCATGTCTATGCATACCAAATCAGGGTTTATTACCATGTAGTACCAGATGAATTATAAGGAATCTTTTGATTTTTAGAACATGTCAGGTTTTGGATTTAGAAATAAAGAGTTGTATTTATGATTACTGTCAAACAAGATATCTACATGTCTGGGAATTGGTCTATCCAATCATGTAACCTCTAAATATGACCTGAGAAAGCTTCATAAATGTGATTTTTTAACAAACAGAAAAGACTTTAGCATGTTTACATGCAAAAGAAGAGAAATTGAGATTCAAAATTCAAGGGGTAGAAGCAATAGATGTCATAAGAAAATGAAAAATAAAAATAGAGAGATCCTTTTGCTTCTTTCACTTAAACCATCATCTGCTGAGTGACTTCTGTATGCCAGAATTGTGCCAGATATGGAAAATACAAAGACAAATAAGCCCCAGTTCCTGCCATCCAGAGGCCTCCAATAAAGTATGAAATTCAATAAAGTATGAAAAATTATCCTAGAAGGAAAATCCATAGATTTACAGTGGAACAGAGGATGAAATAATTGATTCTTTTCAGAAGAAAGAGTCAAAATATTTCATTGATAGATGATACTTGAAAAATAAATAATTATTTCTCAGGTTGGATGTGGGAGAACTGAAAGGAAGAAAATTACTTTTAGGTAAGAGGAGTTAGTGAACTGTTAGTGCAGTTAGTGCACATGGTTGTGAGACTGTGTGTCATGAGAAATGTAATCAACAGCATAGATAGAGTCCTCGATATCAATGCAAAACACTTTTGAGAGCCTACTGTATGGTCTACTTACACTGTACAATATGGTAGTCAGTGGGCATTTGTGGCTATAGCACACTTGAAATGTGACTTTTGGATAAGTAACTGAATTTTTAATTTTATTTAAATTTATTTTTTAATTTTTTAATTTTTTTATTTTTTTTTTAATTTTTTATTTTTTATAAACATATATTTTTATCCCCAGGGGTACAGGTCTGTGAATCACCAGGTTTACACACTTCACAGCACTCACCAAATCACATACCCTCCCCAATGTCCATAATCCCACCCCCTTCTCCCAAACCCCCTCCCCCCGGCAACCCTCAGTTTGTTTTGTGAGATTAAGAGTCACTTATGGTTTGTCTCCCTCCCAATCCCATCTTGTTTCATTTATTCTTCTTCTACCCACTTAAGCTTCCATGTTGCATCACCACTTCCTCATATCAGGGAGATCATATGATAGTTGTCTTTCTCTGCTTGACTTATTTCGCTAAGCATGATACGCTCTAGTTCCATCCATGTTTTTGCAAATGGCAAGATTTCATTTCTTTTGATGGCTGCATAGTATTCCATTGTGTATATATACCACATCTTCTTGATCCATTCATCTGTTGATGGACATCTAGGTTCTTTCCATAGTTTGGCTATTGTGGACATTGCTGCTATAAACATTCAGGTGCATGTGCCCCTTTGGATCACTACATTTGTATCTTTAGGGTAAATACCCAATAGTGCAATTGCTGGGTAAATTTCTTTTTTTTAAATGTGTTTATTACTTTACTTATAATAACCATAATAAACCCATTATATATTCACAAACTACATATCTGTTATAAAAATAGCAGTATTTTCCAAACTACTTTGGGATATCCCACCCTGAGATCATTTTTACTATGCTAGTAGACCCATTTCCTGGTTGAAAAAAAAAAAAGTGGAGGGCATCTGATGGTGGGCCTGAAGTCATTTCAGTTCAACAAGGATGATAGTTAGAAAGAAAACTGGACACATAGCTTAGAAAATTTAGGACACCTGGAACACATGAAGACAATTAAAACTGACAAAGACAAACTACATACTGTAACTATCTCTCACCATATCTAATCCCAAGCTGAAGGAGGAGCTCCAGTGCATCCTTGTCGAAGAGATGAACCAGCCTTTGTGAGTTTCAGTAGCACATGGAGCCTTGCACCAACCTGGAGAGACATAATCAGCCAATTTTTTTTTAATTTATGAAATATCTATTAATAGGTACAGAATTGATAGGCCATAAGGTAAAAACGTTTTAGACTTTGCAGGTCATGTGGTTTGTAGTCACCTAGCTCTGTCATTGTAGCATGAAAATAGCAGAAGACAATATATAAACAAGTGTGTCTGGGTTCTAATACAACTTTATTTACCAAAACAGTTGGCATACTGAATCTGGCCTGTGGGCCACAATATGCCAACCATGCTTTGGAGTATAATCATAACTATTTTACATTCATATTCCAAATCCCACACAGATTCGTCTAGTGGTCAGCACTAAACTTAAAACATACAGAGAAAAGATGTCTAGGATATGGAGCTCCACATTAGGTATGCTGACAGTACAAAATCACCAACCCATGTTCTCAAACTGACTGCAATTATCCTGAGTTACTCCTATAATTGGGTGGGGGGACCAATAACTCATCAACACTATAAAACTATACCTGTGGTATATAGGTAGACACTATTCATGTCTTTACGGCCCCAGGGAGTTTGGTAAATGCAAAGGAGTGAGCATGTGCCTGGCAGCATCACGGAACTTTTCATAAGGAATGTCATAAGAGTGATGAACTCTTCAAAGGACTCTGCCTTTCACAGGATAATTCCCATTGGGATAAACAATTCAAATGGGAATCCTTAATTCAAAGGTTTTTGGAGAATGATATTTTACCTCATTCTGTCCCATATAATGTGTAAAGTTCAGTGTTTTTAAAAAATAATTTTTTAGTAGCACAACACTTTCTTCAGATGAAATCTTAATCAGAGGTGGGAATTAATAAAACATAAAGGGGGGCTTCTATGGGGAACTGTAAAGAAATAAAGAGATTAAAGTTGAACACCACCAGTTGAAACCATGCTAGAGATGGGGGAGTATTTGCATTACAAAGGTGGCTATTCACTACAGGTCTTACCGATTTTCTTTTTTATATAAGTAGAATTTTAATACATTAAGGTACATCTATGTGTTATTATGAGCACTCCTCTCAGCCTATCCTGTATACTGGCTGTATACTTGTATATGTGAAGCTCAAACTCATGACCCTGAGATCAAGAGCCACACACTCTTCCAAATGAGTCCGCCAGGTGCCCCCATAGTTATTCTTAACCCTAATATTATCCTTTGGTCTGATAACTCAGGCTACCTTAATATCCTGGGACATCAAGATAAAGATATTCCCACAGCCAGATTTTCATTAATACTCTCCAAAATGGGGGCAATTTTAATGATATGTCTAAAAACTACTATTTCCTATAATCTCTAGGCATGAGGGGTATATCAACAACACTGCTGAAGGAAGAACCATCCTTAAAAAAAAATTCAGATATTGCCTCAGAACACAGATCACCTTCTGAAAAAGCACCTAAAGATCTGAAAATTCTCTCTCTGTATCCTCTAAACACCCAGTAGATCTGCAAGACAATTTGTTTGATTGACAAGAGAGAACTATTTCAAATGCCAGTGGGTAGCCTTCTAGCAAACAAGACTACAACAAGAATGTTTTCCCCCTACTGCTAATGGCTAATCCTGGCACTGAGTCTTTGGCTGCTGCTTCCCAACATGGGTATCCTTTTAGTAAATGTGCCTGCCACAGCTTGCCTCAAACGGATATGGTGTCAAAATGCAGAGAAAACAAATGAGTTTAAGAAAGAGAAAACTGGGGGCGCCTGGGTGGCTCAGTGGATTAAAGCTTCTGCCTTCGGCTCAGGTCATGATCCCAGGGTCCTGGGATCGAGCCCCATATCGGGCTCTCTGCTCAGCAGAGAGCCTGCTTCCTCTTCTCTCTCTCTCTCTGCCTGCCTCTCTGCCTACTTGTGATCTCTGTCTGTCAAATAAATGAATAAAATCTTTTAAAAAAAGAAAGAAAGAGAAAACTGGTCTCTATTAGTCTCATATCCATTAGGGTGCAGGGTAGATTCAGCTGGAAGGGCAAACAGGCATTTGCCCAGACAGAAAGTCCGTTTGTTCACTATGATAACTACAAGCTTCTGAAGACGAGATACCCTAATGCTCTAAGCCCCATCCATGTTTAAGTATAGAGTGCAATTCTCTTTTATTAGTACTTTTTTCTTTGTGGGCTTTTGATCTTAAGAATGGAAATACTCAGAAATCAAGGGCAACAAAAGAGCCTAACCAACACGGAGCTTATATGGCAGTCCATACCCTAAGATGAGAGCACAGTTGACAACAGAGATCCACATGAGTAAGCAGAGCTTGGAGAAAACTGCCCTGCATTGTGATTCCACAGCATTTGGACAAAGATTGCCTTTGGTCTCATGATCATAGCTGCTATTTGAAAACCCTGGTGCATTTCTTGACTGTGCCTCCTAAGCTTGGAGTCATCTCAAAGCCTTTCCTCAAAGATAAATATAAAGCGTTATTAACCACCATCCAGAATGATAGTGTAAGGCAACCAAGAACATGATAAGGACTACCTAAGTCCCCGGTCTCAAAAGGCCAGTGTTCTAAAAGAGGCTTTGCAATATTTTCTGCATAAATTAGTGACACAATGAGTATAAGATTAAAGTTGGGTCAAATCTAACCAATACTAATCAGGTAAAACTAATACATGGTCATAAAAATTGGAAAAATAAATATGCTTCTTTATGATTTCAAATGTCTGCAAGAAATGGTTAAATGATCTCAGGAAGGAATATTAACTTTTAAAAATAATATATGTCAGATGTTTTCAAAGGTTAGAAAATTGGTACTTGTCATACCAGAACAGGTAGGAAAATCAGAAATATGCACACCATCCAAAAGCACTATATTATGTGACTCTGGCATTCTTCCACCTAATGTATAATTAAATTACATTAGGCATTTATTGAAGCCCACTATGTACCCAGCATTGAACTAGATGCTAGAAATAGAAATACAAGTGACATTTATTTCTTGCTTTCAAAGTGGAGCTCATAATTTAATGGAGGAGATAGAACTCATTGAAGATTGAATACAAAGATGAAATTCCTGTTTGGTTGGGCTCACTTGACCCTACTATGGAAAACCCATCTTCCTTATTAGGCTACTTTGGTACTAAAGTGTTAAAAACATCATGTGATGAGTTATAAACAAAACAGTATGAACCAAATACTCTGGAAATGTTCCAAATGACATGGAAAGGTTTCACCAAGGTCAGAACAACTGAGCAGGGCCTCAGTCAGTGAAGAGCATTTACTCGGCTAAGAAGGAAAGAAGGAAAGGGGAGATTGGGTCAGCATGATCTATGGAGATTTGAGAGTATGTCACATCTGAAGAAAGATAGCCCATGTGAACAGCAGCTGGGGATATATAATAGGGATGGGGAAGTGGGAAGTAAATAAAGAATTGCAATTAGAGCATAAAGTAGCTAAATAATCTTTGACCTAATAGGTTTCAGTGATGTAATAAATCTATCTTCTGAACTTTATGTTTTTAAATTTGACAATGACAGAGCTCTTGGTTTTATTTAGAGTCTTTGTTTTCCTAAATACCTCCATGTTTATATCCATTTCACAATAAAACAAACCATAAAGGATAAATTCATAGCTACTCATCCTGACCAATGCATCAATAATTCTTTAACATAGAGTTCAGTAATTATATGTTTAAAAAAATAGTAAGAATTTGAAGATAAAAGTTCATGGACCTTTGCAGTGTATTTCTATCTGGAAGGTTAAACCAAGGCAAGTGTTAGGTGGAAGGGACTTAGAGTAAGAGAACAATAGTGAGGGGTGCCTGGGTGGCTCAGGTGGTTGAGCTGCTGACTCTTGATTTCAGATCACGTCAAGATCTCCGGGTCCTGGGATGTAGCCCCATGCCTGGCCCCATGCTCTGCTCTCTCTCTTTTTGTCCCTCTCCCTGCTCATTCACACACACTCTCTCTCTCTCTCTAATAATAAATAAATAAATAAATCTTTTAAAAAATGCTGAAAATGGAGAAAAAGAGCAGACTCAGAACGGTGCTTTAAAGTAAGAATCAAAATTAGTATAAAGAGAAGTAGATGCCCTACACTACAAATTCTGGGAGAACAGAACTCCCTCCTGCTACTGGGCAAGCTAAGACAAAGTGAGACAGTCGTTTGCATGAGCAGTCCTCACCTCCTTCGCCACCCTTCTGTGTTTGACTCTGTTGGGACATGACAACCTCTCTCTGGCTGGCTTCTTGTTAGATTCTGCCACTCTGAGGTACTGGTGGATATTGGAAGATGAAAAAGGGGAAATAAATCTTTTTTTTTCTTTCAAGCCTTCCTTTCAAGAGCACCTTTCAGCACTTCTGGCACCCACAGAGTAGAGTCACTTCCTCGGTCCTGGTTCCAGTGTTCACATGCTCTCAGCAGTCCTAAAACCTGGCTTCCCAGAACACTCTTAGCATCACTGGTCCTGGCTTCTCAACAATTGCTCCATGGTTCAAGCACTGACTAGGTTCAAGCACTTCCTTGGGTGCCAGGCCTGTTTCGTACACCAAGTCATAAGGTAGAGAAGTGTCCCTGACCTCTAAGAACACACCCCCTCTTCTCCTTTGTTTCCCAGACTTAAGGACATAAGCTTCATTCTGCATTCATCTCTGGATTACATCAGCTTCCATTTTTTGTTCTCTTAACTCCTCAACACATTTGTAACCAGTCACCTAAATCACCTCTGTTTGAAAAACAAAGCACTTTACTGACTAGACCCTAAATTATTCAATCCTTGTTAGCAAAGGTCAGCCCACAAAACAGATTCACCAAGATTAAATTCTTAGAGTGAGTTCCTGAGCTATGCGACTTTAAATGCAGAGATGTCATAAATCCCACAGGAAAACAGGATACTTATAATCTATGGCATGCTTTGGATTCATGATTTCTTAAATTAACGACTGAGATTATTTGAGATCAATTGCCTATAGAAGGCAATAATTTGGGAGAACAGTTGGGTGTTACATTGAGTTCTTATGGTAGAAATGATTTTACGTACTATGGGGTGAAGTGTCTGCTTTTGGAGAGTTTACAGAAATAAAATCATAATCACAGGGCTTTAAACTCCTAGAACAAGACATCATCAAAAAGTATCCCTGAAAAAATCACTTATTTTTTTCAGTGCCAGGCAGATATTGGATTATTTATTATTATTATTATTATTATTATTATTATTAAAACCACTAATCTCTTGCTGAAGATAGGGTAACAAATTTACCCAGGCAGTTGCCTTGTAAGAGGGTAACTGTTCTCCTTAAGATAAGGAGAACACCCATCATTATCTCTATATCCCTAACTGGAATCTTTTTGCATATACCCCAATGGGAGCAAATACAAAACCTAACTCAGGAAAAAAGAAACACCAAAATAGTTACGACATTTCTCTAATTCTTATCAGCAGATACCTGGAGAATATGGAGGAAGTAAATTCCAAGGGTGGTAAGCCAAGGAGAATAGAATATAATAATGCATGGAACCAGATTTTTTACTCTGGATACACTTATCTGAGATACTGAAATTAATGGGTTAACTTGAACAACTAGAAATGTTCTGAGAGTTGGCTTTGTTAGTTTACTAAACCAGGACTCAGTGGGTAACCTGTATTCAATATTTAGATGAAAAAATTTCCCTAGCATAGAGAAAAGAATCCATAAACCTAGACAGATGGAAATGTTAGCATGGATTTACTATATATGATCCATCCCATTTCCTCCCTATTTCTCAAGGGGTCCCAAAAGACATTCATTTTCTTAAGCATTAAAAAAATGCTTTATTTTGGAGAGAACCAAATCATGTAAAAGCTCTGTGTGTCTGTCCTCTGAAGACTAAAGATGATAATGTTGAGAGATACCCCACTGACCCAAGTTTCCTGATTTCAATGGGAAACAAGATCTAAAGAGACAGAGGCCAAATAACAGAGAAAAGATGAGTTTACTTTAATGAAACGGGCAGAAGGAAACAATGACAATCAGACAGAAATCCCTATTTGGATAGAAATATTTGGTGGTAGTTAAAGAACTATGGTGTTCTTAGGAATGAAATAAGTAGATTTATTAACTAATCTATATATCTAAAAACAACTCTAGGAATCCAAAATGCCACTGTGGTACCATTTGTCAAAGTAGGAATTTATGAAGCTAGATAATATACAGAATTTGGACCTAGATTTGCCTTATAATATGTTCAGATACTCATGGTTATTTCTTCAGCTCTAGAATATATAACTGAAATAGATCAGTAGAATTTTCACATTGACTCCCTGACCCCTGGAGCGAGACACCCCAGAATATTAAAACAAAAGCAATACTTTATTTTCATGGAAATTGACAAAATTATTGTTATCATTGAAACCTTAAAAACATTTTTTTCTTTTTTTCCTCCGTCCTGCTGTGTGTGGCTGACTGTTTCTGGCCATGTCTTCTCACAAGACTTTCAGAATCAAGTGATACCTGGCCAAGAAACAAAAGCAGAATCATCCCATTCCCCAGTGGATTTGTTGAAAACTGGTAGTAAAATCAGGTACAACTCCAAGAGGAGGCACTGGAGAAGAACAAAGCAGGGCCTATAAGGCATCACATGTCATGAAATGACATACCTAACTGGCATCACGTATTTAATTAAACTGTGTGAAGATCATGTGTTCTATCCTATCACTCTGTAAATATCCTTCCTACCTGGCCAACAGACATGTTTTATCAGGGAAATGATTTTTCTGCTACTATGCCTTTGCACCAATAGGTTGGTTTGGTATTAAATTTGAGAACTTTTAGTCCTAAAAAAACAAACAAACAAAACAAACAAAATAAAAAACCTTGAAAAATATTACAGTGAAGGACGCCTGGGTGGCTCAGTTGATTAAGCAGCTGCCTTCAGCTCGGGTCATGATCCCAGCATCCTGGGGTCGAGTCTCACATCGGACTCCTTGCTCGGCGGGGAGCCCGCTTCTCCCTCTGCCTCCACCTGTCAGTGCTCGTGCACGCTCTCTCTCTCTCTCTCTCTGACAAATAAATAAATAAATAAAATCTTTAAAAAAAAGAAATTACAGTGATGATATCTACCAACTCCCAGTATTCACATATGTACAAGGGACAGGTGGATGTTGAAGAATAACTATAGATTATGATAGATTTGATTATGTGCTGGTTCTAAGTGCATCTGATGATCTATATGTAGGATCTTCAGATATGGTCTAGATGTGAAGCAAATCAATTCAGAAATTAACTGTGCTATTTCCTCTATACCAATTATAAAGAATTGGAATATAAAGAACCAGAGCAATTTTCTTTTACCAGGAAGGGTCAGCAACATACCTTCATTTTGGGGTTATATCGACTCTCTCGCTCTTTGTAAGCTAGTCTTCAAAGACCTTGATCATCTTGACATCCCACAGATATATTAGTGAACTAAATAATATCTAACTTTTATTTTTTAATTTCTTTAAAGATTTTATTTATTTATTTGAGAGAGAGCATGTGTTCATGCAGGAGCGAGGCTGGGGGAAGCAAAGGGGCAGGGAGAATGACAGACAGACTCTGTGCTGAGCTCAGAGCCTGACGTGGGGCTAGATCCCAGGATCCTGAGATCATGACCTGAATCTGGAGCTTAAACAACTGAGCCACCCAGGTGAACCTCTGACTAACTTTTAAAATGCAATTGCACATATATTGTATTCTTTGGAACTGTTGAAATAGCATTCATAATCTATTCTTCAAAGGTATGGTAGAAAGAAAAGCTACACAAGGTAATAAACTGACAACATTCACTATTTCCTCCATGAAAATTAATCTAATTTTTTATATCTCTTTACTGGTTACTTTTTGTAAATTATACTTTCTTATAAAATTATTATTTCATTCATTTGTATCTTTTTCTTTTTTAACCACTAGCATGGGCTAAGAGGTAAGTTTAGCCATCTATTACATGTTTATTTCTCTATCTTATAGTTTTTGTTTTATGAAGTTGAGACATTTGGCTCATAGATATTTGACACTATTATATTTTTATTGTGAATGACTCTTTTTAACATTACAGAGTATTCTTTGTCACAGTTAATGCTTTTTGGCCAGAATTCTGCCTTGACTAATATCTTATGACTCCAGCTTTGCTTTTGTCTTGTATAATTTGCTTTCCTTTTATTTTCAGTCCTTCTAAATTACTTCTTTTAGTTATTTATCATGTATACTATGATACTGTGATTTATAAAAAAATATATATTTGGTCTTTGTCCACGGTTTCCGACTCAAAGCTCTTAAAACGCCTAGAATCTCCTGTGATAAGAGCAATGATGGAAAGCCCTTAGGTAATTTAAGGATGGGGAGCTGGTTGCCAGGAAAATCATTCTTGTGATCAGAGGGTTGGAACTTTCAGTACCACCGCCCCCCCCCCCCCAATCTCCAGGGGCTGGAGATTGAGTTCATTCACCAATGGCCAATGACTTAATCAATCATGCCTATGTAATGAAGCCTCAGTAAAAAACCAGAAGGAGAGCATTCAGAGAGCTTCCAGGATGGTAAACACATGGAGATCTGGGAAGAGTGGCACACCTGGAGAGGGCATAGAAACTTTGAATCCTTTTTCCATATCTTGCCTTTGCAACTCTTTCATCTGCCTATTCCTGGGTTATATCCTTTTATAATAAACCAGTGATCTAGTAAGCAAAATGTTTCTCTTTGTTTTGTGAGTTGCTCCAGCAAAGTAATCAAACCCAAGGAGGGGGTCTTTAAAACCTTCAATCTGTAGCTAATTGGTCAGAAACACAGGTGGCAACCTGGACTTGCAATTGGCATCTGGCAGGGGTGGATGGGGCAGCCTTGTAGGAAGACCCCTTAACCTTTGGGATCTAATGCTATCTTTGAGTAGATAGTGTTGAAATTGAGTTAAATTGTATTACACTCAGCTGGCATTGGAAAATTGCTTGTTCGTGTGGGGAAAGTCCATACACACACACACCCCTATACAAACACACATGTTGGAATTGGTGACCAGAATCTTTAATGTATAGAGAGTGTGTGTTTATATATATTTGTATAAAGTATTCTGCTTTCTTGAAAAATTTTTCTGAAATTATGTTCATTTATATTTATTCATAGTTCTGATCTTATTTCTATTATATAATTTAATGTTGTTGATCTTTTATAGATTTTTAAAGACACTTAATATCCTGGTCCCCTTTCTTATTTTTTATGTGTAGTTCTTCTGGTAGTAAAGGAGGTTTGCCCTTTCGTTTTAATCATTGTTTCATAATTATGACTTTATATCATGTCATTACTTATTTATGTCTTTTGACATAATTATCCCTACTTTGAATAATGATAAAAGTGTTCCATTTTATTTCTTCTTCTCCACTTCCTAATTTAAGTTGATAATATTAACTGTAACAATATTTATGTTTATATTTTTAAATACGTCTATAATTACATTACTGGTTTTTCAGCTCTGAAGGATTTAACTCCTCTCTAACAGAGCACCTTTGTTTTTTGTTTTGTTTTAAAGATTTTATTTATTTAACAGACAGAGATCACAGGTAGGCAGAGAGGCAGGCAGAGAGAAAGGAGGAAGCAGGCTCCCCATGTGGGGCTCGATCCCAGGACCCTGGGATTATGACCTGAGCCGAAGGCAGAGGCTTTAACCCACTGAGCCACCCAGGTACCCCTAACAGAGCACCTTTGTAATCAGTGATCTTATCTTTCATGTTGTTTCCTCCTCCTTTCCAATTTTAGTTAGCTGTCTCATTTCTACATATATAGGCATATAACTTTCACATTCTGTTCTGTCACCATAAGCCCCACATTTGTTTGAGTCCTGGTTTTATAGTTACATATGTTCAATACTCAACAAAATAATGTCATGAATTCCTTTGCCACAATTTCCCCAGCTCATCTCTTGGTTTAAATTAATTTTCCAGTGGTTGTTCTCAAGAAAGGTTCATGGGAAAATATTCCTTGGTTTTTAACATATTCAAACTTGTTTATCTGAGGTCTTTATACTTGAAGAACATCTTGGTTGAATAAAAAAATCCTTGGCTCACGATTTCTTCCCCTGAGTATTTGTAGCTCTTCCCCTCTGTCTGTTGCTGTGGAGAAATCTATGGATGGCTAGATTCTTTCCCCCCTTACAAGTCTCTTGTTCTTTTTATACCACTACCCAAAAGATTCCTTCCTTATCTTTAGAGTCCAAGTAATTTACTTAGCCATGTCCTAATATTGAGTTTTCTGGCCAGGGTTTTTTTCCCCATAAAATGTGCCTTTGCAATGTACAGATTCCAGTGTTGTTTCATTTTGTTTTTTAAATCTCAAGAAAGCTTTTTTAAATAATATCTTGAACTTAATTTCTGTTCCTTTGTTTTGACTTTATTTTTCAGATACTGCAGCTATGCATTATTTAGATATCTATTTCTTGCCTTCTAGAATGTCTTTGGTCCTCTTTGCTCAGTAATTTTGAGAAGATTTTATGTGTATTTTCATGTTTATGAATTATATGTGTCCCCTAATTTTAATGCAGATAGAATGTGGGTCTTTATTTTTCCATTTAAAAAAATTGCTGTTAATTTTGAGCAATTTCCAAAGAGAGATGGTGTCATGAAACCACGTTTATAAAAGAAGGCCCTCCAAGTATTTAAATTAAAATCAGTAACAATCTATAACCACTGCTATTTAAAGTTTTACTGCAGATCCTGGTACAGAGTAAGGAATAAGAAAAAATGTCACAAAGATTGAAAAGGAAAAAATAAATGGTCATTACTCACAAATGTATGACTTTTTACATAGAAAACACAAGATATTTGCTTATAAATTATTAAAATTAATAAAAGTTTAAAGGGAGCTAGAGAAAATACAAATAAATATTCAATTTCATGTCTGTGCCACAAAAACCAAGCAGTACAAAAATGCAATTCAAAAAATTTACAATAGCAACAAAATATGTAAGGTACCTACAAACAA
The DNA here is from genome assembly GCF_011764305.1 of Mustela putorius furo. NCBI lineage: Eukaryota > Metazoa > Chordata > Mammalia > Carnivora > Mustelidae > Mustela > Mustela putorius. The sequence goes on along the minus strand of NW_025422115.1, from coordinate 70,618 downwards.
GTCTTAAAAAATGTAAAGAAGGCAAAGACCTATATGGAGAAAATTATAAAACTCTATAGAACAACATTAAAGAGACCTAAGTAAAAGAGAGTCATCTAATCTTAATGGTTAAGACTACTCAATATAAAGAGGTCAAACCTGCCCACATTGAGCCAAAGATGTAATAATTTTAAAATCATAGGCATGGCTGGATCTTATAAGGAGATCAATAAATTAATACTAAAATGCATATGGAGTTCTAAAGAAGAAGAAAAAGTGGAAGAGCCTCGCCCTACAAATTATCAAGACATTAGGAATTTACAGTAACAGTACAGTATGATATTGGCATAGGGATAGACAAATATCCAACAGAGAGCCTGGAAACATGCCTATGTATGTAAATTTGTTATATGACAGAGGTTGCATTGCAAAGCTGTGAGAAAATGAAGAACTGTTTAATGAATGGTGCTGATATAATTAATTGCCCATATGGAAAACAAGTCTATTGTACTCCTACTTCAATTCCAGAGAGATTAAGATTTACATGTGAAAGTACACCTCTTTCAAAACTCAAAAGATAATATAGAAGATTATCTATATGACTTTAGAATAAGGAATGATTTCCTAAATAAGACACCAAAACTATTAACTGGAAAAGAAAAGATAATAAATATAACCACATTATAATTTCAAAACCCCCATTCATCAAATGACATCATTCAAAGAGTAAAACAATAAGCCACAAAACAGGAGAAGATACTACAACACATTTAGCCAATAAGGGTGTTTTTCCATTAAATTGATAGAAAGAAAAATCCATGTAACAACACGGAAAAAACAAATCACAGAAGACTACACACAGTGTATAAGCATTTTTGGTAAAGCTCTAAAACAAGCAAAAGAAAACAAATCTTGTTTAGGGTTACATAGGTTTGGGATGCAACTTTTTTTTTCAAGAAAAGGAAAATAAATAAAAAATGCAAATCAGTATATAAGTTACCTCTAAGATGAGGAGATAGAAATGGATAAAAGTGGAAGCATATAGATAATAAATTCAATGGTATTGATCATTTTTAAGTTCTTTATTTGGATAATGCTTCCTGGTACTTCTAAGTATTTAAAGAAATCCTTAAAGGTTTTTTTGTATGCTTTATATCTTAAATATATATTACTTATATTCTTAAAATCAAATATATTTTTGAATTATAATATATGCACAGAAATATGCATAAATCATTAAGTATATAGGTCATTTATCACATTTATCATAAATTGGTCACATCCATGTAACTACCACCCAGATTAAGAAAAAGCACCTTATTATCACAAACCAAAAGCCTCTCCCTTCTCATTACCTTTAACTTCCTCCCGCAATAACCAATCTCAAATATTCTTTTGTTTGTATGTAAATGTATATAAAAATATCATGAAGAATGTTAAGCAAGGAGAGCATGTTTCTTCTGAAATCAATTATTTCCAGGAAAATTTTCATTTTCAACCAGGCAATAAATTTTATATAAAAAAGAAGGAAGAGGACACCTACCCTGTACACAGTTCAAATTACTATACCCTATTAGTCAAAGGGATGATAAAAGATAATAGTTAAAGTCCCTTTCCTATGGTATCCATTCCTTGAAAAGACACACTTGTGACTACTACAATCCACACTTCTATGGCAGTCAAGAATGTTTAACATGTAGTGAAAGAGAACTAATAGAAATAGCATAACACTGCTAGTTCATGTGGAACTTATTTTTTGTGAACTTAGTCCTACCATGAACAGGTGAAACCTCTGTTCAAGTGAGCAAACCTTTGGTGATAGATACTTTTAGAGTGGAGAGCTCATAGATTATGACCTGCTTGTTTCACAAAATATGTTTTTCTCCACCCATCTGGATAATTTCATTCTCTTCTCTGTTACTGCTGCAAACTCTAAACTTGTCATTATTCATTCATAATTCCACCCCAACCTCCATTTAATTTTCCAATAATTACTAGAACAATCTTCTTAAATATAGGTCTGATTAAATTAATTATCTATCAAAAGCTTTCAGAATTTAAGATAATCTCAGCATCTTCTTACAGAAAGATTCCTCCTCATTTGATTTTTTACTTAATTCCCATGTTTACCACTGACTATACTATCATCTATTTCCCACATGCTAATATAGAGACATTGCATATTTAATTTCCTAGAATTCCCCCTTCTTGCCATTCTACCTCAGGATAATTGCACAAATATTTCCATTTACCTGAATCTAAAGAAGTCACACGAAACTAATATTTGATGTCACTCAGAAAAGAGCTCAGATTTCCATCTTATGCCTTAATTTTTTATGACTGCCACCAGGGAACACCTCTACATCACCTGGTTCTGATAGCTAGTGGGGTTTATGCCCTGGATCCCACAGGACTATAACCAACAGAGGAAGAGTTCTTAGATGACTACTAGCCCCAGGGCCTGGCAAGATGCAACAGAATTAAAGTCTTTCTGTAAATGAGATTTATTACATATCTGTAATGATTGTGACCTGAGTGGCAGGCTTATAATTAAACATGAAACTAGGGACAAACTATAATCTTTCCAGAAACCTTGGGGGGTGGGCACTGTCTTCATGCTTACCCTCTGGCTTGCTCCAGAGAGGGAGGGAGATTTACAAGCAGCCATTGTCCAGGTTTTTGTCTGGTGCCCCAGTTTTTTTGCAGCTGCCACAATCCAGGGAACACCTCTTGATTGCCTGGCTCTGATGATGGGGTAAGACTGTATTCTTGTGTCCAATGAGACTGTAGCAATTAGAAGGATGGTTCTTAGCTGGCTACCACCAGGACACTGCACACACAATGGACTGTGGAATACTCCTAAGTCTTTCTGTGAAGGGGGTTCCTTTGCTTACTTTAGAGCTTCAACATGAGGGGCAGGCTTCAGGTTTGGCACACATTTAGTGGCTTACAGAGCTTCTCTCAAAAACTTAGGCTGGAAATGCCATTTTGGTGCTATTCCTCTGCCTGGTTTTAGCTTGCCTCCATAATCCAGGAAAGAACTTATACACTTACCTGGAAGCCATATCTTTGTGACTGCTGCCCAGAAGTATACTTCCAGATCACCTAGCTTTAGTAGCCAACAGGGTTTATGCTTGCAGTCCCAGAAGACTATATGTAGCTGTACCTCATTTTATTGCACATTCAAGATATTATAGCTTTGTTTTGTTTTGTTTTACAAATTGAAGATTTGTGTCAACTTTTCATCAAGCAAGTCTAGGGGTATTATTTTTCTGACAACCTTGGCTCACTTTATGTCTCTGTGTCACATTTGGGTAATTCTCACAATATTTCAAACTTTTTCATTGTTATTATATTTGTTATGATGATAAGAGATTGGTATTTTTTTTTACTATTGTAATGTTTTGGGGACCACAAACTATGCCCATATAAAATGGTAAACTTAACTGATAAATGCTGAGTATTTCTGACTATACCACAGACCAGTCATGCCCCCAACTCTCTCCCTCTCCTCAGCTATTCCTATTCCCTGACACAGAACAATAATGAAATTAGGTCAGTTAATAATCCTATAACAGGCTCTAAGTGTTCAAGTGAAAAGCAGAGTCAAGTATCTCTTACCTTAGATCAAAAGCTAGAAACAATTAAGCTTAGTGGAATGGGCATGTTAAAAGCTGAGACAGGTCAAAAGTAGGCATCTTGGGCCAAATAGTCCAATTGTGAAAGATTAAAGTTTTTGAAGGAAATTAAAGTACTACTCTAGTAAACACATAAATGAAAAGTTAAACAGCCTTATTGTTTATATGAAGAAAGTTTCAGTGGTTTGGGACAGAAGATCAAACAAACCAAAGCATTCCCAAAACAAGCCCAATCCAAAGCAAGGCCCTGGTTTTCATCAATTCTGAGAAGACTGAAGAGATGAGGAAGTTGCAGAAGAAAAGTCTGAAGCCAGCATATGTTGGCTTATAAGGTTTTTTTTTTTTTTAAAGATTTTATTTATTTATTTGTCAGAGAGAGAGTGAGTGAGAGCGAGCACAGGTAGACAGAGTGGAAGGAAGAGTCAGAGGGAGAAGCAGGCTCCCTGTGGAGCAAGGAGCCCGATGTGGGACTCGATCCCAGGACGCTGGGATCATGACCTGAGCCGAAGGCAGCTGCTTAACCAACTGAGCCACCCAGGCATCCCATTGGCTTATAAGGTTTTAAGGAAAGAAGTTGTCTCTATAGCATAAAAGTACAAGGTGAAGCAACAGGTTTTTTAGAAGATCTAGCTAAGATAATTAACATAGGTGGCTACACTAAACAAAATATTTTCAATGAAGATAAAGCAGCTTTGTATTAGAAGAAGATGCCATCTAAGATTTTCAGAGCTATAGAAAAGAAGTTAATACTTAGCTCCAAAGCTTCAAGAAACAGGCTGACTCTTTTTCTAGAGGCTAATGTAGTTGATGACTTTCAGTTGAATTCAATGCTCATTTACCATTCCAAAAATCCCAGGGGCCTTAAGAATGATGCTAAATCTACTCTTCCTGTGACGTTTAAATGGAACAACAAAGCCTGTATGACAGCACATCTGTTTACAACACAATTTCCTGAATATTTTAGCCAACCATTGGAAGTTACTGCTTGGGGGCATGGGGGGGAAGATTCCTTTCAAAATATGACTGTTCAATGACAATGCACTGGGTCACCTTAGAGTTCTAATAGAGATGGACAACAGGAATTAATAACAAGAATCTGGAAGAAGTTGATTCCAGGGGTACCTGGGTGCCTCAGTGAGTTAAGCTTCTGCCTTCAGCTCAGGTCATGGTCTCAGGGTCCTGGGATCAAGCCCCGCATCGGACTCTGCTCAGCAGGGAGCCTGCCTCCCCCTCTCTCTCTGCCTGTCTCTCTGCCTACTTGTGATCTCCCGCTGTGTGTCAAATAAATAAATTAAAAATCTAAAAACAAACAAACAAACAACAACAACAAAAAAGAAGTTGATTCCAACCCTCATGGATGACTTTGATTTATTCAAGACTTCAGTAACTTCAGATTTGGTGGAAACAGCAAGAGAATTAGGGCCTGAAAATGAGACTGAATCATTGTAATCTCATGACATAACTTGAATGGGTAACGGTTGTTTCTTATGGGTGGACAAAGAAAGTCGCTTCTTGAGATAGAATCGACTCTTTATGAAGATGCTGTGCAGATTGTTGAAATATCAACAAAGCATTTTGAATATTGCATAAACAGGTGATAAAGCAGTTGCAGGGTTTGAGAAAATTAAACCCAGTTTTGAAAGATGTTCTACAGCCTTATGTACTACAGAAAAATCATTTACAAAAGGAAGAGTCAATCCATGATGCAAAGTTCATTATTTCCTTCATTTGAGAAATAGCCCTAACCATCCAAGCCTTTAGTAGCCACCACTCTAATTAGTTAGCAAACATCAATGAGGAAGCAAGACCTCCACCAGCAAAAGACTGAGTCACTGAAAGCTCAGATGACAGTTTTTTACCCAAAAAAGTATTTTAAGTAAGATACCTACACTTTTAGATATAACATTATTTCACACTTAGTAGAGTATAGTATAAATATAACTTTTATATGCACTGGAAAATTAAAAAAATATTTGACTCTCATTACTGTAATGTTCACTTAATTGTGGTGGTTTGAAACTAAACCTGCAACACCTCTGAGTAATGCTTGTATGTGGAATGAGAATAAAAGGAAGGAAGGAAGAAAGTACAGAGGGAGGGAGGTAAGGAAGAAGGAGGGAGACAAGGCAGGCAGGAAGGAAGGAAAGTAGGAACGAAGGCAGGCAGGCAGGCAACCAAGCTCAAGCTGTGTATACAGAGAACAGACTGGTGGTTGCCAGAGAAGGAGTTAGAGGAAGGGAGATGTAGAGGAAGAATGAATTTTTGTTGTTGTTGTTAAGTTTAAATAAATTTTAAAAAATGAAATAAAATAAAATAAAATAAAATAAAACCCAACAATAAGGGAATAGAAAAAAGAAAAGGGAAATTAAGGTAACTCTTTGAACCAGGGATGTTAAACAAACAATTTCAAAGTAAAGAGGTTATATGGATTATCTGAACCACCTAAACCCAGAAGACAAGAGAGGAAGAGTGGGTAATAGAGCTGGCATCATAAGAACCCACTGACCTTTGCTGGGTTCAATTTTCAAGAAAAAGGCCACAAACCTAGAAATTCTTTCTGAAGCTGGAAAAGACAAGAAAATGGATTCTCCCTTAGAGGTTTCAAAGATAAATGTAGCTGGTGAGATGCACTGTGGCTTCTGATCTGCAGAACTGTATGGTAATAAGTATGTGCTGTTTCAAGCCTTTAGGTTTGGGTTAACTTGGTACAGAAACAATATAAAATCTTTAAAATATTTTATTGTCCTCAGCAAAATGATCTAAAATTATTTGAAAAATCAACCACACAAGTGATTCAATTGTATTTTAATCTTCCAAATGCATTTTGATAGAGATTTATTAGCATATTATACATTTAGAAAGAAATTAATCTATTTTTTAAAGATTTTATTTATTTATTTGACAGAGAGATATCACAAGCAAATAGAGAGGCAGGCAGAAAGAGAGAGAGAGAGGGAAGCAGGCTCCCTGCTGAGCAGAGAGCCGGATGCAGGACTCGATCCCAGGACCCTGAGATCATGACCTGAGCCAAAGGCAGCGGCTTAACCCACTGAGCCACACAGGCGCCCCATAGAAAGAAATTAATATTTTAAAATTCAAAAAGAAGCTACATAAACAACACTTCAGAAAGGTCAATGGTAAAATGTGTGAGGAGAGAGATACTTTATTAATTAACGAATTTATTATTCATTCTTTACTAGACATAAATTTATTATATTTGATACTCAACCACAGACTACTAGCATTCTGATTTAGTTTATTATTACATCTAAGGTAAAGGATTTATGTGTAAAACATGTACTAAATTTTGATATTATATAGCTGTCTAGCAACTTCTATTTTCCTGCTAAGATATGTGCGATTTTATTCTCTTTGATGTTGAAGAAAATCTATAGTGAGATCCAGTTTTCTTTAAAAAAATTGTTTTAGAGATATAGCTTATTATTCATGGACTCTGGACTAGAAACAAATTCAAATAGATTCAGCATTCAGATCAATTGCAGCATATATATTTTTAGGTGATAACATTTTATTAAAAAGTTTTCTGAAAGAGCTTAGAAAAAAATAACACTTGAAGAATAATACCAATTCATATGAATTAATAAAAAGAAAGCCTAAACTTGTTAGGATATTTTTGTGACATGGAAATGGTTTATTTTTATAATATACTCCAAATTAATTCACTGTTCTTATGCTTGTTATTCAATCTTAATATATATCAATATTGTTTGCTTATATTAGCATAAACTTATCAAATTATGTATTAATTATGTAATAATCAGTGGCAGAAGTTGCCTGTTTGTTCCAACTTATAAAACACATTATTCTTCTTATTAAACACATACATTTACTTAATATTTACTAATATTTACTTACTTAATATTTACTAATATTTACTTAATAATAAATTAATAATAAATATAAATAATTGACAAAACTTCCTTTGAAAAAACTAAAATGATGGTCTAGTGTTATCTAACAGGGTCCAAATTTGATCTTGCAGCTTCCATAATATTTTCAGCATTCTTTATATTAAACAACCCATCAATTTCACTTTTTAAAAATCCTATTAGGAGAGAAAACATATTTCTCTTAGTTTTTGTTTGTTTCTTTGTTTATTACAGTTAAGTCTTTGCTACCAGTAAGTTGCAATCTTTAAACACTGACTGATCAGAATAAAAATATACAGGAACAAGGACATGTACAGAGGCTTCGTGAAGACCCTTGAAGAAATTACAGTTGACCTTTGAACAATTTGGATATGAACTGCATGGGTCCTCTAATAGGTGGATTTTTTTTTTGTTACAAATACAGTACTGCAAATGTTTTTTTTTTTCTTACAATTTAATAATAATATTTTCTAGCTTATTTTATTATAAGAATACAGTATATAACACATATAGAAAATATGTGTTAATACACTATGTTATTGGTAAAGCTTCTGACCAGCAGTAGACTATTAGTAGTTAAGATTTGGTGGGAGTCAAAAGCTGTATGTAAATTTTCAACTATGTGGGATATGGGTTCTCTTAACCCCCACATTGCTCAAAAATTAACTGGATTTACATCTGGAAATTTAAATAACTTTGAAGTTTTAATAAAATGAGGTATGTGTCAGTGCTAAAAGCATTGTATCTTGGCTCTTGACAACCACACAATAAATAATTAGAGATCAATGCCCAAAGTGAAAGCAGAAGGCAGGTTTATTAAAGCAACAGCACACTATCTAAGGGAGAGCAGGTGGTATTCCATGAGGTGGAGCTGGCCCTTACTTTGCTTTGGGATTGGATATTTCTTGGTCTTTTTGAAGTGGGAGGAGCTTCAACATGCAGTGGAGTGATCTCTAATGGAGGCTGCTTCCAATCATTTGGGGGACTCCTACCACAGGTTGGGAAGAGGAGTTGTTGTTGTCACTTTTATTTTATTTTTTTCAGGGTTCCAAAATTCATTGTTTATGCACCACACCCAGTGCTCCATGCAATATGTGTCCTCCATAACTCCCATTAACAGGCTTACCCAAACCTCTTCCCCCTCCCCTCAAAACTCTCAGTTTGTTTCTCAGAGTCCACAGTCTCTCATGGTTTGTCTCCCCCTCCAATTTCCCCCCACTCACTTCTCCTCTTGATCACCCAGTGTCTTCCGTGTTATTCTTTATGCTCCACAATTAAGTGAAACCATATGAAAATTTACAATCTCTGCTTGACTTATTTCACTCAGGATAATCTCCTCCAGTCCCGTCCATGTTGATACAAAAGTTGGGTATCCTTCCTTTCAGAAGGAAGCATAGTACTCCATTGTAAAAATGGATCATATCTTCTTTATCCATTCATCCATTGAAGGTCATCTTGGTTCTTTCCAAAGTTTAATGACTGTGGCCATTGCTGCTATAAACCTTAGGGTACAAATGTCCCTTCTTTTCACTGCATCTGTATCTTAGGGGTAAATACTCAGTAGTGCAATTGCAGGGTCATAGGGTAGCTCTAATTTTAATTTCTTAAGGAGTCTCTACACTGTATCCCAAAGTAGCTGCACCAACTGGCATTCTCACCAATAGTGTAAGAGGGTTCCCCATTCTCCACATCCTCTCCAACCCTTGTTGTTTATTGCCTTGTTAATTTTGGCCATTCTAACTGTGTAAGGTGGTATCCCAATGTGCTTTTGATTTGAATCTCCCTGATGGCTAATGATGATGAACATTTTTTCATGCATCTGTTTGCCATTTGTATGTCTTCTTTGGAGAAGTGTCTGTTCATGTCTTCTGCCCATTTTTTGACATGATTATCTGTTTTGTGTGTGTTGAGTTTGAGGAGTTCTTTATAGATCTTGGATATCAGCCCTTTATTTGTAATGTCATTTGTGAAAATCTTCTCCCATTCTGTGGGTTGTCTCTTCATTTTGTTGACTGTTTCCTTTGCTGTGCAGAAACTTTTGATCTTGATGAAGTCCCAAAAGTTCATTTTTGCTTTTGTTTCCTTTGTCTTTGGGGACATGTCTTGAAAGAATTTGCTGTGGCCAGTGTTCCAAGAGGTTACTGCCTATGTTCTCCTTTAGGATTTTGATAGATTCCTGCCTCACTTTGAGGTCTTTTGTCCATTTCGAATTTATCTTTATGTATGGTATAAGAGAATGGTTGAGTGTCATTCTTCCATACATAGCTGTTCAATTTTTCCAGCACCATTGATTGAAGAGGCTGTCTTTTTTCCACTATATAATTTTCTCTGCTTTGTCAAAGATTTTTTGACCATAGAGTTGATGGTCCATATCTGGGCACTCTACTCTGTTCCACTGGTCTACATGTCTGTTTTTATGCCAGTAGCATGCTGTCTTGGTGAACAAAGCTTTGTAGTAAAGCTTGAAATTAGGCAACATGATGCCCCCACTTTTGCTTTTGCTTTTTCAACATTCCCTTAGCATTTCAGGGTCTCTTCTGGTTCCATACAAATTGTTTGGAATTGTTTGTTGTTGGTTGTTCCAGCTCTTTGAAAAGTTCCAGTGGAATTTTGATCAGGATAGCACTGAAAGTATAGATGGCTCTAGGCAGTATAGACATTTTCACAATGTTTATTCTTCCAATCCATGCACGTGGAATGATCTTCATTCTTTTTGTGTCTTCTTCAGTTTCTTTCATGATTGTTCTGTAGTTCCTCAAGTACAGATCCTTTACCTCTTTGGTTACGTTTATTCCAAGGTATTTTATGGTTCTTGGTGCTATAGGAAGTGGAATCAATTCTCTAATTTCCCTTTCTATGGAAATCAACTGATTTCTGTACATTAATTTTGTATCCTGCCACATTACTGAATTGCTGTTATGACTTCTAGTAGTTGGGGGGGTGGAGTCTTTTGGGTTTTCTATATAAAGTATCATGTCATCAGCAAAGAGAGAGAATTTGACTTATTTTTTGCCAATTAGAATACCTTTTATTTCTTTGTGTTGTCTGATTGTTGTTTCTAGGACTTTTAGTACTGTGTTGAATAATGGGGTTTAGAGTGGACATCCTTGTCGTGTTCCTGATTTCAATTGGTAGGCTGTCAGCTATTCCCGTTTGAGGATGATATTCGCTGTGGGTTTTTCATAGATAGATTTTATGAAGTTGAGGAATGTTCCCTCTATCCCTGTACTTTGAAGTGTTTTAATCAGGAGTGGATGCTGTATCTTTTTTTTTTTTTTATTTATTTATCAGAGAGAGAGGGGGAGAGAGCGAGCACAGGCAGACAGAATGGCAGGCAGAGGCAGAGGGAGAAGCAGGCTCCCTGCTGAGCAAGGAGCCCGATGTGGGACTCGATCCCAGGACGCTGGGATCATGACCTGAGCCTAAGGCAGCTGCTTAACCAACTGAGCCACCCAGGCGTCCCTGGATGCTGTATCTTACCAAATGCTTTTTCTGCATCAATTGAGAGGACCATGTGGTTATTCTCTCTTCTTTTATTGATTTGTTCTATCACATTGACTGATTTGTGAGTGTTGCACTACCCTTGCATCCCATGGATAAATCCCACCTGGTCATGGTGGATAATCTTTTCAGTGTACTGTTGGATCCTATTAGCTAGGATCTTGTTGAGAATCTGGCATCCATATTCATCAGGGGTATTGGTCTGAAATTCTCCTTTTGGATGGTGTCTTTGCCTGGTTTGGGGATCAGAGTAATGCTGGATTCATAGAAAGAGTCTGGAAGTTTTCCTTCTGTTTCTATTTTTGGAAGCAGCTTCAGAAGAATAGGTGTTATTTCTTCTTTAAAAGTTTAGTAGAATTCTCCAGGGATTTCACCAGGTCCTGGGCTCTTGTTTTTTGGGAGGTCTTTGATGACTGCTTCGATTTCCTAACTAGATATTGGTCTATTCAGGTTGTCAATTTCTTCCTGATTCAGTTTTGGAAGTTTATAGGTTCCTAGGAATGCATCTATTTTGTCTAGGTTGCTTAACTTACTGTCATATAACTGTTACAACTGTTGATAATAATTTCTGATGATTGTTTCTATTTCCTTGCTATTAGTCATGATCTTTCCCTTTTCATTCATAATTTTATTAATTTGGGTATTCTCTCTTTTCTTTTTGATTAGTTTGGCCAGTAGTTTATCAATCTTATTGATTCTTTCAAAATTCAGCTTCTAGTTTCATTGATGTGTTCTACTGTATCTCTAATTTCTATCTCACTGATCTCTGCTTTAATCCTGATTATTTCCCTTCTTGCATGTGGGTTTGGCTTAATTTGTTGTTTATTCTCCAGGTCTTTAAGGTGTAAAGAGAGCTGGTTTATTCTGGAGTTTTCAGTTTTTTTGAGGGAGCCTGGTGGGAAGAGTTGTTTTTTACCTTAAAAGGTTTGTTCTGGAACCATCATGGCAACTCTTTTTCATGGGGATGGCAATGCAAATGCATTATGATAGATCTAGGGGTTACTCTGGGGTAGAGGTATAAGGGGAGAGAACATTTTCAGTACCAGTGTCTCCTGGTTTTTTAGGCCCAGGATCTCAGAAGTCACAAAGTCGGGAGGTTGTGCCCTCAGTCTTCTAATGTGTAACCCATTTTTCACCATCCTTGCCTCTAACTCATCTCTCACTGCCCACACATTCAGATATAGGGGAATATTGATTGACAAAATATTAATTGCCAAATAACAGTAGTTGGAGAATAAGAAAAATGCAGGCACCTGATTATATAATATTACTTAAATAAAATATGTTTTTATAAGTGCTATTGGAAGTAAATTCCTCAATACTTTAATCACACAGAATGATGGAATCCTAGATTTTTTTTCTTGTATTTACTAAGAAAAATTATCATGCCTCATGTATATTAAAATGGAATAGGGAAAATTAAAAATTGTTTTAAGTTGATTTGCGTGTGTTTTGCGTATATGAGAGAGAAAGTGAGAGAGAAAGAGAAAGAGAGAAAAAGAGAAAGGGAAAGACAGAGAGGTGGCTACAGTGAATTGATGAGTTGCAGGATAGATTTTAAAGTTTTGTCTTTTGCTTTCTACATTTCCTTTTCCTTAGGTTCAAGAGAACAATCAGTAATATCTCAGATGCCTGCTGGTAACATCAGCAGAAAGAGTTAGAGGCTCCCAGAAAATTAAAGATGAGACATAGTTTTCCTGACATAAGAAAAGTCATTTTTTGTCCTCAGCTATTTTTAATGATCTATACCCCACCTGTGTACTTGCCCAAGCTCACTTCTTCCAAAACTTCCTGGGAGGTTCTTACAAAGAAATACAAAAATCTCACTAGTTAAGGATTTTGAGGGAATAAGGCAATGGGAAAACTAACAGTCACCACCAGACCAGGAAATAGCCTAAGCTATTGAGACAATAAATCAGTGGAAAAACTCCTAGTGCTATTTCAAAAGTAATCAAGGCCTTGCATTCCTTGTCCCAGAAAATGAGCCCAAGACCCCATCTAGTTTATATCTGCTCTTGAAGCCTGCAGAGTCCCTTTCCCTTGTCCAACAGTTACCTTTGCTTTATTCTAACGTTGAAGTTTCTGCCCTCGGTGGAATACAAGCTTCATTCAGGTGAACATGCAATACATATTTCACAAATACATATGTGGATGGGCATGCATCCACAACCTTATGACCAACCATACACGGGATAATAAAACTCTCCCTTCTGAATATTCATCTTAAATACTAAATAAAAATCCCTCTCCTGTTCAAACAGTCAAGGCTTTGGAACTTATTCCCTGTGATCTCCTTGTATGTTGTAAACAAAGATTCCTTTGTTTGACAACTCCACCTGTTTCTGTGTTTCACCAAAGACTGACCTCAGTTAGTTCAGTTACTGTAATGGCTTTCACTACTCTGATTCTACCTCTGCAAGTCTCCAAATTTAACTATTTTTTTCTCCCAATTCCGCATGTTCTTGGCTTAAACTGCAACTCTGAAGAGATGATTTGCTTGTTTAAAAAAAAAAATCAAGAAAAGGGAGTAGTAGTCAACATTGTTACTTGGAAATTCCTGCCCTAAGGGGCTCTCCTGTTGTTTTTCTTTGACTTCCTGGACTAAAAGGACAGAAATTTGGCAATACATCACTCCCCAATCCAGATTACTGACAGAACAGTTTATACTCTTAGAAAAATATTAGTTTAAAAGATCACATGATTAAATACTCAAGCATGTAGTGTAATATTGTGGTTTACAAGAAATATATTTTGGTCATCTGAATATTTGGTTTTCAACCATGGCTACTGACTCACAGCTCCTAAAACTCTTGGAATTTCCTGTGATAAGGGTGAGAGAGGTGTGTTTTCTTATGTTAATGAAGTGACCTTCAGACCTCACTCAAGGGCAAGGGCTGTTTGCCTGAAGGACCAACCACTTGGTGAAAGCCTTTATAACTTTTTGCCCAACATGCCTCCCCTTCCCCCCAATTCAGGATTATCTGAGGAGGGAAGAGGAGCTGGAGATTAGATCAGCAAATGACAATGATTTAGTCAGTCATGACTATGTCATGAAGCCTCCACAGAAAACCTGAAAGGACTGGGTTCAGAAAGCTTTTAGTTTGTTAAATGTATGAAAAGGCAGGAAGAGTGGCAGTCTTACAGAAGGTAATAGAAGCTCTGTGCCCATCCTCCATACCTTGCCCTGTGTACTTCTTTATCTAGCTATTGGTTTAAATCCTCTATTATATCTTTTAATAAGCTGGCAAATATAAATTGAGTATTTTTCTGAGTTTTGTGAGTCCCTGTAGCAAATTAAAAGATCGTAAGAAATAGGCCACTGGGACCTCCAACCTATAGTTGCTCAGTCACAAGCACAGGTAAAAACCTGGGGCTTACAGTGAGACTGGCATCTGAGGTGGGGTTGGAGATAGTCTTGGAGAACTGATCCCTTAACTGATGAAATCTTACGCTATGTTCAGGTAGATAGTGTCAGAATTTAGTTGAATTCTTGGAGACCCTGCTGTTGTCTGAAAATTATTTGGCATTGTTGGTATGATGTCCTAAAACCCAAAAAGATATAACTACCTCAAAATAAGAATAAGGTTGACAGCTTATATATAATAAGTGAGTATATCAGGGATTTAAAATATACCCAATAAATAGTGTAAGGAAATAAGGAAAGATTTTGAAATAAAAACAAGAATAAGAACCTAGTGGTACTAATAGATTAAATATATGTAATCTAGTTGAATTAAGAATACAATGGGTAGAATACGTAATGGGTTCGATAGAGATAAGAAGTCACTTAAGGATATAGTCATCTGGATACCAGCAAAGCATTAAAATTATCAATATAAAAGAGATGTAAGATGTAGGTGATGTGTGTGGAACAAAAGCTAGAGAAAAAATTAGATTTCCTTACTACTCATAGCCTGTTGACAAGTCCTTGAAGTTCCTCTGGGGACTCAGCTGCTTCAATGTGGACACGTCCACTCAGGGCAAAAAGCATTCTTAGTCCACCCCCCAGGATACTGAAAATCTACTTTCAAATGTAAAAATTACTTTGGAAACTTCTTTATCTCTACTCCCCACCCCTGCCCTCAAGATATACATTGGCAATCATCTCCCAAGCATATACCCACTGATACACATCAGAAGAGTCTCTTCCCTGAGTTTTTACTAAATAGTAATAAATGACCTTTCCCTAACAATAGCTAGCCCCCTCAAGGTCCTGGAAACCTTGTTTATAAAATACCTTGGAGGCTTATGCTATCCCTAACCTCCTCCCAAATTGAAAGTATATAATCAGCCACTCTTCATGACCTCTCTCTCTCTCTCTCTCTCTACTCCAAATAAATAAATAAATAAATATTTTTAAAATAAAATAAAATAAATGACTTTTTTTTAAATGAAAGAAGAAAAAAGGAAAGAAATATTTGAATATTAATGTACATCTATTTCTCAAGCATAAAATAGTCAAGACACTGGATTAAAACTTACATACAAGAAAAGAAAAGAATATTCATAACTATAGTTGACTCTATGAATACCAAAGTAGGGCATACATACCAAAGACAAAAAAAAAAATCATAAGTGTTAGAGAGAAAAAAAATAATTCATTAATAAAGAAACAAGAATCAGAGTGACAGAAAATTTTTAAATAACATCAGATATAAAAAAGGATGAAGTAATAGCTTTATTATCTTGAAAAAAATAATCACAAATGTAAACTTTTAGATCCTTATAAAATGTCATTGGAATAGGAAGGCATAATAAAAAAAAATAATTTCAGGAATACAGACCACCGATAATTTGCCTTAATTTGTGTAGGCAGCACTTAAATACTAATATTATTTTAACAATTAAAATGTACTCTATGACCTATGGGGTGGGGGAAAAGAGGACGACCAAGTCATCTTGAAATAATTCAGTCTTATGAAAAAAGTAAAAAGATAGAAAAAAAGACTTGAAGAAAAGAGAGATAAAACATATGCATAATAAAAATAAATAAATAAATAAACAACTGGAGTGCCTGGGTGACTTAGTCGGTTCAAGTCTCTGCCTTCAGCTCAGGTCATGATCCCTGGGTCCTGGTATTGAGCCCTGCATCAGACTCCCTGCTCAGTGGAGAGTCTGCTTCTCCCTCCCATTGAGAAAAAAATTTTTACTTATTTATTTGAGAGAGATAATCTTTAAATTTTACTTATTTATTTGAGAGAGAGAGAGAGAAAAGAAAAACATGCACACAGCACGGGGAATAACAGAGGGAGAGGGAGAAGCACCCCACTGAGCAGGGAACCCCCTGCAGGGCTCTATCCCAGGACCCGGGTATTATGACCTGACCTATAGGTAGACACTTAACTGACTGAGCCACTCAGGTACCCCAATGAATACAATCTTTAAAATAATAATAATAATAATAAAGATATAATATTTCAGATAGTATGATTTCTTTTTAATGTAAGACTTGGTATAAAAACAGGATGACATACTTGTCTAATTATGGCAAAAGACTTTGATAAGTTTAGATGCAGTAGTATGTAAAAAATTTAACCTCTTTCATTAACTTATAATTTAATTAGATTAAATAAGAGACATCAAAATTTAGAGAATCTAATAGTCCTGATCTATTAATAAATGTAGCCATCCTGACCCCAAAACAATAGTCTTCAGTAAGTATATAAGCATAAGTTGAACATTTACACAAACAGGTCATTATTTAGGCCAGAAGTATATGCCAATAAATTCCCAGAGTTAAATATCAGGCTATATTTTCCAAGAATAAGGCAATAAAATTAGAAAACAATGACCAAAATATTAAATTCATATAATTGGAAGTTAACTTCATACCTAAAAAGAAATAATACAGCTAATTCAGAAATTTTTAGAATTACAGTACAATGGTAATATCAACTCTCAAAATGAGTAATGGACAGGTGGGGCAAGGGAGGAAGAGATCCATAGGGAACTTTGTGAACAGGCTCTCAGAAATCCCCAAAATGTGGTGTGGGAAAACCAGAGTAAAGAGATAAATTGGACCACCCTACCCCAGGGAAGAGCACCCTGATCTAGGCATGTGGGATGGAGGACCACCCTGCCCTAGGTGTATGGGGTGGGTCATGTGGGGTGGGTGTCTTTATGATAATCACCTGTAACCAAAAAAGAATAATCAGACCCTAAAAAGGAGGTAAACCATTGAAGGAGATATTGATAGAGACGTTAAAAGGATTAAAGTTGCCTGGTTACCTTTTTATAAAAAAATAAACCCTGAAGGCACTCATTGTTAACTGTGTGGGGACCCCTCTTAGTTGTGAGAGCTTTTTCTATATATTCACTTGATAAACTTCTATCACGTACTCACTCTCCATTGCCCACGAGATTCCTTCTTTGACTCAAAGAGAAGAACCTAGCTCTCCCACATCATTCCCTAGAGTTAAGCATCAGGCTATATTTTCCAATGATAAGGCAATAAAACTAGAATATAATGACCAAAATATTAAGTCCATGTAACTGGAAGTTAACTTTATACCTAAAAAGAAATAATATAGCTAATTCAGAAACATTTAGAATTACTGTACTATGGTACAGTAATATTACAAATGGTAATATCATTTGTGAAAATAAGTGACAATAATTAAAGGTATTAAGGAAATCTGAAGGTTTAATTTTATTAATTCAAAAGAAAAACAAAACAATACAACAAAAACACCAAAGCATAAAACAAAAACAAAACATAACAAAACAAAAAGAATATAAAGGCATAACCTAAGAACGACAGCAGTAATAACAAAATATTATAGAAACAAACAAGTTTGTGGAATAGGTTAATAAAAATATTTGACCAATGAGTACTGGTCAGGAATACTCAGAGATGATGAAGATAAAATGAAATACTAAATGAAATGTATAAAAACTAAATTATAGACCTAAGAGACTGATTAAAAATGCTTCTAGAAAAAGAGTCTAATTTTAAGACAATAAAATTAATATCACCATAGAGAAAACTGTATTTGTGACATAGGGGATCAATTAGAGATGATAAAGTATTTCCTTAAATATCAAAGATAACAATTAGACTCAGGGCTCAGTCAGCTAAGCCTCTGCCTTCACCTCAGATCATGATCCCAAGGCCCTGAGACTGAGCTTGACTCCCTGCTTGGTGGGGAACCTGCTTCTTTTTTTCCCTCTCCCTCTGCAGCTTCCCCTGCTTGTGCTTGTTCTCTCTCTATCTCTCTCTCAATAAATAAAATTTTAAAAGTTAAAAAAATTAAGAAATAAGCATCAAAGATAAATCCATAAAGTAAAAATATTTATTAACTTGATTAATTAATTTATATTAAAATTAAATATTTCCTTGCAATTAAGTACAGTGTGGAGAAAAAGTTAATAGACAACTGACATAGGAATGAACAATACTTAAAATATTTAAAACTGACAAGGAATTATTAGATTTAGACTCAATGATGATCTCTATGTATGTGCATATAAAACACCTTAAAATACTTTGTAGGAATGTGCTACAGGAAATTAAAGAGACAGGGAGATAAAGGGGGAAAAAATAGCTCAACTTGAAATGACTAGTTGGTTGCCACTGTGTTTTATTTACATTTTCCACCACTTTTTTGGTCAATGAAATTATTTTACATGTATCTATTATTATCTTGTAGGACATGTTACACTAATATCATTATTAATGAAGTTGAGAATAAGAATATGATGCCTCATTTCATCATAATTGTTAAAAATGATCCCTGAAGCTGGTAAATGCAGGAAGCCAGAAACAGAAATAATAATTAGCACCAGTTCAAAAGCTTGTCCACCTGGAACCCGTAAGAAAATCCAACTAGATCCTGAAAATAATGAGTGATTTGAGGAAACTGGACAGGGATAAAGATTTCCAGATGCTTTTTACTTATAATGGCAATAGCAACTTAGACAATGTAATGGAAAAAAATCTATTAATTGGCAGTAGGAAAATTATTAAAAAAATATAAACCATAAGCCAATGAACTTGGGAAAATTATGAAGAATCTACATAAACATAAAAAGAAACAATATGTATTTGCCAAGGCACATTCACATTTTTAAAAATAAGTTAAAAGGGGGCTTAAGTGGGTAGGAGAAGAATAAATGAAACAAGATGGGATGGGAGGGAGACAAACCATAAGTGACTCTTAATCTCACAAAACAAACTGAGGGTTGCTGGGGGGAGGGGGTTTGGGAGAAGGGGGTGGGATTATGGACATTGGGGAGGGTATGTGCTTTAGTGAGTGCTGTGAAGTGTGTAAACCTGGTGATTCACAGACCTGTACCCCTGGGGATAAAAATATATGTTTATTAAAAAAAAAAAAGAAAGGAATCTTTCTGCCCTTCAACAGATGAATGGATAAGGAAAATGTGATCCATATACACTATGGAGTATTATGCCTCCATCAGAAAGGATGAATATCCAACTTTTGTAGCAACATGGATGGGACTGGAAAAGATTATGCTGAGTGATATAAGTCAAGCAGAGAGAGTCAATTATCATATGGTTTCACTTACTTGTGGAGCATAACAAATATCATGGAGGACATGGGGAGTTGGAGAGGAGAAGGGAGTTGGGGGAAATTGGAAGGGGATGTGAACCATGAGAGACTATGGACTATGAAAAACAATCTGAGGGGAATGAAGTGGTGGGGGGGTGGGAGGTTGGGGTACCAGGTGGTGGGTATTATAGAGGGCACAGATTGCATGGAGCACTGGGTGTGGTGCAAAAATACTGAATACTGTTATGCTGAAAATAAATAAATTTAATTTAAAAAAAAGAGCTTTTAGAGTACTTGCCCTTTGATAATTTAGCAAAAATTCCCTGTCAAATTGAAAACATTTTATTTTCTGTGGAATAATTTTTCTACCAAATACCTTCTCTTAATAAATATTGTATTTTTAGAGATTGTAAAAAAAAAATAAGTTAAAAGGGGAACAATATGCCATAATACATATATCAATGTTTTTCATAGAAGTTTAGTATAAAAAATAAACATTTTAAATAATTTATTTGGAAATTGATATCACATATCTGAAAAACTTGGAAGAAGAAATGGATAACCATGACTAAACAAATGTAGCAGAAAAATGATTTACAATAATAGATAAAAGCTATTCAAGAATGCAGTGAATATTGGCCAAAGCTTAGAAAAATTGATAAAATATAAAATGTAAAATGAATTCATAAATGAAAAATAGAATCCCATTACATCTAATTTGGAAAGAACTAATAATTTTTTTTTTGCCTGAATCTGCTCTGCCTTTTATTAGGTGGGACACTGCCCACTCAGCTCCTCTCTCATGCCCAGTAATAGTAAAGTCAGGGACATTAATTACTTCTGGGATGAATTTTAACCACTGTGGATAGGATGCAGAAGCCAGTGGGTTAAACAGATTCTTTCTTGTTTCAGGAAAATAATTCTGAGATGTATTCTGTGCATTAGGATTGATGCTCAGTTGTCCACAATCATAATCCACTCAGTCTGAACACATATATGTTTCTCCTGGACCACTTAGCTCTTCTTATTCTCTCCTCTTCCATGTGATCAAATCCCAAAATAATTATTTAGGTTGTGTATGCAAGTCCTGATTTTGAAGGGAAACTCAGTTACAGAAAGAGATGAAAATAAAGATACAGGAAAAAAATGGTGCACTTGGGTGACTCAATTAGATAAGCATCTGACTCTTGATTTCAGCTCAGGTTGTTATCTCAGGGTGATGAGATGAAGCCCCTATAGGCTCTGTGCTGGGCAAGGAGGTTGCTTAAGATTCTCTCTTCTTATCCCTTTCCTTCCACCCCTCACCTCCCACACTGTCTTTCTCTTAAATAATAAGCACTGCTAAACTATCTTAGATTCTGTACCTTCTCTCCAGCCATGAACCTATCACTGTCTTTAACTCTTGAAAACTTCATTAGACAAATTAATGTGGTGAAGGAAGCAATATGAGAAAGCCTATTAATCTGATGAGGATGGAACTGAACAAACCCTATAGATACTTTCCCTTTGACTTCTAGCCTATCAATACCTACAGTGAGTTACATACACTCAAGATTATTGTTTTTATTGTATACTTCATATATTCATTAATTTTTGACTCGTTATCATTTTGTTGAAGTGTTAAACTACGGTAATAAACAAACTTTTAATTAACTTTTTTCCTCCTATGATACAAATATAACTTGCACTTGCGCTTTAGCTAATTTTATATTCTAAAATTGCCAAAACAAAATGATCAAGGTTTCTAGATTATTTACTGTATTTTCTACTATATAATATTGTTCTATCTCTTCTGTATAAAGAAAATGAATGCTTGGGGCTCTTGGGTGGCTCGGTGCATTAAAGCCTCTGCCTTCTGCTCAGGTCATGATCCCAGAGTCCTGGGATAGAGCCCCACATCAGGCTCTCTACTCAGCAGGGAGCCTGCTTCCCTTCCTTTCTCTCTGCCTGCCTCTCTGTCTACTTGTTATCTCTGTCTGTCAAATAAATAAATAAAATCTTAAAAAAAAGAAAATGCATGCTTGATAACTAAATGAATGCTTTACTGAACAAATTAAATATGGCAATAGCATTTTATTTTATCATGCTTTACATATTAAACTATAATATTATATCACTGGTCTACAAATAATCTACTTGCATAGTCATTTGGAAGCTTTTAGCAAAAGAATTCTTCCTCCTGATTGTAGTATAAAAGCCACAGAAATATATAGAAGACTCCTAGGATAGAATTTTAAGTCCAGTTATCCGTGATGCCTTGAGTAGGACCGGACCTATGTATGTCCTGGGATGCAGTAGTAACTGTTACATGTGATAGGATTATATTTAATATATACAGTTTCATTTACTTCACAAAGGAGATATAAATTTGAGAACAAAATATTTGATGAATCTATAAAGTCTGTATCTATTTGTAACCAATGTGGTAGAATTAAGATGTTAATTTGAAAAAATATTTCATTGAAGACATACACATATTCAATTGTTTTTACATATATAAACAGCATTATTTATTTATGTAAATAAATGCATTGTCAGTAAAATCCATTTACTTATCAATCATAAGGGTAATTTTAAGTACTAAGAATAAGAAATATGTGAAAAGATAAGTGTTCAAGAGTGCAGTTTGTGGTAATTAATACAATATGATAGGCTCATAAAAAAGATATATTACTTGAACTTTATAGCTTCTATACTTAAGCAATGAACACTTGAAATTTGTAATTAGTCTTGCTGCAGTTTTTCCCTGCACTTACTGCCCTTCCCCAGAAGTTCATTAAGAATTTCTGTGAATGTCCTTATGTTTAATCTCATTCATGGATTCCACAGCTGCTCACAAAACAAAGCCAAAAAGAGAGGTGACTCTATGTGGCACTCCATCCACAAGCAATACATTCATAAATAATTAAAAAGCTCTCTACTTCATTTGTTACCCATTCAGCTGATAATTTAAATGAGTAACTGAAGCCATTTTATCAGCACTTTTAAAAGAATGCGACTCAGAAACTTCACAGTGTTATTTAAGAAGAAATGTTCCTGTGTTAAGGTTTTTATTTTGTTTAAATCAACAAAATAATTTTCAAATATTAAAAGCTAATGTCTCCTTTTCCTCCAAGTTTTCTTGCTATGTCAAAGTTATAAATAAATACAATACAATCGTATTTTGAGTAGTAGATAAAAACAAATGTTTTGAAACTGTCTGTGGGTTGAGAGTCTGGGTTAACTTGTATAAATATCTGAACTCAATGTATTTAGACTTTATTAGATGGTTTTTTTAATTAGACTATTTAAAAATACATGCTCAGATAATGACAACATTATTTTATTCATTTTAATAAATAAATTATTTTATTTTATTACTTTTAGATATTTATTTATTAAATTAATGATTTAATAGATAATAATCTAAATTTGAAATATTTTAAATTCTAAAATATATTTATTTAATTAAATTGATATATTTAATATAAATATTCAATAAATTATTTAATCATTATTATAATTATGATATACATTACTGTGTAATAATTGCATTTTAATAAATAAATAAATGTATTATTTACATTATTTTATTTTATTTTATTTTATTTCGTTGACAAAGAGAGGGAGAACGCAAGCAAAGGGAGCTGCAGGCAGAGGGAGAGGAAGAAGTAGGCTCCAAGCTGAGCAGAAAGTTCAACCTGGGGTTCCATCCCATGACCCTGGGATCACCACCTGAGTCAAAGGCAGATGCTTAACTGACTGAGCCATCCAGATGCCCAAGGCTTTGTATTCTTAGCTTCTAAATATTGGTGCTGCTTCATCTCTGGAGTTAGTAAATTGATGTTGAGAATTCATATCAAAGAATTGATAGTAGCTGATAAACAGAAACATGTAATTTAGGGAGGAAAAACAGAACAGAAGGAAGAGAAAGGCCAAAAGTCAAAAGCACATTAATATAAAATTTCATTAGATAAATAAAGCTGATATTCCTAAAGGGGGCTAATAAGAGAGCTGCAAAGAGCTGATAGGATTAGGAAAATTGTCCACTCCTGGTCATTTCATAATTTTAAAATATTCCTTATTAATAAATATACTTAGTTCCAGAAACACAACTACATAAGGACATTTCCACCAAGTTTCCTCTAACAGCATTTCCAAATTAGACGTTCAAACAATGTAGTTCGTTACATGCTGCATCTGTATCTTAAAGTTTAAACACTTTCTGTGACACATTTTCTAACAATTAAAAAAAATATATATATAGATATCTATATCTATATATTGAAACCTTATACCTAAATGGAAATATATATATATATATTTATCATTTATCATTTATCCCTAATGAAACCTTATCCCTAAATCCTTTCTTTGTTTATTAGCTTAAATAGGTAAATTAACAACAACAACAAACAGGTAATATTATAGAGGTAGGAACAATTTACCATTTCATTGATTGCTATTTTCTAAAAATTCCTATTTTATTTTTTTCTCAAGTCTGTCATAATAATTTTCTAAATCTCCTGCCTTATTCAATTTTTTTCTTTTAGTGGAAATCTCTATTTCATATTTATTTTCTCTTCCTCCACTCTTTGCTCTAATAATTAAATGTATTCTTAGATTTTCTGTTTTTCTCTTTATCCAGACATATCTTTTCTTTCTTTCTTTCTTTTTTAAATAATCTGATTTGCTGCCATTTTACATCAATACATGCTTTCTTATGGATGTTAGAAATGTCTGTGGAACTACTAGAAGAATAAACTTTTTTACCTTTAAGAAGTTTACAGTCTAAACTGACAGAATGGGAGAAGATATTTGCAAACGACATATCAGATAAAGGACTAGTGTCCAGAATCTATAAAGAACTTAGCAAACTCAACACCCAAAGAACAAATAATCCAATCAAGAAATGGGCAGAAGACATGAACAGACATTTCTGCAAAGAAGACATCCAGATGGCCAACAGACACATGAAAAAGTGCTCCATATCACTCGGCATCAGGGAAATACAAATCAAAACCACAATGAGATATCACCTCACACCAGTCAGAATGGCTAAAATCAACAAGTCAGGAAATGACAGATGCTGGCGAGGATGTGGAGAAAGGGGAACCCTCCTCCACTGTTGGTGGGAATGCAAGCTGGTGCAGCCACTCTGGAAAACAGCATGGAGGTTCCTCAAAATGTTGAAAATAGAACTGCCCTATGACCCAGCAATTGCACTATTGGGTATTTACCCTAAAGATACAAATGTAGTGATCCAAAGGGACACATGCACCCGAATGTTTATAGCAGCAATGTCCACAATAGCCAAACTATGGAAAGAACCTAGATGTCCATCAACAGATGAATGGATCAAGAAGATGTGGTATATATACACAATGGAATACTATGCAGCCATCAAAAGAAATGAAATCTTGCCATTTGCGACAACATGGATGGAACTAGAGCATATCATGCTTAGCAAAAGGAGTCAAGCGGAGAAAGACAACTATCATATGATCTCCCTGATATGAGGAAGTGGTGATGCAACATGGAGGCTTAAGTGGGTAGAAGAAGAATCAATGAAACAAGATGGGATTGGGAGGGAGACAAACCATAAGTGACTCTTAATCTCACAAAACAAACTGAGGGTTGCCGGGGGGAGGGGGTTTGGGAGAAGGGGGTGGGATTATGGACATTGGGGAGGGTATGTGATTTGGTGAGTGCTGTGAAGTGTGTAAACCTGGTGATTCACAGACCTGTACCCCTGGGGATAAAAATATATGTTTATAAAAAAATAAAAAATTTAAAATTATGCAAAAAAAAAAAAAAAAAAAAGAAGTTTACAGTCTAGAGTGCCTGGGTGGCTCAGTTGGTTAAGTGTCTTCCTTCAGCTTAGGTCATGATGCCAGGGTACTAGGATCCAGTCCTGCATCAGCTGCCTGCTCAACAAGGAGTCTGGTTCTTCCTCTCCCTCTGCCCCTCCCTGCCCACTCTCTCTCTCTAATAAATAAATAAAATCTTTAAAAAAACCTTACTGAAATCTGAGACTGAATTACTAAATTCAGTCTTAATATAAGACAGCTAAACAAAGCAATGATCAAAACTGGAAAATTTAGTCAGATCATGGTTTAACATTTTTGGTTGACACAGGACCACTTTCAGTAACAACTTTCCCTAAATATCAATTTCTTTTTAAGGCAAAAAATTTTGACAAGAAATTCAGATCCTTCTCATCATTTTCACATCAATTTAATGTGACATCCTCAGAGTATATAATCAAATATGTAATTATTCTATCTGTTGCCTTGTATATTGCCTGTATCTTTTTCAGACTCAAAGTTCCATTGAGGTAGAGTTTTTTTTTTTTTTTAAAGCAGAGATTTTTAAAGTGTTTGATATATACAAGATGCTTAATAAGTGTTTACAAAACCTATGTATTTCAGAAGCCTTAAACAGGCTTTAAAATAATGTAGGTGATATTAGTAGTCATATCAAACAATTTGTAGGTTTCAGTCATGTAAATAACTACATTTCTCAGAGACAGAGAAACATACAAATGATCTGGGTCCAGTAGGATAATGCTAGTATGTGTGGTAAATTCTCTTATATGACCTTATTCTTGCAAGAATTGGTTATGTGGCAGAAAAAAAAGGTATCACTATCTTATACTTTATTATTTAAAGAGATTTATGGAAGTTGTTAACCCTTTGTTTCAGTGGACCCAATTTCCGTGGTAATGGTGAGAGGAAAGTAGGCAATTTAGGCAGCAGCAAAAATCTCCTACAAGACACTATAAAATAAGGCTTGTTCTAGATCATGGGTCTGTCCAAAGGGGAATGTTAAGGGGTAGGATGGATGATGAATGCATTGTGGACTTATAACTATAAGATTAATACTGTTATGCCCCAATAATGGGTCTATGATTAAAGGAGCAAGACTGATATAAAGCAAAGGTCAAGCAAAGCTTTATTTGACGCCAAGCATCAAGAATCTAACCGAACGTTTGGGGCCACACCACTTACGAGAGAAGGCAACCCTTCTCTGTTTCACAGTCTAGCATTTAAGGGCAAAGGCCATGGGGTCAGGCCTGGCCTCGCACAGGTGACCAATGAAATTTTAACACACACAGGAAACTCCATAGTGATGCTAGGTGACCAATTGAGGTACAATTTACCCTAGTATAGACATTTGACCCAGCCTATTGCACCTTGATTAGGATTGGTGCCAAAAAGGTTCCCAAAGGGCGGAGGAGTGGGGCATACTCATTAGTATCTAGGGAGACAGTATGCAACACCCCCCCCCCCGCCCCGCTGATTGATGTCTCCACCTGGCCTGACCCACTCTTGTATATGGGCTTTGTTAACTGGAGCTGATTTCCAGGACTTGTTTTTAAGTGAATCCCCTGGGGGAAGGGGAGCAAGGACACTTTAAGGGTTAAACAACGTTTTTGTTTAACCTCAATGAAAGCCTCTTGCTAAAATATAAAAATGTAAAATAGGTCCTTACATTACAACAACTCAGTAGGGAAAGTCCCAGTGTGGTGATAAAAGAAGTGATGTAACTTGCATTGCACATTTTATTTTTAAAACGTGTAAGTCGTATTTTTCCCTGCCATGACATCATACTTTATCTTCATCACTGTCTACTAGTTTAAAACTAGTTAAACAAACTCAACAATTTTTTTAAAAAATATTGTATTTATTTATTTGAGAGCAAAAGCGAGAGAGAGAGAGAGAGAGCATAAGCAATATGGGGCTTGATCCCAGGATTCTTGAGATCACGATCTGAGCCAAAGGCAGACACTTAACTGACTGAGCAAATGAGACTCCCACAAAATCAACAATTTTATAAAATTTTTATCTGTTGGGGTCCCTGGCTGGATCAGTCAGTAAAACATGTAACTCTTGATCTTGAGGTTGTACGTTTGAAATCCACCTTGGGTGTAGAGGTTGTTTAAAAATAAAATCTTTAAAAAATTTTTTTTTCATTTTTTAATTTAAGCCATTGTATGGCAGTGTTGATCACTCTATTGTACACCTGAAACTAATATTAACCTTATTTCACCTAACTGGAATTTAAATAAAAACTTTAAAAATGAAATAATAATAATAATAATAATAAAGAGGAAAAATTATTTGGCAGGCAATGTTCTTAATTGCATTATTATTTATTATTATCATAGTGTGTGTGTGTCGGTGGGAAGTGGCTGGTATTACAGTGAGTTCCATATCTGTGTTACACTGAGGTCCATGTCTGTAGTCAGTATTTTTTTTCTTTTAATTTATTTTCAGTGATCCAAAATTCATTGTTTATGCACCACACCCAGTGCTTCATGCAATAAATTTCCTCCTTAATACCCACCACTGGGCTCACCCAACCACCTGCCACCCTCCTCTTCAAAACCCTCAGTTTGCTTCTCAGAGTTCACAGTCTCTCATGGTTTGTCTCTCCCTCCGATTTCCCCCAGCACACTTCTCTCCATCTCCCAGTGTCCTCCACGTTATTCCTTATGTTTTGAGTCTTATAAAAACTTTTATTTCTTTCCCTATTCTGCTTTGCATATGCTTACCTTAGATGTTAAAATGTTATAAACCTCTCCTGCCTGGTCCATTTTCTCTCTATGCTCTCATGATTGCTCATGCTCTCCCTGCCAACCCCACATGCCTTACAATATCTGAATATGACTAATTTCTTCCTGAGCTGCTTTATTCTACTCTGCCATACGGTTGCCCTTCCCTCTTCTGTACCATAACTTCTATCCCCTGCATTTGTGCTTTAACAATACCTAATTCTTTTCACTACATATGTATCTTTGAGCTCAATACTCAGTAGTGCAATTGCTGGGTCATAGGCTAGCTCTATTTTACTGAAAAGAAGGGCCATATGCACCCCAGTGTTTATAGCAGCAATGTCCACAATAGCCATTCTGTTGAAAGAGCCAAGATCCCCTTCAACAAACAAACGGATAAAGAAGATGTGATCTATGGATACAATGGAATATCACTCAGCCATCAGAAAGGATGAATACCCAACTTTTGCATCAACATGGATGGGACTGGAGGAGATTATGCTAAGTGAAATAAGTCAAGCAGAGAAAGTCAATCATCATATGGTTTCACTTTTTTGTGGAACCTAAGGAATAGCATGGAGGACATTAGGAGAAGGAAAGGAAAAATGAAGTGGGGGAATTGGAGGGGGAAATGAAACATGAAAAACTATGGACTCCAAGAAACAAAATGAGGGTTTTAAAGATGAGAAGGGTGTGGGGATGGGTGAGCCTGGTGATGGGTATTAAGGAGGGCACATATTGCATGGGGCACTGGGTGTTTTACACAAACAATGAATCATGGAACACTACTTCAAAAACTAATGGTAACTAACATAACATAATTTAAAAAAAAAAAAGGAGGGGGACAATACCTAACAATCTTTGCTAGTTTTCTTGTTTACCTCCTTTTAAGAGTAAGCTCATTAGTGGTTTTTTTTGTTTGTTTGTTTGTTTTGTCTCAACTAAAAGAAGAAAAATAATACACATTATTTTGAAAACTTTTTGAACAGTGTACAAACCTTAGTCAAGTCCACAATGTCTCATCTCTTCTTCCTCCTAACATGGCTAAGTTGAAAAAACCCTTTATCGGGGAAAAGATCATTCTCCTGCTGCCTTGTGTAAGATTTTGGCTTTAGCTTAGATTATCCTTTCTTTCCTTTTCTGAAAATACGTTGAAAATATTAATAGCTCCAGTTTCTTCTTCCAAAATATGACTGCTTCTTTACCAAGTGCAAAAGCAACCCATTTTGACCATAGTAAACAGCTTGGACCTACTTTTTTGGCTCACTGTTTTAGTGAGACAAGTGGAGTGAAGATGACACACCATTTCCAAATGTATTAATAATTGGTAGATCACACTTCTAAATTGAAGTTTTGTTGCCATTAAACTACCACCAGAATCGCTATAATTACAGAGGTAAATTCTTATATTTACTATATTTGAAATTACCATATAATACCAAAATAAAATTATGATTATGTGAAGAGTCTGTAATATTAAGAAGATGACTTTGAAATTATTGCTTATCTAAATGAAATTTCCCATTTTATAATCTTGTATAAGCTTCCGTTGTCATCTCCTATTTAAAATCTATTAGAAGGCACTCTTATTTTCCCTTAAGTGGGAAGTCAAATGTGGAACAAATTCATCCCAACGGAACTGATTCTGTATTCCACTGAAGACCAGGTGGCTTCCATGTGGCATTTTGCCTCTTGCATATTGTTCATCTCCTACAACAAATGGGGGTATGCTCTTTAGTAAACTAATTCAACTCAATTAGAGACATTGTCTTCAAGGGATAACATCATAGAGATTAGAATCAGAATCATACTTTTGGGAAAATCGGGCCCAGGTTTTGTTTTGTTTTAAGATTTTATTTATTTATTTGACAGAGACCACAAGTAGGCAGAGAGGCAGAGAGAGGGGGGAAGCAGGCTCCCTGCTGAACAGAGAGCCTGATGCGGAGCTCAATCCCAGGACTCTGAGATCATGGCCTGAGCTGACGAAGGCAGAGGCTTAACCCACTGAGCCACCCAGGCTCCTCTGGGCCCAGGTTTTGATGGCTTCTTTCCTCAATCTTATAAAACCTATTTGAACTCTACTGGATGCCAGAACTGCTCAAAAATATTTGGTCCCTTGTAATTTTAACCTTCCAGTATTCAATGCACCTGATCCATGTAATATCCTATAGTATTTTTGTCAAATGAAGACTCTCAAAGTGTGTTTCTTGGGAGACACTTTTCAATTGGTTGCTTACATTTCTGCATTTATTATTTGTTCTAGACCATCCTTTGAAGATGGTTGTATTGAATAGACTTGGAATACAGAAATAGTATCTTTTTTTTTTAACTTAACCTGTTGTGTTTGCAAATATTATCGGCCTCTCTTTAGATTCTTCTTGTGAGAACTGAGTCTCAGAACTGATATATAACTCCCACCCCTACACACACACACACACACACACACACACACACACACACACACAAATACTGTTAATATTCTGGCTACCTCTATTGCTGTGAATTATAAACTATATTATTTCTGAACCATGAGTCTGCGTCTTCTATCAACACCCAAGAAACCATGGCAGACTCATACACCAGCTTTCAAATAAGGGAAAATAATCTCAGATGCTTTATATTTTTTGATAGTGTTACCTACTTCTGAACATATGACTTAACACATATAAAGCTGGAGCCATTACCATTTAGAGCTTCTTCTGTGGAAGACCTATGCATTCACTAGTAAACAAAAGTAGTTTCATCTTTTTTTTTTTTTTCCTCCTGGATACCATTTCCTCTCTCACACTGTTGCTCAAATTGGATGGAGTCTAAGGTCCTTTGAGGAAATTTTTTTTTAATGACTCAAAATAAAATAGGAAGAGTCTAAAGTGCTAAAAATAATTCTAGATAAAAGGTATAAGATCATGCCAGGAAGGATAGTAATCTTATCTAACAACTGCCTGTTCACCCCTTTATTTGTTCATTAACTAATCTCCAAATTCCTGACTAAATCCCTTTTGTAAGCCAGAATGTGAGCTAAAAACTGGGTATTTTAAAAAAGTTTTCATTTGAAATCCAGTTAGTTAACATATACAGTTGTATTAGTTTCATGTGTACAATATAATATATAACATTCAGTGCTCATCATGACAAGTGCCCTAATTAACCCCCATCACATATTTAATCCATCACTCCTTTCAGATCCCCTCAAGTAACCATCAGTTTGTTCTCCATAATGAAATGTCTGTTTCTTGCTTTGTTTCTCTTTCTATGTCTTATTATTTTCCCTTTTGCTTGTTTGTTTTGTTTCTTTTATTCCATATATGAGTAAAGGTATTTGTCTTTCTCTGACTGACTTACTTTACTTTTAGCATTATACTGTCTAGTTCCATCCATGTTATTGCAAACGGCAAGATTTCAGTCCTTTTTTATGGCTGAATAATATTCCATTGGATATACATACCACTTATTCTTTATTCATTCATCAATTGAAAATATACTTGGGGTCTTTCCATATCTTAGCTTTATAAATAATGCTGCTATGAACATAGGGGTGCTGGTATCACTTTGATTAAGTTTTCTTATATTCATTGGATAAATATACACCAATAGGATTGTTGGATCACAAAGGACTTCTATTTTTAAATTTTATGGAAATTCCATACTGTTTTCCAGTATGGCTGTATCAGTTTGCATTACCACCAACAGTTCACAATTGTGACTTTTTCTTTTCTTTTTTTTTTTTAAAGATTTTATTCATTTGACAGAGAGAGATCACAAGTAGAGAGAGAGAGGATGGAGCAGGCTCCCCGCCTAGCAGAGAGCCCAATGTGGGACTTGATCCCAGGACCCTGATATCATGACCTGAGCTGAAGGAAGAGGCTTAACCCACTGATCCACTCAGACAGCCCCCACAAGTGTTACTTTTCCACATCCTCTCCAACACCTTTTTTTTCTTGTAGTGTTGATTTTAGCCATTCTGACAGGTGTGAGGTAGTGTCTCTTTCTAGTTTTGCTTTGCAATTTCCTGATGATACATGATGATGGACATCTTTTCATGTATCTACTGAACATTTGAATGTGTTCTTTGGGGAAACACTTGTTCATGTCTTCTATCCATGTTTTTATTGGATTATTTGTTTTTGGATGTTGACTAAAAACTGGATATTAAGTAAAAAACAAGACAGGTTTCCTTGAGCTTAAATGTTATTTGCATGAGTATCATTAACAGGAAAAAATATGCATATGTGTATGTACAAGTGTGTTTATGTATACATCTATCTATCTATCCTCTATCCCTATCTTCTAATTGTGGTAAATCCTGTAAGGTGCAGAATGGGATAGTCTGAGGAAATACGCTGCTGGATATGTTGGGTAAGCAAATTTAATTGCACTCAGATGCATTGGATATAAGTGAATCACTCAAATGAGTTATTTAATATTATATAGAAACAAATTAAAATTTTATATAGTTGAAAATAATAGGTAGTTAAAATAATTTTGTTGTTTGTTGTTTTTGTGTCTTTTTTTGTTTATATATACTATGGTGTGAATGTTTGTGTC
The DNA here is from genome assembly GCF_011764305.1 of Mustela putorius furo. Taxonomy (NCBI): domain Eukaryota; kingdom Metazoa; phylum Chordata; class Mammalia; order Carnivora; family Mustelidae; genus Mustela; species Mustela putorius. Next base: position 38,019 of record NW_025422115.1, on the reverse strand, counting down.
TCTCGAAATCATATTATGAAATCTAACTCTGGAAATGATAGTATTAAAACGTAGGGGCCTTTGGGAGGTGATTAGGTCATAAGTGGGAGTACAGTCCTTTTAAAGGAGACCCCAGAGAGTTCTCTTGCTTCATTCATCGTGTAAGTATACAGTGAGAAGATAGCCATCTATGAGGAAGTGGGCTCTCCCTGGATCTGCCCATTCCTTAATCTTGAACTTCTCAGTTCTAGAACTGTGAGAAATAAATTCCTGTTCTTTATAAGCTATTCAGTCTATATCATGTCTGTTATAGCAGCCTGCATGCAGAAGGACAATATGACCTAAAATGAGAGCAATAAATATAAAGTTTCAGTAAAGTCAGTTGGTACAATGTTTTTTTACTTAGAGAAGACATGCTGCTTCATGTTAAACCTTGATATTGTATATGTTTCTTGAAGGGCCACTTCTTACTCCTTTGTATGTTATCCACAAAGTCCAGGATGATGCCTTACATTAAGGTAATATTTTATAAATACTGTTGGAAATATATACTTCTCTAAAATCTTATTTTGCCTACAGATTACTTGGATCCACTTTGCCCTGTGTAGAATATTTGAAATATATTAAGAACAGAAATCTCTCTAAATAACATTTAGAATCATCATTAGTTTATGACTTCTGACTCATTTGTTTATGAAGTGATAATTACTGCAAGAACACTGAAGTTTGTAATATAATTTTTGAATTAATCACCAAACTAGTTTATTATAACTTATGAAAAAATAATTTCTCATGTTGGTTTAATTCTGCTCTTGTGTTATGGTCATGACATTTCCATTAAAATAAAGTAGAAAATAAAAGTAAATAATAAATGAAAAATAAAAAATAATAAATAAAAAAATAAAAATAAAACTCTTGTGAAATGTTAAACTTTTCTTACTTATTTTGTTTTGCTTTTCCTCTACCATGCAGGCAAAGCTGTATTTTGCAGATAGATACAATTTTCTAGTTGCTAGGTTTGTTACTTTTGCTAAAATTTTCAAAATATAAGAAGTTGAATAGTCATGGATTGTTTACTAAACTCCTTATCTACACATACAAAAATAAAACAATGATGATGACCTGCGTATTTCTAAAATTGTATTCTGTTTTTCCATATTATGTTTTACAATGTAATTAATAAATATTCTGCATATATTAACACCCATCCCCTTCTATCTCATCCGTATGTCCATTACAGAGCATGTATGATTCCTATTCATTGCTATGTTGTGGTGACGGGATTGTCTGAAGTTGTTTACCTCTTAAAAACACAGCAAGTTAAGTCCTTACCTATCAATAATTACTTTAACTGTAAGTGAATGGAATCATCCAGTTGGAAGACATAGAAAGGCAGATGATATGTGGAAAACCCAAAAGACTCCACTCTAAAACTGCTAGAATTTGTACAGTAATTCAGTAAAGTGTCAGGATATAAAATCAATGCACAGAAATCAGTTGCATTTCTCTACACCAACAATGAGACAGAAGAAAGAGAAATTAACCAGTCAATCCCATTTACAATTGCACCCCAAACCATAAGATACCTAGGAATAAACCTAACCAAAGAGGCATAGTATCTATACTCAGAAAACTATAAAGTACTCATGAAAGAAATTGAGGAAGACACAAAGAAATGGAAAAATGTCCATGCTCATGGATTGGAAGAATAAATATTGTGAAAATGTCTATGCTACCTAAAGCAATCTACACATTTAATGCAATTCCTATAAAAGTACCATCAATCTTTTTAAAAGAAATAGAACAAATAATTCTAAAATTATAGTCATATTTTATCCTCCATTGTATCTAACTATATATTTTTTTTACACATAGGGTTTTTTCTTCTAAAAAATTTGGGGTATAATTTCTCCAAATAGATCAAAATATACCCTTAATCTAGCTCCAAGATTGTTGTAGTGTCCAGCCTGAGCAAATTCTCTCCAGTTTATTTTTCTTTATTGTCCCAAACAACTTGCTCTATCAACTTATTTTTTAGAAAATAATTTTTTTCCTCGTTTTTATAGGTTCATTCCATCTCTTCATTGTGCCTACCCTTATATGTTTTTCATCCTTTAAAATCTTGGGAGGTAGTTTCTTCTAAGAGACCGAAATACTCCCATAATTAAGTGAGTGGCCCAATTCTAATCACAAGTCTAGTATATATATATATATATATATATATATATATATATATATATAATTTTTTTTTAAATATTTTTTCCTTGTTTTCTTTTTTTTAAACATTTTTTCCCCTTGAACTTCTTTTTTATCCCCTTTTTTTCCTCCCACAACTTGGGGTCTCTTCTGATTTGGTTAAAGCACATTTTCCCGGGGTCTTTACCACCCTTTTAGCATTTTATTTGCTCCTTTATATATTCTTATCTGCTCAAAATGACAAGGTGGAAAAACTCACCACAAGAAAAAGAACAAGAGGCAGTACCAAAGTCTAGGGACCTAATCAAAACAGACATTGGTAATATGACAGAACTAGAGTTCAGAATGACAACTCTCAAGGTTCTAGCTGGACTTGAAAAAGGCATGGATGATTTTAAAGAAACCCCGTCCAGAGAGATAAAAGCCCTTTCTGGAGAAATAAAAGAACTAAAATCTAACCAAGTTGAAATCAAAAGAGCTATTAATGAGGTGCAATAAAAAAATGGAAGTTATTACTGCTAGGATAAATGAGGCAAAAGAATTAGTGATATAGAAGACCAAATGATGGAGAATAAAGAAGCTGAGCAAAAGAGAGACAAACAAATACTGGACCACGAGGAGATAATTTGAGAGATAAGTGAAACCATAAGATGACACAACATTAGAATAATTGGGATCCCAGAAGCAGAAGAAAGAAAGAGAGGAGCAGAAGGTATATTGGAGAGAATTTTTGTAGAGAATTTCCCTAATACGGCAAAGGGAACAAACATCAAAATCCAGGATATGCAAAGAATGACCCTCAAAATCAATAAAAATAGGTCCACACCCCGTAACCTGATAGTAAAATTTACAACTGTTAACGGGAAAGGGAAAATCCTGAAAGCAGCCTGGGAGAAGAAGTCTGTATTGTACAACAGTAAAAACATTTGATTGGCAGCAGACTTATCCTGAGAGACCTGGCAGGCCAGAAAGAACTGGCATGATATATTCAGAGTGTTAAATGAGAAAAACATGCAGCCAAGAATACTATATCAAGCTAGGCTATCATTGAAAATAGAAGGAGAGATTAAAAAGCTACCAGGACAAACAAAAGCTGAAAGAATTTGCAAACACCAAACCAACTCTCCAGGAAATATTGAAAGGGGTCCTCTAAGCAAAGAGAGAGCCTAAAAGTAGTAGATCAGAAAGGAACAGAAACAATATACAGTAACAGTCACATTATAGGCAATACAATGCCACTAAATTCATATCTCTCAATAGTTACCCTGAATGTTAATGGCCTAAATGCACCAATCAAAAGACACAGGGTATCACAATGGATAAAAAGCAAAACCCGTCAATATGCTGCCCAAGAAACTCATCATAGACCCGAAGACACCCCCAGATTTAAAGAGAGGGGGTGGAAAACAATTTACCATGCTAATGGACATCAGAAGAAAGCTGGGGTGGCAATCCTTATATCAGATCAATTAGATTTTAAGCCAAAGACTATAATAAGAGAAGACGAAGGACACTATATCATACTCAAAGAGTCTGTCCAACAAGAGGACCCAACAATTTTAAATATCTATGTCCTTAACATGGGAGCAGCCAACTATATAAACCAATTAATAACAAAATCAAAGAAACACATAGACAATAATAAAATAATAGTAGGGGAATTTAACACTCTCCTCATTGAAATGGACAGATCATCCAAGCAACAGATCCACAAGGAAAAAGGCCTTAAATGACACACTGGACAAGATGGACATCACAGGTATATTCAACACATTCCATCCCAAAATAACAGAATACACATTCTTCTCTAGTGCACATGGAACATTCTCCAGAATAGACCACATCCTGGGTCATAAATCAGATCTCAACCATTATCAAAAGATTGGGATCATCCCCTGCATATTCTCAGACCACAATGCTCTGAAACTAGAACTCAATCACAAGAGGAAACTTGGAAAGAACACAAATACATGGAGACTAAACAGCATCCTTCTAAAAAATGAATTGGTCAACCAGGAAATTAAAGAAGAACTGAAAAAATTCATGGAAACAAATGATAATGAAAACAAAAGTGTTCAAAATCTGTGGGATACAGCAAAGGCAGTCCTGAGAGGAATATATAAAGCTGTATGAGCCTTTCTCAAGAAACAAGAAAGATCTCAAATACACAACATAACCCTACACCTAAAGGAGTTGGAGAAAGAACAACAAAGAAAGCCTAAACCCAGCAAGAGAAGAGGAATAATAAAGATAAGAGCAGAAATCAATGAAATAGAAACAAACAAACAAAAAAAAAACACAAAACCAACAAAAAAAAAACAATAGAACAAATCAACGAAACTAGGAGCTGGTTCTTTGAAAGAATTAATAAGATTGATAAACCCCTTTCCAGACTTATCAAAAAGAAAAGAGAAAGGACACAAATAAATAAAATCATGAATGAAAGAGGAAAGATCACAACCAACACCAAAGAAATACAAACAATTATAAGAACATACTATGAGCAACTCTACGCCAACCAATTCAACAATGTGGAAGAAATGGATACATTCCTAGAGACATATAAACTACCAGAACTGAACCAGGAAGAAATAGAAAACCTGAACAGACCCATAACCAGTACAGAGATTGAAACAGTCATAAAAAATCTCCAAACAAACGAAAGCCCCGGGCCAGATGGCTTCCCTGGGGAATTCTACCAAACATTTAAAGAAGAATTAATTCCTATTCTCCTGAAACTGTTGCAAAAAAATAGAAATGGAAGGAAAAATTCCAAACTCTTTTTCTGAGGCCATCATCACCTTGATCCCAAAAACAGACAAGCTGCCCATCAAAAAAGAGTACTACAGACCAATATCCTTGATGAACACAGGTGCGAAAATTCTCACCAAAATACTAGCCAATAGGATTCAACAGTACATTAAAAGGATTATTCACCACGACCAAGTGGGATTTATTCCAGGGCTACAAGGTTGGTTCAACATCTGCAAATGAATCAATGTGATACAACACATTAATAAAAGAAAGAACAAGAACCATATGATACTCTCCATAGATGCTGAAAAAGCATTTGACAAATTGCAGTATCCCTTCCTGATTAAAACTGTTCAAAGTGTAGGGGTAGAGGGCACATATTATCAATATTATCAAAGCCATCTATGAAAAACCCACTGCAAATACCATTCTCAATGGAGAAAAACGAAATACTTTCCCGCTAAGGTCAGGAACACGGCAGGGATGTCCGTTATCACCACTGCTATTCAACATCGTACTAGAAGTCCTAGCCTCAGCAATCAGACAACAAAAAGAAATTAAAGGCACCCAAATTTTGCCAAATTGGCAAAAGAGAAGTCAAACTATCACTGTTTGCAGATGATATGATACTGTATGTGGAAAACTTAAAGGACTCCACTCCAAATCTGTTCTAACTTGTATAGGAATTCTGTAAAGTGTCAGGATATAAAATCAATGCACAGAAATTGGTTGCATTTTTTTTATACCAACAAGACAGAAGAAATAGAAATTAAGGAGTGAATCCCATTTACAATTGCACCCAAAACCCTAAGATACCTAGGAATAAACCTAACCAAAGAGACAAAGAATCTATATGCAGAAAACTCTAAAGTACTCATGAAAGAAAATGAAGAAGACACAAAGAAATGGAAAAATGTTCCATGCTCCTGTATTGGAAGAACAAATATTGTGAAAATGTCTATGCTACCTAAAGCAATCTACACATTTAATGCAATCCCTATCAAAATCCCATCCATTTTTTTCAAAGAAATGGGACAAATAATCCTAAAATTTATATGGAACCAGAAAAGACCTCGAATAGCCAGAGGAATATTGAAAAAGAAAGCCAAAGTTGTTGGCATCACAATTTCAGACTTCAAGCGCTATTACAAAGTTGTCATCATCAAGATAGTAGGGAACTGTCACAAAAACAGACATAGATCAATGGAACAGAATAGAGAGCCCAGAAATACACCCTCAACTCTATGGTCAACTAATCTTCAACAAAGCAGGAAGGAATGTCCAATGGAAAAAAGACAGCCTCTTCAACAAATGGTGTTGGGGAAATTGAACAGCCACATGCAGAAAAATGAAATTGGACCATTTCCTTATGCCATACATGAAAATAGACTGGAAATGGATGAAGAAGCATAATGTGAGAAAGGAATCCATCAAAATCCTTGAGGAGAGAACAGGTAACAACCTCTTTGACCTCAGCAGCAGCAACTTCTTCCTAGGAACATCGCCAAAGGCAAGGAAAGCAAGGGCAAAAATGAACTATTGGGATTTCATCAGATCAAAAAGCTTTTGCACGGCAAAGGAAACAGTTAACAAAGCCAAAAGATAACTGTCAGAATGGAAGAAGATATTTGCAAATGACATACCAGATAAAGGGCCAGTGTCCAAATCTGTAAAGAGCTTATCAAACTCAACACCCTAAGAACAAATAATCCAATGAAGAAATGGGCAGAGGACATGATCAGACATTTCTGCAAAGAATACATCCAAATGGCCAACAGACACATGAAAAAATGCTCCACATCACTTGGCATCAGGGAAATACAAATCAAAACCAGAATGAGATACCACCTCACACCTTTCGGAATGGCTAAAATGAACAAGTCAGTCAATGACAGATGCTGGCGAGGATGTGGAGAAAGGGGAACCCTCCTACACTGTACGTGGGAATGCAAGCTGGTGCAACCACTCTGGAAAACAGCATGGAGGTTCCTCAAAAAGCTGAAAATAGAACTACCCTATGACCCAGTGATTGTATTATTGGGTATATACCCTAATGATACAAACGTGGCATTCTGAAGTCGCACATGCACCCAAATGTTTATAGCAGCAATGTCCACAATAGTTAAACTATGGAAAGAACCTAAATTTCCTTCAACAGATGAATCAATAAATAAGATGTGGTATATGTGTACAATGGACTACTATGCAGCCATCAAAATAAATGAAATCCTGCTATTTGTGATGACGTGGATGGAACTAGAGGGTATTATGCTTGGCGAAATAAATCAATCTGAGAAAGACAACTATCATACGATCTCCCTGATATGATGAAGTGGAGATGCAACATAGGCAGTTTGGTGGGTATGAAAAGAAAAATAAAAGAAGATGGGATTGGGAGGGAGACAAACCATAAAAGACTGAATCTCACAAAACAGACTGAGGGTTGCTGGGGGGAGGTGTGTTGGGAGAGGATGGTGGGGGTATGGACATTGGGGAAGGTATGTGCTATAGTGAGTGCTGTGAAATGTGTAAACCTGATGATTCTTAGACCTGTACCCCTAGGGATAAAAACACATTATGTGTTTATAAAAAAATTAAAAAATAATTTTAAAAATCCATTAAAAAAACACATACTGCAAGCCCAGAGCTAATCTCATATTCAATCAAAAAAGTTTGAAAGTTTTCCCCTTAAAGATCAGAAACAAGACAAGTGTGTCCACTTTCACTACTCTCATTTGACATAGTACTGCATGTCCTAGCCGGAAAAACCAGGAGCACAAAGAAATAAAAGACTCCAAAAAAAAGGAAGAAGTAAAATTTTCTTTTTTGTAAAAAAATCCTAAAAACCTCACAAAAAAATTTGAATAAACAAATTTAGTAAAGGTGCCAAATACAAGATCAATATATAAAAGACAAGAATTTTGTTTTGTTTTGTTTTGTTTTTAATATGGAATGCTTCCCAGTTTTTCATGTCATCCTTGTTCAGTGATCACGCTAATCTCTGCATCATTCCAACTTTAGTATATGTGCTCCCAAAGTAAGCACAAGACAGGAGCATTTTAACACACTAATGATGAACTATCTGAAAAAATAAAGAAAACAATCTAATTCACAATAGCATCAAAAATAATAAAATACTTAGGAAAAGATTTAACTAAAAAGATGAAAGATCTGTACCCCATAAACTATGACATTGATAAAGAAATTGAAGGAGACACAAATGGAAAGATAGCCCATATTTATGAATGGTAAGAATTAACATTGTTAAAATGTCCATACTACCGAAAATCATCTGTAAATTAAATTCCTATCAAAAATCCAATGTTAGGGGCGCCTGGGTGGCTCAGTGGGTTAAGCCACTGCCTTCAACTCAGGTCATGATCCTAAGGTCCTGGGATCGAGCCCCGCATCAGGCTCTCTGCTCAGCAGGGAGCCTGCTTCCTCCTCTCTCTCTGCCTGCCTCTCTGCCTGCTTGTCATCTCTCTCTCTGTCAAATAAATAAATAAATAATCTTTTTTAAAAAAATCCAATATTATTTTTTACAGAAGTAAGTAAAGAATCCTAAAATTTATATGAGACCATAAAAGACAACAAATAATCAAAGCAGTTCTGAGAAAGAATGAAGAAGAGAAATTACACTTCTTGATTTGAAACTATACTACAAAGCCGTCTTGCTCAAAACAATAAAGTATACTGGTATAAAAACAGACCAATAAACAAGTAGAACAGAATTGAGTGTCCAGAAATAAATCCTTTCATACAGTCACCTAATATTTGACAGGGGCCAACTTATGTAATGGGTAAAGATAGTCTGTTCAATAAATGATATTTAAAACTGAATAGTCACATAAAAGAGTATGAAACTGGAACCTTATATCACTCATAAATCTTAACTTGAAATAGATTAAAGACTTAAATGTGATGCATGAAACTAAATTTCCTAAAGGAAAACATAGGAAAAATTCTCCTTTACATAGGTCTTGCCAATAGTTTTTTGGATACCAGACCAAAAACACAAGCAAAAAAAGCAAAAATAAATAAATGGTATTACATCAAACTAAAGTTTCTGCATTGCCAAAAAAAAAAAAAAAAAAGGAAAGAGAGAGAGAGAGAGAATGAAAACACAATCCACAGAATGGAAGAAAATACTTACAAATCTTATATCTGAAAAGAGGTTAATAACCAACAGATACAAATAGAAAAAATATATAATTTAAAAACTAGCAAAAGGATTTCAATAGACTTTTTTTTTCCCAAAAAGTATATAAGTGACCAACAGGAGTATTAAAAAGTGCTCAATGTAAAAACTCAGGGCAAAGTCATATGTTGTTGTTGTTGTTTACGTCTATTACTACCTATTAGAATATATACTACCAAAAAATTAAAACTAACAAATTTTGGTAAATATGGGGAAAATGGGGAACTTATGCACTGTGATAGGGATATAAATTTGTATGGAAAACAGTATGGAGATTATTCATATTATTAAAATTAAAATTACCATATGATTCAGTAATCCCACTTCTAGGTATATATCTAAAGGAAACGAAGTCACTATTCGAAGTCATATCTGCACTCTTATGTTCATTATAAAATTATTAACTCTAAGCAAGAGATGGAAATAACTTCAGTATTCATTAATGGATGAATGAATAAAATAAGTATGGTAAATATATACTATGGAATACTACTTAACCATGAAAAATTAAGAAATACTGCCATTTACAACAGCATGGATGGATCTTGAAGGTATTATACTAAGTGAAATATTTCAAAGATTTTATATATTTTTTAAAATTTGTGTATTATGATATCCCTTACATACAGAATCTGAAGAAAAGGCAAACTAATGGAAGCTTAGTTGAGTTGAGTTGACAAGGGGTGAACCTGGGGTGGAGTAAGGTGGTCAAAGTGTACAAACTTGCAACTATAATATGAAAAAGTCTGGGGATCTAATGTACAGCATGAAGATCATAGTTAATAATATATACATACTTTTTTTATTGTGCTTCCCTTTATTAAACTTTGCATATATCACATTCTTACAAGTTGAAAGTTTATAGCAATCTTGTATAAAATAGGTCTGATGCCACCATTTTTCTAACAACATTTGTTCATTTTGTGTCTCTCTGTCACATGTTGGTAATTCTTGCAATATTTCAAGTTTTTTCATTATTATTGTATTTGTTATGGTGATCTGTGATCAGTAATTATGACCCACTGAAAACTCAGAACTAGTTTACTTAAGGTATATACATTGTTTTTCTTTAAAGACATAATGCTTTTGAACAGTACAGTATAGTGTTTATTTTTTATATGCACTGGGAAACATAATTTTTTATATGCACGGGGAAACCAAAAATAATAATAGTAATAATTTGACTTAGTTTATTGAGATAATTGCTTTATTGAGGTGGTCTGGAACAAAACCCACAAGACCTCTGAAGTTTATCTCTACTGTCCTATATACATAAAAGTTGCTGAGAGTAGATCTTAAAATTCCTTACGATACACGCATAAAAAACAGTGGCAACTATATGAGATAGTAGATGTATTCACATTTTTATGTAGATTATATTGCAATACAGATGTATACCAATTTATCAAATTGTACAAAATTTACACAATGTTAAAAGTTTGCAATGTTATATGAAATCATTTCTTAAATTTACAAATTATAATATGTCGATTATTTTTCAATAAAGCTGGAAAAAACTTTTTGTAGAATTAATCTATTTTTCAAAAAAGGAAGTAAGGAAGTAGAAACTGCAACTAACTCTGAAATAATAGAATATAAAATCCATTTTAGTTATATACACTGTGACAAATACTATTACTTAGTTTACAATGAAGGAATACTTATGAAGCATGAAGGATGGTCTATAAATAAGGCTGAAAGAGCTCAGTTTTAAGGTTTAAATTTAAAATCTTCTTTTGAAATACTAAACTGACCACCCAGTTTTCCAAACATAAATGTCTTAACTGCATGAATTTATTTCATAGAACTCTATAATCTAGTTTCATAAGAAAGCAGCATGCAAATTTTGAATAAGACAGACTTGCTTCAGTTTCTTTATGTTTGACAGTAAAGGATGCTTCCCTAAAAATAAATAGAAGAAAAATCAGCATATTTATTCTGATAATTATTATTCATAGTGAGATTCATATTGAATTATGGAATATATATCCTCAGAGGGGGTAAAGTAAAATGAAATTTATTTTGGCAAATGTGTCTATGAATAGTCAATACAATGCCTCAATATAAATGAATATTACCATTTTGAACAATTTAACTACTATTATTAGAATTATTATAAGTATAAAAATAGCTATCATTTTAGCATGGAATATGAGACTCTCATGCTCCATGCTTCATTACATCCACACAACAACTCTGCATAATAAGTATTATCATCACCATTTCATGGGTGAAAAAACTGAGGCTAACACATTCAGATAACTGGTTTATGATTACATGGATAGTAAAGATGCATCACACTAATTTAGGCTTTATGATTTCAGAATTGTACTCTTTCCACTGCACATTCTATTCCTCTGTAAATACATGGCTTGTTTTCATTTAGTTCTTTAATTTTATTCATGTGGTGATGGCTTAAAGCTTCATTTAAAGGAAGCTTAAAAAATTCATTTAACCAAAAGCTCCCAAGAATTAAAAATTTCATGGATCTAATGTAGACATGGATATCATTAGTTAATGGGTAACTATATATTTTCCATTCTAGTGAGATAACAGAGTATTTTTCTAAGTTTTAGTCTCTGAGTGTTAAAAAGGACTTTGTTACAATAGAAATATTTAGACAAAGGTGATCAAAAGTCTAGATCAGGTCACCTTAAGATAAATATTAGGAAACTGAGGAAACAAATGGAGATTTGAACACTGAGCTATGATATAATGAATGGTTTAAAGTATTTAGTAGAGTATAGAAAAGCCGTTTAAAGCCTGGTCTTAGCCTAGCATTGCAGCTTCTGGGATATCTGTCTATCTATCATCTATCTACCTATCTATCTAGATATAAATTTGAAAACTTTTTTAACTTCAAGATTTTGAGAAATAGAACAAAATCAGCACCATAGAAGATCTCTTTATGATAACAACCTAGCCCCTCTTCACAGTTTGTTAATATTCTCTCTTATTTAATGTAACATTGTGCAAATATACCACTACTGATCTGCCGTTATGAATGAAATAACTATAATCATCTGTTTGCATATCCTGGTGAAAATATTCATTTAGTTCCATATTGTATTTCTAGGAATGGGCCAAATTATTTTTTTTATTTTAAGTTTTCTAAATATTGTCCAACTTACCTCAAATGTTTTTATTATGGGCACTGTCATTCTTTCACATTCTTGCAAGACATTTTTACTGTTGCCCAATATGGCAAGTGTGTAATAGTATGCCATTCTAGGTTTTAATTTTAATTTAATTTAATTTAATTTCAGATTCATAATAAAGATAAACAGTTTTTATATATGAGTGGCCATTTGGATTACCCTTTCTGTAAAGTACATGCTCAAATCTTTTGATATCTTAACATTGTGTCATACTGACTTCTTTAATAGTAGATTTTCTGAATGAACTTTTAGCTGTGTAGGCCTTCTCTATTTTATTTTGAACTTGCTTTCATTTCAAAATCTTTATATTTATTTTCATAATCTGCTTTTATTTTGCTTTGTCTATTATCTATCTGTTTATTTATTTATTTTAAGATTTTATATATTTATCAGAGAGAGTGGGCGAGAGAGCAAGCACAGGCAGACAGAATGGCAGGCAGAGGCAGAGGGAGAAGCAGGCTCCTGGCTGAGCAAGGAGCCCGATGCGGGACTCGATCCCAGGACGCTGGGATCATGACCTGAGCCAAAGGCAGCTGCTAACCAACTGAGCCACCCAGGCGACCCTTTTGATGAAAATTTAATCTGTATAAACAATATATTTGCTGTAATGCGTGGTTCATGGACAACGTCTTATTTAATTATAAGCAACAACAGTATTAGAAATTAAGTAAATGTGTCTATAATATTTAAAGTTTTAATACATAATTCCAGTGCTTTGCCTTATTTTCTCAAATCCCTTTACCATTTTCACTGACAGAGTCAAATGTACATTTTCTACTAGTAGCCAGCTCTTTGTCTTTTGTCAGAAAGATGCCCTTGTGAATTATTTATAATAGAGATATTATCAATAATAATAATAATAAAAATAAATAGCAATGAAAATGTTAAAAAACAGTTTTCTTAACTAATTAGGGTTCTTAGACATCAATTAGAGGAACCAACTCTGGCAAGCAAATTAATCTACAAAACATTCCCAGAATTAACAAGTCAGTCAGATACAGGGTTGCCCGTAGACTGAAAGGTGAAGCAAAAGGACTAGGTTTGGAAAATAGGTAAGGACAGTGGAAAAAATGATCAAATTTTTGGGCAAAATAAATTCTTAGGGGTCCTTTCAATGGAGTCCTGGGCATTATGTAGCAGAAACTCTGGAGATTATCTCAATCCATTGGAGTCACACTGTTTATTAGCTTGCTATTGACAAAGTTATTTACAAACTGTAGAGCAAGAGGTTATAATGTAGAAAACTGATGGTAATGCACAAGATTCTTGTTAACAATAATGCAAGTTAATGACTTTTCATTAGAAAAACATAAATTCTATAACCCAAATTATGGGCCCAGAGAACTTCTGCTGCACAACTCTGCTTATATCCCAAATTACCATGTGAACTAATTTTAATATCTGCTTCTCTTATTAAATTTTGAATAAAAATTCTTGACACAAGTATTTTATAATTGTGTGATAATCATACATTTAATTTCTTGGAGAACAAAACACACTTTAGCATAACTATGTTCGTTCACAGAACCAGCCTTGATAAGACACTTCTATATGTTAGAAATGATATAATAAATGTAGAATATTGGGCACTTGTTTGGTATTCTTTGCCATGTTTTGCACTATCTAAAAAGAGATCAGTGAACTTGGACTGGAGTTAGTAGACATGGAAGAAAATAAAATATTACAGAGAAGAATACTCTGTGGTCCACAACCTAAACGGGCTTAGATTCCCATCATTTGGATCTCTGTAGCTTTACAAAAGTCAATTAAATTTTTGTATCTCCGATTAAAGTTGATTCCCCAGTACTTTTTCAAACATCTCTTGTAAAGTATTGTTTCCCCGAAAAAAGGGATTTTGCACATGTATCTGCCTTTGTCTCTGGTCATGATCTCAGTCAGGATCCTGGTATCGAGCCCCATATCGGGCTTCCTGCTCATTAGGGAGTATACTTCTCAGTCTCTCTCTGCAGCTACCTCCCCCTGCCCCACTCATGCTCTCTCTCTCTCTCAAATAAATACAATCTTTATTTTTTAATTAAAAATAAGATAAATAAAATAAAATAAAAAGTCTGGTCTTACTGCCTCATTTAGCTCCTTTTTTTTTTTGAGTTGTATTTAAAGCAGCATGAGAGAACATGAGGCTCTCAAACTTAAAAAAAAAAGGAAAAAATTGAGTTTTGTTAGGATTTAAGATCTTGTCTGCTAGACAAAAACGTTGGCTTTGTTACCATGTGAAAATTAACAAAAGAGAATAAGATAGAATTCTAATAATTTTTGTAGAAATTAAAAATTTCCTCCAACCCAATTACAAACAGACCCATTAAGTAAATTCATTCCAATGTCCCAAACCAACCTTTTCTAATACTAATGCATCTGTGTAAACAGGGTCAACCCAAGGAATATATAAATATTATTATTTTTTTCCTGTCTCTTCCACAGTCACATCTGGGTATATTGGTAGCAAGCCAATTATCTATCTTATAAGACATGATATCATAAGGAAGGGTATTCTGTCCATTTGGAACAACTGAAAATCATTGTAATTTTATCTTGGTGCAGTAACTTGAGATGGCACAGTGTGGGTTATGAATATATTTTATTTTTTTTTACTGGGAAGAAGAATTATAGAGATATTGGTTATCCAAGAGAGACTGACAGGTGTTGATAGTTGCCAGGTCAATATCCATCTACTTTTCCTTTCATATCAGAAAGCACTGAGGGATTGACAACAAGGAAACTTAAAACAACATCAAATATTTTATTGTCTCTTTTCTAGCTACATTGTAACCATATGACAAAGTGTCAGTCATACAAGATATCATTCTCTTTTACCTCTATCTTTCTGCCAGAAATGTGGGCTTAATAGTGAGAACTCCAACAGCAATTTTTGCAACCGTGAATAAAAAGACATGAAAACCTCTAAGATAGTTCACTTGACTTTCTTAAGACTCTGAACCAACACCAGAAAACACTCTCTGTAGTCTTCTTGTTAAATGAAAAAATATGGTTAAACCACTTTTGACAGTCTACTACATACAGCAAAATGTAAATCTTAATTGAAATATGCCCTCTCAGCTGTGTTTAAGCAACTGATTCCTGAGCTTTTCAGGTTTTCAGTCTGAAAGAGTACACCTCTGGCGCTCTGAGAGGGAAGAGAAAGGACACCCTGTTCTCCATATAAATTAAAGAAGAGAAATCTGTGCGTTTAAGTGGGCCATATAAAATTTATCAAGCAATTATCTCCTAACTCCTTCCTATCCAAATGACCTGAGATGCTCTCCCTACTCCTTTATTCCACGTTACTGCCTTTTCCAGGATTCTGTATCACATCACATGTCTTCTGTTATTTCCTTCTTGCAAGCTAGTTTTGTTTTCTCCATCTAAAAAAAATCAACAATCATTGTGTATTTCAATTCCCATTTTTCTCAAATGCATTGATACTTCTTATCTATTACTCTTTTCTCATACTCTGTGTCTTTGTCTTTATGGGGTTTGTACTTTGCTTTTCCCCATCCTTTACTGCCATTATATAATCAAATCTAATAACTTCTTAGAGAAAGTTAAAAATTCCTGCATAGCCACACGTGAACACAAAGTCACTGATTTTTAGCAAACCTATAAGATAGTCAGACATCCATTCAATTTCTTTTTTTTTTTAAGATTTTTTTTATTTATTTGGCAGAGAGAGATGACAAGCAGGCAGAGAGGCAGGCAGAGAGAGAGGAGGAAGCAGGCTCCCTGCTGAGCAGAGAGCCCGATTTGGGGCTCGATCCCAGGACCCTGGGATCATGACCGAGCCGAAGACAGCGGCTTAACCCACTGAGCCACCCAGGCATCCCTCCATTCAATTTATTAACTGAGTCTCAAATGCATCCTGAGTTCTAACCTAAACCTAAGTTCTACTTCTTACACGTTGTTATATGACCAAATTCTTTCAGTTCAGTATTTTGTAACATTTAAATATTAATCAATTGATGCTTTGTCTGTGAATTTCTATGAAAAATAATTTGAATACAGTAGATTTATTGTTATATTTATAGATTTATAATCAAAGTTTCATCAGTTGAAGTTTTTGGAAATTTCAGATATAGTGATTAACCTAAAATGATACTGCCTCAAATAACTCTGATATCAAGGCCCAACACCTGATTATAGCCACACCTGTGGTGGATAGTTCCATGGGAAATCACAGTTACTTAACACTGATAGCATCTCATGTTCTATCTCTCATTTTAGAATGTCTCTAACACAACCCAAAAGTGTAGGAGAGTTAATGTCCTCTGAGGACAGCTCTCAGTGAAGTGGAAATAAGAACCTTAGATAAAATTGTCAGTTTTCAGGTCTTCATGAGGACAACTTAAAGAAGTTTCTCAGGAACTTTCAGTAAAAGCAAGCCTTCATTTTCTATCCACAACAATTATATCAACAATATACCTTTTTGACAAAGTTGCTTCTTCACTGTCTCACTTTCCCATTCTTTTCTACCTTGGATAATCTCCCAGATAAACTAACAGTACTCAAATCCTTTGTCCTACTCTTTGCTCTCAGGATAAATGAAGCCAAAAGACTTAGATTAATATCAAGTTCTGGATGGGATCGTAGAGCTATTTCTGTCCAGATTTTCATAAACACTGGGACCTTTGAATTATCAGGCTATAAATAAGTTCCAAATGGAGGGGTCAAAAGCAAAAAGTAGAAATTTTTATGTTTGATTTTTAATCATGATTGATTGACTTTTTTGATTATTAAAAATATTAACATTATAAAAGTGTGGATCTTTGTAAAACAATGTCATAATAAGAAATAAGTTGCATAGTCCTTTTGAGAATATTAAACCAAGTGTTCAGGTGCCATGTAATTTCTTGTTTAATCCAGAACTTTGGTGTGCATTATCTTGAGGAATAGGATTTTGAAGTCTGGACAGACCATCAGAAAACTGATCCAAATGTGTGTGTTTATATTCCTGCTTTTGTTGTAAAAATCAAGGTGTGATTGCTGGTTTAAAATGGTAAAACTAATAATGTTCATGGACTCTATTATAAATTTTCTAATTGTATGGGAAGCATCCAAGAAACATATAATTAGTTGATTTGCAAATCCTCAAAGAGCTACAGGATCAGGTAGTGGTATGTTCTGATTCAACAGCATCATAATGAAGCATTTTATATGTGTGGCTAATGGATATTTTCATGAATGTTTGCTAGCTAGTCAGCCAATACAGAGAAATATTAGGTAGGGTAATTACTCACAGTTGTGTTTAATAAAATGAGAGAAAATTATCAAATGACACTAATAATAATAATCCTATGGCAGGCTAAATAATTCAATGATAATTACAAGTATTAATCTAGCTTTCTTTCCTGATTATGACTCTTCTCTCCTTTATCATAATGGGAGTAGCAGATTGTCTGCAATGAATTGTGAAAACCCAGCAGTGACTTTGGCAGTGAAGGCCTCCCATCAATTTTGATAGGTTAAAATGATTCTGGTTGGTCTTGAGTAAATGTGTCAATTTTTCTTTCTGTGTGTGTCATAAAAGAAAGAAGCAATAGTAAATTCTTGCTGTTATTCCATGGAGCCAATAAAATCATACTGCCAAAAAGAGGCTGTTGACACCGTAAGTGTAGTTAACTGTCTTGAAATACTAGGTCTGGAAATAAAATTCCAATATTTCACATAACCTCTTTTTTTTTTTAAAGAAAAAAACAAAACAAAACAAAACAACTATACTGCTTACATTAATGGCCCTGCTGTTGTGTAACTATTTTTGAACATGTCTACTATAAATGTGTATATATATATAATTTTTTCTGTGCAATAAATTCATTTAGAGATAAATTTGGATTACAAATTATTTTGGGGGAGGCATGGTATTTGTGGCTAGTTTTACAAGTTAAAAGGACTTAAAGAAAGAAGAAAAACATTTTTTATTACAGCATATTTACATCTGTCCAAAGTACTTATTTACTACAACACTGACTAATGTATAATACTGTACACAAAGAAAGAAGTTAAATGAGTTATAATTCAGTCAAAGTATAGCTGGCCATTTTAAAACTTACCACTGAATCTTTCTGCTATGAAATGTGATATCTGGCAATCTGGTCCAGTTCATTACATCAGGTCATTTGTATGTTCTTATTACCATTTTGATAGCATAGCACATTTTATAACCCAGACATTTTACAATGGAACTATGATGCATATATTTTCAAAAGTATAGACATACATGAAGCTATGAGGTCAAAAAAGATGAATGTCCGTAGTACCATATAGACTCAACAAATAAAAGTATCCAAGGCTCTGAGTGAGATTTATGAATATTGTATAAGATTAGGCCAACATGTGGTTTTGATATAAATAATCTGTTCTTAAATTAGAATTACAATCGTTGAGTACAGTGTTGAAAATGGCAGATAGATTTTAGCTCTCTTTGCTCACTAAGGAAAATGGAAAAATGTTTAGTTTGGTCAGATTTTCACTTAACTTCTGAAAAGAGAGAACCCTTCTGAAATAAGAATCCTTAAAGATATAACCCCTTTGGCACAAGTTTTCAAGAAACTTGTTTGATATTGTAGACAATTATATGACACACGTACTGTTCTAGATGTTTCATGCCAATAATATGTAAGCCATACCAAGGCTACATATTCATATAGAGATGTTCCTCAGCTTACAAGGGGGCTATGTACAGAGAAACACATAAAAAATTGAAAATGCCTACTGAAAATGGGTGCCTGGGTGGCTCAGTGGGTTAAGCCGCTGCCTTCAGCTCAGGTCATGATCTCAGAGTCCTGGGATCGAGTCCCGCATCGGGCTCTCTGCTCAGCAGGGAGCCTGCTTCCCTCTCTCTCTCTCTGCCTGCCTCTCCATCCTCTTGTGATTTCTCTCTGTCAAATAAATAAATAAAATCTTTAAAAAAAAAATTGAAAATGCATTTAATACCCCTAAACTATCAAATATCATAGATTACCTTAAGCTTATTTAAACATACTCAGAACACTTACATTTGCCTGCATTTGGGCAAAATCATCTTAAGCAAAGCCTATTTTATAACAAAGTATCAGATATTACATGCAATTTATTAAATATTACACTAAAAAAAAAGAAGAGCGGTTATATATAGAATGGTTCTAAGTATATCAGGTGTTCACCCCTGTCATCTTCTAGCTGACTGGGAGCTGTGGCTCACTGCCCCTGCCCAGCATCACAAGACGGCACCATACCACATGTCACTGGCCCATAGAAAGACCCAAATTCAAAATTCAAAGTACAGTTTCTACGGAATCACTTTCACTTTCACATCATTGCAAAATATATCATAAGTTGAATCATTGTAAATCAGGAGCCATCTTATTTGAAAGTTAAATCACAGTCACCCATATACACACAAAAAAAAAGCCTTCATGTAGGGCCATCTATGGATCTCTAAACACCATAGCATGACATATCAACAGCAAAAGATGGATGTGAAGGGGACAATTGCTTTGCGTCAGTACTCTGAGCAGTAACATACATGGCATTACTCACCTAGCAGAACTCCAGAGCTAGTTGTTGGCAAAAATTTTACAAATGTTTGCTGAACAGATTAAGCACTATTATTTTTAAATCAGTGTGCCTGTTCTAAAGATATGTTACTTTATTTTATTGACTTATTACAAAACCCAATAATTTCCTCTTATTTAAGAGGCAGGAAAATAGAATTCTTTTTAATTTGAATCAAATGGCTTTTTAGGGAAAATATACTGAAAATTCTGAAACTTATATTGCTTATGAATCTTTTATTGGAATCCTTATCAAGTTGTATTTTTCAAGTTTTTCCTAAATAATCTTCAATGAATTGAAAATATTTTTTGGATTTTATTCAAGGCTATTAACACACAATTTCACTTTGTTAAATATAGTGCTAAAGTTTCAACCAAAACGTTGTGGCTTTTTTTTTTCCACTACCACATCCTCCATCTACTGACTGGATTTTCTCCCCAACTAGCACATATATACCATTGTCTATCTTTAGGATAAGTAAGGGTCATCTTTTGTCTTTATTCTATTCCTTGTATGCTTCTGAACTTGTTGAATTTTAATATAGTCACACCATAAGCATCACATATTCCGTTCCCCTTTAAATAGTAAACAGTGCACAACCAGAACATACCTTCAAAGCTATCAATATACTTACTCTGATATATTATTTTTGTATTTTTGTAAATTAAAATAATTAAATTATAGAACAAGAGTTTCAGGTGGTAGCTGTTGTAAGTTTTACCCAAACTGACTTTGTCAAACTCGTTTTTGTCATCATATATGTCAAGTAGTTTTCTCAGGTTTATTTTTAGAATATCCTTGTATAATGAATATTTACACTGAGATCTAGTATAAAAATCTTGCAATTTATTTTAGAAACATTAAGATATTGAAAATCAATCTATTTCTTTAATTCATTGAACACATTTTTAGCTTGTTTCCAGTACTTTCTTACTGGTTAAAAAATGAATTTGAAGTAGTCTGAATTTCATTATTATATGGCACTTTCCCTTTGATGAATACAAAGATGATATTCTATATTAGCTATCTGAGAAGAATTTATTTTTTAAATTTTATTTATTTGTAAGAGAGAGTGAGAGAGAGCACAAGCAGGGGGAGCAGCAGGGTGAGGGAGAAGCAAACTCCCGGCTACGCAGGGAATCTGTTGCAGAACTCAGTCCCAGGACCCTAAGATCATGACCTGAGCTAAAGGCTCAGGCATTTAACTGACTGAGCCACCCATGTGTCCCAATTCGAGAAGAGTTCTGTATGTTATTCCTATTAATATGCAGTTTAAAGTCTAGGTAATTAACTTAATATTTTAGTGGCTATTACATAGATAGCACTATGTTCCAGGCAGAGAGTAAGATAGAAATATTAAATCAACCATATTCTATGCGTTCTAAATGAAAATAATTAATCAATCATAATAAATGCTTCTATTTATGGAATATCAACTTATAAGCTTTCCTCCATATGAACAATGCCAAATACCAGAATAAAGGGTCATCTAATACAAATAAAGGATAGAATTAAAGAATTCTGGTAAGCCATTTAATTTTGAAAAATGGTGTTATATTGTTGCTGAGTTGTGGTTTTCAGTTACATAATATCGGATAAGTGCAGAAGTAACATGAGTGTTACGTGAGATGAGAAATGGTATATAATTAAGATATTTTTAAAAGTACAGATAAATACAAATTTGTAAACATAGCATTATGGAGGAATAAAAATAAACGATAGCTACACACTCTAAAGTGAATAAATCTTGGAAAGTTAATAGAGAAGTAAAACAAGGACAGTGCAAAAAGTATGGTACATTTTTATGAAGTTCAAACAAATTCTGTTAAACCATAGATGGACTTAAAGATACTATTATGTATCAAATATTGTAAAAATTAAGCAAGGAAATAGCAAACATCAAATAACAAATAACAAACTTGGGTAGATACAATAGATGTGATCATGTTCTACTTCATAAAGAGATGAGTTAATAGATAAATAAAAGTAACTAGACTTTTTAGAAGTTAATAAAACTTCACCTGTTATTTCTTAGTAATATAAAATATATGGTTTTCTAACAAAAACGTTTATCTTAAAAATATGTAAAAATAAATTTCAGGCTACTCATAAGGTTATATTTACTTTTCCACTAAAGGAAAAGCTGGTTGTTGTAGTTGTAGTTGTTTGTTTGTTTTAGTCTCCTCCTAGTTTTTATTATTATAAGGTGGAATGAGGAATTTTAGATTGAAAACTGAATTATTTTATAGACAAAAATCATTACCTGATTCACCTCCTGGTACAGCAGATGGAACTCCTGAAAGCATGCCCTTTTGCCTTACGGAAGAGTAACAGTTATGCTTACTTCTGAAACATACTTGGTGGTGGCCCTAAATAGTGACACCATAGTAAACATTTTGAATATTTGCAATTAATTTTTATAGTCATAGGGCTCCAAAAGGCACTGCTGGTATCTTAGCAGGTATTTCAATAAAGCTAAAAGTTGCCTGACTGTTTAATAATATTAACAAGGCACAAAATATGGCCGAAGTATTGTCCTCAGATATTATTTTTTTCCATATGCTCCTGATTCCAGACATGACAAGTTATTTTTTTTATTTTTTTATAAAAGATTTTATTTATTTATTTGACAGAGATCACAAGTAGGCAGAGTCAGGCAGAGAGAGAGGAGGAAGCAGGCTCCCTGCTGAGCTGAGAGCCCAATGTGGGACTCGATCCCAGGATCCTGGGATCATGACCTGAGCTAAAGGCAGAGGCTTTAACCCACTGAGCCACCCTGACGCCCACACGACAAGTTATTTTTGATAGATATATATACAATGTATTTTCCAGTTATAAGAAAAATGGTTCTGCTATTTTAACCTTTTTTAAATTACATAATTTTTTAAATTAAAATTTTATTTTTTAATGTTTTACTTTTCAATATACTTCTTAGAATATAAAACCTATTCCATTTTGTAAGAAATTTAGCACTTAAAAATGGTAATTTTCTCATTGTATCTTCCCCTCACATTGCTTTATTTTGAATAAAAAATTCACAATAAACATAACTGATGCTTTCCTTCTGATGGTCCCTCTGTTGGTCATATTGTATATGAGCCATGACAATTAGTTTTACAAAATTTATTGATGTTTGTTGATATCTTTTATCATAACTAATTTCCCTCTCTTTTCTAGATTCCCCAGCTTTCAGACAGGTGGACACTTCAATAAACCATACTCAAGGGATGTATCAAGTACTTCTTAGACATTCTTTCAGATCCTTGAGGTCTCATTTTGCCTAGGGATTTGCAATAGGTTCTGCCAGAGGCACCACTGTGACAACTGATGTCCATGTTCTATCTCTTGCTAAGCTCAAGAGGTCACTGGTTTCCAAGTTTATCCATACAATTAATGCATTGCAGCAAGTTTTTTTTTTAATATTAACAAACTTATTTTAAAGTTTATATGGAGAGGCAAAGACTCACAATAGTCAACATAGTGTTGAAGGAGAACAAAGTCTGAGGACTGACTTCAAAGTTTACCATAACGACGGGGCGCCTGGGTGGCTCAGTGGGTTAAGCCTCTGCCTTTCGGCTCAGGTCATGATCCCAGGGGCCTGGGATCGAGTCCTGCATTGGGATCTCTGCTCAGCAGGGAGCCTGCCTCTCCTCATCTCTCTCTCTCTGTCTCTCTGCCTATTTGTGATCTCTCTCTCTGTCAAATAAATAAATAAAATCTTAAAAGAAAGTTTACCATAATGATAATTGTAAGCAAGATATTGTAATATCACAGAAAGACTAGATTAAAGGAACAGGATATATATTATCAATTATATTTTATATATAATATAAAAGTAAAAGCAATACCAGAGAGCAAAATACAATCTTTTAAACAAATGGTTCTGGAGTAATGGTGAAGCTAAATGTAAAAATATAAAATAAAAATAAAATAAAATAATAAAATAAAATAAATCCAGGAAGATATCATACACTCTTCACAAAAATTAACTCAGATCAGATTATAAACCTAAACATGAAACATGTAAAAGGAAATATAGAAGAAAATTTAAATGACCTTGGTTTTGGCAATAACTTTAGCTACAAAAGCACAAGCACTGAATTTAAAAATGTCTACTCTGTGAAACACAATGCCAAGAGAATGAAAAGGCAAAGCACAGACTATGAGAAAAAATTTGCAAAATACACATCTGGCAAAGGACTGTTAATAAAAAATACACAAAGACCCCTTAAAACTCAACAATGGGGGAAAATCCTGATTAAAAATGAGCCAAAGACCTTAGCAGATACCTCACAAAAGAAAATATTACAGATGGCAAATAAGCATATAAAAATATGCTTCACATCATATGTCATCAGGAAAATGCAAATTAAAACAAAAAAGAGACACCAGTACATACCCAGAATCCAGAACACTGACAACAGAACATTAAATGTTGGTGAGGATGTGGAGCAACAGGAATGTCCTTCCATGTCTATTGAGAATAAAGAATGGAAAACAACTTGGCAGTTTCTTACAAAACTAAACATATTCTTGCCAGATGATTCAGCAGTAGCAGTTCTTGGTATTTATCCAAAGAACATGAAAACTATACCCACAAAGATGTCTATAGTAGTTTTATTCATAACTGACAAAAGGTTGGAAGCAATCAAGATATCCTTCCATAGGTGAAAGGTCAAATAAAGTGTAGTACATGCAAACAATGGAATATTATTTAATGCTAGAGAAATGAATTACCAAGCCATGAAAAGATATGGATATAAATATTTAATAAATATTTGATTTTAGGCTTCTACCAGTCTATCAATAGTATTAGTATATTTTAACAGTGAATGCTCAGCATTCATGAATTTATCTAATAAAATATTGTGGGTTACATATTTTAAATACTTCAACCTCTATGATTATATTCCTAATAATTTTGAATTGGGGTAAATAAATCTTAATTTTTTGTAACTTGTTTCTTATTGCAAAAGAGCTCAATGAAATTTTATAAAATAAAAATTTACAAAAAAAAAGTTTAGCTTACCATTGCCAAATAATTTAAAAAACTTTATCTTATATTCAAATACATATATTTTTTAAATTGATTTATATGCTTCTAAAACCACAAACTTTTAGTTATACTAGATTTCATATCATGCAATCAATGCCAGAAAAAGCCCATCTGGCAATGATTTGTCTTAAATAGAGTTAAGATGGGTGTTATTACAATGCAAGATGGAAACATAGATAGTATAACAACTGAGTGTTACATAACTTTTCTGTTTTATATCAAGTTACTAATCTACAAAAGGATTTTATCGGTGACAGACTTGGGAATTTAACAAAACTTTTAAACTAGCATGTGCGACTCATTCCTAGAAAACAACACAATCAATAACACTTTATTTAGATTAAATCATGACTATTTCTCCATTTGAATAAAAAAAAGGTTAGCAACCCCCTAATAAGTTTATTGAACATGAAAAGTTGAAATGCTATAATGCTCCTAAGGAATTAAATGATCCAGTCATGAATTACAAAAAAAGGATATAAATTACCAAAATGTTTGTATAATTGTAATGTACAACTGCCCATTATTGTACAATAGTGTAGGCTTGTACAAGAACTCTCTAAAAGAAAACTCCACTTCTTTAGGGTAAATACCCCATAGTGCAATTGCTGGGTCATAGGGCAACCTATTTTTTACAACATTTTGAGGAACCTCCATGCTGTTTTTTCCAGAGTGGCTGCACCAGCTTGCATTCCCACCAACAGTGTAGGAGGGTTCCCCTTTCTCCGCATCCTCCTCGCCAGCATCTGTCATTTGCTGACTTGTTTGATCTTTACAGCTTTAGCCATTCTGACTGGTGTGAGGTGATATATCTCATTGTGGTTTTTTGATTTGTATTTCCCTGAAATGCCGAGTGATATGGAGCACTTTTTTCATGTGTCTGTTGGCCATCTGGATGTCTTCTTTGCAGAAATGTCTGTTCATGTCCTCTGCCCACTTCTTGATTGGATTATTTGTTCTCTGGGCGTTGAGTTTGCTAAGTTCTTTATAGATTCTGGACACTAGTCCTTTATCTGATATGTCGTTTGCAAATATCTTCTCCCATTCTATCAGTTGTCTTTTGATTTTGTTAGCTGTTTCCTTTGCTGTGCAAAATCTTTTGATCTTGATGAAAGATACAAACGTAGTGATCCAAAGGGGCACATGCACCCAAATGTTTGTAGCAGCAATGTCCACAATAGCCAAACTATGGAAAGAACCAGGATGTCCATCAACAGATGAAGAGATAAAGAAGATGTGGTATATATACACAATGGAATACTATGCAGCCATCAAAAGAAATGAAATCTTGCCATTTGAGACAACATGGATGGAACTAGAGTGTATCATGCTTAGCGAAATAAGTCAAGCAGAGAAAGACAACTATCATATGATCTCCCTGATATGAGTAAGTGGTGATGCAACATGGGGGCTTAAGTGGGTATTAGAAGAATCAATGAAACAAGATGGGATTGTGAGGGAGACAAACCATAAGTGACTCTTAATCTCACAAAACAAACTGAGGGTTGCTGGGGGGAGGGGAGTTGGGAGAAGGGGGGTGGGGTTATGGACATTGGGGAGGGTATGTGCTTTGGTGAGTGCTGTGAAGTGTGTAAACCTGGTGATTCACAGACCTGTACCCCTGGGGATAAAAATATATGTTTATAAAACTTAAAAAATTTAAAAAAAAAAAAAGAACTCCACTTCTAAACTGTGGAAAATATGTTCCCTTTCCCCCTATATACAACTATTAGGCCATTCATTTAGCTTTTAAAATATCCACTTAATACAGGCTTTTTACTCATTTGAACAGGCAGCAGGGCTCTATTCTTATTGCTTACATATGAAGGATAGACTTCTAGCATAAGAGGTAAAGCCCATAAAGGAGCCCAATAATAACAACAAAATACAGTTTAGTGAGCCCTTACAATCTGCCAGCTACCTTTCTGAGAATACTTCAATTAATAAAACAAGAAAATACCTGACCACAAAGAGCTTACATTCTTTTGAAATAGAATAGTGAAATAAACCAATAAAAAGGGGCACCTCGGTGGCCCAGTCCATTGAGTGACTGCCTTTGGCTTGGGTCATGATCTCAGGGTCCTGGGATGAACTCCCCAGCAGGCTTTCTAGGCAGTGGGGTGTTTTCTTCTTCCTTCCTCTGCCTCCCCCCCTCCCAATTCTCTCTCTCTCTCTGTCTCAAATAAGAAAATAAACCAGTAATAGAATAACGATTGATGGTTAATGGTGATTAGTGTTACAAAGAAATATAAGAAAGGTAAAAGCCATTGGAGAATGCTGGGATGAAAGTTAATTTTATTTTGTGTTGGGTGGTTATATCTCATTTATGAGATGTTATTTGCACAAAGACCCAGGAAGTGAAGGAGGGTGTTATACAAATATTAAAGAAAAAGAGTGCTCTAGGCAGAGCAATAAGTATATAGACTTTGTGTGAACAGCTTGTCTGTTACTTTTGAGGAAAAGCAAGGAGGAGGCCAGTGAGGAGTTCATAGTGTGGTGGAGAGAGGAAGAACGTATGGATGTATGACCTTCTAGTACATTAAAATGCCTTCAGTTTTTATTTAATATGAAAGGGGAAGATACCAAAAGATTTTCAACAGCAGAATAAAATCATCTGACTTGATTTTTAGGTTAAGTTGCTGTGCCAAAATAAATTTGCAGGGAGAAAGGAGTGCAGTATGTGTGGAAGTGGGGTTATCAATCAAGTCAATAATTCAGGAACATATGATAGTGTTTTTAGCATGCTGGGTGGTAATAGAAGTGGTGAGGTATGGTTTTTATTTTGAGTATATTTTGATGGTGAATATTCTGGTGAACAGGATGGGGTATGTGCAGGACAGACAATATCAACATTTATTTACCTGCACAAACAGAAGGGTGGAGTCTTCATTCCCTGACATGGAGAGAACTCTGAGTTCAAATGTTCTTTCTGATTAAATGGCATAGTGATGATGAGGGTTTAGTCAGACAGTGAAAGAGGAACAGTAAGCATAGTGTTAAGCGGTAAGACATTATAATACATTTGAACATCAAAAAAACATTGTGTTGGATCATCTGTTTATGTGAGTAAATAAATAAATAAAGCTTCCTGGAGTTCTGATAGAGGTAAAGAAGACTACTATATGATCCAAAGGGGCACGTGCACCAAATGTTTATAGCAGCAATGTCCACAATAGCCAAACTATGGAAAGAACCTAGATGTCCATCAACAAACGAATGATATATATATATATAATGGAATACTATGCAGCCATCAAAAGAAATGAAATCTTGCCATTTGCAATGACATGGATGGAACTAGAGGGTATTATGCTTAGCAAAATAAGTCAATCATAGAAAGACACTATCATATGATCTCCCTGATATGAGGAAATGGAGGTGCAATGTGGGGGGGGTTGGGGGACAGGAAAAGAGTAAATGAAACAAGATGGGATCGGGAGGGAGACAAACCATAAGAGACTCTTAATCTCACAAAACAAACTGAGAGTTGCCAGGGGGGTGGGGAGGGTAGGGAGAGGGTGGTTTTATGAACATTGGGGAGGGTATGTGCTGTGGTGAGTGCTGTGAAGTGTGTAAACCTGGCGATTCACAGACCTGTACCCCTGGGGCTAATAATATATTATATGTTAATTTAAAAAAAAAGAAGAAGAAGAAGAGGACTACTATAAATCCAATGCTATGGTTTTCAGTGAAGAGTGTGTAATCAGGCATATTTTATTAAAGTAACCAAGTAAAATGATGGTCGAAAATTGGAATAACAGAAAACATAAAAATCAGAGATTTTAAAAAGAGATATGGGACAGTGTAGAGAATATAGTCAATGATATTATAATAGTGTTATATGGTGACAGATGGTGGTTATATTTGTAGTGATCATAGAATAATGTATGGAGTTATTGAAAACCTGAAACCAATGTAACACTGAATATCACCTATACTCAAATAAAAAATAGTAAAAATAAAACATTTTAATTTAAAAAGATAAAAAGGGACAAGAATTTGAAAAGTGAATTTCAAAGATGAGGCTAAGACATACTCTGAACCTTGAGGAAAACACCATTTTGAAAATTCTTCCCATTTTGAGAAAACTCAAATGAATCAATACCATAAAAGAACCCATTTTAACTGAGAGATGTAATGAATTCTCAAGAAATAATTTTATGACAGGAGAATTCTTCCCTATGAAACAGCATACAGAACACAGGGGAAACACCTGGAAGCAAAATAAACTATACTGAAAATAAGAATTAGGAAAAAGGTAAATGATGAAAGATAAGAAAATTAGATGTGTGACAGAGACCTAGTGAAGAGAATTTTTAGCCTGTGGTTTAATGTTTTTGAGGATAATCTAGAATTCATAACTGCCTTGAGACAGGCTGGTTGTAGGCAGTTTAGGCAGACCCCTAAGACAGGCCTACTTTGGGCAGGTGGTGTTGGAGGAGGCCATTGGGCTGGACAAAGACAAATCCAACCATTTGACTAAAGTGTCTGTGAAGATGTTGAAGTCAGATGCAACAGAGAAAGACCTGTCAAACCTAATCTCAGAAATGGAGATGATGAAGATGATTGGAAAGCACAAGGACATCATCAACCTGCTGGGTCCTGCACACAGGACGGTCCTTTGTACACTATCATGGAGTATGCCTCCAAAGACAACATACAGGAGTACCTGCAGGCCCAGAGGCCTCCTGACCTGTAGTACTGTTACAATATCAGCCACAATGCAGCAGATCAACTCTCCTCCAAGGACCTGGTATCCTGTGCCTATCAGGTAGCCTGAGGCATGGAGTACCTTGCCTCCAAGAAGTGCATACACCAAGACCTGGCCACCAGGGAAGTGCTGGTGACAAAGGAAAACATGATGAAGATCTCAGACTTCAGCCTTGCCAGAGATATCACCACATCAATTACTATAAAAAAAGACAACCAACAGTGGTCTGCCTGTGAAGTGGATGGTCCATAAGGCCATGTTTTACCACATCTACATCCACCAGAGTGACTTCTGGTCTTTTGGGGTGATCCTGTGCGAAAATCTTCACTCTGGAAGCCTCCCATATCCTGGAGTGCCTGTGGAGGTGGTTTTCAAGCTGCTGAAGGAGTCATTTGATGGATAAGCCAATAACTGCACCAGAGAGTTATACACAATAATGAGGGGTGGCTGGCATGTGGTACCTTCAAGCTGATGGTAGAAGACCTGGATCATACTGTGGCCTTGACCTCCAACCAGGAGTACCCGGACCTGTCCTTGGCCCTGGAACAATACTGTCTAGACTTTCCCAACACCCAAAGCTCCACCTGCTCCTCAGAGAAGAATTCCACCTTCTCTCATGAGCCGTTGCCCAGGGAGGCCTATCTGCCCTGACACTCAGCCCAGCTTGCCAATGGTGGACTCAAATGACTAGTATCCCTATTACTCCTGTCCAGATTCCGTCATAAGCTGTAACCCTTACCCCCCCCCCCCCCTGCAAGACTCACTGCCTTCTCCTTTGTCCCTTTCCTACTGGCAGGAGCCAGCTGCCTACCTGAGGCCTTCACCCCTTGAAGTTCACCTCTCTTCCCCTTCCTCTTCCTCCTCCTTACAACCTGCTCATGAAAGAAAGGAACAGAGAGGCAGGTACTTGCTCGTGGCTACTTCCTTCCCTCCCATATGTTGGACCAAGACCCCTCCCTGTCATCTGGTACTGACTGGACATCGAGGGAGTGGGAGATGAGGCATGCCAGTGAAAGCTGTCGGAGCTTTCCTGTTTTTTTGGTTTTGTCTGCTTAGCATAACATGTAAGACCGAGTTCTGGTGGCAGGGACCTAGACCTTGGGGCTATAGCACTAGCGAGGGGAGGTCAACTGCTCTGGGGCCTTGGCTAAGAGCAACCCCTGCTCCAGAGATATGGTGCCAAGGGCTTATTAATTTCGATACTAATTTGCTTTGCTGACCAAATACCTGGTATCAAAAGATGGGAAGGCAAAGACTGGAAGCAGTGTTGTGACCATGGGGTCCCAGCCCCAAAACTATGAAGAAAACACAAAGTGTATAAATCTGAGTAAGTATATATTTACACACCTTTTTAAATAGGTTTTTATCAAAGATTTAATCAATGGGTAATATGCTCCTCGTGGCTGGGAAGCATCAGTTGCCATATATTAAAAACAAAGAAAAGAGGTGTCTGGGTGGCTTCCTCCATAAGTATCCCTTCTTTTCAGGTCATGATCCCAGGGTCCTGGGATGGAGCCTCACATCAGGCTCTCTGCTCAGTGGGAAACCTGCTTCTCCCTTTCCCTCTGCCCTGCTTATAGTTCCTCTTCCTGTCTCTCTGTCTGTCAAATAAATAAATATTAAAAAAAAAAGAAAGAAAAGAAAGAAAGAAAGAAAGAAAATGTTTTTCGCTAAAAGGTCCTTTTTTTTTTTTAAATTTTCTAAGGGGTGCCTGGATGACTCAGTTGTTTAAGCAGATGTTTTTGCCTTTGGCTGAGGTCATGATCCCAGTGTACAGGCTTCCAGCCCTGCATGGGACTACTTGCACCCCAAGGAGCTTGCTTCTTCCTCTCCCTTTGCACGTGATTCTCCCTGCTTGTGCGCTTCCTCTCTCTCTCTCTCTCTCGCTGTCAAATAAACAAAATAAAATCTTTTACTAAATAAATAAATAAATAAGTTTCTAAACCTACTTTCAGTTTAGGTCCCTTAACAAAAATTGCTACTGCTTCATTTTAAAAAAAAAAAAATAATTTAGAAAGATGCTTCCAGAGTTAAAAAGCTGTTTTGTTTTTTTTTTGTCAGGATTAAATATAGAAGTGCTTTAAAAAAGTAAAAGGAAAAAATATGCTATATTAACACTAATCACACTATAGCTTTGGTGGTTATATCAAGATAATGAAAAGTGATTTTAAAGCAAATTTCATTATCAGACATAAAGATCAAGTCAAAATTACAGAAGAGTAAAAGGATGAATTCATCAGGGAGTATAATAATTCTTGGCTTTTAATACTTAATAACAGATTTGGGGATATATAGGGAAAAACTAAGAACAAAAATCATAACTTCTACCTTAGAAGAGAAATGGAAAAAAATTTCAACACCTTTATTTTAAGATTATATAGACAAATGGTCATCAAAGTGGTAAGATATGTAAGACTTGAACAAAATTATCAACTAACTAGATATGCTTGATATTACAGAACACTCCCAACAACCGCAGACTACATATATCTTAAGCCATGATTTTCTTTGCAAAGGTCAACATTGATAATGTTCTAGTCATACCTCTGTGTACCAGGAAAGAAGTAGCATATTTCTTGAAAGACACATCTATCAAAGCTCCATTGAGAAACCATAAAGATGGAGAAGGGATTTGCAAATTATATATCTGATAATGGACATCTACTCTGATTATTAAAAAATGAATAAAAATTAAAAACCTTACTAATAACCAAACAGAGTATTCAATTTTACATGTGAAGAAAATTATTGAAGAGACATGTCACCAAAAGATATGGATGGCTTATAAGCACATGACAAATTTCTCAAGATTTTGACATTAAAGTAATACAAATTAAAATCATAATGAGACATGCTTACATATCTATTAGAATAGCTAAAATTATAAAGGCTAATTGTACTTCGTCTGAGCTAGATTGAGAAGCACCAAAAAATCTAAACTGTTGTTGGCATATATCATGATACAACCACTTTGGAAAATAGTTTGAAAAATTTTTTAAATGCAAAATATGTAGCCATTTTACTTCTAGGCATTTAACCAAGAAAAACAAACCCTATGTTCATACAAGGACTTGTATATGAATTTCATAGCAGCTTTATTTTTAAGAATTGAAAACAGTGGAAATGTTCATCAATGTCCATCAATAGAGCAAAGACAAATTATGATCTATTCATTAAAGAGATTACTATTCAACATCAAAATGAACTATTTACAATTGGAGATTCTCAAAGTAATGATGCTGAGAAAAGAAAAGCCGGGCAATGAATTGTATATACTGTGTGATTCCATGACTATAAAAAATCTAGAAAATACAAATTTATATATAGTCACAGTCATATCAAATATATTGGTGTGATTTTAGTGCCTTCTTCTGTGCTCCCATAAGCTTCCTACACTTGGATCTCTGAGCATTTGTTACACCATGTGAAAATATGAACTCTTTTTCTTTATTCTGTCTTACTAGAATAAGAATCCTTGAAATTTTATGGACATCTGAACTCTCAGTTATTAGCAGAAATTCTATCACACAGTAAGTTTCCAAATATAAAAGCCAGTTTCACAATGACTTCTAAGCTATTACATGATCTAGCCACTCATTTAACCTCTGTGACCTCTTTCCCTGCTATTCCCTGTCACTCACAGTGGCCTCCTTGCTATTCCTCAGATATGCCAGGCATGATCCAACCTTATGGCCTTCAAGATAGCCAATTCCTTTGTCTGGAGTGACCTTATTGCTGATAGTTCTGGGCAAATTCATCACCTTTCCATACCTTTGTTCAATTGTCAGCCTCATTGTAACTACCCTGATCTTCCTATTAAAAATTTTAACTCCCCATCCCCTGCCTAGCAACCTTGATTTTTCTCACCCTGATCTAATTTTTCTTTTTCCCCATTGTACTCATCATTTTTGAATGCACTATGCAATTTTTATTAAGGTTTATAGCTTTTAATTGTCTCACCCATTAAAATAAAAGTTCTACAAAGCCAAGTATTTCATTTACCAGTGTAGTCTGAAGTAATATCTGCCATATAATAGGTTCAATAGACAATTGGTAAATTTCAGAATAAATTAGTGTTGAGAGTATACTGAATTTCTTAAGTCATTTCAATAATTTTTTCCAAAAAATAAACTATGTAAAACATACCTTAAATTTACTTTCAAAATATTTTATAGCATATAATGGACAATATACATAAGCCTTAAAGAAACAATCATATAAATGACCATTTCATACCTACTTAAAAATCGCATAATACCACACTCCTAGATCCTCTCTGAACGCTCTAAAATAACCCTTCAAAGGAAATACATTTTTAAAAATAACAGATTCTTTGGCAAATAATTTAATAAAATAAAAGTTTTATTCATCTATGTAGATCATAATAAATGTTTTTAATAAGCATGAAATTATAACTCTGAAGTGTGCTAAAATGAAACCACCTGCTAAGGGTGAGAGAACAAAAATAAACATCATTTTTCCAAATAAGAGGAATTTATTACCTTTGAATCAAAGCATGTGGATTTGTTCAAACTGGCAATAAAGGAATATGGAAACACAAACCATAGAAAGTCATATTTTAGATTTCTATGAGACTTCAAAGTGAAGAGTATACATTTTTTAAATGTTACATAATGCTACATAATGACAAGATGACAGGTTGTGACAAATAGTATTTTAAAAGCTCTACTCATGATGGAATGGAAGGTGTCATTTCCCTATAATTTTATATAATGTCATTAACTTACTATATCTGGATACAAGATATTACCAAACAGATGTTCATCAAAGACTAAATCATTTTTAATGGAGCATAATAATTTGAACCTACATCTATTATTCATTTTTTTTGATCTAACATTTATAGTCTTGCTAAACATTTTATCAGTTGTCGACAAAATTAAAAAAAAATAGGATAAAAAGTCGTGTTTGGAAAAGTAGACTTTTTTCAAATTTGCATTTAAATGAAAATATTTGCTGATATTTTTAAAACTTTAAATGTAATTTTATATAAATCTGACCTATCAGATGATATAAAATTTTTGGAGAAAATACGACATATTTTTTTGATCTTGGTTGAAGGTATTAATAAAGAGCAACTGTTTGTATTATTTGTATTGTGATATCTTAGTTAATAAATAAGAATAACTGGTTTAAATATGTTTTTTTAAAATTTTTATTTGTTTATTTGACAGAGATCACAGGTAGGCAGAGAGGCAGGCAGAGAGAGAGGAATGGAAGCAGGCTCCCTGCTGAGAAGAGAGCCCATTGTGGGACTCAATCCCAGGAACCTGGAATCATGACCTGAGCCAAAGGCAGAGATTTTAACCCACTGAGCCACCCAGGAGCCCTAAAATATGTTTTTTTATAT
Source organism: Mustela putorius furo (assembly GCF_011764305.1). Taxonomy (NCBI): domain Eukaryota; kingdom Metazoa; phylum Chordata; class Mammalia; order Carnivora; family Mustelidae; genus Mustela; species Mustela putorius. Next base: position 3,051 of record NW_025422115.1, on the reverse strand, counting down.
AGAATTATAGTTCTTGCCAAAATATGGAACTAGCTGGAACGGAATGCCTCCTTCAAAGTCAGCTCTGGAGAAATTATGCAAGTGTTATATAGAACTATTTCAGATATTAACCCAAAACAAAGAAATGATGATAAATTCCTTAAAAGACTCAAAGTTGCTCTTGACTGGTATGTTTCAAGCTCTATTCCTGGTTTGAGGACAGGTTTTAACAGGCCTGTCACTGTAGAAGTCAGCTGGATGTTTAGAGGCTATCAGAACTGTGCAAAAAACCTTGAAGGGGTAAAGACTTGAAAATTCTTTAGAGATATTAGCTCCCTAAGGCATTATTCTTCCACACATTTTCCTCCAAACAATTAAGGCTGATGGATGAGGGGCACCCTAGTGGCTCTCTCATCACGTGGGTAGTGGGTTAAGCCTCTGCCTTCATCTCAAGTCATGGTCTCAGGGATACAGCCCCACATTGGGCTTTGCTCAAAAGGAAGCCCTGCTTCCACCCCCTGCTTGCCTGCCTCTCTGCTTACTTGTGATCTCTCTCTTTCTCTCTCTCTCTCTCTCTCTGTGTGTCCAATAAATAAATAAAATCTTAAAAAAATAAAAAGGCTGATGGATGATAAATTATGAAAACTGCTCCCTCCAAATGATGCTTCTTCATAAGGATTTAAGAATTTAAAATTGTAAGAATTTAAAATTGAAACTTGATCGTAGGATTTATCTTATAGAATAACATCAAGTAAAGGCAGTTATTATGAGTTCTGAAGTATTTGTGATTCTGAATTCTTGGCCTCATTAGTAAATTTATTTTTAAATTCTCCCATGGAGTGGTGATTGGCCTTCAGTCTTTCATTGATGCACATCATTGGGTCAAATGAGATGTGTGTTCCCAGAACTATATATAATCTTCTTTGTATTTCATTGGAGATGGCATTGCTGAGTTTTGTTCAATTGGATTTGGACAGATGTTTTAATAATCACTTCTAGAGTTGGCCCTGGAAAATATCTTCCTTTTTTTCTCTCTCCCGATTCTCTGAAAAACCCTGACTAATTCACTATAGCTGCAAAATAGAAGGAAGCTACTTGAAATGTAATGCTATTGTGAATGATTGAGAAAGAAAACATTATTATAATTAAGCTACCAGGTTTCAATGTATTTTATTGTTGCTTAGAAAATCCTAGCATACCCAGACTTTACAGAGATTTGATGATCCTAAGAGGAGCTGAACTCATGGACCAAAATAACTATGCACATAAAAAGTACAATTACTTACCTAAAAAAGATGATGTGGTTAACTTTATATGGCAATCCAAGTGTTATTGGAACAGGAATTTTTAAAAAATAGCTTAGGGGCGCCTAGGTGGCTCAGTGGATTAAGCCACTGCCTTCAACTCAGGTCATGACTTCAGGGTCCTGGGATCAAGTCCCGCATCAGGCTCTCTGCTCAGCAGGGAGTCTGCTTCTCTCTCTCTCTTTCTGCCTGCCTCTCCATCTACTTGTGATCTCTCTCTGTCAAGTAAATAAATAAATAAAATCTTAAAAAAAAAGAATGACGGTACTTTTAAAAAATAGCTTAAAAGTATATGATAAAATAATGATATACATATACAAAGAAAAGAAAGATACTATACTGTGAATATAAATTAAGTGAAAATTGTTGAAATAAAGAATACAATAAATGGAGACTAAGATGAATATAGCTGTAAAATGAATAAGTGAGTTGGGAAAAACAAACAAATAAACAAACAAATTAATGACTTCTGCCCAAATGCAGCAGAAGAGAAAACAAAATAAAGAAAATATTTAAATAAGTACTGAGATGAATTTTGGAGAATTAAAGAAAGATGAAAGATACCAGACTTAAAAGAATGCCAAACACGAGAAATCAGAAACAAAGCAAAACAAAAACCACACACACAAAAAACCACTCATATATATTATGGTGAGTTTTAAGAATATCAAAAACAGAGAAGAGCATAAATAATGCCCAAGAGAAGAACAGATCACCTAAAATGTACAAGAATAATACTGACAGCAGAATTCTCAATAGTAATAGCATATAAAGGAGACAGTTGGGTGTTTTGTATAGATGGAAAAGATATTTGAAACTAGATATTATACATCAAGCCAAATTATTGATTAAATTTGAGAGCACAGTAAAAATACAATGAAGCATGTTAGGTCTTAGAACATTTATCACACAGAGACACACATTTTAGAAAACTTCTTCCTTGGAGGACAACTCAATTTAGATAGAGAAAACAGAATTATGTACTCAAAGGCATATTTTGAAGGAAGGATTGAATATAGTCTGCACTGCAAATATTCTTTATTTTTTTTTTTTTTTTTTATATTTTTTTTTTTTTTAATTTTTTTGATTTTTTATAAACATATATTTTTATCCCCCAGGGGTACAGGTCTGTGAAATCACCAGGTTTACCCACTTCACAGCACTCACCAAATCACATACCCTCCCCAATGGTCCATAATCCCACCCCCTTCTCCCAAACCCCCTCCCCCCCCCGGCAACCCTCAGTTTGTTGTGAGATTAAGAGTCACTTATGGTTTGTCTCCCTCCCAATCCCATCTTGTTTCATTTATTCTTCTACCCACTTAAGCCTCCATGTTGCAAAGCATCACCACTTCCTCATATCAGGGAGATCATATGATAGTTGTCTTTCTCTGCTTGACTTATTTCGCTAAGCATGATACGCTCTCTAGTTCCATCCATGTTGTTGCAAATGGCAAGATTTCATTTCTTTTGATGGCTGCATAGTATTCGCATTGTGTATATATACCACATCTTCTTGATCCATTCATCTGTTGATGGACATCTAGGTTCTTTCCATAGTTTGGCTATTGTGGACATTGCTGCTATAAACATTCGGGGTGCATGTGTCCCTTTGGAATCACTACATTTGTATCTTTAGGGTAAATACCCAATAGTGCAATTGCTGGGGTCATAGGGCAGTTTCTATTTTCAACATTTTGGAGGAACCTCCATGCTGTTTTTCCAGAGTGGCTGGCACCAGCTTTGCCTTCCCACCAACAAGTGTAGG